>NC_059137.1:52039883-52639883 GCF_020740605.2 Lemur catta | reverse complement strand
CCCACTTGCTATTCCAGATCTTTACTACATAATCAGTATATGGGCTGAATTGTGTCCCCCCACCCTGCCAAAGTTCACATATTGAAGCCCTAACCCCCATACCTCAGAATGTGATTGTATTTGGACATAGGGCCTTTAAGGCAGTGATTAAGTTTAAATAAGGGTCTGAAGGTGGGCACTAATCTGATCTGATTGGTGTCCTTATAAGAGGAGGAAATTTAGACGCACAAAGAGACACCAGGGATGCTCCCACACAGAGGAAGACCACGTGCAGACAGTGAGAAGGTGGTGATCTGCAAGCCAAAAAGAGAGGCCTCAGGAGAAATCAAACTTGCTGACATCCTGCTCTTGGACTTGCAGCCTTAGAATTCTAAGAAAATGAATTTCTGTTCTTTAAGCCACCTAGTATTTTGTTATGGCAGCCCTAGCAAACTAATATAATCAATAACCATATTTCTTTATTGTTTTCATTTCTTCCCACTTTTTGTTAAGAAATGTACTTATATTCACATAAATGCATAAAACATGTTCAGTTTAAAGAAAAGTAACACAACCCTCTCAAGAATGAACATCTGAAACCAAACACAACCTCCTGTGTATTCCTTCACCATTACAATCTCCCCCTTACCCCTATCCTAAAGGTAAAGGTTATTAATTCATTCTTCATACATTTTGGATACTATGTTTTAGCTGCATATTGCAAATACCTTCTCCCACTCTGAGACTACCTGTTCACTCTATGGCATCTTTTGATAAACCCAAGTTCTTAATTTTAATGTAGCCCAATTTATCAATCATTTCCTTTAGTGCTTTTTATATCCTGTTTAAGAAATCTTTCCTGACCCTGAAGTAATAATGACATTCTCCTATATTATCTTCTAAAGCCTCTAAAAGCTTTATATGTTTTGCCTTTCTCATTTAGGTCACTAATTCACCTAGAATTGATGTTTATTTTTTGTATACAGTGAAAGATAGGGATCTGAATTTATTTTTACAATATGGATACTCAACCATTCCAGAGTGATTTATTTGAAAAGCTGTCCTTTCCTCAGTGGTCAGAACTCAAGTATCCATACATGCATGAATCAGATTTGGCTCTCTATTCTGTTCCCTTGGGATATTTGTTTATCCCTGTACCAGTGACACATGTCTTAGTTACTATGGCTTTGTAATAAGTATCAATACCTGGTAGGCTAAGTCATCCCATCTTGTTCTTTTGCAAGGATGTCTTTGTTATTCCAGATAATTTATATTTCCATAAAAATTTTAAAGTTATATTTTCAAGTTACAACACACACTGAAGCATACATTCCCATATAACATAGTCTCTTCATTAAGTTTCATAAGTTTTCCCCTAGAAGTCTTGTACTTTTTTGGTCAGATTTAATTCAGAAATTTCCTGGGTTTTGATTCTATTATAAATGGCATTTGCTATTAATTTCATTGTCTAAAGGTTTATTATACAAAAATAGAATTGATTTTTTAAAAATAGATTTATAGTCACATTTTTTAAACTTTCTTAAAATCCAAAAGAATTTATGAATAAATTATTTACACAATTATATTACCTATCAGTAATGATAGTTTTATTTTTTTCAGCAGTTGTACCTTTTCTTTCTCTTGGCTTGCTGCATTGGCTAAAACTTCTAGCACTATGTTTAATAACAATGGTGACAATGGGCATCAATGTGTGCACTGTCTCCAACTTGCAGGAAAAGAAGTCAACAATTCATCTTAGCATGCCATAGCTGGTTGGTTTTGTGTGTTTTTTTTGTTTTTTTGTTTTGGGGGGCACGTTTCTCTGATTAAGAGAGTTCTCCTCTAGTTCTAGTTTGCTAAGAGTTTATAACATGAATGGACGCTGAATTTTGTCTTTGTCTTCATACACTTAGATGCTCATTTTAATTTTTTTTCTAATCTGTTAATGTGATCAAACACACTGATTTTCTAATGCAAAAACAACCTTTCATTCCTAGAATAAACTCAACTTGTTCAGGCTGGTTATATTTAACCAGATTCAGTTTGCTAATATTTTTTTGAGGAGTTTTTCACCTATGTTCATGATCAGACTAGTCTATAATTTCTTTTTTTATTATCCTTAATAGGTTATGTATCCAAGATATGCTATACACATAAAATGAGTTGAGGAGAGTTCTCTCTTTTTTCTATTCTTTGAAAGGCTTTGTGTAAAACTGAAATTATTGTTTCCTTTTGCGTTTGATACACCTAGAACACACTAGTAAATCTGTGAATATTCTTTGCAGGAAAAGTTGTAACTACGCACTAATGACTATAGGACTACCCATGTTTCTAATTTCTTCTTAAAGCAATTTTCTTCTTGACGCTATACTATGTTTGAAGATCAGGAAACTCAATAAAACAAAGATGCCAACTATCCAAACTGACCTATGGAACTGATACAATCCTAATAAAAGATCCTCTACCAGCAGAGTACATATTCTACTGGTGGGAGTTTTTTGTTTTGTTTTGGTTTGTAGAAAGTGATAAGCTGTTTCTATATTTCATAGGAAAAAATAAAGAATAGCATAATACTCTTACATGAAAAGAACAAGGTAGGAGGGTCTGCTCTACTGCATGCGTTGTCAACAGGGCCAGTTTTGCCCCAAAGAGGGAGAAAATCGGTTCTTAGAGGGAGAAAAAAATCTTAGCTATTATAATTGTTTGTGGTCCTATACAAAATCAACCTTATCTGACAAAATCTTATTCCTTAGTATTTAACTTGGGGTGGGGGGCGCAGTGAGAGGAGAAAAATGCCTAAAATGGCTCCTTAGCGGGGCAAAGAGAATGAAAAAAAGGTTAAAAAGACTGCTCTACTGGATGATAAGATTATAAAACTACACTTATGATAGTGTGGTATAGCCACAAAGAGAGACAAATAGACCAAGAGACTAGAGAAGAACAAGAAAGAAACACACACATATATGGATCTTGATTTATGACAAAGATGGCACTGTAGAGCAGAGGAGAATTATCTTTTCAATGAATGGTGCTAAATTAACTAGATACTCATCTGTGAAAAAATGAAACCCTGACTTCTATCTCATAAGAATCACAAAAATCAATTACAGGTAGAAATATGAAAGACAGAAAAATACAGTACCTAGATGACAATTTTAAGACACAGAAAGATTTCATAAATTGAATCCAAAAACACTACTCAAAAAGAAAAAGATTGGTAAGTGGAGTGCATTAAAATTAAAAACTTCCGTTCATCAAAAAATATCATTAAGAGAGTCAAAAGGTAAACCACAGAGTAAAAGAAATATTTACAGCACATATAATCAAAAAAGGACTCTAATCTGAAACATCCCACAGGTACCAACAAAAAGTAATATGGGGAAAATGCTTAAACAGGAACACCACCAAACAGTTTATCCATGTGGCCAGTAAATATATGAAAAGCAGCTCAACACCATTAGTCATCAGAGAAATGAAAATTAAAACACAGTGAAGTACTGCTCACATGCACCAAAATGGCTAACATTAAGAATACTTAAACAAGTATTAGTGAGGCTGCGAAGCAACCTAAGTATATACTCTATTGGTAGAGGAGTTTAAATTGGTACAACTATTTTGGAGAATGGTTTAACAGTATCTAAAGCAACATACATATAACCTTTGAGCACTAGCACTTCTAGCTATACATCCAAAGGAAACACATACACATGTACAGCAAGAGACATGAACAAAGTTGCTTATGGTAACATTATTTGTAACCACTAAAAACTAGAAACAATGTAAATGCCCATCAACAGAATGGATTAATTGTTTTATATCAAATGAATACTAAGAATATTTATAGTAATATCCACAATCATGAAAATTAACTATCTAATATATCAAAAAGGATAAATCTTACAAATGTTGCCCAAAAGAGGCATTCGGATAATTCACTGAATTGTTTTTATTTTTATACACTCATTTGTATGTATTACATTTTATAATATAAAATGTATTAAAAGTTCTGATAGGGAAGTATAGAATATAAAAATACCCTTATTACTTTTAGAATAAAACTGAACTCTTTTAAAATACATATAAAAAACAAAATAAAATTGTTATATAAAGCCTATGAAAGGAGAGAGAAAAATATGTCAAATAAGATACAGAAAAGAGAGGGGAAAAAGCGAGAATAAGAGTCAGATCATCTCTCTGACCACATTTATTACTTTCTTCTGGCTTGCTTTCATCCAGCCACACTGGCCTCATTGCTATTTCTCAAGTATATCTAGCAAACTCACCATATCAGGGCTGTTGCATTTGTTTATCTCAGAGAACTCTCTCCCCTGCTATCCACATGCTTCCTCTCTCACTTTCCTCAGGTTTCTGCTTAAATATCACCTTTTCAGAGATTTTTCCTTGACCTAAGTATTCCCTATCTCCTTACCCTATTTTATTTTTTCCATAGTACTTGTCTCCATCTGGTATATATTTATTTCTTTAGTTATTGCTTGTCTCTTTTAGCAGTATGTAAGTTTCTTGAAGATGGGGACTTTTGCCTATCTTATTCAACACGTCATCCCTAGAGCCCAGAATGGGCTCTTGCTCACAGCAGGTGCTCAATATTTATGGAATGAATGAATGAATGAAAATGAAGAAGAAAGTTGGACAAAAGAACAGAGTCTCCTCCCCCAACCTGTGAAGATACAGAGAATATTAATACCTACAAAGACCATTAGAAATAAATACAGAAAAAGAAACATATAAGCAAAATGTACAACAACATAGTTAGTTATGTCCTCACACACAAACCAGCAGAGGAAAGGGCCACTTAGCTGAAATTATATTCCTATATTTCTATCTGGTAATCTTTTATACCATTTAAAATTTGAAAAAAAATGATACAAAACTAGGCAGTAGTGGGGGCACCACCTCTTGGCACAAGCTAAATGAAAATAAGCCAAGAGTCAGATTTGGCTACTTATGATCTAGCAAACAATTTTTCTAATACCTGGTCTGTGAATTCCTTGAGGCCATTTCTTCTTACAATCTTACCTTCTATCCTAATCTCAACTTAAATTCTAAGATTATATCCTATACCTTATCATTTCTACTAACTGTACCCATAATATAATTGCAAGTTCAAGCATGTCACCTTCTGAATACCACCTCCTACCTTCTGAGCTAACTCCCTTGTAGACCATCACTGCTAACAACTTCTCACCCTCAGTGGGACCTCCAATTTGTTGACTCAACTACCATTTCATTGGCTTCCCTCATACATTCAATTCCCTGCTTGTTTACATTCCACGGTCCACTGTTACAACTTCTCTTTCACTAAACCATCAACTTTCTTGACCTTCTTTCTCACCATTGCTTTCCTTTTGCTTGACTGGCTGCTCCTTCATCACCTTTCTTGTTCCTCCTCATCTTTCTGACTTCTAAAATTTAACAGTGCCTACGTTTTGGTCTTCAGACCTCTTTTCTTCTCTATTCATACTTACTCTCTGGGAAATCTGCAATCAGTTTCCATGTTTTTAAATACCATCTTTACCCTGAAAGCTCCCAAATTTATATATCTAGCTCAGATAATTCCATTGAAATCCAGATTCCTACATCTAATTGCTTAGTTAACTAACATCTCTTCCTGATGTCAAATAGCCAAGTAAACATGTGTAAAACCAAAATGTTTAACTTCTTCCTAAAACCCACTTTTCCCTCAAACTACCCTGTCTCAGTAAATAGTATTTCCATTCTTCCAGTTGTTCAGGCCATGAAATCTTGGAATTATCCTTGACTTTTCACTTTCTATTTCATCTCCCACATCCGAATCACCAAATCTTGTTAGCTCTCAAACTATGATGAACCACTTCTCAACATTTCCACCGCTACCATAATCATCTCATCCTTGGACTATATTTTAATAGCCTAGTAGCTGCTCTTCCTGCTGCCATCCTTGTCCCTCAGTTTACTCTTCAAAGAAATTACAGTTTTCTTTCTAAAATATAAATAAGATTGGATAATGGCTGAAAACCCTCCAACAGCTTCCAAAGTCCCAACCACTAAACATCTTAACAAAACAAAGTTTTCATCTCCAATCAAGTCCCTTACTGCTCTCAATTCATCTCCTATAACTGTCCAATTCACTCCATTCAAGACACAGTGGTCTTCCCTTACTGTTCCTTGAAAACGTCAAGCATGCTCCCACCTCAGGGTCTTGGCACTGGTTCCTTCCTCTCCTAGAATGCTCTTCCTCCCCATAACAGTCACTTGCTTGAGTTCCAGGTTTCTGCTCAAGTGTCACTATGTGAAAGACCTTCCCTGACTATATTTTCAATTATCACTCTCCATCCCTGTACCCTGCTATATTATACTTCATAATACTTATCTTGTTTACCATCTATTTATTTATTGCTTGTCTCCTCCAATTAGAATGTAAGCTCCTTGAATACAGGAACTTTGTTTTGGTCACTGCTGCATCCTCAGAGCCTAGAAGAGGAGCCAGTGCACAATTAGGCACTCAATAATATTTACTGAATGACTGAATAAATGTTCTTCGTAATTTTTTAAAATAAACTGTTTTACAAAATATTGCATATAAAATAATAGTTTTTCTATCAATCCCTATAAAACATTATATTATTTATAAGTAGTTTTTTGTGTTTTTATAAGACTAGTCTGAAAAATAACAATATGTGATATATTTGCGATCTTCCTCCTACTTGAAGGGTTTCTCAACCTCAGCACTGACACTTTTGGCTAGATAACACTTTGCTGTAGGGGACTGTCTTACGCATTGTAGGGTATTTGGCAGCAACCCTGGCCTCTGCCCACTAGATGCCAGTAGCACTCCCCCAGTCATGACAACCAAACATGTCTCCAGACATTACCAAATGTCCCCAGAGGGGCAAAGTCTCCGGCCTCCTCACTGAGAACCAGTGCACCAATGGTAAAGGATTTGGCTTTTCATTGTTGCTCAAGAATGGGTTAACTTAGATCACATCTGAAATGTCTAAAGTATACGGATTTGAATTTTCAAAATGATTACAGAACCAACTTTATGTACTGAGGGTAGGCTCATGTAGCAATTACTCTTGCATTAAAATAAATAATTTAAATTTAATCCTAAAATGAAATCCTATTATATCTGTATGGTTATCAGCACTTTTTGGAATGGGCCTTAGCTTAAGTTTACCATATTCTAAAATACAGGCTAAGAAATTACAGGTATATTAGTATATTACCCCCTACAGCCCTCAGTAAAAGGCACTTTTTCAGTCTTAGTACATTCTAATGGATATTAATATCTAAAGGGAAAAGAAATCACTATTTATACCTCTATAATGGCTATCATTGAGTATTCAGATTTATGCAATCAATTTTAGTACAAATATGTATGCAATTGTCTTATACAGCAAATTTCGACTGCCAGGTTCATAGCTGAGAGTAAAATATTTCATAAAAATTATTTTTTCTGCCTTACCATATTTTAGCAGTAAAATGCTAAAAAAGTTGAATCAATTCAATAAGAAAACAGGATAACATATTTTTTTGCTACATTTACCCTTGAATGTAGTGCTACAATGTTTGATAAAAGTAAGAGTGAGACAATAAAATTGCTACCAGGCTTTAATCATTTAAATTCACAGTGACTGAAACAGTCTTATAAAGAAATAAAAACTGCTAAATCTTCTATGCTAAATCCTATAATATTTATAACTATTTGACTATATAAATACATTTAATGAGAACACATATTCAGAAAACCTGGTATTTCAGGGCAAGGACAAGATTTATTATAAGTTTTCTATGTTCCATCTGTCACTAAAAAAGCATAGTGATATATTGACAAATAGACAACTGGTAGAATAACAGACTATTCTTATTTCTTCACAAATATAAACTATCTATCTGACATTATTCCTCTCAAGCAAAAAAAAAAAAAATGTTACTAACAAACGATATCTCTATTAGCATTCCAGGATACATGAACAAAAAAGCCAAATTATTTTCATACTAGAATTAGAAATAATGTTCATCTCATATCAATCTAAATTCCATGATACTCTTGGCTATTCTTCACTACTCTTTCCTCAAATCCAAAAAGCTATATATTTCAGTAATTTTATCCATTCTTCAGTGAACACAATAAGTAAATGACCTTCTAAATATAAATAAAACAATGGTTATTAAGTAAAGCCTGAAATATTTTTTAAATAGCAGAAGTATCCAGGCTAGTTTAAAACTGATTATATGAAAAGATTAAAATAAATTATGAAGAGATTTACCAATATTGAAAGCTATCTACAACTAAGGCTTCTAGCTATTTCCATTCTTTGTTAGCCAAAAGGCTAGGCGAATAATTCTATGGCACAGTTCTGACATCAAATCCCTAGCAACACTATTAGATATCAGCCAATTGGAATAATAATAATGTATCTTCCTAGAGAAGAGTTGGCTGGGCTGCTAAACATTATTTATTTTCCTCTTCTGAATATTGGCAGCATGTCCTTTATTGAAATTCTCTCCCCTCTCTTCCCCTTATGTTATCCTCTTCTCTCATAGCCTTAAATGTAGTTAGTATGTTAGTTTTTGCCCTTTGCATAAAAATAAGTATAAAATAATTAGAAATTATCTAAATCTACCACGTCTTAAAACAATTTAAAAGGTGTAACTTTAGAACTCAAGTGGTATGCCACAATAATTAGCCGTATAATCTCTGACACTGATAGCCACAATTGTTTATTTTTTTAAAAAAACCCTGTATTTTCTCATGTAGAGAAATAGTAAGCATTGCCTACAATATCTGCTTTCCAGTAGGCACATATTCTTAAAAGTATTTTTAACGTACCATAGTGCCTATATAAGATATATTTGACATTCTTTATATTAGACAAACTACTAAAAATGGGTTGTGTTAATGAAAAATGAAAATAGCAAAGTATAAATCTACCAATCAGGAGGCTCCCTGAGCTTTATCTGAAAAGCAGATTTTATGATGCTTTAGTATTTTTTAAATCTGTATTTAAAATAAAAACAAAACAATGCTATAATAATATTGCTAAAAAGTTTCCTGAGGGAAAAATGCAAAAAGTAGTAATGAATAGGATATAGTAATAGCAATAATATGACTTAGGAACAGACAGAAATGGGCCCAAATCACACCTCTGCCAAGTGGTTATTCTGTGAGTGGACAAGTTATTGAACCTCTCTGAATGTCAGTCACCATACCTATGCAATAGAAACTATACTATTTATCCTCTCAGGAATATTTCCAATGAATATGCATTTTTCCACTAATTCAAATAATATACAATCCAGAATAATATAAAAATCATCAAAGTATATAACTATAAAATATTCATAGATCAATATATAATAAATTTAAGAAGGCATACACTTTAAATATAGTGATACCATCCTTTGTATTTAATTAAAAAGCTATAATTTTCTAGCACTGATTTTGGGATACAACCAGTATGCAATAAAATGATATATATTATTATAATTTAATAATATACCACATGACAAGGCATTTGCTTATAAACATTTAAAATAACTATGTGAAATAGTCAAATATAGACCTTGGTCAAAGTTGAAAGCTCATTTTCTTCAATAGCCATGTATTTCATTCATTTAAAATGTCAAATCATTTCCCAATCTATAGGTTTTTAAATCACTACAATGATTTTCATCCCAATAACTAAAGTATGATATCAGTTTCAAGAGGAAATTTTAAATAAATTTTAAATTTTAAGTGTAATTTAACATCATACAATCATGATAAATGCAAATGATGGTCAAACTAATTTAATGTCTAACATTTGAAAAATTTCTCCAAATATCTCATAGCTTATAATCTTTATTGATTTTGTGATTCCAACAAAAATCATTTAATTTATCCCCATTTAATTAGAAAGAAACCTATCACTCAAGTTCCTATAACTTTTCTAAATACACGTTTTCTTTTATACTAATTGAGAATTTAGGGATTTTTAAGTTACTATTTTCAAATAAGATAGTAAATAGTAATCCCTTTTAACTTGGTAGACCTTTTTTAGTATAAGACTTAGAATATAAATCAATATCTACATCTTAAAAAATAAATCCTAAATTTGGGCACCGATTCATGATAAACTATAAATTCCTTATCTCTTACTCTTCATAGTTCTTTCTTCCCTCAAAAAAGGATATAGTCAAATATTTCCTCAAAACTTCACATAGTGAAAACATAGATCTTTGAACATCCATGATAAATGGATATTTTAAAAGTAGAGATTAAGAAGAAATCAAAAGGCATTAAAATAATGGGGCAATTGCAAAGAAATTAAAATAATCCAGCTCAGAAAAAAATTCTCCTGAAAGCAGAAGGGAAGGAGAAGAGTGAAATGGAAGAAAATCAGGCTCCCAATCTGTTCACTTCCCAGAATTTGTGAACAACCTGCTTTCTCTCAACTCTCTCTTTCCCATAAGCATAACCATAACACACCAGTTTTCTACTGAATATACGTTAAGTGCCATTACAGCAATTGTCAAAGGGCAACCTGTTTTTCTCTTTTGTTTAACGAATAAACACTTTCACCTTAAAAATCAAAAAAAGAAAAACAAGAAACTTAACACTTTCTTTTCAGACCCCGAGAATGAGCACTCAGCTCTGGAATTTAAAGATGAGCTAGAAAAGATACTATGCTGCCATCTATCTACCTGAAAGGGTATAAAGAAAATGCAGACTAAAGCTTTTACTTCAGTGTGGCTGACAGAACCCAAGGTCAAAGACCATGTCATTCTTTAACTGTATCATTATTCTCACAAGAAAGATGCACAGTAATCGTTAATACTATCTCCAAAGATAGTTAGGGACCTTTGGGGATCTTATTCCATATCCTAAATAATAGAAAGGATAACAAAGTGAATGAATGAGTTTTCTGACATCATCTAGTCAGCTTTATACACATAATCAAGAGGTGGATATACTTTTTTATTTTTTTGTTTTAGAGAAAAATGAAAGAAACACAGGAAAGGACTTTTAAAAAAAAACATTGATTGAGGCAAGATTGTCTGAAGAATATTCCACTGTAAAACATGTAAAACATTTTAAAAATGTCATTGGTAATAATGGTGACTTTTGTACTGAAATTATTGGTAAATTTTTCTATCTTTAGAAAGAAAAACACAACAAATGCCACCTTCAAAAGAAATGCTATGGTAAGAACAATGTTTTACTCTTTAGCCTTAGAAATATTTGCTATACAGTTGGAATTTTATAATAGATTTGACCTTAAAACCAATTATTTCAATCACTGCCTCAAGCCTTTTGTTGTTTTCTTATCCAGCAATGACTTCCTTCATCTCTTCATTTGGTTAATCTCTACCTAACCTATAAAGTCCACCATGAGCCTCATTCCCTATAGCACAACCGTTCTCAAACCTGCTGGCCACAGTTTTGCACTGCACAACTCCACAGAATACCATCTACATAGGCTATGATGTGAGTCTTGCCTCCTGGAATTATGCAATTAGGCAGCAATGATTAGAATCACCTGGGAAGAAATTTTTAAACAAAATGCTATTGTCACTGACACCTATGAGGGAATAGTTTGTATGAGAACAACCCTCTCACCAAGAACACTATTAAAAGCCAGATGAAATCCAATTAATTAATAAGTAAACAGCTGTTTGAAGATACTGGAAAGTAGCCAAACTATCCAGAACTTAAAAGGCCAAGATCTCAGACAGCAGAAATGCATTAAGGTGACCCTACATTTTGCACTGCTTTTTACCTTAAGGTACCTGCCAATTCATAAGCAGTACTGGATGAAAGACCAAGTAGAACTAGATGCTCAGAGCATTCTGCAATCTCATAGGCCAGGGAAACAATAACTGGAGGGGACAATCCACATTTAACATCTCAGTTTTTCTGTTGAGACCCTTGAAGGACCACACTGTAGGAGAGAAGGCAAACTGAAACTAGTCCTTCACCAAGACAAATCCAGCAACCATAAATCCTTACAAAATATCTATAAATGCAATAAACTATCAAAGAACTGCTATATTAAGACCAATCTTCTGTCATTTAGCATTAGAAATACTTGTTATACAAACCCTTGGTTGAATCAAGATGAGCCTTCTCATGTATTGTCCAAAAAAAAAAAAAAAAAAAAGAGTAAATCACATATGGAAAAAAAACAAACATATCAACCAGATTTTCTATAATTTGTCATATAAAATGGCCAGTATGCAATAAAAACTTATCAGGCATGTCAGAAAACAGAGTAAAATATTTAGAAACTTAGAGAGAGAAAAAATCAACAGAAACAGACCCACAAGGAGATTTCAAAATTGAAGTTATCAGATGTAGACATTAACATAACTTTGATTAAAGTGTTCATGAAAATAGATAACAAAATGGAGAATTTCACCAGAGAAGTGATCTATGAAAAAAAAAAATCAAATGGAAATTCTAAAAGTAAAAAATAAAATAACTGAATTAAGAACTCAATAAAAGAGTTTAACAGTAGATTCGAGCACAGGACCTGATTAGTCAACCAGAGGATAGGTCAACAGAAAATATCCAGACTGAAGCATGGTGGGAAAAAAGAAAAAAAGATAATGAAGAAAATAATGCTAAACATATGCAGTGCAATGAGATCTCCATGTACATATAATTAGAATCTCAGAACTGCAAGATAAAAAGTTGGGCAGAAGTAATATTTGAAGTGATACAGGCCAAGAAATTTCCATAATTTAAGAATGACATTAGGTCACAGATTCAAGATGTTACAGAAACTCCAGCAAAGAAAACACCACCAAATCACATCACAGAATAAATGCTAAAATACAGAGACCAAACAACAACAACAACAACTGTAAAAGCAGCCAGAGAAAACCACACATTTCAATGGAGTAACAATAAGACCAACAACTGACTTTATAACAGAAATGATGGAAACCATAAGACAATGGAATAACATCTTTTCACAACTGAAAGAGTAACTGCCAACCTATAATTCTGTGCTATGCAACAAATCCTTCAAAAATTAGGAAATATTAATAAAAAGTATTTTGAGGTAAATCAAAATGGGAGAATTTGTTCAACAGACTTGTACTAAAAGTCAGAAAATAAAGTAAGGCAAGAAAAGGCTTAAAAATTTATGAAGACATGAAGGACTAGGAAAAGCAATTAGATATGGATAACTCAAAATGAATATTGACCATATAAACAACATATAACATATATAATATTACAACACATAATGTACAAGCAACAATAATATCTTCTTGTCATGTGATTTAGTTCTACATCTATTTTATACCCCACAATACCAAAGATGACAATGGTAGGGTGTATTCTAAGGCCACTGAATTCATTAGATGGACAATGATCCAAGTACTAACTTATATTAGACTGTAAAAACAATCAAGAATGCTTTCATTTCTAGGAAAACTATAAAAAGAAGAGTAAAAGAAAAAGCCATCAGAAGCGAAAATTTGGAATTTTTTTAAACTGAAATTCCAAAACAGGCAACAAAAAGAGAAAAATGGGAGCAAAGAACAGAATGGTTAAACAGAAAATAAATAAAAAGACAATAGAATTAATACCAGTTATACTAAATAAAAATGGACTAAATATTTCAAATTAAAAAACGAAGATTATTAGATTCATTGGGGAAAAAACAATAAAACATCTGCTGTCTACAAAACACATTGAGTCATCAGAACCAAGAAAGGTTGAAAGGAAAAAGACATACCATGAAAACACTAACCAAAAGACAGCTGATATAGCTAAACTAATGACAGGAAAAGAAAACACTATAAGGCAATAATTATTATGAATAAAGAGATATATTTTATAATAATACAAGTGTCAATCTACCATAAAGATATAACAATTCTAAGTTTGTATGCACTCAGTAATACAGCTGCAAATTCTCAATATCTAAATCAATGAAATGACTAGAATTCATTTCAATGTATATTGAGAGCTGAAAATTCATTTGCTTCAGATTCCTGTAATATCTGGGGCTATATAAATTATAAAATACTTTCTACAATTTTAGTTATAATTCTAGTCCTAGAATTTAGCTTTATTCTAGTAAATTTAAGAAAAACACTGCTAATAAACTTCTGTTTTTATGTATTTAAATTTGTATAACGAAATTGTCTTTTCTTATATTGGGAAACATTATGGTAAAGCCCTCTTCTCCACATACCTGACTTGATAATGTATATAAATCACTTCATTCATTCAGAGAATATATTTTAAACAAGATTAAAAACACTGAATTCCTCACTAAGATGCAAAATGATTTTGGAAATATTACAACATAACCTCTTTGAGTTCCCCATTCATCACCCCTAATATGATGGTAATTATAAAAGTACCCCACTTAATACAACAAAGATACTATAAGGCTTAACAGGCTAAAAGAACAATTACTGTTCAGCACTGCTAGACATAAATAACTCTGTCAGATCCCTAGAACTGTTATAATTTACTAAAGTAGCTTTATTATAACAAATGTGAACTAATTATTTTTCATTTGGTAATATTATCGACTAACATACTATGAAGATTACAAGAAAATCGCCTGCATTACTTCTACAACTGTTTCCTCTACAGAAAATCTGGTTTGACTTTTCAAAATCCAACTTGTACTCACTTTTTATATATTTTCTTCCTGGTCTAATTTTTAATCTCTTAATAAACTTTTTCTATGCTGCGGGTCTTTTTTCAACATTCAGTATGCTATACATATACATACACACACACATATATATGCACACTATAGTATATTTAGAGAGTATATATATTCAAAATAACCTATAATCAGCTTCTCCATAAAAAAAGCAATTCTTTCTCTAACTGCCATTAATATCTCCAGTTTCTACCATTCACTTGGAGAGGCAAATCAGTTTGTAATTTGAAATGTCTTAATCCTTCAGTTAAGTATTATCATTACATCCTTATTTGATTATTGGAATTTCCTTAGTCATCAATCTCTCAGTAATAAAGTTATTCTAAAATGGTCTGTAAATTTTTGATAAAAATTAATACGCCAAAGAAAATTGTTCCCTTCTTCTGAGAGCTTTCACTAAAATCAAATACAAGTTTAATGTCTATCATATACCAGATAATTTTATATATATTATCTCATTTGATCTCATTGCTAATCACATTTTAGGAGAAGAAATTACAACTCAGAGAGATTAAATAATGTGCCAAAGGTTACACATGTAATAAGGAAAGCTGGGGTTTGCTCCTAGGTGTGTCTGTTCACAAAGCCAAGATCTGTCCACTACCAGACACTGGCAACTTAATGTAAAGAGCAAGACAGTTAATATTTTAGGCTTTGCAAACCATATAGTCTCTGTCACAACTACTCAACTCTGCTGTTGTAGCACAAAAGCAGCCATGGACAATACAGAAACAAATGAGAGTAGCTGTTTTCCAGTAAAACTTTATTAACAAAAACAGGTAGAGGGCTAAATTTAACTCAAGGCCCACAGTTTGCCAATCCTTGCACTACACTACAATGCATTCCCTCTTAGACAGCCTCTGATAGTTTTTCATTGAGACCACTACATTTTCTTTCTCACTTTTTAAAAAAATATGACCTTAGTCCTACCAAGCAATTTTATTTTCATGCTTTTCTTATTAGGCTCAATTATTTGAAACAGGTTACTCTGGGAAATGTGTATAATCTTTTATATGTTCTAACTATAATACCAATTAAATCTATAAATAAGATAAAATATTTCTAAAACTATAGTACTAGCATGTACTATATTCTCAGCATGAAAATGTTAAATACCTATATTTATTAATAAAATTCTCCCTTTGGAACTTTTTTCAGTTATTAGTATCTAATTTTACTTGCTCAGTAAACATAATCACTACAAGGCCCCACTAATATATTTAGCCAAGCAACAGCAAATATCCTCTTTCAATTAATCAAAATGATCATGTATACTGAAAATATCTAAATATATAGATAGAACTTAAAGACTTTTTTCACTCTCTCTCATCCCAAAATTTAACTGTATGTACCACCACTGTATTTATTTTTTTAAATATAAAATATTTAAACAGTATAAACTGGTATCAATAGGAATAAAAAATTCCCTTCCACATCAAGGGTATAATTCTTTCTCCCCTACCCCCCACTTTGTGTCCTCACATGGATACTTGCATATTCTCTCACTCTTTCTCTCTCTCTCTCTCCCTCTCTCACATACACACACACACACACACACACACACACACACGCACAGTATTTTAAAAAATACAATCCAAGTCCAAATAAAATAGAAAAAATAATTGTCAAAACACATACAAAATCAGCTTGAAATCCCAGCTCTATAACTAAAACCAGTTGAATAATCACTTCCTAGCTTTCTGCCTTCAGTACCTTACTTAACTTCTATTAGTCTCTGTTTCCCCATTTATAAAAATGAGGTGGAGGGGAGAATCATACCTACCTCACGTGGTTGTTGTAGGCATTAAAGTGAGAATGAAAATGAGATGCCCATAGCACAGTGTTGACATATAGTCAAGGAATCAAAAATTCTATTTGATGCTATTATCACCACCACCACCATCACCATTCTGGGCAAGTCTTAACATCTACTGCAGTTCTTCTACAAAATGGGAAAACACTGCCTCAAATAATATAGTTGAAGGATAACTTTTTAAAACATCCTGCAAATTCATCTTATCATTACTGTTAAAAGTCAAAACGGAAAAAGTCCTCTTTCTCAAGAACATAACTGTTCCTTTGAGAGCCTTTAAAAATTAAACTAATTGTATGTTTTTATTCCAGAAAAATAAGAAGTTAACATTTTACCTCTATTTTCATTATTTTAGATATTTTTAAACCAAGACACATACATTGAAAGATTGAATATGTTGATGTCTAAAGAAATCCACTAATAAATAATTACAAATGGATTTGGTTAAAAAGGAATGTCAGACAAGCGTCTACTTTCTCAGTCCCAATATATTTTAAAATTCACCAATTTGGGGATATATTTCTGTTGTTTTTGTTTTTAATCTTCTGCACTAAAAAGAATCACATGTTAATAACTATTGCTACAGCTGCTCTACCATTAGTGCATATAAACATTTCTTACCAAATTACGCTTTTTTAGTGGAAGAAAATAATAATAGTGGCAGAAAGAAAACATCAGTGCGTAGGAAGTAAGAAGTTCAGTGTAGAAACACAACTGCAGAAAAAGCCAATGATTATCTTCACCAACACAATTGTTAATCCTGAAGAAAAAATGAAAAAGAAACAATATTTTAAACGTTAATAAGATGTTCATTTCAGGATCTGTAAGACAAAAAATAAATACAAATAACTTCACCTATGCTTAACTTCATGGAGATACCCTAAAGCCACTCAAACCTAAAACAAAACTGTGCAAAGATATAAATATACCATCTTATATTTGTAAAGCATTACTTTACAAAGGAAGTCCATGTATACGAATGATCCCCCTTCAACTCAACAACCTCAACTCAGGCAGGCAGGAACATAAGATGGTAGTCTCCTTGTCTCATTGATATGGAAACAGAAACAAAGGAATTAAGCCATTAGCCAGAGCACACACAGTCAGCAAAGATGGGTCCAAGAGAGCAAGAACCCTCTTTTCCTGTGTATTACTCTTCCATTACAGCATTTGAGCTGGGGAGACCAATTTGAATGTTCTAAAGTAAAATAGCTTAAACTTGCCACTCTAATGTAACTGCTAAGCCTTTGCAATTTTTTTTTACTACAAAAATCCCTGGTTGCTGAAAATAAAAATGTATTCAAAAGCATTTGCAAATACTTGGAGCCATACTTCCACCAATACAACAGTAAACTCCAGGGAAAAGGATTAATGCTACAATCCAAAAATTTTTAAGGCTAATTTAAGCAGAATATTTTATTATTGTAATTTGTTGTACCCAAATTTTCAAAGTATTTTAAATTCCAGCAGAAAAGCATAGCTCAAAACTACAAATTACCTTGCACAAATGTTTTAATTTCAAAATAGCATTATACCATCACTAAAAAAAAAAGATACAACACGTTCCAGTTGTAAGTTTAAATTGTTCTTTTTAAGGTGTGTCATCAAAGTCAAACAGAACTGAAATGGAAAACCTTGTGGAGACATTTCTTATACTTAAGAAAGAGCATGTGTTTTGTAAACAAGAAAATTTTATTGTGTTTGTTATCTACAAGCAGGGCTATGAGAGAAGTGTGCTTACATATGCACTCAAAAATGCTCTTTAACAGCTGGAACATGAAAGATGGCTTATTCTTGTCCCATCCTTCGTGTCCCCAAAAAGTTTGAGAAACAATTACCTGATCACAGCATTCTTCTTAACCAGAGAGCTTTAAAAAGCACTAAGGTACTCAATCTATATGTAAGAGTTCTTTTTGTAACATTTAAACTACTTAGAAAGAATGATCAGAGCAAGAAATATAGAAAACTTGGAGGCAATCTGAGAATTAGCCTCTATAACTAAAGCTGTTAGGCAATTAAGATAATGCAATTTCTCAAAACATCAAAAATTCTCCTTGCTAACAATTTACACTGTACATTTCCCTTGCTCTCTGAAAATCTCAGAAGTGCTCTATTAGGAAATTCATTCATAAAAATTTCTGAATCTATTTAGGGCCCTTGTCTACCCTCCTTTCTGATACTCCAATCTTTTCTACTTCTCCTTCCCTCCTACCAATATTCTGAAAAGTTGACTAAAATTGTGAAAGCCTAGAAACAGATAAATCATCCCAATGTTAGAATTTAGGTTAAATAGCACTTTCTTTGGTCACCAACAAGTTAGTCCATATCCCTTAAAAATAAACAAATATCACTAATTTCTACAAAAACATTTCCTAGTTGACAGTTTTTTTTAAATTTTAAACTATTGAAAGGAAGCATAAATATCCAACTGCACCATGAACATTTATATTTTTAGTTAATCAAAAACACTACTAGAAAACGTGCTTAAAATTAAGTTTTTCAGTGTGACTACCACTTATCTGAATACATGTTTTATCTAGCTTTTTAAATTGTGTTACTACTGTGATGGCAAATAGATCACTGAGCTTTAGAAAATTACTTGGGAATTAATCTGTTTAAATGCGAGGCACATTTTTTGAACAGCAACTCTATGTCATATACTATGCTATCTTGTTGACAGTCTTAGACAATTTTTTAAACTTTCATATAGTAACAAAGTGCTTTTATCTAAGGTGCTCTTATTTTTTCCTAATCTCAGGAAATTAGCTTATATTTAAATCATCAGTTTATATTCAAAACCAAATTTCCACTAAAAGTTTAGTAATTAGTTGTCTATCAAAACAAGTTATCAAAAATAAGGGAAACTCTAAATTGATCAGCATTATAAGACAAAGCTCTTGAGTCAACTTTAGATAAATGCAGTTATAAATTTAACATATTAACTCCCATGTGAGTTGTATTTAACTCACACTAGTTTTGAGCCTGGGGCCTCATTGAGCATATGTAATTCACATGTTCTCTTTACCTTGGGAGCCGTGTGGTGCGCAGGCAACTCATACTGCCATGCTGTAGCATACCTGTTACGTGATGGCTGGCCCCTGGACAAAACACTGCAAATGGTTTGTGAAAATCTTACTTGTTGATGTCCTTATTGTTACAATTAATATTGACAATTTAATTGACTTAATTGCATATAACTCACCCACAGAAAATAAAATTTGTCATTAAATTGGAAAGAATCGTTGTTTTCAAAGTTTTTATTCTATTTTTGTAATAAAACACTGTGGCCCCAAGGAAAAAATTTTTTTCTATTGTGGCAGTCAATGGGTTAAAAAGCCTATTATGCAGTTAACTTTGTATATATGCATACATGTCTGTACAAATACTCTGTATATAGATAGATCTGTTTATAAAGTGCTATACTATAGCAGTTTAAATATTTATACAGAGATCCAATGCTAGGAAAACAGAATTAAAAACAATATCTTCTTCACAGATTTTTGTGACAGCTTTGAAATGAGTTACAATACAGAGTTCTCACAGCATTTGTTTTCAAAAATTCTATTTCTCAACTGAACATTTTCTTTAATATTACAAGACAGCCCCCTATTGACCAGAATGTTGAAAGTTCAGCAGAATCAGCAAATTATCACTTATATACATCCAATATGTACATAATGCTAATATACATATCTAATACATAATACTTTAAAAGGCTTAAGGGATAACATGGGGCTTTTCAGGGTATTTGAAATATATAATTAATTAAACAAATAGAAAGGAGATGGAAACACTTGGATGTATATGGTTTATCACAACTAGAAATAGCTACTATTTAAGTTCTTCCTACTTGTCAGATACTGTACTAAATGCTTTACATACACTGCCTTGTTTAAAACAAGTACCTTAGTCCTTTTGTATATTTGGTTGCATGTTAATTCTTAGTTTTCTGCTCAAATCTCTCCTTGTTACAAAAGATAGGATTTCTGTGGAAAAATGACTTTCGGAGTTAACAGAACTATATGATCAAATAAAGATATCCTTATTAAGATTTTTTTAAAACCGCATAACTTTAATATAACTTTTGTCTACAGCTAAGTCCTAAGATTTACTTCACTTTTACTACTACTTTTTTTTTACTGAAAGTGAATTATTCTTTTCTTTTCTTACCATGGACAGTGGTGATCCATTCTCCTCACACAGTGGCCACAGCGGCTGCAGTGATGGGAACGCTTTGGTCTCATCAAATTACACTTGTTACATAATTCCCAAAACTCCCTTTCTAGACAAGGAAATTAAAATCGATTTAATGAAGGCAAAAGAGGAACACTAAAATTTAGCAACAAATGTTTAGAGGATTTTTATAGGAAGTCTTCAGTATATATCCCTTAAGAGATTTTTCTTCTTCTAAGCCTCCAGTGTAAACGTGTTTGGCATAAATGTTGCTGTTCTATTTTATGTATGTCTTATTTTGTGTTTTTGTAATTTTAAACACTATAAAAATAAAACACTATTTTTATAGTCAAAGTAAGGGATAAAAAACAATGTATTTGGGCTTTGGACATATTTCTAGAATATAAGTAAAATCCAATGACAAAACCCTAAAGTCCAACCAAATTATTTTATTAAAACATAATTTTATGTAAACCAATTAATTTCTAGAAATTTTATTTTCTAAAGGCTCTAAAGAAGAAATAATGCTGAGTCCTGGTTTTCCTAAACCATTTAATTTTTAAAATATCAATAGATTCATTTGGAACATGTAGAGGAGCAGGCTGAAGAAGGATGGCACGTGGCCTTAAGAGGTATCACAATAGTTTCAGTAATGAAGAAGGTGATAAGAACTTTACTATTTAATGGAAATAAAAGAGTTCTTTACAAAATTATGAACTACCACCAGAAGCAATTCCCTCTGGACTGTAGTGAAAAAGCACACAATGAAGTTCTGTGCTGATAACATGAAGTTTGCATAGAGAAAAGGCATTTGTTTTCTTTATAAATTGCTCTAATCAAACCCAGAAAAACTGTGCATCATTTTCCAAGATAATTGCTTTATTATACAAATATATATTTTTAATATATGTTGATATTTAATTTTAATTTTATAAAATTCTTAAATTTTTATCACTTATGTTTAAACTACCCCATAATCTCACTAAAAGTATGAGCATAGTAAGATTAATCTAACTCCTACATTCAGAGTGAATATTATATTCAGAATGGGACCCTAGCTCACAGCAGGTAATCACTAATGCTTGCCAAACTAGGAAAAGTTTAAAATAAAAAACAATGAAAGATTCTAAATAAACGTAAAGAAGATAATGGTAGGTAGTGTTCGATTTTCTAAAAAGATGTCCTATTTGAAGTCTATTATTTTAGTTTAATGGCCAGGAGTAACATCAACATACTGGAATTTTATATAGTAAAGTGTTAGAAAAACATTCTGCTCTAGATTTCTCTGAAGAAACCTGTATCAAATTAATTGTTCTAACAATATGGAAGTTGAGAAATTATCATTTTAAAAGAAAATCCTCTTTTATTTCTTACAGTTCTTATTTCAATGAAAACTCGTGAGAAAGCAACAATATTAGCTTAATTTAGATACAATTAAACTAGTATTATTTAACTGCAATTGAAATGAAAATTTATTTAATATGTAGCATATTATGATGTCACAAGCATGTCATTTTTTTCCTCTTAGATCAGTGCTACCAAACATCCCAATGTTAAAACTCTGAATTAACACATCTCCATGAATACAGACAGGGAGGAGACTCTCCACAATGAGCCAATTTTTGCTCAAAGGCAACATAAAAACTTTATGTTTGTAAATTAGTCCCTTAAAACATAAATACAGTGTATTCATTATATTCTAGAGAATAAATTCATTTCATATCTAAAATGTTCTATGCTCAGAAAAGAAGAGAGCATTTGGCTATAGTCAGAGAAAGCCTATAATTCTGTAGTCTAGACCACAGATTGGCAAACTATAGTATGCAGGCAAATCCAGTCCACCACCTGTTTTTGTATGATCTGTAAGCTAAGAATAATTTTTACAATTTTAAGTGATTGAAAAAAATAATAATTTGTGACATGTAAAAATCATATGAAATTCAGATTTTAGTATCCATAAACAAAGTTCTATTTGTTATGCCCACTCGTTTACATATTGTCTGTGGCTGCTGTTGTGCTACAGTGGAAGAGCTGAGGAGTTGTGACAGAGACTGTATGGCCCATCAAGCTGAAAATATTTACTATCAGGCCTTGAAGTAAAGAAGTGTTTGCCAGTCTGTGGTCTGGACCCTAAGTTGGTTTAAAGAAAGAGCTTAAACCATTCTTTTAGCTAAAGTGAAGATACCACAGAAGTATCTAAAATGAGAAATACCTAGAAAAAGTTAGTTTCACACACATGCGCAAGCACACGTCCCTGTGTGTTGAGGGCATAAAGAAAAAAATCACTATTGTAAAATTCTATAAATTTAGTTAATCTACAATGTGTTTTGGTCTTTAGTAGCAAGGAAAAAAATCTATCCATCTTTACATATCCTACATATCCATAAAGTATTTTAGTCTTTTCCCTTTTCTTCTTCAGGATTTACTAGTATCCAAATAGGATCTTGGTGACAGATACATTCTGGTGTTTGATGATTACCTACCTAGTTTTGTACTAGCCACCTAATAAAACAAAAGCCTATGGGAAAGAGAATTCAACTGATAATGCATGATAGCTATAGAAAAATTAAAAGCTAACACATACCTATTTTAAGGGACAGAAAAATCAAATCATAAAACAAAAAGACAAACTCCATAAACAACTGAGGCTCCTTAATGTGAGTAAATAGTATCACATTGTTTAATCTGGATCTTTATTAATGCTGTAAATGTCTGAATGTATATAAAGCAATGCTTGGGTTGGTTTTGTATATCCCTCAAAAAGGAAGGAATCACCCTCTATTTGAGTCTTTTAAAAGACTAACATTTTCAGGGCCCCTTTCTGAATTAATATATTTTAAATCATAAAGTAAAGTTTTGGGGAGAAAACTATTACTCAAAACTGCCAAAATCAATACAAGGCTTGGGTCCTAAAAGAGGTTCCCTGACCTAATCAGTTATCAATGTAGGAAATAAATGTCAATGTCTCTTACAGATCATCCTCAGAAAAACAATATAAAAGGGAAGAAAAAAGCAAAACTATAAGTGAATACATTACCCTGATCATTAATAGCTCATACATCCTTATAGCTCAGGTAAAATTTTGAACATAGCATCTAATCATGCTATATTTTTAAAAACATTAGAAGGAAGATTTTGCTCTGTAATAGTGTGTCAAAAAATGGCTCTAGTAATGACAAAAACACTGATGTCAAACATGCAGATTAGGAACTTGATAAAAAGTGTTCTAAAGTTGATTGTGGTGATGGCTGTACAACTCTGTGAATATTCTAAAAGCCACTGAATTATGCACTTTAAATGGGTAAATTATACAGCATATAAATTATACTCAATAAAGCAGTTTTTTAAAAAAGTTAAGAGCTTGAATAAAATCATTTCATAAAATGTGAAAGTAATTAAAGATTAATATTTCTAGCTTAAGGCATTATTTTGTATTTGTTATTTCAAATATGCTTGTGAATAATTCAAATAATATAAATGCATGATGATTTCATTTGACTATTTCATCTACATGCCCAAAAGTTTATAAAATTAAATTCTGGGGATCTTCTTATGGTAAAATGGAATATTCTCTTCCATTCAAATTGCCTCATATTTAGTGGATAACATACCTACTGAAGTCATTCTGTTTAAACAAAAAACAAAGGCATACAAAATATTTCAGAGTAATTCAATAAAAATAGTTAAAATCATAAACATATTAGGACTTTAAGTTTCCTTTTCTGAGGACTTCAAATATATGAAACTGTTCAACTTTCAAACATTTCTGAATACATGGCACTATTCTATAGTTTTGATTCTTTAGGCTATATAATATTTCACTGTTAAAATTTTGTATTTTTTTACTAAGTTAAAATCATATTTACAAAAGAATCAGGTAACCAACATCAAAAAGTATATGAAGACTTAAATTTTCCCCAGAATCATAAAAAAGGTGAATAAAGAGCTGAAATTAACAATCTGTTTATAGATCCATGGTAAAAAGATGAGGGAGACAAGAATCTGGGTCTTCTGAGTCTCTACCACCTCTACAACAACCGGCTGTACGATCCAGGAAGGACAATCTACATTGTCCAGCCTACCTACCTCATAAAATAAACATGAGGGTCATATGATATGAAATATCAAAAGACTTTGGAGAAACACTAAAATATGATAAATACATGCATTTTTTTCAACTGGGCAAAAGGGAAGTTTCTTGGAATCAGTGAAAAAACACAGGCTACATGTCAGCTGAGATAAGATAGTGCACAGACATCCGGTCAGCAAGATGCCATGGTGTCCTCCATCACTACAGTCTACAAACTAAAAGTTGGATGTGGACTCAATTGGCCTGCAGATTTAATTTATTTGGTACTCACAATGTTTTTAATATTTTAAATTAGTTGCCAACCTTTTTTAAAATCATAAACTTCCTCATAAATTTTGGGATTCCCTGTTTTTTCTTCAAAATTTTTAAGATCTAACAATCTAATGGTATGACAACTTCACTGTAGCTGAGTAGAGTCCAACCTAGCCCTTCTCACTGATTTGCAGTGTCTGCAGTACGCAGGCATTTGAGTATTTGACCACTGCAAATTAAGAGTTCGACAGAAATGGATCCTGAGTTAGAAAAAACCTGCTTCTTTGATTTTCTGGAGCCACTGGATTTTATAGTTCAAATAGATAACACATGCATGCAATATTTTAGAGAGCTTTTGGATAGGACAATTGGGAAGAAGAGGGAGTTTGTACAGACTGCAGAGTGCCAACCTCCTCAACCCCGTCCCTGCCTCGAGACAGACACACATACACAAACACACACACATGCACACACCCACACAAACTGCTAAGTGACAATGCTACTGTTTCTATTAGTTAATAAAAACTAAATATTCAATATGGTGTTCAAAAACTTCTATAGCTACATAAACATCAGTTTAATAGTCCCATTTAATCTCTAAATTTGCAGGGCCAAACAAGACCCTTAAATGATGGGTCTTGAAACACAACAATCAGGATTTAAGAAAGGCTCTATAAGTGACTTGTCACTTAACCTAATTTCACAAGGTATTACTGCATTGGTTCCCAAACTTTGCTATACACTGGAATCACCCGGATTCTTTCAAAAATACTGATACCTGGCTCCTACCCCCCAGGCATTCTGATTTACTTTTTTGGGGTTAGACGTGGACATTGAGATTTTCACAAGCTCGCCAGATGATTCTAATATGTAGCAAGTTTGGAAGCCACTAAATTATTATAAAAAGTATTCTAGTTCTATTAATATAATGTACTTCATAGACATACAAATTTCTTACTAGAAGAAAGTGCAGAGTTCTCCAAGCTTATATAGCAAATAGTCAAAAAGTAAGACTCAAAGAGGAAAGAAGACAAACGAGGTTGTACTATATCTAATATGTAATAAAATAAGCAATACATTTTCAATTCATTTTTGTGGTTTCAATGGTTATTATCCAATAGGGGGATCAAAAATCACCTTCAACTGACACTAGAGTAAAAGGTTTTCAAATTTTTTATTGAATTGCTAGAACTTGGAAAAATATAGGCAATCATATCCATAATATTACAAATATTTACTCCAAGCAATGTTATATTTACAAAATAATGAGGTAAGTGGCAACATCAACAAAATTCCTTTGTTAAGTAAAAATATAATTTCTCAGATAATTGTATATCATTCAACAAATATTTACTGAGCATCTAAATGACAGAGATTCTTCTGGACACTAGGGATACAGCAGTGAACAAATGAACAAAACAAAAAATCTGCACCTTCACAGAGCTTTTATATAATAAATCTAGAATGGGAGGATGGAGACAAACAAATAAGTAAACTGAAAAGGAGAGCCAGGAAGTCAGGGGAGATTGCAATTTTAAATAGAGAAGTCTAGAGAAGAAACACATGAGCGAAGACTTAAAAGTGGTGTTAGATGACATGCATAACTATTAATAACATATATTTAAGGGAATAAAATATATTAATAAAGATAATAATCTTGGCACCAACAAAACTGATAAATCAGAAGAGTACCATACCTCCATGTGGGATCTTAGGGTTCTCAGGGAGTCTTCCTGGATCAGTTATTGAGGCCCTCACTAAGGCAACCAGACAAAATATGGCAATGCCATAGAATACTTTAAAAATAAATGAAATAAATAAATTAGTCATTTATCCTTCAAAATAGTTTATCAACAAGCATATTTAAAGTTTAAAATGTACATTTTAATCAACATCATCAGGATAAATAATTTTCAAAAGGTAAGATGGAAAAATTAAATCACTAATTGAGTTTACTCACCAAATAATACTGCCAAGAGGACTATCTTAAACACAATAATTTAAAATATTATTTTGCATGAAAATAATTGATAAATTTACTATAAATCAGATTATTTACTAACACTGATTCCCCATTTATACCATTATTATGGTATAAATAAATGAGCTCCCTTTTAATTACTATATATACTATATTTGAAAGGATCAAAATGCCATTTTAAAAAATTTTCTACAATTAAACTTTTCCATTAACTGGCTATCTTTAAAATTACTCTGAATTAGTGATGTTCAATTGTCCCTTTTGATGGATCTTAAGATACTTAATTTGACAACAAAGAATTAGAAACTTTTGAATTTTAAAATTAATAGCCAGAAAAAAATAATTGTAGGGGAAACAAATTCAGTCACCATAATTCTACATTTTTTACTTAATTAATAAGAATATAAGCATTTTGTTGGGGGAATAAAAAACAACACACTGCAAATGTAAAAGGAAACAGTCTGAGTGCTCAATCCAGGTCTGACTGCATGGTACTGATCAGTTTTATCATTTGTATAACAGAGATTATATTAATATTTCCCGTAGCTCTTGTGAGGTCAAAATTAGGTAATATACATGAAAACCCTAAATGCCATGCACATATGAAATATATCATGTCGACTAAGTATTTTAATCATAAGCAAGCCATCACCAATTGACAATAGCACAAAATAATTATCCAGAAGTTCAAAGTGTTATCATAAAACTTCATGATCAAATAATTTTAGTATCATGAAATTCTCATTTCTCAGTTATCATCTCCATTCTCAAAACTTCCACATTTACAATTAAGTACACAAGAGAAACATTAAAAATACACAGAAACACACAAGTTATCACCATTGTGTCTTTTTTAAAAACAAACCGATCTTTATGTTTTGTACAGTTAGATAAATATGGACATATCACTTTTATCTAACTCTGCATATATATAAATGCCACTCCTCTTTTTTAAAACTTCCATAATTTATCAAATAACCAAATATTAATAGCACTACTAAAATAGCAAATATGTTAAAAGGAAGGTTATCATAGTGGCACTATATTCCAAAAACATTCACAGTGAGAAAAATCTTTAATTATACAAGAAAATTAGGATCTAGAAACTTACTTATTATTAATATGCCTGGAATGTGTCCTTCTTCATAGTGAGGAAAGAGGACAATTTTGGGAATTATAACAATATTGTATAACCAGACAAAGACAATCAAACCCATGCAGCACCAACCATGTGGGTCAACAACAAAGTGAATCCGAAGACCCATTTTGCAGTCCTATAACTGCCTGCCAACCCACAAGGAAAGATGATCCTAAGGATAAGAGAAAAAGAAAAAAATTACTCACATAGAAAAAATTATTTGATCAAACCAGAACTGCATTGCTGGCAACTATAAAATAACATTTGTTGGGTTTTCTTTGTATATTTGATTTTTTCTAAACAACAAACACTTTGGAAAACAAAGAAAACTTTCAGGATATTCAAATTTCACCATAAGTTTCAAATAATTTAATTTCAATTTTTCATTATGAATTGCTCTTAAGAATATAAATTGGCATTATCTACTAAAGTTAAAACACAAGTTTGTCCTTAACCCAGAAATTCCATGTGTAAACCGAAAAGAAATGAATACAAATGTCCACTAAAATATGTATAAAAATTTTTAGTAGCTTTAATCTTAAGACTAAGACAAGTCAAAATAGTGGTTATCTTGTGGTGGGAGAAGTGTGTATGAACTGGAAAGGGACATGAGAGAACCTCTGAGGGGCTAGAAATGTTCTTGACCTGGGTGGTACTTTATGGGTATATACATATATAAACATTCACTGAGCCATACACTTAAGATTTGTGCACTTTAATTTTAAACCATGATAAAATTTTAAAACTCATTTTGAAAAATTACCATAAGAAGAGAAAATTACAAATTGCTAAAAATATTAAAATTCATAGAATGAAGCCCAACCAATCTCATTGCTACTAATTCAAGAAGACTCCTGTTTAAATGAGGCTTTTCCTCAGTCGAGTGTTAGCAATCTGCCAACGGATCTCCCAATGAGATACTTAAAAGAGTTAAAATACTTCTATACTTATGATACCAAAAAAGTGACAAAATATATCCATACTTTAGTAGATATAACTTATAAAGCTTAAATAATAAATTACTGTATAAGGTCTAGAGGGCACCTTTTACATAAAATATAATGGTATAATATAATAATAAACTAGGACAATGGTTCTCAAATCTGTAAGAAAACCAAAATCACCTGGGGAGCTTTTTAAAAATACATATCCCCAGACTCCATTCCAGATCTACTGAATCATTATTCAGCTTCATAAAGCTCTAAAACCAATAAAATGTTTTAAAATGCTCTCCAGGTATCTGATACAGCTAACTGGTATCTAGGAACCACTGGCCCATGGAACTTCACTAAGACTTTAACATTGCAGCAATGAGTTGACCTGAGCTCAACAAATATTCATTGAGCCTCCACTACATACCAGTCACTTGCTAAACACTATAGAGACAACAATGAATAAGACATGGTCCTTGGTTAAAGGAACTAACAGTCTAACAGGATAAAGAATCATAAAAAAGGTTTAAGGTTTAAAATAGTAAATTCCAGATTTGTGGACAAGATATTAGCAGGGGCACAGAAGATGCGGACTAGTTAAATTACGGTTCAAGCAAGACTTCCTATAAGAGATGAAACCTGAGTTCAGTCTTAAAACATGAATAAAAGTTATCCAAGCAAAGAAAAGTGACAATATTGCAAACAAAAGAAACAGCAGGAGGTATATAAGAGTAAAAATTGTGGAAAGTATTACAAATTGCTATCACAAATCATAAAGCTTTCTGTGGAGAATGAGTGATAAGAAATATGGGACTACATCACGAAGACCATAAAGCTGCCATGTTAGAATGCTAAGACTTCATTCTTAAGCACTGGAAAGCTATTGAAGCAGGGAATTAATATGATGAAATTTATACTTTAAATAAATAAATTATTGAAGCTCTGTTGTAGAGGATAAAATTAAACACAGAAATCAGTTAGGTAAGAGAAGACAAAAGCCAAAATTAATTTTGAAGAAAGGACCAATTGAAGAAACAGAATTAAACCAGTAAGTCTTTCTGATTGATTAGATATTAGGGATTACAGAGGAAAGAGTTAACGATGGCTCCCATATTTTCAGTTTATATCCCAGACTACTTCATTCTAAGAATAATTTATCATGGTACCCAGAGGCTCCTGTAAATGTTCTTCAAAGCTATAAAATTACTGAAACAAAGAAAAAGAGAATAAGGAATACTTAATTTTAAATGAATAACCCCATTCTCTCATCCCTAGATCCTGCAAATATTGGGGCAGCAGAAAAAAAGATAAGAACTCAAGTACAATCCCCCCCAACAGTTTAAATCAGACATGGTTCAAATTAGTTCCTGTGTACAAACTCTAAAATAGAAAAAGGCCTAAAAAAGTAAAAGTTGAACTTCCTTACCTTTTAATTAGAAAATTAAAAGACCAATCAGTACCATTAAAGTGAGGAAAGTCAGAGAGGATAAAGCAAGCTATCTAATTTGCGAGGTATCATTATTTTAAAAATTAGAACTCAAATACAAATTGAAAGCTATCTACATAGCTAAAAAAAGAAACATTTAAAAGAATGTTAATGTTTTACAGTCTTGCCAACAATCAAGTGCTAAAAGAAATGACAGAAGGCTCTGTCTCTCAACATGTTCAATATTATTAATTTCATGTACCTTTCTTTTAATGTTTCAGTTCTATTTAGGACTAAAAAACAGAATATGAATTCCAATAATTAAATAGGACAGAGTAATATCATTACTTAGTTCTAAATTTATTAACATTAGAGAGAAGTATACAAGCAAGCAAAACAAGTGGCAAAATTATCAAATACTCATTCATTTTTGCATTTTATATTTACTGTCCCCTACCAGAGAATAACCAATTTTTCTTTATCACTAGAAGAGATCCCTCACAACAGAAAATATTACTAAGTGAAAAGTATAACTTAAAATGTGTCCATTTCTCCTAGATGTAAACATACATAGATTACATGCTCTAAAAGAACAAGCATCCCCAAGGAAAAGTGACCATAGGATAGAAAAATAAAACAATGAACAAATAAGATGTTGAATATTTTTTAAATACCTGATTAGTAAAAATTAATGCCATATAATCCTTAAAATTGGGTTGTAGAGAAGAAAACAGTGGTCTTCCAAGAGCTCCAAATCAGATTACAACCACACATGTGTAACTGGTAGAGTTGCAAGATCACTCCACTCAGTTAATATCTAGCAGGCGTGGCTTAGGGCTGAAGAGAAACTATTACACATCCTGAACAACAACTGACCTAAACACAATGCTGTTATTCCGTCTAGCATTTATAAAAAGCTAGAGATTCCAACATATTAATTTGTATATTAAATGGTGAGCTCATAACTCAAACTTTGATGTGACTAGTTGGATATACTGGTACTGCAACATTTTTTAAGATTGCTGTCTGGTAACTCTACTTGAGTGCAGTGACTAACTTCATAATGATGTAAATTACTACAGCACAAACTTTTAAAAGAGAAATTATAATTCAGCTCTAATAAAATAGACTGAGTAAATATTTACAGTGTTCAAGTTATTCTGATGAAATACCATCTTTCCTTTTTTTTGCCTTTTCAGGCAACTGTATTGCACCACATATTTTCCTCAAGAAGAACACTCAAGTCACTATAAAAACTGAAAACTACTATATGACCAAAAAACTGTAACATTGGCATGCAGTTTTAGGAAATCACAAAGATTAGCTAAAATAGTTAACAAGAAATCTAGTTAAACGTTTATCTCCAAACTTGCAGTTTTATCTGATTCTCTACCTAGCCAAAGTGGTCTTATTACTATTCCATGAAAACACAAAAAATATATTCCATCACACATTGCTCCTGTCTGAAATGTCCCTACCACACCGCTTACTCTATTTATCACACTTCAATGCCAATTTGAATCTCACTCTCCATATGAAATTTTTCCTGGCATCTCAGTTCACAGTGATTTCTCTTTTTCTTCTAAATATTATTAAAAGGAAAACTATTAGAAGAAAACAGCAAGTGGTTTTATAATATTGAAATGAGGAAAGACTTCACAACCAAGACCTATAAGCCATGTTTGACCACATAAAAACCAACATTTCCGAAGCCCAAAGCACACCAAAAATAAAGTTAAAAGACAAAGCATCCCTGGAAAAAATATTACAACACATGATCAATAAGAGTTATACAAAGTAAATATATAAAGAACTAATTCACAAAAGGAAAAAAATCCAATGGCTAATCATTACTGATTAGGAAAATTTGAAATAACTTGTGTATTTTTCATCCATTTTATTGAAAAAACTTTTAGAAAGACAGATGCTATCCAATATTGAGAGGGCATAGAAAAATACGACTCTCATACATTACCGATGTATGTGTAGATTGATATAATCATCTTGGGAGGGCAATTTGGCAGTATGTATCAAAGTGTAAAACCCTTTTACCCAGCAGTTTTATTTTTAGTAATACCTACAAAAGTACTCATGAGACTGTACAAGTATATAAAAGTACATACAAGGATGTACAAGGATACAGCACTTTTTGTAATCACAAAAATGTGGCACAACCTAAATGTCCATGTGGAGGGATGAGAATGATCAAATAAATTATATCCATAGTGTAAACCATTTCCAAGCTACTACAATAAAAAAAAAAAAAGGAAGAAAGGGAGGCATATCTAGATCTGCATATAACTACTCACACTGTGGAGTGAATAAAGCAAGTTACATTGGCAAAATCTATGAGGGTTTGGGATGGACTTTAACAGTGGTTTTTCTGGAGGGAGAGAGGATAAAGATAGACTAGAAAGGCATGAGAGAACTTTCTGTGGTGCTAATAAAAATCTATCTCTTGATATGAAGTTTGAGTTACACAAGTATATGAATTTGTCAAAACCCAGCAAATGTACATTTAGGATTACACTTACATGTACATTTCAGTGCATTTCATGGTATGTAAATTTACCTTAAAAAAAGCTGTAAACCAATATTGAACTCTAGTTTATGATGTGTATATAATATATATATACACTGAAGTATGTAGGGGAGAAGTGTACTGATATCTGCAGTTTACTTTAAAATGTATCCAAAAGAAAAATAGCAAAGAGTACCGATAAGTGGACAGCAGGATAGATGAGTATGTGATGAAGTTCAGTAAAATACTGGTACAGAATCTAAGTGATGGATATTCATATGTTACACTATAAAATTTTTTCAATACTTCTCTTTGAAATTTTTTAAAATTAAATGTTGGGGGAAGCAAGTTATAGAATAGTTTGCATACCATTTTTTGTTCGAAATATATATGCATATGTGTAAAAGTAATTTCTGCATATGTATAGAAAAAAAGTCTGGAAGAAAACATACCAACTGAGGTTTTAACAGTGATTATCAATGGGCTAAGGGAGGAAAGTCATGAGTAGGAAGGCTTTCACATTTATGTATATGTTTATGTGTTCTTCTAAGTTTATCAACAAACGTGTACTTCTAAATTCTTTTCAACCAACTAAAAAATAGAGACAGCCTAAGGGACACCAATCTTACAAACAAAATGTTTAATTTAAGCCTCTCTTTTTTTTTTTTTTTTGAGACAGAGTCTCACTTTGTTGCCCTGGCTGGAGTGAGTGCCGTGGCGTCAGCCTAGATCACAGCAACCTCAACCTCCTGGGCTTAAGCGATCCTACTGCCTCAGCCTCCCCAGTAGCTGGGACTACAGGCATGCGCCACCATGCCCGGCTAATTTTTTCTATATATATTTTAGTTGGCCAGATAATTTCTTTCTATTTTTCTGACCTCGAGCGATCCACCCGCCTTGGCCTCCCAGAGTGCTAGGATTATAGGCATGAGCCACCGCGCCTGGCCGTTAAGCCTCTCTTTATCATGATATATTATCCTTGTATAAAATGGTTTTAAAATTAGTATTTTTAAGATGCAGTATAAAAGGATCAGCTGCATAGCCATATAAGATTTGTAATTCAGAAAGCTGTTTCTGAAACTTGTATTATTTACAGATTATTTTTCTCTATGGAAAAAGTCTTATTTAAGAAAACACAAAGTAACTACATTTGCTAATGAATAATTAAGTACATTTAAACATAAGACTCCAAGTACACTATGCCACATAATTCAAAAACATATTACCATGTAAAATCAAATGCAAACTTACCACTGGCAAATTCACTGAGATGTGTTGTAATTTTTCTGGTACTTGCATTTAGAGGTCTTCTCTTGATTCATTCTTTTTTTTATTTTTTAAATTACATCCCACTAAATGGATCTCTCTTCAATACCAGTTCTCCATGAGAACCTATCAATGGTTTAACAAATAATGATCTCTCACAAAGATAAAAATTGTAAGCAGCTAAATATTCTAACTGAAAATGCCAATTACAAAAGTTTTAAATTTAGAAATAAGAAAAAATATTTCAACATCTGATTCTGTGCTTTCATATCCCACCCATCTCCCCAGAATTTGATCACCATTATACATAAAAGTTCTCTTTTGAAAACACCTAATTTCCATAAAATCAAATAAATACCATTTGGGCTTCATCAAACTTCTTTGATCACAAATCACAGAATAACAATAGATTCTGCTTGAAGTATCTACTCACAATTGATAAACAGAGAATAAAGAGTTTAAAATACAAGCTTTAGTTTAAAAAGCTTTAAGACAAAAGTTATCCTTCTATAATAAAACCATTACAGGAGGACTGCTTGACCCCAGGAGTTCGAGACCAGCCTGGGCAACATAGTGACCCCATCTATACCCCCAAAATTAAAAAGTTAGCCAGCGTAGTACTGTGCATCCATAGTCCCAGCTAACTTGGGAGGCTGAGGCAGGAGGTCTGCTTGAGACTAGGAGTTCGAGGCTGCAGTGAGCTATGATCATGCCACTGTACTCCAGCCTGGACCATATAGAGTGAGGCAGGGAGGGCAGGGGATGAAGGATCAGAAGGAAGAAAAATAAAAAGAGACAGGTTCTATCCTTAATGGAGACAGACTAGTAAACAGACAAGATCAATACCATATAAGACAAGTTAAGATACAGGGCAAGGGGGCAAGAAAGCATCTCATATATTAATAGTAGGGGTATTGGTTCAAGAGTTGCATTGCAAAAGGTATTTTATGGTAAGTTGTCATCAGGAAAAGATTCCTGGAAACAGTGAAGCCCATGAGTTAGCTGGATGAGAAATGGAGGCTCTTATGACCAACGTAGCAGAATAAGTAAAGGTATAAAAAAAAAGTAGGCAGAGAAAATCTAAGTAAGCCAAAATATTAATAACTAGGATCAGCTATATGGAAGAATGGGGTAAGATGTCCAACCTTTTAACCACAACCAACTCCAAGAAATTAATTTTATAACATTACTAGTACTATAGCAATATGCGAATAACTATAAAAGTTTAATGAAATGATATCACCCTTATTACATATGGTATACTCTGATACTGCTATTCTATTTTACTTTTTTTTTTTAGAGATGGAGTCTCACTATGTTGCCCAGGCTGGAATGCAGTGGCTATTCACAGGCATGATCATAGCATACTGCAGCCTTGCACTCCTGGGCTCAAATGATCCTCCTGCCAATCCTCCCAAGTACCTGGGACTACAGACATGTCATACTACCACACTTAGCTTATTTTACCTTAATAAAAATATACAATGCTGGTCACAGCCTACTAAACCAATTTCATGACTCACAGGTAGATTGCCACCCTCAGATCGAAAATACTGTTAAACAATGCCAGTGAATTTAGACTTCACCCTGAATGTAGTGGAAAACCATTGAAGGATTTTAGGCAGTAAAATGCCATCATCAAATTTGCCTTTTGGGAAGAATAGCAACAATATGAAGGCTGGATTTGGGTGGAGGATGGATACAGCATTGAAACTGACTACATGCAACACGGTAGGCTGACTGTTACCCAGGCAAGAAATAATGAGGGCATATGGGGTAAGCACCCCCAAAATTGTAACTTACATGGCCAATTGAGTGCCTCTGTGTGTGTGTGTGTGTGTGTGTGTGTGTGTCTTAAGTGATACTGAAGAGAGGAGGCATGCTGGAAAAGGGCAGATCTAGAAGAATTTAATGAGTAAAACTGATAGGTCTTAATGATCAATTGGAGAAAAGAGCAAATTCTAGGATGGCTCCCAAGTTTCTGGCTTAGAGGCTGTGAAGGGTGGTACCATTCTCCAAGGCAGGAAAAGTACAAGGTTGTTAGCATGCTGCTTACCACAGCAACACCAAACATATGAAGATGTGAAAAAGACATCAGAATCATTATCATTACATTTCCATTCCTCTTATATATTTAGGGGGAATGAAAAAAAAAAAACCCTACATTTTCTCCCAGGGTCAATTTTTCTATGGTCCATGATTGTTATTAACAGATTGTCAAATGTAATCTGTTCCTATTCTAACTTTTTAAACTAATTTAAAATGGTCTCCTTGGCTATATCTTTGCTTCTTAGAGATAAAATATGGAATGATAAAGTTAAGGAGCTGCCACCCCAATGGCAAATGAATGAATTGTTCTTACAAAAAAAAATTCAAACAGAATTAAATGTATTACAACAAAATGTTCTGAAACATGGCTAAAGCCAATAATGCTGCTAAGGCTATGATTCTAGGATGGCTTCCTAATGTTTCAGCAAAGCAGAAGTTTCTTTCTGTCAGTAACATTATTAGGTAACAGCACAAGCTAATAATCTGTGAGTCAAATCCCAGTCACTCACTGGGTTAAAATCAAGAAAAATCCTACTTTACGTTTACAGTTATTAGAGCTACAGTGGAGACACAGCATCTGAAATGAGATTAACATTCCAGCGCTAGATCAACACTACCACCACCACTGTAAAATCAAATCTCATGATACGGTATAAAAGTAATGTTAGGCATAAAATTCAAAAAAAAAATTGGATAACAAAAAATATTCCAAAGTTTCGAAACAATAAAATGTCATTAAATATTTCTAATATTGCTATGTCTCAAAGAATACAATTAACAGTTTATAGTGAAAGTTTTCAAATGTACCAGAAATATTTTTCCCATAGTGCCAAGAGAAAATGATTAATATATAAGATGAATATATGAAATTTAAAATGTATTAATTGCAACCAAAAATGAATTTAGAAAACACAGAGCTACAGCTATATACCTTTAAACAAATTTGTAAAGCTATTTCACTTCTGATTTTATTCTACTCTGAAAACTGGTCAAGTATGGCAGTTAAATAATTCTATCTAAAATATCAGGCTCCAGCTGACTCTAATAATTAGTGAAGTAATTCAATTTTTTAAAAGTCACATAGATATTTTGTTTATTATCAACAGAATAGAAAATTAATCTTGTACAGATGTTAAAAATACATGACCATGTTCAAATGAAGACATTTTTTTTTTCTTTTTTGAGACAGAATCTCACTCTGTCGCCCAGGCTAGAGTGCGGTGGCATCATCACAGCTCACAGCAACCTCAAACTCCTGGGCTCAAGCGATCCTCCTGCCTCAGCCTCCCAAGTAGCTGGGACTACAGGCGCACACCACCATGCTCAGCTAATTTTTTCTATTTTTAGTAGAGATGGGGTCTGGCTCTTGCTCAGGCTGGTCTGAAACTCCTGAGCTCAAGCGATCCTCCCGCCTCGGCCTCCCAGAGTGCTAGGATTACAGGCATGAGCCACCCCACCGGGCCAACACACACTCCTATTTACTTCTCAAGTTTCAGTTTCTTTTCAGCTTCAGTTTGACCACTTGTAAAGTGGGGATAAAATGACAGTGTACAAGGTTGCTGTCATGCTTAAATGAGAATCTGCCTGGCAAAGAAGCAGTTCCTCCAAAATGGTAACCTTACAGGGTAGTAGAGGAGAGGAAGGGAAACTTAAAGATAAGTTTTACTTCTCCTTTAGCAAACTCCAGAATGAAACAATGTTTCTGGGTCCCCATCATTAAAAGTAGTGATACAATTTAACAATACTTTCTCTAACATTGAAGTCTGTGAACTACTTGTCAGAGAAAAACCTCAGATAGTACAGCCTTTTAGCTAGTATCATAGTAGTATAAGCATGTAAGGAAGTTGTATTTCCACATGGTGGCCTTAGGTGTCTTTAATCAGAAAACCAAAAAATAGAGATTTGATCTAAAATAGAGTAACTGAACTAAAGCCCCTAAACTAAATCTCTTTCAGAGGGACTAGTCAGCTAAGGAATGAAGTGTGGAAAATCAGTACTTGATTTCAGAAGCTATGAAGTCTGTATGATTAACACAGGGCATTCTGAATCAATTGCTGAGATCTCCGGGAAGACATTGTGAAAATGTGGATGGGCAAAGTATCAAAGCATAATATACTTGAACCATCAATGGTTTCAAGAACCCACTCCACAAAACAAGTCTTTAAATCCCTACATTCTGGGCAAAACTGAACATAAGCTGTTGCTCTTCATATAAACTCTGTGTACCTGCCTCATGAGTGAAAAACAAATATCAACACCTCTATTAACGATACTACACTATAGTGACACACCATCAGAATCTCCTAACAAAAAGTAGAAATAACTTGGAAGGTATGGGTAATATGAATTAAAGACCACTAAATATTGTTTCAGTCAGTACAAAATGCCTACGTGGGAATTTTCTTTAGGGAGGTAGGAGTGTGGGAAAGGGGACAAAGGAAAGGCAAGATTAAATATAGGGTAGGAACAGGCAGCAACAGATAACTTTTGCTCCAAAAACAGCATGAGGAAAAACCTTCAGATACAGTACAAACCAGAAATGAAGAGGCTTGGGCTTTTCCTGGATGTGAATCAAGCACGTTCTTCCAAGAGGGAAGGGAAGCCAGCTACTTACCTTCTAGTACCCCCTGCACAAAGACAGATCGGGGGGGGGGGGGGGGGGGGGGGGTGGATAAGGAATACTAAATTAGATTTCCTTCACGCTGGGCTTTACCAAAGAAGGCATGACTTTTTTTTTTTTTTTTTTTGAGATAGGGTCATGCTCTGTCACCCAGGGCTAGAGTGGGTACAGTGGCATCATCATAGCTCACTGCAAGCTCAAACTCCTAGGCTCAAGGAATCCTCCTGCCTCAGCCTCCTGAGTAGCTGGGACTACAGGTGCATGCCACCATACCCAGCCAAGAAGGCATGATTAAAGAACACTAACACTATAAGAAAAATCTCTCCTCACCTGCTTGCTGAAGCTTAAAATTCCGCAGTAGGTGAAAAAGTTATTTATTCTATAATTGTGGATAATAAAAGGCTTAAAATCAAAAGCCTGGTTGTAATCACACAAATATTTTAAGTTATAAGTAAAATAAAATTAATCAGTGAATGGTAAAATACTAATTTTTACCTAGCCTGCCCTGTTGTGGGAGGAGCAGCAGACAGGTGAAGAGAGCAGATATCTACTCAGTCTCTGAAATGGGGAAGAAGGTTAATCTACCCTGAGAGAAATAGCACAGGCGAAAAGGAGGCCTGAAAGGCAGAAGATAAACTTTGAAAATGTCATATTTTTGCCCAGAGTAGATCTAAAGTAAATAAACTACCATCACATTAAGGTGTTTTTGGTCAGGTAGGTATCAATGAGCACAGTGCTGCTTCACATGTCTATGAAAATGTACTTTTTAAACAAGGCTGACTCAATTTATCAGGGATTCTTAACCAACAAATCACTGTCGTAACAATAAAAAATAATTTTTCTATTTATTCTTGTCTTTCACCTGTATTTTTTGTTGATTCAAAATACTTCAGACATTGTCACCTTTAATAAAAGATATTTATGCATTGATTATTTTACTAGATGCTAAACTGCCTTTCATATCCAGTGCATTTGAAAAGTTGAATCTGAGCCCAGATGTTTTACTAAAATGATATAAAATGTGTACATTCCTTAATACAAAGGTATAAAACTGATTTTAGGGAACGACCTCTTGACAATAAAAATTGCTTTTGCCCTGCCTTCTCTGTTACCCCTAGTATAATAGTATTGATACTGCCACTGTGTAACCTCCTATGCTGAAAAAGTTTTCATTGACTCACCACACTCAGCTACAATTCCAGAAAAAAGTTCCAAGGAGACATTATTAAACTTCTCAGTCAGTTTCTTCACTAGGCCGTGGCATTATTTTATTCATGTGCTTTTCCACAGATTCTAAATCAGACACCATGAATTAAAGAAATGAGGCAGTGGGCAAACAAGTAAAAAAATTTATGGTTCACTAATTATTAGCTCTTGTCTTAGAACCTACCTAAGCTAATGATTATGTATGTGCATGTCTAAATGCTTACATTTCTTTTATTAAGCAAAGCACCCCAGAGATAGGTAATGTGACACAGTTCTCATCATTTTCTTTAAAATACGCTCTATTTCATGTATTCCAACTACAGCTTCTCAGGTATGTTAGGTTTAACAGAAATCTCGAGACCTAATATAATCCCATTGTTTTATATCCAAAATAATGAATTCTAGAATAGTACTGCCCCAAAACAGTTATACAATTATATAATTTTTACTTATATTTTGATAATTTTACTAATACTTTATGACATAAATGTTCTAAATGTGTATGTTAAGGGGTCCTAAATTACTTACAAACATAGCATTTGCCAAGTAAGCATGGAAAAGCTAAAACATACCTTAAAGAATTTAGTCTGACTCTGTAGTTGTATAGATGACAAAACAACATGGGCCACTGACCTACCTATGACCCTATTGCTGAATAGTGACACAAATGGGACTAGAATCTAGTTTTTCTTTCCACAACACCAAATCTCATTTGGTTCTTTCTTTCCAATTGATTTCTCACCCCAACTCTTCTTCAAAAACTTTTCACTTTTAAGCACACAACTAAGGCAAAATAGAATATCTCTCTGAATTTTATCTTTAAAAATAAGTAAAATTTAAAGAGTTGGAAAAATTTAATGAGATATTACACCAAAAGCCTTTTAATCCAGGAATGGCACATACTGGGCAGTAATCAAATGGTAACTATTATTATTAGTCTTATTTTTACCACAAGAAAGGCAGTGAATATTTTAAAGTGCACATATTAGCACAGTAGGCCAAAGATCCATTTGACACATCTTTTTAACTTGCACTTAATTATCCTTAGCCCTTTTCATTTTAGATTGTAACTTTACACTATAATTTATGACCCACCCACAATGACCTTGATCTTTTTTTTTTTTTTCCTCGTGTACTGTTATGGACTGCTGTATTGAAATATTTTCAAGTAATAATTGGTTAGGTCCTCTTAGCCCTGGAGATACAGGCATCCTCTACTGACTCACAAGGGATTTTAAAATGTGACCCAAATACAGCTTGAGAAAGACCATAACTTAAATGGTCGCTACAGTTAAAATCCCACGACCTATTATAATGGTAACAAATGCAAAGTGCTGGCATCCATAAGCCATTTTCTCAAACCACCCTTGGATCTGGGGGAGGGGAGTGAGAAGGTCAATAAAGGAGCCCACTCTTTCTCCTCCTGCTAGTCCTCTGCCGCCTCACACCAGAGGTTTGGAAATGAATGAAAGGCTTTGGAACAGCGCAGAGAAACACGGTATCCCGGAGCAGGTCTCCGGGCAGGGGTGCAGAGAGGGAAACTGGTCTACACGCGAGAAACTCAAGGCACAGATTTTCTTTTCTTTTTTTTAACTACCCCAAATCATCTGGACTGCAGCAGGAGGCCACCCACCACCACTCACGGGAGGGGCACGTGGCAGGTGGCTGCAGCTCTGGCAGAAGATGCTCCGAGTAGGGCCAGGCCTGGGCCGAGGGGCACCGCGCAGCCCCGGGGCGCCGAGCCGAGGCCGGGGCAGGCGCGGGAGGGGGAAGGGCGGCCCGCGCCGGGACAGGTGAGAGCAGCCCGGCCCGGAGCCGCGGACGGAGCCCGGCGAGGCGGGGCGGAGGGGCCGGCCCGTTCGTCCCCGCGCCCGCACACACTCACCGTCGCCGGCTGGCTCGCCTCTCCCCGCGGCTGCTCTCGCGACCGCCAGCGGCTCTTTCCCCTCCTCCTCCGCCGCCGCCGCCGCCGCCGCCCAGGCCGGCCGCGTTCCCTTTCCGCTTCCGGGAGCCCGAGCGCCTGGACCGGCCGAGTGGGTGTCCGCAGGCCCGCGTGCCCGCGCGGGGAGGGACCGGGAGCCGCCGTCGCCGTCTCGGCCTCGCGCCCAGAAGCCGCGATGGGAGCCGCCTAGGGCCGAAAGACCAGGAATCGCGCCGCGGCCCCAGGCCCCGTGCACAGTGGGACAGCGGTCACCGGGACGCCCGCACCTGGCGCGCCTCGGCGCCTCCGCCCTCCCCTGCTGCCCGCCTCCCGGCTCTGCCCGGCCGTCCTTCTCCTCGTCCCTCCGCCCTCCCCATGCCCCTCTCCGCAGAGGCAGGAGAAGGGCCTCGTCTCCAAGGGTTGCATGCATCCTCCTTCCCTCTAGGGGTGTCGCCCGCAGGCCTCTCTCCCCACTAAGGCGGTCTGGATGTCCCGTGGTACCTCGCTTCACAGTGCGGTCTGCGGAAACGGCATCATCTGGGAACTCGTTAGAAATGCACACTCTCAGGCCTGTTGAATCAGTTTCTGCACTTTAACAAGATCTCCAGGTGATTCCTGCGGGTGCACCTTCAAAATTGAAACACACTGCACTCTAGTGAGTGGTCTCATCCACTTCACACCCTCTCATGGGATACCCTAGCCCTCCAAGATTTTTCCTACTCCTGCGGGCGACCTAAATCCATACCCAAACAAACTTTACTTATATTTCAGGAGACCCCCAAAAGTTGCTGGCTTTCCCATGCCTGCAACCTAGGAAAAATAGACCCAACAATGCAAGTATTCTGCCTCCCAATCTAATTTGGTATCTTCACCATACACCAGAGATACACTGAAACCTTTTCCACCTCACTCCAGCTGACCAGTACTTTGAGAGGTGAAACTGTTTGCAGTAGTGTGGAGCTAGATCTTTGTACCCACATGCCACAGGGGGAAATAGTGTGGATGGAAAAAATATTACTTGCGGTATAAAATCTGTACTCCTTATAAAATGGAATAGAAAGCCCTCCACAAATGAGTCCCTCCCCACCTCTCCAGTCTTAGCTCCAACTAACTTGGTTCCCTTCCCCATTCTAGAATGCCCTGCTCTCTGATGATCTTAATCCTATATGAGTTTGAGAGTTAGCTGAAATTCTGCTAGCCCAGGGTTCTCTCTCATCACTGCTCGTATGTAGCACATACTGTATTAATAGCTTGTTGTAGGCTCTTATGTTACCATGTATTGCTAGGGATTTTAAAATGTGTTATGTCCTGGTTTCTGAACTAATTACAAACACCTTACGACCTTAAAGACTTCTTTCGATTAGTAGATATCAAAGTGGGGTTCCCAGGCTAGCAGCATCAGCATCACTGGGAACTTGTGAGAAATCCATATTCTCTAACCCCACCCCAGGTTTACTACTATATTAGAAACATTGGAGATGGAGCCCAGCAATCTATGTTCTAACAAGCCTTCCAGGTAATTCTAATGCACACTCAAGTTTTGGAATTACTGACCTAGATTATTGTCTCATACCCCAAAGGAACCCAATCATAGGGATTGATTTGACTATATGCAGATTTTATTGCCTTTTATGTTAACAAATAAGTTCCCCCATTCATGCATAGCTAGGTTGAAATGATGGTCACAATTGCTTTGGAAGAATTATTTTTAATTTTCATAATACATTTGATGTACTAGGATTTTTATAACTTGGTTTGTTTGAAAAGGAGAAAATAATGAGTCACTTTGAAAGAAGAAGAAACATGTGGATTCTCCCCGCTCGGCTACCTGAATTGCATATTATTTTGCTCTCTCTTCAAATATCCCTGTGAGAGGGAACAATTTGTGTCAAATGATCTCAAAAATGCCAAAATGAGAATTGGTTGATGGGCCCATGAATGCACATGATGATTGGAAGTGTGCAGATTTTTCAATCTCTTTTTTGAATGAGTTAACCTGTCTCATACCAGCCAAATCAGTTCCACAAAGAATTTTCTAGGAAAGGAATGGAAAGAAATATGTAGCAAGAAAAAGTCTCAAAAGCATGAGCCTTTTCAGCATGGGCACTTCAGAAGTATAATCAAAGGGCTTCCTATCCCTACTTTGAAGGCCAAGTTATCTCGTACTATCATCCATGCTAAGCATTGATTGCATTGTGTTGCAATCCATATATTGAGACACCTGTGTCACAATGAGGGAGTAGAGGAGATATGGCATCAGGTAATCTTTCTGAAGAACTTTTCAATTTACCGCAAGGATGGAAATAAGATATATGTCACACACTATTCATTCGCTCCAGAATTCTAGTCTACTTCATGGGGCCTGTGATGAACCGAAACATGATTACTAATCAAACTAATATTTATCTGGGAATAGAAAAAGTAGACAAGGACAAAGTAGCATGCTTCCACTGCCAACTTAGCTTCCAACAAAGGCACAGTCAGGGCATTTATGTGGATAAACTCAGCCAACTACTGTGCTTCTCTGCCGTGACTAGGGAGGACTGGATTTGACTGCAATTTCCAAAAGTCAGTGCAGTCCAGAGTTTAATCAGTACTGGCTAATAGCCCTTGGCAGCTTTGGGTGGATGGCATTCTCCACCTGCCCAGCTGGGTCCCATGCCCTAAGCACCCACATTTGATGCACATTCATGATTTCTTGGTTGCTTATACTCATCTCCCCCATCTGTTTGAATGGCTGAGTGCCCATTTCACAACAGTCTAGTATTTGAAAAGTTATTCTTAACCTCTTTTGGGTTACACATCTCTCGGAGCATCTGATGAAAGTTGTGGACCCTCTCCCCAGCAAAGTGTATGCACAAACACAAATATATATAAACATGTACATATATATTTGTATATAAAGTTTCATAGGCTGCCGCACCTCCAGAGTATCACAACAAAGCCATGACATTCAGGCTAAAAACTTTCCCTACAATGTAAAGACTAAGTCAAAGAAACTTTTTTCCCAAATATCAAGGAAAACTCTAAAAGAACCACTGCATGCTTAGGAGACAAAAAAAAAAAAAAAAAATGCAACACTAAATAGAGTTACAAGCAAAGTGCTATGGAAGTGCTAAAGAAGAAACCAGTAGTTTCAACGGGGTGGTTCAGAGATGGCTTCATGGAGAAAGGTTCTTGCTTTAGGTGAGAGAGAACAGGATTTTGATTGGGACAAAAGAGGGAAAGAAATTTCAGGAGAGGGGAAAGTATGAGCAGAGACATGGAGACATGAAAGTGCAAAGGTCTACCTGATGTGGCTTAAGTGTAGAGTACATGGAAAGATAGAGAGCGGGGTGGAAAGGTAAAACAGAGTCAAACCATGGGGAGCCTCAGAAACAATGCTACTTCCAATGCAGGGCTATTAGAGAAGGCTATTAATGACTTGCTCTAAGCTGGAGAAGACTCTGTTAGTGAAGGCTGTGGCATTATCAAAGGACAAAGTAGTGGGGCATCTGGAGAGGTTCTAAATATTCTAAATTGGAACCTGTTAAATGAAGCCACATGGCTTTGCCTCAACTTTTTAGGGTTGCTTGCTGTTTGCTCTAGAAGTTTCTATTAAAGTAAATCAAGATGAACCTGAGATTCTTACACTTGGTTAAGTACCAGTAAGGAAATATATCCTGGTGAATGTTCAGGTGAGTTTATAGTCCAGGATGCCGAACAAGCTAAAATTGGTTCAGAATTGAAAGAGTGAAAATCAATTTGGACTGAAAACAGAAAAGAAGTCCTGCCACTAATCAGGCTGGGAGGACAGACACAAATAAAGCCAGCTGCAAAATTAACAGGAAACACTATTTCTGCCAAAGTCATGCAGCAGTTATAAAATGCCATAATGACCTTTTCTTTGGGTGATTACTGACTTCTCACCAATGACATCCCCAGACCACTTGCTAATTTCATTTATTACTAGAGATACCAAATTGTTCAACCATCATCTCTTCATGACAGCGCCCAGTCCCTAGTTAATTCCCCCCTTCTTTTAAATCCCACCTTAAAATATCCAATCCAGAACAGATCCCTGCTTCCCATAGAACACAGTCTTTTCATATTGGAAGGCCACATTAATTTGGCTGTAATCAAGTAAGGTCATATTCAAGAAACCTCAATTAAATATACTTAAAAATGTACATTATTTTGTAAAAATCTTATCTACTATGTACTTAATAATTTCAAAAAATGAAAACTATTTGTTAGTTTTAAAGTTAACTAATATTTTAATGACTTTGTTGTGTCTGTTTTTTGTTGGAAAGCATTTGAATATTTGGTTGCAGCATGGAGGTCCACAGTTTCAGTTGATCCTCTAGATGAGTATTGGTCATTCCTGACCTTAAGAGCATCTTGATTTGGGTTGGGCAGGAGATTGTACATTAGCAGCAATAAGTGGTTGAAAAGCAAGAAAGCATTTTTCAGGCGTGTTGCTGAAGGCATGGGTATTCTACTGCATTTTTCCATATTTCAATTGGATCTATCTTAGCATCAAACAATGACTTTAAAATGTCATCTACTGAAAGTTCAATGAATTCCATCTGCAGTTCTTTAGGTGCTTTGGTGATATCAACTAGGTGAGGCTGAAATGCTAATTTGAGTGTGATGTCATGATTCTCAAAGTCAGTGAACCTTTCATTGTATTCTCCAATTGATAGGTCTATAACAGCTGCGTATTCTTCAAATGATTCACATATATCATCCTGCTCGTCAATGATCTTTGCTAACTGAGGAAAATGTTCATTTGAAATATCCTTTTAAAGAAGAAGTGTTTTGAAAAAAGATAGCTCTTCTTGAAATGCTTGGATTTTTTGCCACATATCATATATAGACTTAGTTTTACCATGCAAAGAAATAGTCAAGTCATTTTGATTTGACATATCACACAGAAATGCTCATTCCAATAGAAATCTTAGTTCAATAATTCTTACTGCTGATTCTATTCTTCATAAAATTTATCTTCTCACAGAGATAAAATTTTGGCTAACACCTGTCCCTGCAATAGCCAATGCACTTTAGAATGACAATGGCAAATCCACACTGAATACCTCATCATTCAACTTTAGCACGTTATGAAACTGATGATACCATGTTGCATTTGCATATATATAGTTAACAATACTTATAACTTGTTGCAAAGTGTCTCTTGAAATAGTAGCTTTAGCATAGAGATTTTGCTGATACAAGATACAATGAAAAGAAATGATAGCATCTGGATCTGTTAATACTTTTTTTATTTGTACAATAAACCCTTCATGTTTTCCTGTCATGGAAGGTGCACATATGCTCACTAAATTTACCAAATTCAGTCCAACTGCACTATATTTATCTTGAAAGTTGTTGAAGATATCTATTCCTATGTTCTGTTCCCAAGAGTACCCAAAACAAGTAACTCTTTGTAGCAAAGAAAATCTGCTGCTATGACCTGAATGAAGTATAAAACTTATGTCAAGTCAGTAGTATAAATTGATTCATCCAAAGCAATTGAATAATATATATATTTTTTGAAGTATTCCATAAAATTGTTCTATTAATTTGAAGAAGGCTAATTCATGCTGCTGATCAGTTATGATTCTCCTTGAAAGAGGCAGTTGTTTGTACTATGAAATGTTATTGGGGTCTAAACATCCTACAACTTTGACAATGCATTCTTTCACAAATTTCTAAGTCACTGAATGGCTTCCCTTTATCCCCTAGTATGTAAGCTACTTTATAAATTGCTTCAGTGGCATTATTTTCAGGTCATACTGCTGCTCAAAAGAATTTGCTTTGCTTTTGCCTTTCATCTTTTCATTTTGGCAATACAACCTTTTGTGCCTCTCCCTCTAATTTAAAATATTTGTCGTCCTTATAAGTGTTACAATGTTGATGAGCACCAAATTTCTTTAATGTTGCTATTGCAGTATCCCAAAGCAAGCAAATCATCTTATCTTTAGCAGAAACAAGGTAATATTGCATTTCCCAATCCTCATTAAAAAATCTGTTTTCTTCCTTCAGCGTTCTCTTGATCTTCTTTGACATGATGGGCTGTTAAGCAGACAGAGTTAAAAAATACTGTCGAGTTGTGCAACTATTCACAAATTCCACTTCCAACAAAAACACAGTGCACCATTGTCAAAAGCTGATAACAGACTGGTGTACTCGACCCCCATAAATGCTTGTCAACCAGCCTCATGCGGTAGAGGTGCCAGTCAGGCAGGGGAAGTTAGAACTAAATCATGAGCATAGCAGCCTTCAATTTAGCCCTTATTGCTTACTAATGTTCTAATTGTGCCGGTCAATCTGGGAGGACTATTTCCTTGAAACTTATTTTATTCTTTGGTATTTTAAATATGTTAATTTTAGAGATAAAAAATGAACAAAAATGTATTAATTAAAAGGATTTGTTCTGTAAAATTTGGATTCAGTCAAGAGGCTGCATGTAAGGACCTAGAAGGCCACAGGTTCCCCCACCTATGCCTTAGAACCTCTTCAAAATCCTTCAAAAGAAGTTCAATTTGCAAAAGTTGCCTCCCACCTCCCTCTTGTCTAGAAGTGCCCTCCCTCCCTGCAAGGCAATAAATCTGATCTAAAAGGCTTATTCCTGGTAGTCTTTGGCTGATTAGGTATTAACAACACATTTGATGATCAAAGCCTCCCATTGTCAGGACTCAAAGTCAAGATTCTTTAGGAAAGAGTCTCCCTTTCTGTGTCAATGGCACAATAAAGTAGCTGCCATTCCCAGTAACGAGGCTTGTAAGTTCACACAGGAACTTTTTGAATGTGGGAAGAAGTGATGTTTTGAGCAGGTTACCCTGATTCCTCATCCTTTGAAGAAATGTGGATCACAGTAGAAAGAAGAAGAAAAAAAAGTGCTTTTCAAGAAATTTTTGTGAGTAGAATCTCCTTAGACAATAGCTTAATTTAAGCAAATGGAATTAACAGAGTCCCAAGATAGTGGAGAAGTAAAACAGGTCTAGAAAGATAAGAAAAAGTCCTTCCCTGTTAAAATGTAAATAATATATGAAAATGGGGCAATTTTGACAATGCCAACTTCTTTATATGCAGGGCAGAAATTGAGTGAGATTTTTGTTGATTTCATTATAAAGAAATAGCAAAAAGTGACAAATGTTATAGTAATAGATAAATACAGTGGGTCTCTAGGGCTGAATTAGGGAAGCAAGTTCAAGGTTGCAATGTGACTTTGGGCAATCTCTACTAGTGAGACCCTAAGAGTGGATTAGGACAGCAAGAAAAGGCATATAGTAAAAGAAGAGAGACAAGAGCAGAATCTTGAGAAACAATAACAGTGCCTTTAAGGATCAGATAAAGAAATAATTCAAGAATCTCCTCTGTTTCAATTAATTCCAGGTCAATATCTCCAGCCCTGCTCTCTATTGAACACCACAGCCATAAAATTCTAGAAGACCCACCTACATGTTTGTTATTAGGGCTCAAATGGATCAGTCATGAAAAATAGAAGAAGGAGAGGGTACCATTATTCTTATACAAGGCAGGTTAAGGCTCCCTGTCACCCTTCCTCTGAGAGACTCCTTGTTATTTATATTCAAGGACAATTAAAAATATCCACCAATCACTTGGCTACTGCCCTTTTTATTTTTAATCTGCTTGCCTTTGAAATATGTATATCTCCATTAATAGCTTAAGGATAAACTTGTCACTTTGTACCCCAGATAAGGCAAAGGATGTTTTGAATGACTTTCTCATTGGCCCACAATTTCTGCAACAGGAAGAGTAAGTGATAAAAAAGGATCAGAAGTCTCTCCCTTGACTGAGAAGTTATCAGGGCCTCCTCTTCAGAGATCTGGCTGTCCTTGTCTACTCTCACACACAAGGGGGAAAATGCCAACTTTGGATCAGGGGTCAGCAAACACATTCTTTAAAGGATCGAATAGAAATAGTTTTGACTTTGTGCACAAAACTGTCTTTGTTATAACTTCAAATCTGCCACTGTATTGCAAAGCAGCCATAGACCCTATGTAAATGAATGAGGATGGCTGTGTAACAATAAAATTTTATTTACAAAAACAGGTAGTAGGCTTTATTTGGCCTCATGTGTCAGAGTTTGTAGACCCCTACAGATTTCCTGTGAATGGTGGGAAACTCAATCTCAGAAAAGAGTACAGTGGAGAATGACTGCCTGGCTTTGTTCCCTGACTCTAACACTACTAAGAGTGTGTTACTTAATCATTGATGCCTCAGTTTCCTCATGTGTAAAAATAAGATAATAACAGTCATTGTCATAAATTGCATGAAGATTAAATGAATCAATATGTGTCAAGCACTTAGACCTAGATCTGGCAAAAGAAATGACACGATAATTGTTGTTACTATTATCTTCAGGTAGAAGGCTAAAAGACAGTGTACCATCTAAATATGATTTGAACATTGCATTGAATAAGAAATAAAAGTATATAAGACCCTCTCACTGGCTTATATCTCTTGTTGTCCCTCAAATTTCTATCTCATTAACATTTTAAAAATCAAAAGGGCCCCTATTCCAAAGCAAGAAGAAAACCCAAGTTTTGGCAGGTCCCAAAAGAATGTTCCACACATTCCTCAAAACTTCAGCCTCAACATATTCAAAAACTAATCTTTCACCACCACCACCACCACCACCCCGACTCTATTTCTTCCCCTAGTATCACAATTCCAGAAACAGCTGGTGTCTAAGCTCAAAAACTAAGAACATCTCTTCTTAATCCATACCCAGTCACAAACTCTGTCAATTCTACCTCCATGATATCTTTTAAGTCTTTTCATTTCTTTCTATCCCTACAGTACTACCTTAGTTCAGGTTGTCATTTTTTTTTCACCCTGTACTACAGCAATAGCCTTCCTTCCTTCCTCTAATCTTGCCCCCACCCCATCCATTCTGCACAATGTCACTCACAGACTCTTCCATAAAAACACTTGTAAGCACTCTCATCATTCTCTTTTTCATATCTTTATTGTGAAGTGAAATCTCCTTAGTGTGCCGTAAAAGTCCTTTCCTGATCTGGCCTTTTCAATCTGTTCCCATCTCCCAACTCCCTCTTCTGCCTTTCATTCCAATGTATGTTTCAGTAACTGAACTGCTTGCTGGACCATCATTTTCCCTGCCTTCTCTCAGTTGCTAACTCCACACTCATCCTTCAGATCTCTGCTAACCTCTTCCTTTGAAACAACTAGTTTCAAAGTCTCTAAGTTAGGCACCTTCCTTTGAGCTCCCATAGGATTCTTTTGACTCATTTATCATAGATCTTGCCATGTTATAATTATTGGTTGCTTATACCTCTTCCCCACAAGACAGTGAGCTCCACGAAAGAACAAATCCAGTTTTATTTGTGTTTGTCTTTCCATTGCTTCCCACAATGCCAGATCCATCATAGGTATTCAGTAGGTTGGTTGAATTGATAAATAACAAAACCCAGAAAGTACAAAGGGAGAATCAGAGTGGTTGGCAGGTTCTTGGAGAGGGGCCTGGATCTTGTCTTTGTCCACTGCTGATCCTGAGGGGTTTGCAGAAGTCTGGTGGGGGGTGGGGGGCGGGGAAAAAGGTGGGGACAGGCAAGGAGATACTCAGGGATCCTAAAGTCTGAAGAAAAGTTGATTACAAGGCTTGAGGAAAGACTATTGGATTTAGAAACTAGAATTTTCCTGGGAAACTCAGAGTGAATTTTTAATAACTAGGTAATTTAAATTAAAAAGAGAGATTATTTGGAAATAGAGGCAGTTAGGCATAGATTGTTGCTGCAAGAAGTTGGTATTAAAAGGAGTTAATTGTTTATTTTCCACTTTTATTTTCTAATGGGAAGCCTGAGTTTCTCTGTAAGACAAGATCATTACAACAGAATAGAAAGACAAGTTAGAATTGGGAGCTTAAACAAAGTATGGGACACGAGCACCAGTAGAATCAAGTCCAAATAAGGCGGTTATCTTTGCTAGGGGAAGAAACAGTTATCTAATTTACAAAGTCAGAAGCAAAAGAAGAGCCAAATGGGAGACATTGAAGGGGTGAAGAGGAAAACTGAGAGTTTGCATTTAAAGACACAAGAACAGGCAGTACTGGGCTCTCAGAAAGGGAAAGGAAAGAGGAGAGTGCTCAGCACCAGGAAAGGAGATGAAGAGACTGAAGGAGACAGCATTCATTGCTCAGGTAGCGATAATGTTGACTAGAGAAATAAATCTCTGAGTCCTTCAAGGAAAATCTGGGTACCAGAGGTATTAAAAATAGTACTTTCTGGTATATCTTATGGCTCCAAAACACTTTAGAGAATTAATTTTTGTTGGTTTCCAAATATATTAATTCAGAACTGTTTTGAGTTCAAGGTATCCATATCTAATAAGTGGAAAAATTTAGGCCACCTGGCATTTCACCTTTTGACATACAGAAGGGGAAGCCTCAGCCTTAGCTGATAAAAATGTGGATCACATGTGTGCAAAGGCAAATAGAGAAGCCTGAGAAAATTCCATAGGCAATGCAGGCTCAGAGTGTTATCATGAACAGCCTTGCACAAGCAAACAAACACACAATTGAGGAATTCAGTAGAATCAATGCTGAAAGATTGACCAACTACTTAAAAGTCACTGACAATATCTTGGATTTATAAAATACCTGTGCTGCTTTGGATAGTGATACCTACCAAACTCACACAAGTACATAACATACACACACAAACACACACGCACACACTCATCATTTCTGTTAATAACCTTGTTCCTTGCTTTCTTAGTCAAGGAGTAACTTTCACTATTACCAGTACAAAAACACAAAGTCACTCTCAAGCTCACACCTGATCTAGCAAGCAAACTTATTCACTCCTCTTTCTCCAATCCCACTTTTTTCTGTTGGGAAAGAACATGGACATATGACACTATGAGAACCATGTAGGTAAATGGTAAAATGGGGTCAACCTCAGGTTTAGAAAATCCTACACTCAGGATCATCCCCAGGCCTAGATTTGTGAAAGCCAGCATTCTGAGAGACTCTCCTAAAGCCATCTGATCACAGTTGTACTGTCATTTATTAATTGCCACGGGAACCACCAGCTGTCATCATGAAATCTTTTATGGGCACACTGTAAATATTAAAACAGCATATTAAAATTATACCGTATGCAGCAGCAGCTGATGCTATTTTATGAAGACAATATTAAAGAGTGTGCAGAATTATCACACTACAACTCCCATGATCCTTATTTCTTACAGCTCCCCTAAAGCATGATGCTGGGCCACAATTTTAACTCTTTAATCACAGTAGGGAGTAATTTGACTGATATGTACAATGAAGCAAACTTTATTCCTTAAACCAGGGTGTATAGTTGATGTAGATGCCATTTTGTGCACTCGTCAACTTTCTACTGTAAAACTGAGAGCAGAAGGATTTTCTTTGAAGTTTCCCAGAGCAGAAAAGAACATTATACTTTTCTTAGAATTAAAATCACTGTGTGGGAGTGGATCCTATTTGACCTGTCTGGCTTGGCTTAGACTATGTATCAAGTGGAATGGACTAAATGAGACATTCCGGCTAAATGAGACATCTGTCTGATGTGCTCTGTGAAATCTACCCAGAACTAACTTGAGACTTAGACTTATTTGAGTTGCCTCATAAGTCCTGCTTGCTCACCCAAAATCTTCTCTAATGGCTCACCATAATGTCTGAAACTTCCACCACTGTACTTGAGACAGAGAGCTGGATCCACAGATATCTTTTAAAACGCAAAAATTCAGATGCTATTTTGGAAATATCATTAATTTTTCTTAAGCGTGATTGTAATATCAGTATTAAGTAGGAGAATATTCTTATTCTTAGGAGAAACATGCTGAAGTATTAAGGGTGAAGTGTCATGATACTCAAAATTTACTTTCACATACTTCAACAATATAAAAATATGTAGTAAATACACATACACACTCATTCATACAAGTTGATATGTAAAGCAAATATAGCAAAGTGTCAACAATCATTGAATTAAGCTGGAAGATATAGAGGTATTCTTGGTACTATTTTTTTTTTTTTTTTTTTTGAGACAGAGTCTCACTCTGTTGCTTGGGCTAGAGTGCTGTGGCATCAGCCTAGCTCACAGCAACCTCAAACTCCTGGGCTCAAGCAATCCTTCTGCCTCAGCCTTCCAAGTAGCTGGGACTACAGGCATGCGCTACCATGCCCGGCTAATTTTTTCTATATATTTTTAGTTGTCCGGCTAATTTCTTTCTATTTTTAGTAGAGACGGGTCTCAATCTTGCTCAGGCTGGTCTCAAACTCCTAACCTCAAGCAATCCTCCTACCTCAGCCTCCCAGTCTTTCTAGCAGAAATCTGAGCAGGTGTTCAGAATTCCTGTGATTAGAATTCTTCAATGACTCCCTACCTCCTTATTATCTGGCCTTGCAGCAAAATCACCTGTGGAGCTTTAGAAATATATAGATTAATGCCTGCTGACCACCAAACTCCACCTTCACCCATTGGAACAGTATTTCCGTAGTTTAAAAGCTCATAGGTAATTCTAATTCACAGCCAGGGTTAAGAAGCAGTCACCCATAGAATGAAACCCAAACTCTTCAGCCAAGCTAATAATTCTTCTCAAGGGCAGGAGCCTGTCATAGCCATCTTGGTACCCCAATGGGCCAGTATAGTACTGGACACTTAACAGATTCTATATAAATGTTAATTAAATTAATACCTCAGTGGACTAGAAAGATGAATAGACTTTACTTAGGAGCCATGGGAAATTGTAGATAATCTCCATATCCTGAAATGAAGGTGAGAAAGGATAGGGAGCCTAAGGATGAGATCAGAGGCAGAAAACAGGAAAAGTAGATGCCAAAGAAAATTCCACCTGCTTTGCAATTTTTCTCAGAACTATAACAGGACCTATAATCTCCTTCGGGATAAGCAGGTGAATGGGGCATAGACTCTCTTTTTGCTAATAGCTGCACATTTGGGAAACTCTTTAATTATAGGTTTACACTGTGTTGTCATGATCTTGAAAAGCTCCAAAACATTTTCTTTTTTAATGTTCAAAGACACTACTGAATCCCACGGATCCCAGGCCTCTTGAAGAGGCATCCTTGCAGTGATTCACTTGAGCTGGAGTATAACGTTGGATCTCTCTGTTTAAGTCTTCACCTGTTTCTTGCCTTAGGTTTGGGCAGGATACAGGTTTCCTTTTAGAAATGTCATTGTGACTTATAAAACTTGCTCACTGGAAATTCTTGTTCTTTGGATATTGGACATGAAAGAGGTATATTTCCCTTACCTGGTAGACAAGGGGAAGTTGTGATAATTTTCTTGAAAAACAGTGAACAAGTCCCCACCCATAGGTGGGTCACGGGTGATTGTTTCTTTTGGAGGAGTGGAGGAGGAACGAAGCAGAGTAAGAGGGAGGAAAGCAATGAAATGAAAATCTGAGCTCACTCCCGGAAACGTGGGTGGTTAAGGAAGGCCTGGCTTTGGAAAACTAGTATTACAGGAAAATCCATCCTTTGCTCAGGGTATTATTACTCACCCATTTAACCACTGCAAACTCCTGACTGTCAATATTAGATTGGACAAGGAGAAGAGGACCCAATGATGTGTATTTAAAATTCACCCTCTGTTCTCAAAGCAGGAATCTGACTTTTCTGAACTCCAGATGAAGAGGTTTGTGTATATGATTTCCAAGGTTTCTTCCAAATCTTCTGGCTCATCAGGGCTCCGTGTTTTCTCTTCAAATTATTATACCCACTGTTAATTTAAAAGTTTTGGCTCATGAAACAATTTGTGAAGCTCAAGAAAATACTGAACTTTCTCCCCTGAAGTATGCCCATACCCACAATATTTGCACACATTTCACAGGATTCATAGGCCTCTCTGAAACTACCATTTTAAACCCATATCATCCTAACCGGCTCAAAAACTCCCCATTGCCTACCAAATACATTCTTAAAATGTGTTGGCTGCTATTCAAAGCTCTCCACACTATGTACACTACCCATCTTTCTAAGAGTGGCTCCCAAAACTCATTCATTTAGCTTATATGTATTGAGCATTTACCCCTTATAAAATATTAAAAATTATATATTTTATATATGTTTACATATGTTTATGTATATATGTGAATATAAAACATACATTGTATTAGAAACAGAAGATAACAGAAGATGTATAATATATAGGACTTTCTGTTGAGGAGTTTACCATCTAGAGAGAAAGACAAGACAGGGAAATAAACACTGGTAAATTAAAAAGTGGCAACAGCTATGGCAGACGTTTGCCTATGCAACAGCTATTTTCTCTTTATTCTTTGTCAAAGCAAAGGTTTTATTCCATTGTTCAATCATCTTAGACATAACTGATTTTATTCAATTCTTTTAAAAGGATGCAAGTGGGAGAGAAGCCCTTTTTTCAACTATGGACATTGGTGTGTGAACGGTGAAATATGATGTCTGGAACTACAGAAGCCGTTTTGTGACTGAGAGAAGTTTTAGCTTGTGTGGGACATGCTGGGAGTGACAGAGCAGAAAGATGGAAGTGAGCCAAGCCCTTGAAATGGTAGAGATGCTGACTTGACCAACCAGGGAACTAGCTGCCCTCCAAACTTCATTTAGTACATTCTGAACTGTGTTTTTTGGTACTGGAGTTGAAAGCATTCTTACTGTTACATGTGCCTTAAGATAAGCATGGATAATGGGTTGTGGGAATCAGAGAAGGGGTAGAGTAGTGGATGAATTCAACTCTGATTTATATGTGTATATATGTATTATATGTATATATGCACACATGTATGTATATACACATTATATGTGTATATATGCACAGTTTTATATGCGCATATGTATGTATATGTATGTATATAAATATACATATATTTACCTATATTTCTATCTTTGCTATCTTAAGACAATGTGGCATAGTAGGAAAGAGCTTGAGCGTTGAAGTCATTCAGCTTCTGCTACTCCCTAGCAGTGATACTTTGGGAAAGTTATTTATTTATATGCACCTTAGCATCCTCATCTATAAAATGGTACAGTACTCCCTGCCTTGTAGGGTTTCATGAGGATTAGATGAAATGATGTATATAAAGAACTTGGCACAGTGCTTGACACACACATGATATACCTTCAGTAAATGATATCTATTGATTTTGTTTCTTTCATGCAGACAAAATATATTTGAGTACCTACAGTGTGCTGGTCCTTTCCTAGTCATTGATTACAATGGGAAAGAAACTTCACCATGATCCCTGCTCTCATGGAGCTTATAATTTTATTAATAATGACACGAATAAAGGTATAATTATAAGCTCAGATGAGTGTTATGAAGTAAAGGTATACAGCACCATGAAATCATGTAAGAGGTGAACTTGACCTTGTCTGAGGGTTAAGGAAGGCTTCCCTGGGAAGGTGGTGTTCAAGCCTGGGGGTAGGTTGTAGTGGAGTGATCAACATTCTAGGCTATATGGAAGAGTAAAGAAGCAGCAAAAACACATAGTTACTTATTCCTGGATGGTAAGCTTCTTAAAGTCAAGGATTATATTTAGATAATCACATATTCATTTATTTATATTCTTTGTACCCAGCCCTGTGGAAAGGCTCATCATAGACACCCATAAATATTTGTGAACTCAATGAATGAATCCTTCTGACTCTCATTCTCCTTGTAAAAAAAAAAAATGAGTTTGTCATGTCTACTTCTAGGAGATAAGGGATATAAAGCACTTGAACACATAGCAAGGCTCAATAATCTGTAGACCTTATTACTATTATTGCCTTACAATTTGCATATGTCATCTCTGCTACTACATTGTAAGCTCCAGGTGGCAGGAAATGTATCTTATTTATCTTTGAACATCCTAAAGTACTTAGCACAGTGTCTTGCATAGAATAAATCATCTGTAAAAATTCAGAGAATAAAAATCATTCTTAATTAGAAATTAAATAGACAGATTAAAGAAATTGTTTACATTGAGAAAATAAATGATCAAAGTTGGCTTAACTACTCTATCAGTAGGGAATACTTAATGTCAAGTTTCCAGACTAGAGATAAAATATATGTATGAAAAACCTCCAAAAGCTGTTGTAAAAATAAGCCAGAATCGTGTATAGCAAAAACAAACAAAAAACCCACCATAGAACAATTCATAGAGAATATCATGTATGTAATTCAAAGTGCACAGCTTTTATGTCACCCTCTCTGAGATCACTCAATCTAAAGTAATCAATCTCTAGCACACTCCTCTATTTTAATTCTTTGCATATCACTTATAGCCATCTGACATTCTTCCTTTTCAGTTGATTGATTGATGCATCGATTGATTTTTTTAATTGCATGTCTTTCCCACTAGAACGTAAGCTCTGTAGGAGCAGCGATCTTGTCTGACTTCTTCCCTTTCTGTATTCACAGCCCCCAGACCTGTATCTTGCACATGGTGGATAAATAAATACCCGCTGAATAAAGGAACATATAAACAAAAATAATACTATGTATTATTTATGGATGTCTATATAAGTTTGCAAAAATATAAAAGGGAGTTGAAAGTATAAACAGAAATTTTCAAGGAGTGGGGTATTGAATGGCAGAGGCTTAGGGAATGGTACTCAGCATGGTGGTTAGAAGGAATTTCACTTATTTTTATCTGAAATGATTTATTTCTTTTAAACAGATAGACGAGAAGCAAAAGATGACAAAATATTAACTATTTATTCTGATGATATTTGAGCACTATATTATTCTCTTTTTTTTTTGAATAATAAATGTTATAATACAAAACAAATTTTTAAAAAAACAGAAAGTCTGAATGGAGAAGAGTAAATTAACCCCTTGTAGTTTTACAGGATCTAAAGCTCTCTGAAGTGCTGTTACCTATACTTGATCATCACAGTAATTTTGAGCTAATTATCATCAGCCTTATTTTTTACAGGAGGAAAATGAGACCAAGATTCATGAAGGGACTTGCCACAAGGACCAATCAAGTCAGGGCAATGTTTGGCTGAGAACTTGACCTAGGTAGGAATGATTTCTCTTTCAAGAGATAACATCAGCACGGTTCAGATATGACAGCTAGATAAGAGGCAAAAAGAAATTAGCTTTGAGGCCTATAGGCAAGAGACCTGCAAGAGTTCAATCTAAACTGATGGAGAACAAATGAGCAAGTATTTTAAGCCAAATACTAATGGAACATAGGTTTCAAATGATCTTAGGTAAGTTGCTTATGCTTTTTAAGGCTTACTTTTCTCACCAGTAAAATAGGGTGATTACCTACCTTATATGGTTTTTGTGAGGATTAAGTTGTATACTTTTGTAGAAGACACAGCACAATATCTGGCACTTAATACAGGTTGAAGGGCCGGGTACAGTGACTCGCACCTACAATTCCAGTGACTCAGGAGGCCGAGGTTCCGGGAGCATCTGTTGAGCCCAAGAATTTAAAACCAGCCTGGGCAAAGTAGTTGAGACTGTGCGTGGTGGCACACACCTGTTATCACAGCTACTGGGGAAGCTGAGGCAGGAGGCTCTTGAATCTAGAAGTTCAAGGGTACCGTGAGCTATGATCAAGGCTCTGCCCTCCAACCTGAGTGACAGAGTGAGACCCTCTCTCTAAGAAAAAAAAATAGATATTGAATATTTGTGTATTTTCTCTCAGTTTCTTATGTTCCCATATATTATGTTGAATCATTGTGAACTGCCTTTTTTATAGGTAAAAAATGATTGAATACAGGCAATTTTGTGAAGTTTATGCAATTACTCTATGAATGTAAGCTCTGATATGCTATCAGCTATCCCATCTAGAATTTACACGAGAGGAAAGGAGAGAACCAAGTTTGAATAAAGCTTAATTGTTAGGGGCTTGGGTTTGAGATCTATTTGCAAGAATAGATAAAAGGGATTTACAAGTATGTAGGGAGGAGGAGAGTCCAATTGGCAGAGATAGGTTTACATAATCAGGGTTAGGCAATTGCAAACAGGACAGCTGCTCAATAGCTTTTGGCACCAAAATATATTGACCAGCTGGGGTATCATTAATGTTTAACAATTTTATCCTTATGACCATATCTTGGCCAATTAGGTTGTCTTTGACCACCAAAGGGTGTAATATGTTCTGATGTAAATGCCACATGTGTATCTTCTGTAGCTCATATTCACATCGATGTGTTGCATAATATACACTAAATATAAATGTATTTGCTTCTTTGGAATACCATGTAAGATGGTGTGATTATAGAGGAATAGAATTAAATTATAATTTCTTTTTAAAAAATAGTTGTTACTCTGGGAAACATTTGTATGCACGAGTGTGTGTACTGAAAGTAAAGAAATCCAAATAATTAAAATAATTTTTAAAAATGAATATCTAAAGAATTATTATAGAAAAAGTAATCTGGATGGGGAAAGCCAGTTCTGCACAATATATGCATACCTACAAATGTAGACAACGAGAGAGGCAATTGCTAAAAGACAATAGTTGAAGGATGTAAAAAGAAAACTGCTTATGGAGTCAAAAGAAACCCTTGGGCCAGTGTCATAAGCCTATGAAGATATTTCATAAATATTTCTAGCTGGGTATTCTCCTGACGGTGCCTTTAAATTATGAGACAAGCAGAACAAATAAGGACAAAATATAAGAATATATTTCACAATACTTTAAACACTAAAATTTAATTCATTAAAATATTCAGAATATTTTCAGAACTTGTAATTTTGGCATTTGCTGAATAAAATTTATAATACAAAGTTTTATCCAATAGCAAAAAGCAGTCAACCAAACTCAGAAACTTTACTAATTCAAAATGCATGTGAATAAGGATTTTCACCTGTACATTGTTTCCATTTTAAATAATTTGCAGTTTATTTTACTTGACATCTATTGAAATTTTTTGGCATCTATTGAATTTTCATTAGCATCTCCGGATTGATCTTTAAAACCTGGTACTAGTCATATATTTTCCTTCCTTATAATATACATACTTGTTTGGCTACCAGTGATTGTTCCTCTCCCCTATGTAAACTACTAAAAGTAACATCAGTGTTCCTTCTTCAAAGCCAGAGACCTGACATTAAGAACTTTATATGGGAGTATCAGGAAACAGGAGGCCACCAAGCAAGTAACTCCTTACTTCTTTCTACGGAAAGACTTAATTATCTATAGAAGCCAAATAGAACACTGCCTGAGCTGCCTGAGGCAGCTACAAGTATAAGGAATCCTTTTTTAAAAGGACTCCAAATGTTCCTTTCTTTTTTGCTGATGATTTGACAAACTATTAATGAAGCACATTTTTATGGTCTAGTTTATTTGTTTTCCTTCTTTAGGTGGAAGGCTTGGAGAAAATAGATCGTGGAATAAATAGTAGTAGTAGTGGAAAGGAATTTAGCAATCATCTAGGTTGAGTCCCTCATTTATAAATGAAAAACTTTAGATGGAGGAAGCTTCTACTACTGAATATTCTATGGCCAGTGAGTGGCAGAGGCAAGACTAGATCCCAAACATGTACCCATAACTAGTAAATACCGTTTCCTCTAAATCATGCTATCTTAAAGCTTCTTTTTAAGCCATCTTTCTCTTAAAATATTATGTACCCACTTAATGTTTTCAGACTGAATAATCAGCACCTTTGCTGTTGTGGTTTTGCTTTTCAAAGGTAATAGCTGGTTAATTTAAAACTTCTGGGATAAAGGAATCCTGGAAGCCAGCCTGGAGGAGGTGTCCATCTCCATGCTCCATCTTCACCTGGCATTGGCACTCCTCCACCAGAATCACCACCTTGACTACAGGGGCAATGCCAGTGCAGTTCAGAGGGAAACGCATCGTGGTGAACTTGGTGGGCGAGCAGTGGGAGCAGAAGGTATGCAAGTGCTGCGCAGCTCCAGGCAAATGAACAGACCCACATTTCCCAAAGCAAAGATTGTTCTGGACCACCACTTTTTCACAGTCTTCATGGGTAATAGTCTAAAAGACAAACACATTCCCATTATGTTATCTTGAGTCAATTCTTTAACACACATGATGCAGAAGCTGTAGCTTGTAAGTCTGAGGACAATTTAGACTAAAACTTCAAAAGCTTTCCAATTTGGGATACATTTGGCAATATCTGAGTGATAGTATCTATAAGGGCATAGAGCTACTTCAACTAAATTTTCTTGATTGAGTTAGCCTTTAAGAAATTCGTAAGTTAACATAAAAATATTTTATGCTACACTATAAATGCCAAAGTTTAAGAAACTCTAAGTGGATGTGACCAATTGGAAAAATTCTAATGGCAATTTTCTTGTATAAGTAATTGCCTTATCTTTTTATTCTTCACAGTGCTTTGTGCATAGTAGGTTCTAAATACATGTTTGCTTTCAATTGATCATAATATAGATCAGAATAGTATGAGTTTAATTCTATCCTATTTTTCAGAGCCTTGTAACGCATTCAAATCTATGAAGTTGCACGCAGCAGAGTTGCAATGCTTATGCCTGCAAATCATCATGCATTACATCACCTTTGCCTCTCTCATAACCCCATGCACCTAGCTTTACGTGCCTTTCAAAATATGTAAGGGTCAGACGCCTTCGTTTTAATTTAATTAGCAATAAAATTCAAAATAAAAATTTCAAAGGAAATTTGATTGCCCGATTCTTAGGAGTAATTTTCTAATTGCACATGGGCTAACAAAGCAGTCATTATTATTTGATAATTGACTTGTCATTGCTACATATCCTTGCCTTTCCAAGCAGAATGTTAACTGCCTTGCACAGTCAATTGCCCTATAATACTGCTTGCTTAATTGGGTAGCATTACTGGACTGTAAAATTTTACTCTACCCTGTGTTGTTTTTGGTTCATTATCTTCATGTTTAAGAACCTGATGCAAGTCCTCAATTTTAATTTAACATTTGAAATGTGCAGGTTGCCAGGACTGAAGAAAGTAGATAATAGAATGGCCCCCTGTCTCAATAGTGTGGAATTGATTATGATAACTACAAAGCAGCCAACACAGCATGAATCAGGAGAAAGGTGTTTCTAAGGGGAGAGATGTGATTTCACATTGAGATGATTTTTTGAAAGCTTGTGAGAAAATAAATGAAACCAAATTATGTTTTGCTATGGTAATACCACAAATGATATGACAACTTTTGCCTGAGAACTTCAACATATTTTGAGTTTGTGGGATAGATTTTTTAAAGTTGCATAGCTTTGACAAGCTATTAAAGAAGCCCTTAATAAACCTATGAAGTAGCTAGGTGTGAAATATAGGAGCAGTTGAGTGTATGCTTTATCTACAGATGAATTTTACCTGCTCACCCACATCCTAATAGAGTGCGGCAATACAGCTACAGAGAAGTTCTGGTGATTGCTCTAAATTCCAAGTTTCCTAACTGAGGGTACAGTCTGGCTTATCTCTCTTGACCGATCACCCCCGATGTAAAAATAAATAAATAAAACAAAGCTTTGTGCCATGAATATGAATGATGCTGATATTGACAGTACCATCATCATTTGTGCAGCATTTCCAGAATGCCAAGAAACAATGGAAAGGTTAGAAGGAAATTGAACCTTTGCCAAATGCTATGATAAACACCCAAGGACCACATCTGAAGTTAGGCGAGACTCAGGCTCCTGACAGCCTTTCTCCTACTCTCTACTTGTCCCAGCTGTCCACCCTCCTCCTGAAAACCCTTGTCTGCTCTCCCCGCAGAACACATACCTGGCTGAAGGGCACTGTCCGACAGGTCTCCCAATGTACTTCATGGCTTTTAATGGGCAAGATGACCCCCCGAGAAGCTGGACTTTTTCTGAACATGAAGTGGTGCCAGAATTTCTTGGCTTCTTCCCGAAGAAGAGATGTCTCCATTTTCGTTCCGTCCGTTGGCTGGGTGAGGGGCTGGGTCCCAGCTGGAAAATGCTCACTCTCTGAGTCCTTGCGTGGGTGTAGTTCTCCCTCTGGCTTCTTCCAGAACCTGCCAAATCTGGACAGCATCTTCTCTCTCTGCCTCTGGCCGTCCCCTGCAGGGCCGGTGCCTGTTAGGTGTGGCACTGCCACAAACAGATCTGGCTTTTCTTCTGCTTCCTCATGGTTGCCCATGGGGAGCTCTCTTCGATTCCTTTCTAGGAGCACAGGAAAAAGAGAACTCTGACCCTGGCAGCCATCCCGGTGCCACTCGCCCTTTCCTAGAGGCAGGAGCAACAGGAGCTGAAGTAAGAGGAGATGCATGCTGCCCGGAACCTCCTTCCGATTCGCAGAGCGCAAGGCCTGAAGGAGAGGCTCACTCTCTGCAGGACTGTGAACAAGGAAATCCCATATATAGATACCTGCCTGGTGGGATGGAAAGGCAGGTGGTCAGTAGCCAGGCAGAGTAAACACATTTGCTGTTTGCTTGAATTATGTAGTGCTAATGGTGTCTGGCCTTCCCTTTGGTTTTGTGTATTTAAAAGGCCCCAGTGAAAGCCTGGCCCCAGGGGGTAATTAGCTGACAGTTTAACTCTTGTCTGAGATTTAAGGAGCAGGATTAGAAAAAACAACACATTCTTTGCCCAGATTTCTCCCATCAGTGTTGTTAGAAGAAGGACTAGAGTCAGCTAACATTTGCTGTGCATCTGCCTTGTGCTGGGATAGAATAGAAGATGAGATATATTTTTATGAGAGAAGTAAGCATATCAGATAAAAATTAAAGGCATACATTCAGCAAAAGCCCAGGCCTTTAGGAAGGCTCTCTCTCTCTCTCTCTCTCTCTCTCTCTCTCAAACACACACACACACACACACACCAAGAAATATATCAAAATTATAAGGAAGGGAAAAGAAGAGATAGAAGGATGTTCACATTGTTGAAAAGAGGACTTATTGCCTCTTATTTACACGTAAATTGGGGTTGTTGATTTTTGTATGGTAACTGAGTAATAATACATTCTCCTTTTCCACACCTGGAAACTCATAATCCCCAAGTTAATCCTCTCATATTAAGAATCAATTTCTGAGTGCTAAATTTCACAATTGGTCAGCCATCAGATAAGCTCTTCCAATTGTTCACATGGTTCTCAACAGGATCCTAAGCAGACTGACAGCTTCTCAATCTTCTGTGAGGCTGGGGAAATGTCTCCCTTGAGCCACCCTATTGATTTTTGTCTTTCTTTAAATAAAGAGCCAGACGTGAGAACAGTGGATTCAAGAACCAGGTTTGATAGCTTTGGTCATGAAGCTGGCCGGTCAGTTCCTTACCTTACTGCATCCACATCATCTTCCCTTATTCCCTTATACGGTAATTGATGTGCAGGTTAAATGAAGATTGAGACAAACATGAGTCTTCAGGGATCAAAGTGCAATTGTTTAAATGACTATCATTCAAATTTTAAATCAGTCAACAGTATGAGAAAGAAACATTCACAAAACTGATGCCCCAGAACTGAGTTCAATCAACTCACCACGTAATTGGAACGGTATTTCCACTGGGAATCAATGCAATACTTTCTTATTTTCACCATATTCCTTGCTTTTATTAATACAAATAATCCTGGAATGTGTCCCCCCTTCTTTCAGTACTGATTAAGCTTTCTTTGTAAGAAGTGACCCATTGGAGTCTTTTTTCCAAGCATTTACGTTCTTGTTGATAGTCATGCCTGATTTCTATGAAATAAAGCCTCAAGTACGTGCCTTACCTACAATAATGAACTACTCTAAAATAGACCATCATTTTACCAGAGTTCTATGAGAAGAGATATATATTTTACTCACACCAAATATCCATAGAACCTATGTGGTATTAATTAAAGTTACTATTTAGTTATTGTTGAACTAAACAAGCATTTGTATTTGCCATTATTTTTAAAGCAACTTTTTAAAAATTAGTTGCTATTTAAATTTTTAAATTCCCCCCAGCCATCCAATGCAATAAGCTTTCCAGAGCCAGCCACTAGGCCCCGCATAATAAATCTGGTGTGGCCAGCTATGATACAGTTCCTGATTCCTTTTAAGCTTTACTTTTCAGTAACTGAAATTCCCATTGCTATCAATCATAGTATCTAGCATTTCCCAAAACTGAAGGCTATCCCAGAGCTTTTATCTGGGGTCTCAGGTTGCCTGGCTCTGAAATCACTTAACCTAGTGTACAGTTGAAATAATTTCCCTTGAACTGAAATTTGTAGAAGATTCACTTTGTGGGCCAAGAATCATGTTAGACACTGGAAGATGACTGAAAATGATTAAAACTTGGACACTGCCCTCAAGCAGGTTAGATAGTCTAGTGGTATTATACATCCTTTAATTTTATTGTATCATCTGTAGGCATGCCAGTTATCCATTTTTAACTTTGCTTTAGTGCTAAACTTCCCTTCCTCTGATCCTAATTTTGGTGCTTATAAATGCCATTTAAAAATCACTCATGGAAAATTTCCTTTTGCTGTTTTTGTCATTCCTGTTGAGAAAATGTGCAAATCTCCTGAAAAGTAAATCTAGCAAAGTAAAGCCTTCTATGATGAGAACAATGGAACATAAACCTGTCTCTGATCTCTGTCTTTTACAGCTAAGGGCAGATCAATTTCACCTTTTACCTTTCACCGCCGTGTCCTTTCATCAACTCTAAAGCCATGGGTTTTATGTGATAGGTTGTAGTCTACTCTTAAGAACATAAACAGATATTTTGTAGCTTTTAGCAAAAACAGGTTGCCCCTGTTGGTCTTCAGTTGATACAGGCACGTAGTTACCTCCCAATCTGGATGAACCAAATGGAGGTAGGTCCAGAGGAGACCTCCAGACACAGCAGGAAGCTGTTGTGAGGAGAGAGCGTCCCCAGCTGTTGGTGCACTTAGGATCAAATGCCACAGTGAAAGGCAGGCCGGAGCTTACTCATGTGATTGAGCCTAAGCCTGACAAGTCCACTTCCTGGGCCAACCTCAGGCATGTACAGGAGCCAGAGGGGCCAATCTCAGAGTTGATTCATTTCAATTTACAGCTCATGCTCAGCATGATCTGACTCTGTTTTCAATTTGACCCGGTTTTCTTAGGCACTAAGATGTCTTCAGGAACGCTAAAGGGCTTCATGAAGATACCTAAGTAAAATACGTTTCCATATGCTAGTGACACTTTCACAGAATGGGCAAGAAAACAGGGCCCAGCAACTCACAAGACATGTAGAGGTTGTGAGTCTCCATGTCTTTTCTGAGCTCCCCGGTGTGCCTGTCAGAGGACGGTAACAGCTACATTTTCTATCCTTCTTCTGGACTCTCAGAAGGGAGGTGAAAAGAAGCCTAGTGCTCTCTGAGGGGAAACAGAGAGGCTAAGTTCTTTCCTGAAAACCCCAGTCCTAAATCAACAAAAGGAGAGAGGCCGTGTTGAAGCGGGGGATGCGCAACTGGAGGTGCAAGGGGGAAGTTGGGCTGATGGATCCGTGGGAGCATCCTGTTGCCTCATAACCAACTCTCCTCAAAATACAGAGTAGCAGTAGTGTCACGGGAACTTAGATTGTTTCTAAAACCTCAAAAGAAGGCAGAATCTTGTTTTCCAAAGGACAAGGAAAAGGAAAAACTAGAGTAAGTGGTTTCCCTTTAAACCTTTTAATCAATAATTTAATGTAGTAAATGATTGAAAATGTAGAACTCTGCCCCCAACACTCCTCCCATCCTCCTGAGGAAAGGATACAGGAGGGAGTTCGCTGACCACCCCTGCTCCACTTACAGACTCATTCATTCACTGATACAGCATACATCTGAGTGCCAACTCTGCGCTAGGTCCTGGGATAAACGGTGAGGGTGTTTGTCCAGGCCTAGTGCATTTTGCACTCTATAAGAAGAGTCTAGTTTATTCAGAATAAGTTTTACAAGGAAAATTTAGGTAAGCACCATTCCTGTACTAATCAGGGGTTTTTTGGAAGATCCAAATCCCAAAGACAAAGTTCACTATATGCTCTATTTGTGTGAATTTTATTCAGTAAACATTTGTTGAATGAAAGGAAGTGCACTAGACATTGTGCAGTAAATTTCTCTTATTTTTGAGTAGATAATAAATACACATAGTAACAAAATTCAAATAACACAAAAAATTGCACCGTGAAAGGTAGGTCTTCCTCTGACGCCACCCCAGGCTTGCCATGAAGGCAACCACTATTACCAGTTTCTTTATTCAATCTTTTTAAACTGTCACCCAAATAGAACAAAATGCATAAGCAGTAGAAAAGGACAAATAGCCTACTAAAATCCCCCATTTCCACTTCTAGGCTCTGAGGACTAAATTGTCTTGTAGAGATTAGATTTTTCTGTGTCCTGCTCTCTGTCCAAACACCCCCAAATCATTGAGAAGTTTTTTATTTTTTTTTAACTGGGGATGTATCTATTATTGTGCACAAGTCATGGACAACACCTAAATGTGTCCAGTCAGCTACTCACCAAGTGTGCAAAGAGGGCTCCTGTAAATCTGAGAAGTATGAGGTGGCCTCCCAAACTCCTGGGCTTAAGCAATCCTTCTGCCTCAGCCTCCCGAGTAACTAGGACTACAGGCATGTGCCATCATGCCCGGCTAAGTTTTTCTATATATTTTTAGTTGTCCAGCTAAATTTATTTCTATTTTTAGTAAAGACGGGGTCTTGCTCTTGCTGAGGCTGATCTCGAACTCCTGATCTCAAGCAATCCTCCCCCCTCGACCTCCCAGGGTGCTAGGATTATAGGCGTGAGCCACCACACCCACCCATCTGGATTGGTTTTTATTCTGCAAAAACCTGATCTCAGAGATGAGTAATGTAAGTGGAAGTGACTCTGAACTTTAAGCCAGAATAACTAGATCTGCTTCCTGGATCTGCATTACAGCGTGTAAACTATCTGATCTCAGGCACTTTATGTCCATAAATGTCTCCAGGGACCATATTGCTTGCCCTGTCTGCCTCATCTAGCCCATGGCCTTTCTTTTCACCCCACATCCCACTATCATCCTAGGTGACTTCAGCATTCATGTGGGTGGGTCTGACCAATAATCTGCCATCAGTATCACCTGAGTGTCCCATTCTGTACCCTGGCTGAAATCTGATGACCCTCACTCCAGCTGGCCTCCTCACTCCCGTTACCTTCTGACTCCTGTTATTACCAAGAACAACTCCACCTCTAAACTGTGAATTTCATGTTCCCCTCTCTTATGACAGCATTCTGTTGTTTCAGTTCTCTCACTCAGTTGCTCCTACAGCACCTGTTCTCTGCTGTATCCCTATCATGGTGCAACTGTAATCAAATAACTGCACAATTGTAATTAAATAACTGGCCATGTGAACATTTGTTTAACATCTGTCTCCACTTCAGATTTTCAAGTCCATGAAAGTAGGGGCTATGTCTTTCTTAGTCCCCATCTCAGGCTGTAGTGCAGTTCCTGTCACGTAGTAAATGCCTCCAAATTTTGGTTTAATAATGAACAATTTAATTAATTAATAATATCTGTAAGTTCCTTGTTCTTCACTTCCTTCCCCAGCCAGCTTGGATTCCGCGGGCCATCACTTCAAACTTCTGCAATATTCCTGACTCCTTATCCCTTTTCCCTCCTATTACACCCATCTAGTAAAAGTCCAACCCTGGAAACACCCAGCTGTCCACCTTCCCTGAGCCCACACCTGGGATACGAAATGCTTTCAGAGACAAAGATAAAATGGCAAAAATTGATTCTATATAAATTGTCTTCTGTCTCACCTCAATGCTCAAATCTGCCCAGCCATCTTTCTTTTTACTCTAATTAACTTGCTCTTCATTTTCTATGTAGATTACTTAAAATCATCTCTAATTATCTTAAACCTCTGAATGCTTTGCCTGTTTCATCGTTTTTGGCATGTGAGCTGACCCCTTCTTGTGCGGAGGAAGATAGAAGCTATCACATGGGAGAGTTTCCTCACGTTTAGTCATCAACCCATACCGGTTCATCTCTCCCTTCCACTCTGCTCTCGGAATCACGTCCTTCCCAATCTCCTTTACCAAATAGTGCCCCCGCCCCCGTACTGTCAAACTCCTTCACTCTCCTGGCTGCTTTTATATAATGTTTGATTGTTTCAAATTTTCTTGATTCCATGAAAGTTTTTAGGTTCTGCACTTCAGTGTTGTGTTCTGCCTTCACCAGATGTTGGAAAACTTTGTCCAAACCCAACCTCTACTTTCTCCCTTCCACTCCCATAGCAACCCACTGAAGTCTGCCTTTTGCTCCAGCCCTCCTTTAAAACCTCTTTCCCAGGATCCCTCATAGCTATTTGAACACCCCACAACATTTAAGCCATTTCTCCTGAAATTAGTCCTAAGAAAAAAATTGGAGAAAGAAAGGGAGGTCAGAGTGGGCAAAAGAGCTATGAGGACTTTGAAATTTTAAGCTACAAAAGCAGACCTTTCATCCAGCCAGCTCCCCAGGTAGGAGAGGATTTATAAGGGAGCCATCTCACCCATAATACTGAGATCTGTTTGGGGCTCTGGAAGCCAGGTTCCTTCTTTACTCATTTAGTGATTCCTTGGGGTTGGCTTAATTTGGGTCCATGTGTGTCTTCCTAATCAGAAAGAGAGGGCTCCACAAAGGCAGGGACTGTGTTTGCTGGAGACTGCATTGTCAGCAACTTTGAGAACAGGGATTTTGTTTAATGTGTTTTTCCATTTCTTTCCCCTTCCTGGCCCCTCACTCTACAGTTAGGAGGTTAACGAATGTTTGTTTTAACATACCGAATCCAACAAAAATGTGAACAGAAACTTCTGACATAAATCCTTGTTGTGCTTTGCTTTCTAAGAGGTATCTCTTTGTCCTGGAGAACTTATCCTTAATTCTCTGTGTTTAGACTCTACTTTAAAATCAAATTTCCACTGAATCTGGGAATAAACCATTCTTTATTTCCCAGCCTGGCCACAGTCTCAGAGCAGGCCTTTGAACTTTGTCACACCAGCCACAGATCCCAGGCATGTCTCCCCTGAAGGATAATCACACTCCTAAAAAAAGGTAGCTCATGCCAGAGGACTATATGTCTGTTGGGTAACTTTATGCAGCTTGTAAATTGTTTTACTCCAGTTGGAAGATGGGGGTGGTGTATCACCAACAGAAATGAATGTAGGGGCATCTGTCTGAAAACTGTTCCCCCACTGGCCACCTTGCCAGTTTCTGCTTATACAATGCAGGCAGCTTGGGGGAACCATATTGTCCCTATAAGCTCATAACACATGGACAAATGATTAAAAACACATGGAAAACAGTTCCACAGCTAAGCTAAAATTCAGATGGGAATGGAAAATCAACTTGCAAAGCTTTCAACTGACTCAGGGCCAAGTGTAGGACAGAATGTGAGGAGAAGTTGCCAAAAGAGAGGAAAGTTGGGGAAAAAAGCGAGTCATGGATAGGAAACCTAAAACAATGACGCCTTGTATTGACAACCTTCTCTAAGGCTCTCCAAGAGTGGTACCAAAATCAACTCTTTGGAAATATTAAGACCTTCATTTCATGAAAGATTTTAGGCAGATTTATATTTTCTACCATCTATAAACAAAAGTTGGCTTGACTCTCTTGGCAACACCTATCCAGAAACATAATCTTAAGTATCTGTAACATAAATATTAAAATATTACACATTTTCGCTCTGAGGTGTGGGGAATTAAGTAACGAGGTGGCATGAGGCAAACTGTGAAAAATCGTGACAATAAAAATGCAAAAGTAAAGGAAAACTTTCCAGCCAGGGTTTGCCTTCTGCTGTGTACCTGACGCTGGGCCCAAGTTTACCATAAAGCTGGCGGTTCCTAGTCACATTTGCAAAAAAGTTCAACTCTCGGTTCAAATTTGAAACCCTAAGAAGCCTGTTATTTGTGTCTAGTCACTAAAATAACCCCGGTGATTCTGCTGGGTGGGAAATCTGTAGGCAAGGAAAGGATTTGCTGGGAGCCAGTCCCCACTGGCCGTTTCTGTTAATTATGTTCTGCCCACAATCCTAACTAACTCCCACATGCACCGAACACACTGAACCACCTTTCTCTCCAGTTAGCACCGTTTAGATCTACAAGTGTTGATTTGGGACATGATTTGTAAACACAGTACTCTTCAATATACGCAACAAATGTGTTCCTTAAACGCTGAATGCAAAAGGAAATGTGGAAAATGTGGCTCCATGGAAGTGCTATGCTTAGAAAATAGCTATCACCCAAGTCCAATCCATTAGCAAAGCAAATACGGTAATCCCTTCTGTCAAGTGAAAAACTATCCCCTAATTTGTCTCTCTTTAGAATGAGATTTGTGTATCATCGATCATGTCTGAAAGCGAGGCATATGGGGGTTTTAAAAAGGGCTCCCTCAGTCATCTGGATTTCTCCAAAAACTGAAAACATTTCCATGTTCAACACAAATGTCCTAACATGTGGGAAAGTTCTCACTTGTAACATGGAACCTTAAAGCCCCATTTTTCCCACCCCCAGCTCCTCCTTCCTGCTGGGGTTAGTTACTGGTGAGAACAAGCACTGCTTGAAACTGTCACCCTCTTCGAAGTGCAGATGCTGGCTTTGCATTCCACACAACACACACACAGACACACACACACATTTTACAGCTTTTACAAAAATATCTTTTATTGAGTAACTAGTTTGTCCCAGGCATAGTCTTTACAGTTTCACATTTCATTTTCACAATTTTTCCGGGAAGTGATTGATATCCTCACATTATGTATGAGAAACCTAAGTTTAGGGAATTTAGCGTACGTACATGGCTAGTAAGTGGTGGTAGTGAGATGTAAACCCACCTCGTGTTTTTCTCCCCTGTCAGTTTGCCTACTGCAATACATCTATTAAAATGGTGCATACATTATTTTATATGCTATTTTAAATTAGTGTTACGTGATAGAAATGTCATTTTAATGAGGCAATATAATATTCCATTAATGTTCTTCTATCACTATTTATTTAAATCATATGATTTTGCTCCATATTTTCATTGTCTTGAAACAAACATATTTTCATGCTATAGTTTTCGTTTTCTTTTGAGTTTTCCACTATGCTGTGGAAATTATGTTATTGTTTATTCCTTCTTTAAATAGTTTTATTGAAGTATAATTAACAAATAATGAACTACATAAAGTGTACAATTTGGTAGATTTGACATATATGTATATGTATATCTATGAAACTATTGTTACAAATCAAGATAGTGAATATAGTCATCACTCTCAAAAGTTTACTCATGTCCCTTTGCAATCCTTCCCTCTGCCCTTCCCAGCCTCCTTTCTCCATTTCTAGGTAACACCTGATTTGCTTTCTGTCACTATAAATAAACTTACACTTTCTAGAATTTTCTATAAATGGAGTACTTATGCACTACATACTCTCTTGTGTCAGGCTTCTTTCACTAATTATAATTATTCTGGGAATCACCCATGTTGTGTCAATAGCTCATTTCTTTTATTCTATTGTAGAGATAGCTCATAATTTGTTTATTCATTCACATGATAATGAACATTTGAGTTGTTTACAATTTTGGTGGTTACTAATAAAGCTGCTATGAACATGCATGTATGTGTCTTTGAATGAAAATTATGTTTTTTTTTTTCTCTTGGATAAATACCTAAGGATACAATGGCTGGATCATATGGCAAGTATATGTTTAACTTTTTAAGAAACCATTAAATTGTTTTCCAAAGTAGTTGTACCATTTTATATTTCCACCAGTGGTGTATGAGTGTTGCAGTTCCTCCACAGCCTTACCAACATTTGATAAGGTCAGTTTTTTAAAAAAATTTTAGCATTCCAGTAGGTGTATAATGCTATTTCAATATGTGTTTAATTTCTATTTTTCCCAATTATTAGTGATGTTGGACATATTTTCATGTGCTTATTTGCCATCCACATATCTGTGAATAGTAAATACCTGGTATTTGGTATTTGGTAAAATACCTCTCCAAATCTCCTCATTTGAAAGAATTTTTATTATTGAATGTTAAAGTTTTTTATATAGTCTAGATGCAAGTACTTTATCAGTTATATGCATAATAATTATTTTCTCTCAATCTATGGCTTGCTTTTTCATTCTCTTAACAATGTCTTGGTCAACTTGTATTATCTATTTGATATACTATTAGATTTGTTTTGGTAAAATTTTGTTTAGACTTTTTCCATCTATATTCATGAGGGATATTGGTCTGTAGTTTTTCTCCTTTTTTAAGCCAGTCAAATTTAGCAGTGTGGGATTGTATACCAACTTTAGTGACACTAATATTAAAAAATTCTGATAATGTAGTTTTCTTTTCTGGTAATATCTTTGTATGATTTGGTATCAGAGTAATATTGGCTTGATAGAATCAGTTAGAAAGTATTCCTTCTTCTTCAAGTCTCCGGATGAGTTTTATAGAATTGGTACTATTTCTTCCTCAAATATTTGTAGCATCCAATAGTGGAGCTTTCTGGGCCTAGAATTTTCTTTGTGAGAAAGTTTTAACCACAAATTCAATTTCTTTAGTTGTTATAGGACTCTTTCAACTTATGTTTTTTTATAATTGAGATTTCATAGTTTGTGTCTTTCAAAAAATTTGTCTATTTCACTTAAGTTGTCAAATTTATTGGCACTAAGGTTTTTTATGACATTCCCTTATTATTCTTTTAATAATTACGGAATCTGTAGTGATGTCACCTCTCTCATTCCTGATATTAATAATCTGTGTCTTCTGTCTTTTTTTTCTGATCAGTCTAACTAGACATTTACCAGTTTTATTGATATTCTCAAAGAACCAGCTTTTGGTTTTATTGATTTCCTCTATTTTCTGTTTTCTATTTCACTGGTTTCTGTCCTGATCTTTATTATTTCCTTATTTCTGCTTTGTTCATTTTCTATTTTTTAAGGGAGCAGTGAGGTTATTGTGGTAAGACCTTTCTTCCTTTCTAATATGAGCATTTAATGCTATAAAACTCCATCCAAGTACAACCTTAATGGCATCCCACAAACTTTTTTATGTTGTATTTTAATTTTATTCAGTTCAACCATCTTTTTTTAATTTCCTCTTTGACTGCTTCTTTAACCTATGCGCTAAAGAAGTATAGAATTTAGTTTCCAAATACTTGGGGATCTTCCAGAAATATTTCTGTCATTGGTATCTAATTTAATTTCATTGTAGTCGGAGAATATATTTTATATGACTTGAATCCTTTTAAATTTATCAAGACTTATTTTATGTCCCAGTCTGTGGTCTTCCCTGGTGAATGTGTCCTGTGTACTGGGAAAGAATGTATATTCTACTGTTTTGGGGTACAATGTTCGTATATTTCAATTAGGTTAACTTGGTTAATAGTGTCCACATTTCTATATCCTTACTAATTTTCTCCCTATTTTTTCTGTCAATTATTGAGAAAGGCATATTGACATTTCTGATTATAAGTATAGATTTGTCTATTTTTCCTTGCAGTTCTACCATCTTTGCTTTATGTATTTTTAAACTTTGTTATTAGATGCATAAATGTTTGGGATTATTATATTCTCTTGATATATTGACCTGTTAACATTATGAAATAACCTTCTTTATCCTTAGTAATATGCTTTAAACTCTGCTGTGTCTGATATTAATATAGCCACTCCAGCTTTCTTTTGACTGGTTTTAGGATGGCATATTTTTTCCCATTCTTTTTAATGTATTCATGTATTTATATTTAAACTATATTTCTTGTAGGTAGCACATAGTTGGGTCTGAACGTTTTTTTTGTTTGTTTGTTTTTTTGGTTTTTTTCCTGGAGGATAAGTTGGGATTGATTGCTTTTGGAAAGCAAAAATACAGATGGGAATAGAAGCAAAAGGTGAACTTATACGTCATTGCTTGGAAAAGTGTTGCGGGTTACCATGAGGCCTTTAATGGAAGTGTTGGTTGATTTTTGTTCCTTTCTGTCTTAAGATAAACTAAACTTTATTGCCTAGCAGAATATAAGACCTATAAAAACTGCTCAAAATGAAGTTATATGTGTAAGTTATGAGGATAGTATATTCATTTCCTGTATAATCCTGTTCTAAAGGCTTGTAAAATTAATTTTGAGAAAATCATGGCTTTCTGAACATTGCAGACATCCAGACACGCTCGGCCATTAGTGACAGTTCTCCCGTGATTGATGGGGAGAAAGGAGAGGAAGATCAATAAAGCAGTACCATAAATTTAAAAATAGGTCAAATCAGCATTCCCTTCCCCTTAACCAACTGTATAAACAAATAAACAAAAACCTGGGAGAGATATGGGGCAAAGAGTTGGAAATGTATTTTGGATGAGTCAGATAAACATACAGCAAATACATCAACTCATTTATAGCTTTCTAAAATAAATTTTATATGGTAATTTTTAATAGTATTTTATTAACATACACTTTACAAGCCATAAAAGTTACCGTTTTAAACTCTACACTTCAGTAGTTTTTAATATATTCATTATTTGTGCAACCATTACTACTAGCTAACTCTAGAATATTTCCATCCATTCAAAAAGAAACTCTGTATCTATTAGCAGTTAGTTTCAATTCTCCCCAACACCCTGACAATCACTAACTTACTATCTGTCTTTATAGGTTTGCCTATTCTTGACATTTCATGTAAATGAAATCATAAAATATATGGCCTTTTGTGTCTATTATCTTTTGCTTACAATAATGTTTTCAAGTATGTGGTAGATTTTATTATACTCATTACTCAAAGATATTTTACTTGAATATAAGAAAATGATTTGCTCAGAATGGTAGTAGATATGTAGAATGATTAGATGATATTCAGCATACAATTTGGAAGACACCTGAGTTCCAGTGCTGATTTCTTCACACTGTAGCCTCCTCTGTTATAAGAGTATTAGATAAGATGATATCAAAGGTCTCTCTTATTTCTGTTACTACAGGAATCTCTAAGATACAGAGACACATACTGCTTGTCATTTTGGAAAAAGTAATTGTTACAGAATCAATTAACTAGATTGAAAAAACTTTAGTTTCTAAGTTAATTCTGGAGATAGGAAATTTGGGACAGCTGCTATCAATTACATTGACCTGACTATAAAGTTAGGAAGTTAACACCAGTTTCTTAATCAAGAGGGAAATATAACAAAAGTCTGCCTGAGCTGTTTGTATGCTTTTCCTTCAATTTTAGAAAGGAATAATGTAATCACTGATTTCCACTGTGACTTCCCTCCCTGATAAAGAGCTGGAGTCTTAGGCCGGGCGCCGTGGCTCACGCCTGTAATCCTAGTCCTCTGGGAGGCCGAGGCGGGTGGATCGCTTGAGGTCAGGAGTTCCAGACCAGCCTGAACGAGACTCCATCTCTACTAAAAATGGAAAGAAATTATCTGGACAACTAAAAATATATATAGAAAAAATTAGCTGGGCATGGTGGCACATGCCTGTAATCCCAGCTACTCGGGAGGCTGAGGCAGGAGGATCGCTTAAGCCCGGGAGTTTGAGGTTGCTATGAGCTAGGATGACGCCATGGCACTCACTCTAGTCCTCTAGTCCGGGCAACAAAGTGAGACTCTGTCTCAAAAAAAAAAAAAAAAGCTGGAGTCTTAAAAAAACCTATTAGAAATTTGCATATATGTGCTATGCTTTTTATACTTTTATTTTTCTATCTCCTTCACTACAATATCTTCAGTATCTAGAATAATGTCAAGTGCAGAGTTGGCACTCCATATGCAATATTTGTCAAATGAATGGTGGATGGATGCACGGATACCTAGAAGCCATGCAACCGAAGACTGGTCTCTCCAGTAAAGAGACATGTAGAGTTTTCTTTCCATCCCTTCTTATAATAAAATCATTAAAATCTTATAAAATATTGAAAACTAAAAGAACAGCATCTTAGAACTCATAAAATAAGTTTATTTTCATTCATTTTGATACAACACTAGATACAGTACATTTAATACGCTGCTTTGTTGCAGAAATTAATCAGCACCAGTTTATAGTTTAAATTACACAGAACCATACTGTTAATTAAAATATGTGCATCTCTTTTTGGCGGTATTAAAAATAAACAAAAACAAGAATGCAAATTAATGTCACCTGGTTCATTTTCACCACTTCTTGGAAGGAGATGAAATGATTATCATATGTTGTTTAAGTTTATTTTTAGCAAATATGTGCTGTGTATTTGTTAAGGACCAAACTATCAGAAGATTCTGAAAAGCTACACACTACAGAGCTGGATTGATGCCGTTGGATACAGAGGGATTTTTCCTGAATTGGTATTCAAGGTCGGAGAGAAGAGCTAGGTACATTCAGATCCTTCCTCCTGATGCTTTCCTTCCTGCCCACCATAACTCCCACCATTCCCTGCCAACCCTTTTCACCCTCTCCCCTTTTCTCTCCTATAATCTCTCATTCCCATTTTACCCATTACTCCATTTCCTTCCTTCCCACTCTCAACAGAACCTAAAAGGCAGAAATGACCAATCAAGGCAGAAGAACTACGACAGTTATTGAATTATTTTTCTCCCTGACTCAAAGCCCAATCATGAGAAAGAAACGAAGGTCATGATGAATATCGCCCAGCACCCAAACTTGGCTGAATTTCTATTTTTATCTTCTTTCAATTACTTGGATTTTCCAGCTGATTAATGCTTTTGCCATCAGGACTATTTTTAAGTATTCTTCTATTAGTGGTATTTCTAATTGTTATAAAAATCAAAATATTTTCTCTTCATGCTAACACTTGCAATTACAGTTAAGTATTATTTTCATTGCAGAAATGTGTAATAAACCTACCATGCTAACCAGATTCTACATAGTTCACATGGTTCTAGATTTCCAGTTTTAAATAGTCTATATAGTTTTAGAGTTCCAGTAGGAAAGAGTAATCCCTCATTTCTCGAACTTTTACCTTCCTTCCTAGGACTTAACCCTTTAGGCAAATAACTCTTTTTTGTTTTTAAGCCCAAATCTCACCTTCTCACACTGCAGAAGCCAGTGGATCAGAAGGAATTTGACTGGACCTGGTACAAAGTATGGGTTTGTCATCTTTTAGTTAAACACCAAAAACTGCTTGTATCCCACAGAAAATCTGTATATTATAGAAATATGGAACCTACTTGGGACATCTAAGGCAAGGAGTCCCCTGACTCTACAATTACATTTACATTTAAGTAGGAGGTAGAATGTCTGAGTCTCATCTCAATCTCTCTTTGTAAATTTTTCTATTAATTAAAACTTTGATAAATGAGCTGAAATAAAACAAGCTTGTCATGTTTTTATATGCAGAAACTGAACTCATTTTCTTTAAGCATTTTTAGTGTCCTCAACACTCAAGGTACTTATAGAATAAAACCAAAGCTGTAGTCTACTTGATAATCCCATTTTGATTCTGACATTACACTGATACTCACATAGCAAGTTATATTTGGTGCAACTCTGTTTTTCAGTGACTATGAAAAGAGAAAAATGTTAAATAAATATTTCAGAATAAAGTTCTAATTTCCTGTAATTAAATCTTGATTTCAGAAGGAAGTTCTGGTAATGCTGCAACATGCTTCATTGCTACAAAAATATTCTGCTCAGCTGTGATTATAAATTAATAAGATACCTTTCCATTAGAGAATCTAGTTAACATGGCATTTCTGCAAATATTAAAGATTTAAGGGCTCAAAATTGCCTCAAAATCCTTTCCAAGAATATAGGCTTTCAAGGGCTCTCTTTTCAGTGTTATTTTTCTTTGTTCATCAGCATAGTTCATGGGGACACTTCTGAGGAAGCAGTATTTTTCTTCCATATGTCAACCATCATTTATTTATACTCTAATCCAAATGTCCTTGAGAAATGCTAGTCAGTACAATAAACACAGATGAAGAGATTATGTTACTTCAAATTTTTCATGACTCTGTAAGGCTGTGGAAACCCAATCATTAGCTTTGGAATGGTACAGTGCCAATACTCATACTGGAAAAGATCTGTTTCATAAGTGACGGGTAGATCTCTGAAGTACAGGTAGTCCTCTGGATTCTTACATGAATTAGAGATTTGCAGATAAGCCTCCATTGCAAGATTCTTCCATCCAAAGCCTTCCTTTTTCAGCACAGGGAATTCTCTTTTTTATCCACATCTCATCTCATGTTTCACATTTAAAGGGCTCCCAAGGGACAAAGCAGCCCTTTGCAGTTCAACCTTGGTGTAATGAGCTGGTGGGTTAGCTTCACTCAGACGGAAGTGGTAGGAGCTCCTACAATATATATTTCAGAATGGACTCATTTGAGGTAATGGGACAAAAAAAAATCCCAGGACCATGAAATTGGCGTTGCCTCAGATTTGGAGTGTGTTGAGGGTAGAGATCTTCTAGAATAAGCAAATCTTACACCTTATAATACTGCAGGCATTTATTTTGAAAGGCATGGAGATGCAAAAATTGTATCTCATCTTGTAAGAAATACTCATGTAGCAATCTTCCTGGAACTATTAATCCATGCTCCATTTTTACTATTAATAGAATCATGAAGATGTACCCAGTCAGTCATAATAATTTGTTTTCTGTGGATCAACATTCACAAATCCTGTAAATAAATAGGTGATAAATCCCAGGTGGGCACCTGTAGGGCCAGTTACATTTAGAGTTTTCTGGAGCACACATAATTGTGAGGTTTGCCCTTCCTACAGTCCTTTGTTTGCCATTTCCCTCGTCTCTGAACCAAAATACAGTTCCTCCCAGGCTGTAAGTGTTGACGGGGGGCTCTCTTCCCGCTGGTGAAGGTGACAGGTTCACCACCGATCCACTCCCAGCGGCCAGCATACACTTGGTCATTCAAACCTAATGTGAACCAAAAGAATGTGTCAAATGACTTTATTGCATTTATACCTACATATCACATCTAGTCTGTTGCTCTGAGCTCAGTTATCACATGCAAACATGGACCCAAGCTCTAAAACAGCTGAATAGGAACTGGAAATACCATAAGACACAAGTAAGAGCATAAGGCTTTGGGGTCAGGCAGATCTAAGTCCAAATTCTAGCTCCACCCCTTGCTAGTTCAGCATCTTTGGACAGGTTACTACTTAACCTCTCCAAGTTTTAGTTTCCTCATCTAAGGAATGGGCATGAAAATAGTACACGTGGAGCTGTTTTGAGGATTGATTAAGATAGTACATGTAAAGCTTTTAGCATATATGTGTTTAATAAATAGCAGCGATTATTATTACTATTCACATCATATTCCACACAGAACTCCTATCACAGGGAAACAGATATTCTCTTATCTATTGTTCTTCTGCCTCGTTGTTTAAATATCCTGGTTTTCATATTTGAAAGTAGCTTACTATGCATTATTTTCAGTCTGAAGCTTAAGATGTATCAATCTGCTGCTATTCCAATAAAAAGCAGCTTTTCTCTACTTGCCTATCTTCTCCCACTGGCAATTTTTGCAAATTACACTTTCATGTTATAAAGCTTCTGTAATATTTTCTTAAAGAAGCACTCCTCCCCCCGACTCCCTTTCATAATGGAAATAAAAAAAGAACAACATGAGAAAAGAACCCCCTGCAATAGCATGATCTGACATCTCCCAAATCGAATTTGACCATGAAAAGTCCAAGTTCCATAGCATATTCCCTTCCCCCAGCTCATTCCCAATCAATCTTTTTGGGTGGCATTAAATGAAACACCTTTGATTAGAAATGCCCTCTGTTCTTCTGGATTGTTTTCTTGAATTATTGGTTAGATGATGCTACGCCTAAGTACTTGTGAAGACAGAGCCTTAAAATCAGTCATTGTGGGTGTAGAGACAACTTATCCTCCAGCCGCTCCTCTTAATACTCTTAGATCATTTCAGAATTTAGAGACCCACTGAGTATTACAGAAATTTTGAGAAGCCAAGAGTTGAGTCTAGCTCCTTCAAATCGACACCTCTAAGAATTGGTAAGAATATTGACTTTAATGTGTTCTGAGAATTCTATTTCTAAAGTGGCTTGAAAAGATTTGTTATTATTGTTAAAACTGTAGAGAATATTAAAACTTCAGAAAACAAGGAATAAAATCAAGATCACCTATAATTCTTGACTAGAGGTAAATCATTTCTAATTCTCTCTTTTTTTTTTTTGAGACAGAATCTTGCTCTGTTGCCCGGGCTAGAGTGAGTGCCGTGGCGTCAGCCCAGCTCACAGCGACCTCAAACTCCTGGGCTTGAGCGATCCTACTGCCTCAGCCTCCCGGGTAGCTGGGACTACAGGCATGCGCCACCATGCCCAGCTAATTTTTTCTATATATATTTTTAGTTGTCCAGATAATTTTTATTCCTAATTTCAGTAGAGACGGGGTCTGGCTCAGGCTGGTCTCGAACTCCTGACCTCAAGCGATCCACCCGCCTTGGCCTCCCAGAGGGCTAGGATTACAGGCATGAGCCACCACGCCCGGCCCATTTCTAATTCTTTATACATACACCACATGCATATAAATTTCTTTTTGTATTCTAAATTATTTCATACTTCATATGGCTGTGGACCCTCCATTTTTACTTAGCACCTTGCCCCAAATGCATTACCTTATATATTTCATCTATAATATAGTACGCATCCAACACATATTTGTAAAATGAATTAATAAATAAACATAAGGCATTTTTGCCATGTCTTCATTATTTAATGGCTTGCAAAAGCACTAAATATTAAATATTGCTCCATATGGCTGTACTATAATTTATTTAACCATTCTCGAGTTATAGCTATTTCTAAATTTTTTACTTTTAGAAATACTATTGCAATGAATTCTCTTACCTATCAATCTAACCACAACCCTAATTATCTCTTTGGGATAGATGCCTAAAAATGAAAGTATTATATCAAAAGGTTTAAGAGGAGTTTTAAAAGATAGATGGTTTAGACTAACCATCTAACCGTTGCCTATTGTTGTAAACCACAATCACTTGGTCCATGGAACGGACCAGTGAGTGGTGGTGCCTAATCTCCTCATGTCCTTGCCTCCCTCCTCACCATAGCACAGACACTTGCCTATCCAAAAGGGCTTTCTCCCACTGATGTCCCAGAGCCATCTCATGTGCTGCCTGGAGAACACAGTTACAAGGCTGCCCAGGTATCTACACGCAAACAAATAAAAATGAGAGCATCAGCGACAGGGAGTTACATTTCTGTTGATATAAAATGCATAACAGAAATACAAATGTTTAAAATACATAAAAGTACATATCTAGAAAGAACTTTCCAAGATTTCAATACTCTATTTTGGCTTTTATGAGAGTCTGCATGGTGGGGGTAGGCAACATCAAGCAGAGCGATCTTTTATTATAATATCTGGGCTTTAAAGCACAGACCAATAGGTTTTAAACATTCTTTTTGGAAAATGAGCAATTGCCTGCTAATAAAAATTAATTATTTAATCTCCAAATACTATTCTTCTGATAAGAAGTTTATTTCTAGCTGGTATAAATTTGGTAATTATCTAGTTAATTTGATCATTAAGGAAACTGAAACTAAGTATTCAGATAAAATTACTTGAGGTCTAAACTTGGAGCTTGGTGTGTTTAGTCAAATAAAACAGTAATTATGACCTTTTCATTATATTCAGTGAAAGGGGCATAGCCCCACTGTCAAAATTTCATATATTGTGTAGAAATTAAAATACCTGTTTTTACAAACATATATAAAAATTTTCTCTTAAAATAGATTTCTTATGAATTATTTTTGCAGCTAGCTGAATTATTCCTAAAAGCAATATTTGATTGAGCCTAATTCCCTAGTAGTGCTTATTAAAAGCTCTTTCAAAACTTTAAGTAAAAAGCCAATAATTATTTTTTCTTTTCTTCTTTAAAAAAAGTTTCAAACAAAAAGCAAATACACAATGTGTACATGCATCATAACATCACGTTGTACCCCATAAATAATACAATTATTATTTGTCAGTTAAAAATAAAATTAAATTTAAAAAGAAATAATTTTAAAATGTTTTTTTAAAAAAATCAAACAAAAAAAATAAAATCAATGTGATCTTCTTGCCCGGTTAATACCCACTGATATGAAAAAAAGTAAGAAACAAAATTAGCAAAACTTGTATAAAGTTAGACAGCTATTGAATTGAATTCTATTTATTTTGCCGATGTCTTTTCAAAATTCAGATCCATTTCTCTGCTTTTCCAGACCATATATGGTGAATGTCATTTGTTTCTTCATGATTTTTCCCCCTCTAATACCAGTACCTTGCTATTCTACAACGCAATGGTGACTTCTAGGCCTCCTGAGATATGTAAGGCTTTTTGCCCCTCTGCTAAATGGTCTCAGGTTGCTAGATGGGGGTTTTGTGACTTAGTTCTGACCTTGTTACTTACTGTCACCTCCTGTCTGACAAGTACAGCAGGTATGGTGGGGCATTTCCTCTCCTTCCTTCCCCATCACATCCAATATGGTCATTCTACCAGGCTGTGGGCTTAGAACGCAAAATATCAAACTTGAGTTAAATGCCGAGGAAGGGCTTGAGTGGCTGTCGCAGTCACTATGGAATATTGGACAGAGCATGGGAAACCAAGGTTCCACTCCCTGCTCTGCCCCTTAATTCCCTTACTGAATTCCCTAATTTCCTTAAAAATGTTCCCTAACTTTGCAGTCTCTACTTCATTATCAGGAAATAACAGGTTTTATTCATGGATATTTAACATCTCTGTCTTGAAGATTCTTAAAGCTATCTAAAACAGACTTTGTAAAATCCATTTCATCTGCTCAAGGACAGTATCGGTTTCCTTTTTGACTCTCCAAAAAGTAAGAAGTCCTAAAGGAATGAGATGGGAAAATAGTTGTGCTTCAGATTGGTAAAGTACTTAGTTATTCACAAAAGAAATATTTAGGTATTTGTATGTTGATTATTTTATGTCAGCTAGAAACAAACTTCTTCTGAGTAGTATTTTGGCATTAAGTAATTAATCTTTATAAGTAGGCAATTGCTCATTTTCCAAAAAGAATGTTTAAAACCTATTGATCTGTGCTTTAAAGCCCAGATGTTATAATAAAAGATCACTCTCCTTGATGTTGCCTACCCCCACCATGCAGACACTCATAAAAGTCAAAATAGAGTGTCCCTTTTCTTTTATGCTCAGATATAAAATATGATAGATATTATCTGTATAGATATGTATACATATGGATATAAAATATATACAAATAATCTTTTGTGGAAAGAATTAAAAACAAAACCTTAATTTTTTCAGTTATAGAAATAAATATCTATTTCTTTGAAATTTTTAGATTAAGTATAGTTATACTTCAGGGTAACTCAGGCCAGCAGGGGTTCCAGACACTCCTGTGGGAAAACAAAATAGTTTCATAGATAATGATCTATAATAATAGAATTACCAAATGTATAATGACTGCCTTCGGAAATGAGCAGATGAGATTACTGGATGTAAATTCAAGAAATGCCTGATCTAGAAGTCTGGCTCCTTTGAGTTAGAAAAATAATAGAATGCCAGTGGGTAGGAAGAAGGTTGGAGATAAAAACTGAGTTGTGTTAGCAATCTGGTTAAGGAGAAAGGATAAAGTAAGTTTTGCTGTCCTTATTGAAACATGGGTGTTGTAAATGACCCACTGTCAGAGACATTCAGGTACATATACCAGTGAGGGAGCCTGAGGAATCACAGCCCAGAATCAAATAATGGTCCCTCAGACCGAATCAAAACATATTATATGCATAGTAATTCTAATTATAGAATCTAAAACCATCTTCTAAAATACTTATTGAGAAGGTAAATCTCCAGGTTATAAAATGTTAAACTGTGAATTTTACATCACAGAAGGAATTGACCATGCTCAGAGGAATCTCCATTTTTAAGCCAATGGGATTGAAGAAGAAGAGGACAAAATGAACCAGAAAAAGAATAGACAAAGGAAAGCAGGGAGGCCCAAAGGATGAATAAAATGTGCTGAATGAGCAGAGGCAGACTTGGGGTTCAGAGAAAAATTACACTGAGGAGGTGGCCTTGCCACCCAGAAATGTTCCTCCTAGAATGACTGGCCTAAAGGAATATGGCAATCTTTTACTTTCCTTTTAATTTGCTTTTAATTTATTGCTAGACTTTAAAAAAAATATACCTGTAATCATTCTTCTTGTCCTTTTGAAATAAAATGTATATTGAAGTATCATGCAAATATAATCAGAGAAAATATTTATATCCATTCTTTAAACTAAAATTTTAAAATTAGAGGTTTTTTTGTTATTTAAAAAGTCTTACACTATATGTTTTCTTTACCTCCTCTGCACACCTTGGAATACCATTCTATGTGATATTTAATATATGTTTTAATTTCCATGCCAATATAATGAATAGGTAATGTGCAATTTGAAAGAATTTATATTACTGATAAATAATTAGTTGCTTTGTAAAATATGGTGGAAAAGCTCCAGTTGTCCCTAAAACCATTCTCTTGTTCTGAGAGCTTTTCCAGTTTTCTATCTAAAAAGAAGACACATTTTTACAGCATAAAACAATTCCCTGAGACCAGAATTTATTAAAATAATTTTAACAAAGTAGTTCTGAACCTGTTATAACATCATGTTTGATCTATTTGATATAATCATTAATCCTTTTGACTTAATAGGAGAGGTAGAAAATTTTCAGGTATTATAATAGACTTTGTAATGGTTTTTTCCAGAACAAAATGTCTTTCCACTTATAGTAGTTCTAAATACCACTTATGTTCTTATCTATGCAATCAACAAATATTGCTTGCAAATCATATTATTACATTTAGGTCCAGAGAAATTCATAACTGAACTTAAAGGAAGACATCAACTCAATGAAAGCTATTAATAAATGCTGTTAAATTTAGCAACTTTCACATTCTTAATAGAACTTTGTGGGAAGGGAATGTTGGAAGGAATTGCCAGGTTGTATGACAATTTTACACTTAGGACTTGCCATAGAGGACAGCTGGATCTGGAGCATCTTAGTGTCTGTTTCCCTGAAGCTCATTGTTGAACAAGGAGTGATTTAGTTATTGGGTTGTGGGGCCAATACTGGAGGGTTAAAATGTGGTTTGGTCTACACAGTTATAGTACAATAGTGCCCAATAAATATTTTTTAAATGAACGAATCTATAAACTTAGAACTTGATTGTACCTTAGGTTTGCCCTGAGAGGTTATGATTCAAACCCAAAGGAAACTTAGGATCCATAACTTAATAAAAGTCTTCATATGTCCTTGTAGTGAGAGATACAAAATTCTTAAGACATAATCTTGAAAATCTACTTTCGGTTGTTAGCCCAAGACAAAGTTAAGATAGACATGCTTGTCAACACACCCATGATGAGACATCCCTTATACTGATGCAGCCATTTTGGAGAGTATAATGACAAATTAAGTCCTATCACTTTCATTTACTTGCTTGTATGACCATGAGCAAATGATTTAAAAAAAAATATCTGAACTGTAGATAATAATAGCAGTCATGGGAGAATCAAATTAGCTAACACATGTGAAATAATTTCATAAACTATAAATATAAAAGTGAGGTGTTATTGACAAGGAAGCATGTAGGTCAGGCTAATGCAAAGGGTTATAGATTAAAGTGCTTAAAACAAGTTGCAGGTGAAATCTTAGGTCAAGTGCATGAGGAAGTAGCCAGGCTTTCTAATTAATTTGGGCCTCAAGTTTATTAATGGAATGATTAAATTGTGCAATATTAGTAGATATGTGAAGAACCTCTCTATAACTAGTCTTGGTACTCACCATTAAAATCCATCTGCAATTAGATGGATCAATCAAATTTTTTTAAAAAAACAGGAGACTGTTGTAGGGTTGTCAACATGAGGGCATCAATAATATTACTATAAGTTGCCATGATTTTATAAAAAGTGATTTTTGACACTAAAAAGCTAGAAGATCATAATCTCCGAATAAAGAACAGTTTTTCTAAAAAGACGTTTGGCAACTCTAAACCACCATCTATGACCAGATAGAAAGATATTTCTCAACATACATTGTCTTTATTTTTCTCATTACATTAAGAACCAGTGAAAGCTTCATTATATACCGGCATAGTTACTTGCATTGTCCTTCAAGAATCACTGGAGGATGAACAATAAGGCTGCTTCCAAACTTGAAGTTGAGAAGTTCTGTTCATCTACATTTTCCCAACAAATCCCAGCAACAATTTAACCTTGATAAATTTCACTGGAGTATATCTGTTCTTGCCCTCATTTTTGTTAGTAGAGAAACCATAATATTCTCCCTTTTGTAGCATATTGCAATCTTCTTCTTGCTGGTTCAGATAGCTTTTGATCTACATCAAAGCTCTTTCCTCGGGGAGGAGAAAAGGCCAATACCACTACTCCCTCCAGACCTTTCAATACAGTAAGACAAACTTTAAATAAAAGTAGGGCATCTGGTTATTTTTGTGGAAGAATGCCTTATTTGTTCTTTAACACATAGCACTATGGGAATATAAGTATCTAAACAATGATTATTTTAAAGTTTTTTATATTTTAACTTATTTGGTACCACCAACTTATCAACAAAAAACCTAAAAGCCACTGATTAATGTCTACGGAGTCTTTAGTCGTAGTTAGGACATGAAATACGCCAGTGAAGAACAGGTGATTTAGCCAGTTTTTAAACACACTTTAAAACATTTTGTCAGCTGTAAAAAAATCTAGGCATAATTTACACACAATAAAATGAATAGGTTTTTAAATACTTATTTTGATGAGTTTTGACAATTGTATATACATCCCTGTAGCAACCAACCAGAGTAAGACAGAACATTTCCATCACTCTAGAACATTACCTCTTGCTATTTTCTAGTCATTCTACAATCCTACCAGAGATAATATTTTTTATTTCTAGAACCATAGATTAGATTTTCGTATTCATATAAATGAAATCATACAATATGTATTCTTTGGGGCTGCTTTCTCTATACATTCGGTTTTTGTTTTATCCACAATTTATCCATATTCTTGGAGGTTTCAGTAATTCATTCTATTTCATTGCTTATAAAACAATTTATCAAAAAACCCTCAATTTATTCTCTTGTTGATAAAAAAAGTAAGGTACTCCTACAGATCAATAACAAAAAGACAAATAACCCAAATTATTATTTTTATGAATAAAGTTATGTTCTACTTCTTCTTCAACATTTGGTATTGTCACCTTTAAGATTTTAATTATTCCAGCAGATGTGAAGTGATATTTCATTGTGGCTTTTTCATGTACCCATTATCTAAGGATGTTGAGCAGCTTGTCATTTACTTAGTGGCCAATTAATTGTACATGTCCTCTTGTGAACTCTCCAATTCATTTGCTATTGTTTGAGCTGCCTTTTTGTTATTGATTTGTAGAAGTTTTTCAGAATTCAAGACCTTCATCAGATATGTGATTTGAGAATAACTTTTCCTGAATGTGGTTTGGTCTTTCATTTTCTTAATGGTGTTTTTAGATGAGCATAATTTTAAAATTTGATGAAGTACAAGATCTGATCAATATTAACCATGGACCTCTCTAGTCTCAACTTCCAGCCATGGGGCATATTAGTTTAACTGTGTTGTTTGGATAATATCCAGGTTAGCAAAAAAGGAAGGTGAGGGATAGGAACATATGCATTTTTAAAGTCCTTCTGGACTAGATAAATTTTGTTGTCATTATCTGACCACAAGTCATCCTTCATTGAATGTTCTGTTACCCAATGAGCCTTTGTCCAACTTGTCTAGCTTTATAATCATCAATGCTTCTTATATTGCTAGTGGCCTGATGCTATAAGGCTTTTCATTACTATATATTTTCAAATCAGTGGGCAGGATTCCTATCACATATCAGAACCTGTAGTGCAGCTGACTTAGAAAAGCTCTTCCTGATTTCCTGATTTTCTCCAAAAGACTGAGATAGAGCCACCAAAAAAAAAAAAAAAAAAATTGTAGCCATGGTACAGCTCTAACAGAAAAGAACTAAGTCAAATACATTATCAAGATCATTCACAAATCCATTCTGAACTATAGAACTCCCTCGAGGATCCTAAAACAAGGCCAGGCAGATATTAGACACTCAATACTTGTTGAATGAATGAAGCAGTCTTACAGTTCCATGAGAAAATAGAAAAATAGTGGAAAAGAAAACATCAATGAAAGGTGACATAGGGTGCCCTACTGTTCCCTGCAGGCTCGGGCAGCCACATTCCAGGTGCCTTTCTTCTCTGTGATCAAGATGTGACAGTAGCCTGAGTGTTGGAGCCACCCAGCTGGGCAGGATTTTTCTTCCACAACCTGAAAAATAGTTGCCTGTGTTCACATCATAATACTATTTACAATTTAGAGTCTGCTGTCAGCATAAGGAGCCCTATGAGTCCCCTAACTTCAGTAGAGTAGCTCCGCCACCACAAAGGGAGTCAGTCAGCCCTAATCCCAGTTCTCCACCTTGAGACATGCACTGGATTCTCATAAAAAACACTACCACAGTCAGCAATGTTTCCATTTTACACTTTTCACATTCTGATAATTAAACAAAATAAGTGCACATCCTCTTAAATCGTGTTGATTTAACTATTAATAATATATTTTGTGATTTTGAAAAATAACACTTTGGGCCATTTTTTCCTCTTGGCCTTCAAGGTCTAACAAGGGCAGGCAGATATAGCAGGATTTGAGTCACACACCAGGTCATCCCCCCTTTATTAGCTTATATCACAGGGCACACTGCAAATAAAGGTGCCTGGCTGCCCAACCTATCTCCTACCTTGGTTTGGGGGCTCCAGGCTTTCCAGGCAATCCCATTGCATTGATAGAGTTTTTGGGTGCTTTCTTCAAAATGGAAGAGCCCCTTTAATTCCAGAGTGCAGTTCTTTGCAAATGAGGGCAACTGGCCCTATGGTAAGGAAAAGCAATTTAGAATTGACTTAATTTAAGTTGATGATGAATTTACCTCCTTTGGGTCTTCATTTGTGGGAAGCATTTGTGTTCAGTAAACTCTCCCCAAGCTTAGAGGCTATTTTGTGAATTAAGTGTGTTTACGACCCAGCAAACAGCCTGTTATAAGGTGAATAGGAAGGAAAGAAGATTTCCATACCTGTCTGGAGAAGTGTGAGTCACTTGTGGATTCCACCTTATCTGCCTGAGGCAGCTCTGGCACTTTGGTTGCCTTTTGTGGCTGACTAATGATGGATACTTTGGCCTTCCTTGTCTGAGTTGGGGAACTGTCATCCTCTAGTTTAAAGGAAACCATTCCATGATACTTGATGAAATCACCAACAACAATAAGGAAAAAACAAACATCAATATAGCAAATAAAAAAAAATTGTTGTAAAAATGAGCAATTCAAGAATTTGATCACAGCAGAAAGATGCAAGAGGTTTTTTTCTGACCACCCAAGCCTCTAATTTCAAAATATTTTTAAAAGAAATATAAAAATATAAAAGATATAAAATAATAGTTTCACTAAATATTTTGTACCCCTAAACACAAGAAATTTAGCAGTCCTTTGACAATGCTTACATTATAGATGATATCTGTTCCATTTCTATAAACAGAGGATGGAGGAACCTAAAATCAACAGAGAACAAAATATGAAGAAAATTGGCTTGAATAGTAATTAGCAATAGGGTAAAATCACGCTTCTAGTAAGATCTTGGTAATGTTTGAAAAATTTTAAAATATGTATTTCTTAAGATTTTCCATGCCTAAATAAATCGTTGCAATTTCAAAAGTCACTAGGCTTAATCACAATTTATGATTATTGTGTTGATTTATGCATATATAGTACTAGTTAGGGAGAAAAGATATCTTTATTTTTTTGAGTACATCTGTAGGACACAGAGGTCCAAGAAAACACACACACACACACACACACACACACACACTCTGGTGAAGAGTGCTGTGCTAATAAGGTCAAAGCCATGGCTTCCACACCCCAGTGGATCACTTAATCTCACTCTGTTTCAGGGCCACTGGTCATTACCTATCTGTCTTCATCACAAAAGGAACAAAAGCAGAAATCATATGGATGAATCAGTATATCTTTCACCTCAATTAGTACAATTAATGAAGCGGGGAAGCCTCATGATCTTTGTATACAAAAGGCACTGCATAACTGCGTAAGGAACTCACTTACTATAAGAATCAAAACAACTGCTTCAGTGTTTCAGAATACTTATTAATATCTTTTGATTCTTTTAATGTATTCCACACATCAACTCCCAGCAAGCCCCCATCCTTACTGTTTTGCCATTCCCGCGGGTCCTAAGCTTCCTTTGAGAAAGATCTGTAGAATCAAAGCCCCGCAGGGTGTCTCCCCTGGTGACCGCTAGCCACTTGGAAGATGGAAGAGGTCTTCTTTCCAGATGAAAAGAACCAGAAGTGGTGGGTGAGGAAGACCCTGGGGGTAGTGGGCGCCAAATGCCCTTCTCCCATGTGTTGTTCTTGCTTTGGTTGAGGGAGTATGAAGGATGGCACTGTCCTGGAGGCATGCAAGATGGCAGGCGGTCAGTTCATTTTACACAAACAGATAAGGGATCACATTGACACAGCTCCTGCAGCAGCTTGTCATTAAACTTAGATGGATGATTCTCCCACCAGATGTTGCCTTTTTGCCATTTGCCAGAAACTCTTTTATTCTTCATCAGTTTCCATCCAGGAAAGCTGTGCCTTCTGCACATCTACAGGGTGGTTTCATAGTCATGAAACTGATTTCACAAACCCCAAAGGAAAATCATTGTCACAATTTTATAATCATACCATATACTTGGGAAACAGCTTCACTTCCCTTCATTTTACAGTACTCCTCAATATATCAGGTTTATTCACTGATCAACTATTATTCCACAAGCACTTCAAAGTGTTCATCAACTAGAGGTGGAAATTGGAACTGTTTAAAGATGTCACAGAATCAAGTAAGTTATAAAAATTTGCACTCAACTGTTACAGAACAAAGAGCCAGTAAGTATTAACAGAGCTGTTTCTACTGGAAACCTCATGGGTTAGTATTTCTGAGAAGGCATAAAAAAAAATCTAAAGTCAGAACCCTTATCTGAATATTTTATATTTCATATATCAAGTGTGTATTTTATGTATTTTGTGTACTTACTGTGAATGGAAAATTCTACTGGAAAATAAATGAATTTGGTGAGGAAAGGTAGTAGGGAGAGATGTTGTGGAAACATGGATATTATAAAGCAAACAGGATAGTGCCCACGCTTATTATAGGATGAGAAAAGAAGAGAATATATTCCAGGTAAGAAAAAAATATGGACCACAGGCATGATGGGTGTGAAAATGAGGGTATAAGATTGAGTATGGTAGTGGTCACTTGTCAAATGCTAAAAAGACAAGTGACTAGGAGGTATTGGACAGAAAAAAAATCTGAGCACCAAGGACTTTGGCTGGTCTTTATTTTATTTAGTTCACAGGTTGCTCTTTCGCATTTACAGTCCAGGACCTGTTTGGCTCTGCAGCCCAAAGTCATTCATTAATATTCTCCAGCTGCTCCTGAATCCCCAGGCCAGCTGCATCTTTCACATTTATTTTTCTCCAATTCCTTCCTCTCTTAGAATTTTCCTGGTCACACTACAGTGGGGGCTCAGATTTTAGGCATTGAGAGCTCTCTTTAACAGAGGAAGATAATTACAGCTCTACAGACTCTGGGGGAAAATAATTATCGATAGATTCTCACCAACATTGTTTCCCCCTTGGTGAGAACAACAAACGAGTAGGAAAAAAACAACTATGGCACTGACTTGTTGCTTTTCTCAAGCGATAGTTCTTAGCAGGAGGAAAACCACATGAAGCAGAAACCAGAATAAAGGGCCTCCATCATGACCGAGGTTGCTTTCTTGACAAGAAATTAAGCACTTTGATTTGAAGGTGTTATCAAGCACGTTAGCCGTTGAAAGCAAGAGCTACAGCGCCAGGACTGCTCCTGATTTCAAGATGAGGATCAAAAGAATACCTCCTTTTGAGTCCAAAATTTTCACTGCAGCTTTTGTCTTTGTGCCAAGAACTGCATTCACAGGGGAGTTCAGAATTACTTCAAAGACCTCATCATCTTCCTCTAATCCGTCATAGGTAATTGCTATATTCCACATCTTAGTTGACATTCCTACAAGAAGTAAACATTTTAATTACTCTTTAATTGCTATTTCAATCACCTAGGTGTCAGAGAAATATATTAATTAACATGTCTACAGCTAGACTGCAGTAGCCTGAGTGAGCTATTGTACTGCTACCAACTCACTGAAGTCCTGCTGTTCTCCCAAATAATATGAAAAGACCACATTTGTTCCTGGACAATGATGATTCTGTTTAAATGCAAACACTGTAACAAAAAAGTAAGCTGCATTATGTAAGGGATGAAAAAAAAAATGGTTAGTAGATGAGATCCAAGACAATATTTTTCCCCCGACCTGTCCCGTCTCTTCTTAAGAATAAAGGAGTACTGCAATCTTAAAATCTTAATAGTTTCAAAAATCTTAAGAGGTTGATGTAGACAGAAGTGATTATTGGATGGTACTTCATGCTATTCATGGGACCCTTGACATGATTGATTTCTAAAGACAGCTGCCTGCGCTGGCTGCCCCGCTTCCTGAGATCCTTCTAGCCCACAAATGCTTTTTCTGATGAGGTAACACACAGCAGTTTGATATCCTCCTAGAGAGAATTTATGGGCTGGGGGCTGGGGGGGCGTCTAGAAATAGACTGAGCCCTTTCCCTCCCCCTTTCCGCCTGCCTCTATTCATGAAGCTACAATCAAACTTGGTTCACAATAACTTTGCAAACTTAATACAAAACCGTTTTTATGTTACAAACATATCCCAGCCACCCTGTCACCGCCGAGACGGAAAGCAAAGCAATCCCCAGAAACACAAAAGATTATATTCAGGCCGGAAGAAATTTCTAAGATTTTTCTTAGCCTGACCAGTTTCCATAATGTGTATTACCGGTTATCCTCTGAGTTTATTTAGAAGAGAAAATGGTGACAGGAAGTAAAGAGAATACTGTTGAAGTGGAGAGAGAAGGCTCAGGTTTAAGGGGGAAAAAAGACAATAAACTGGTGGTTTAACCTGTCAGGGCTAAGTTTGAAAAGTTTGTTCTGCCATTTACTCATTGGCTATTTGAGTATTTTCTCCCCTAAACTCCTTTATATAAGATAGTTAAATAATTTTTTCCCTAGCCTTCTCTTAAAAATATCTCTTTTTTTTTTCCCTTGTAGACTGCCTCCTACAGATTTATGCCTCTCAAATGTGCCATCCATATGATGCCTCTCTCTTGAAGGTAAGCCCCACATAGATCTCATGATCAAAGTCTCATCAATCTCCAACAGAATCCAATGGAAAGATAAAACCGTTCCCTTATACTACTCTTGGCTGGTTGCACTTAAAGGGAAAAAATTAGGTGTATTTGGAATAATTTTATTTAAAAAAATAGTCTGACAGCTAATTTCTTAAACTTTTGGTATCAATTGAGTTCTTAAATCAATACTTTTGCAGTCTTTACAAAAAGAGAAGTGAAGCATCTAATATAAAATACTATATAATTCCCATCTCATGAATGGATGAATCAATTCATCAAAATATATATTTTGTACTTATTATGTGCCTACCTGTGCATTAGATGCTATGGAGAATACCATAAGTGTAACATAAGCCAAGCCCTGACCCAAAGGAGTTTAAATTCTCTTGGAGGAGACAGACATAAATGTTAGAAAAGTCAAAGAATCATTCAAAGCTATGTATGATTAGCTGCCAAAGAATAGAACTGATGGTTTATCCTATATATATATGGGCTCCAGAGTAAGAAAGAGTAAGAGGGGGGATATGGGAAAACAATATAAGCAAACGCAGGAAGATAGCAAAGTACAGGCCTTGATCAAAGAAGGGTGAGTGGATTAGCTGGCTGGAATACAGAGGTCACGTTGGTGGGCAGGAGGCCTTAAAGCTACAAAGACAGTTTGTAGCCAGACTGTATTGAACCCTGGACACCAGGTGGCCAGATTCAGACTTTACACCGTAGGCAAAGGGGAAGGCTCTTGAACAAAAAGCGACATACTAAAAGTGGATGTTTTAGCAAAACGAACCTGAGAGTGTTATGTGAGATGGTTTGGGGACCCAGTCAGATAGACAGGGAGGTTAGAAATTGGGAGACACAATAGGCAGATGTTGCAATAAAACTGGCATGCAAAGATAAGAGGTGGATAATAAAGAAAACAAACTGTTAGTATTTGGAGAACAGTTTTGACCATAAAAGGCCATAAAATTAAGCATTATTTAAATAAAATCCAATACAAAAACTATTTCCAAGTCCTAACCAATTCTCCTCTTATTTTAAGATCCATTTTTTAAAAGTTATAGTGCACCTCACCCTCCACACACACACACACACCAAAAAACACCCTTAAAGTTTGTATTGGACCTTATGGAGTGGAACCAGATGGTTAAAGAAAATCTATTCTATTTTATTTAAGTGCTTCTGATTTGTCTGCATTTCAGCTTTGTTTCTATGCCTACCAGGTGTGCACATAGGACCAGCATTTTTAGGTTAATGAGATTGGAAGTAAGAACTTTATCATTTTTCCCTTCCTTTTCCACTTTCAAGGTGCAAAGTATTTGTTAAGTCCGTGAGATATGCAAACATTTTCAGAAGGCTTGAACTGGCCCCCTGCTCCCACAAAACAAAAGGTGCTGAAGAGGAGACAGAAGGTGTCATTTTACACAGAAATATCCCACATTACAGAGTAGGTGAGTTCCTGGATATTTTCCAGCAAAGCAGATTTCTCTATTGAGAGACATTTTCTCAATATTTTTGAGTAAATGTCACATTAGAGATCTGTTCCCTTGGAAAACATTTTGACTCTTAAGAATGATGATGTTTCAATTAAGAACACAGCAAAGCTTTCAGGAACACATATTTTAAAGGAAAACAATCATTTTTCTCAAGAGTATTTACGTATTTGCTTAAGATTAATCACAATAGCTGAATGCAAAGTATTCAGTAGTTTTTTTGGGTTTTTGGGTGGGTTTTCTTGTGTGTTTTGTTTTGTTTTTGGTTTGCTACAATAGCTGCAAGGCAAGCTTTCCTTTCCTTTCCTTTCCAGCTTCCTCCCAAGTTCTCAAACCTTATAATATCCCACTGTCTTTGATTGTTCACTCTCTGTTTCTTCACTCAATTGTGGAAGCTGCTGTTTATAAAGAAATGAATAGATTGCTCTGGGCAAAAGGTGTGGAGGATAACAGACCCAAAAGAGGTCAGGATTAATAATATGGAAGCAAATTAACACTTTCTTGACCTGTGGACATGAGGAACTTTATAATTTATAATTCTCTAAATCAAGACTTCAGTTTATAAAACTGTTTTGGGCTCAATAAATTCCAAAATAATGAACAGCTTAGTGGTTTTATAAAAAATGTATAAGATATGCTTATATTATTTCTTAAAATATCTAAAATCATAAGACTATTTAGATCCCCCAGAAGTCATTAGTATCCATCTACTCAAAACAGCATGTATATTCTTCTAGACTCATGGGCACTTATCTTATCCAGTAGGCTTTCCAGGAAGTAGATTTTAGAGCCTCCTCTAATGTGAGACATTCTAGGAGCACCTGCTGCTCAAAACCTGCTGGATCACACTTGATCTTGTAACAAACAGACCTCAAATAAGAAAGATGATATACGGCAAAGACTCTTGACTCTCAAGAAATAGAAAGGCTGGAACTGCCTTAACATGAAGTACAAAAAGGGCATAGTGCAAATGTATCAAACCCTTTCATAGGAGGGATGACCAGAACACAAGGGCCCGTAGCAGTGTGAGGGTAAACGTCAAACACACAGTAGGAATAACTCTTCCCACAAAGGATGGGCAGCTGAGAAACGAACTTATCTAAGTTAGAAAGTTTATATCACAGGAAGGAGGCCAATAACAACAGTATTTGGGTTGTTGCATGTCAAATTGAAGGCTCACTGTTACAGTCTCAGCTTTAGACACAATTCTCTAAAGGTATGTTAGTGCCTGGGGATTCTTTCTTCTTCTACCCACTAGAATACTGCCTCCCCTAGGAAGCCTTCCAAGATTTTCCTTAGCAAAATAGCTTATCCTTTGGGTTCCAACATAACATTAGCAAGCATTTTCATGTCTATGTTTTCCATACAACAGAACATCCTTAAGAGAAGGTGCCAGACTTTTGTATTCCTCTTTGTACCTAGCAAAATATTGCAACAAATTTAAAACAAAATAAGTGCTATTTAAGTAAATAATATCTTCCCCCGGAATCTCCTCATATCAATCTATCCCAAGATGGATCATTTAGAAATGCCGTTTAGGAATCCATATAAATATAACATTCTGAAAAGTTCCATCAAAAATATGAGGCAATTAAATTATTATAACTTTGTGTCAGATTTTAAAATAATTTTTAAATGCCCTTATTCTTTTCTGGATTTTTTTAGATGTTTGCTTTGATATGTGATATTTCATATTTTATATTTGTTATGATCTTTCTTTTCATTTGAAATAAATATTCATTTGTTACTAAAAAAATATACGAGAACAAAACTTTAAACTCAAACTCATCTCTTTTGGAGATGATATGGCTCCCTGAGGAGTTTCTAGTTGGCTGAAGTTACACAGTATTCTGTCTTCTCCACAATATCCAGACTTGCTTACAAAAAACATGAAACAAAACTGTACACACTAAACATACCTGGGTCAAACTGAATCAGTTTAGATGGAGTCACAGTGAAATCTTTTCCAACTGTAGCTGACACTTGGTTGACCTTAAGAGGGAAAAAAATGTCTTTTTTTAATAAAAATATTCTAAAATAGAAAAATATCTATTCTTCTCCATACTAGACTAAACTCATGCTCTTAAATCTGTTTTTAATATTAAGTAGGTTTTTTTTATTATAATAAACCATTTTGGATTTTCCTTTAAGTTAACTTTTTGCTAGGCTAATATCAATGGAAAGAAATGCTTTTTTTCTTCTCCTTTATAAATGATTCTATTATTGGAGAAAGTAGCATGAATTTTGAACAATATTTTTTTTTATTATAAGTACAACTTTATTACCTTCCTTTAAGCCCAATTCGGTCTTAAAATAGTGCCTTTACAAAAAGGGAGGGAGACGATTGAAGAGAAGAAAAAGCAGGCACTCCTGCCAAGCCACGTGAGGATCTGTCAGGCAGCTTGGAGGTGCCTGTAAGCTCCAGGCACCGGAGGCCTCTTGACCAGATTAACTCAAACAAGTCTGTTCCATTTTCCTGCCTGGATGAAACCTCGCTCCTCACAGACATGCAGGAGAGCTTTGTGGGACTGAAGACCTGGTGAACAGCCACACAAAGGGAATCCACGCCCAGGGGCCAGGGCTTTCAAGGCTCCCAAGTAAGTTGTGGGGGGAAAAATCACCCTGGTCTAAGGAGACTGTTGGCTACACCCCTGCTCCTCAGCTCCAGGGCTAAAAACCAAGAGTCTCTGAAGTCATGGCCTTAAATTCCGCCCCCCCCGCCCCGTGGGTGCCTAACTATGTGTTAAGAAGTGCCTGTGGCTGATTTGAAGAAGTCTTAGAATGAGACCCCCGTGCAAGCATGACAGGCAGTTGTTACTTTTGCACATTTTTATACGTTCCTTCTTACAAAGGAATAAAGTGTCCCATTAAAAACTTTAGAATTACTATTCTATGGCTTCAGACAATATGTCCATTTGAAAGCAGGGGCTCTAATTTGTATGAAGTGGTGTGCAGTGGAGACATGTTGCTGAGGAAGGGTACTACCTCCCAGTCTCCCATTTGCTCCGTCTACAATGCCAGGCCTCCCCTGAACCACTTTTCATTGTGCAAAGGCAGCCCATTGTACACCTGTACCCACCATATGCTGGAAGTTACATTTCCCTGCATGGTTCTTGTACATACAATTACCTAGTATTTACCACCACTGAGTTTACAGAGTCCTACGTAGGAAAAGCAACGGTCGGAGGCAAGGTGGTTGGAGAAATTAGTCTGGTCAAGGCAAGTGATTCAAACCAGGGCAAACCACACAGGGTTAACAGGACCTTCTCTTTCCCTGCTGCTAGTCAAGTAGCCAATAAGCTCTTATGTAAGGTGGCAGGTTGTGCTTAGGGTAGAGTTCTCCTGAAAGGCTCTGGGACCGTGTTTGATGAAGGCCTGCACATTCAGCTGGCAGGTTCCCGGTGCACATTACGCTTAATAGACATAAGGTTCCACGCAACACCATGTATGTTCTTTCTACCTGGCAAGGTGAGTGATAGTGCAGCCCAAAACTCCAGACTAGAGCATATGGTGCTTTCGATGAGGACTAGAGGATTATTAGAAAACCATCCAGGCAGCTTCTTTCCCATTCCATAAGCAATCCTCTGGGAAGTGATAGGGCTTACCAAGCTTTCTGCTGTTTACGTACAATAAAGCACCAACAGACCTGGGGAAAAGAGTCTATGTCCACTGGAAGATACATACTGAGTCTGGGTATGGTGGAATTTAGGTGCACAGAGTTCTGAGGGTGATCTGAATCCATTATTAAAACTGAGACTTAACAGAGATGCCATTCTTCCCAGAAGCTAATATTAGGGACTTCTTCATCACATTGAAAAGGGGAGTCTTTAAAACTCATTCTCCATCATTAGTACATACAAGCTTTTCATGCTCTCATTCTCTTGAAGTGCTATTATTACAATGACTCCTAAAAAATCCTTCAATTCTAGGAGCCATAGGTCAATGGAAAGAAATAGTGAGTTGACTAGTTCAAAAAGGATTACCTGAAAATCCTTTATATTTCAAGGTGTCTGTATTAATATATGCTTTCTTAATTTTGAATGACTTGGACAATTCTTAAAATTGGTTTAAGTCTCTTGATTTGCCTCATCCACTGAGAAAGTTACTGGGGTGTGTATTAAGAGGAAGCCATTTGGGGACTGAAATTCACTCTGGGTACCCTACAAAGGTCTTGCATCCAACTTTTCTTTCCAAAGCAAAATTTAGCCCAATTTCACTGAGTTGCATATATCTCCCTGTGAAATCAAACTTCACAATTCAGTGAGTTTATGACCAGATTTCAAAACTGAAAATAAGTTTTCAAGAATCATACATAAGGGTTAATGAATCCAGATGATGGATGGAGGAACAAGGAGATTTTGTATGTAGAATCTTCAGAAAAGCGTGACATCCCTGCAGTTTGACATTTCCTTGGTCGTTCTGAATTTTTTCCGGAAAGAAAAATCAAAGGCACTTAACCAACAATATAACGTTTTAGCTTGATATTTGCATTTTAGAGTTGTTACCTTTATGCCCACAAAGGCCGAGTCCATCGAATATCCCCTTCTGGTAATTTCCAAGGGCAGAGTGCCCACATTCTCACAGACCTCATATTCAGTCTGTGACCATTCAATATGAGACCACTTCAATTCCAAACTGTGCAGGAAAGGAAAAGAAAACGAAATCATAAGAAATGCATAGTAAATGCCTACAGAAATTCTCTGTTGGGTCGGAGACTGAGCCACTTGTTCACATCACGGTGGCAAAGGTGGTTGATCAACCCACACCAGTGATAGAAATTCCTTACACTTGTTTGGTACGTTTTAGTTCACAAAGAATTTATACTAACATTATCTCATTTGATCCTTACAACAACTCTATAAGGTAGACAGAGCAAATATTAGAATTCCACTTCACAAATGAAGAGTCTAAGGTTAAAGGACTGCTAAAGGTCCCACAGATATTATTACAGGGGACTCAAACTTGTGTGTTCCGAAAGGAAAGAAACCAGCAGGTGTTAAGTTCAAGGAGACATTCATTTTTGGAAAAGACAATGTTAGGAAGTCTCCTACTTGACTTTGGCCTTCCTCATTAGTGCAACAAGAACTGTTCCAGACACAGATCTTCTCTGAACTTGGGTTCAGTTAACTAGTTATCCGTGAGAATATGCCTAGGAATTAAAATGCATGTGTATTTTATAGCCGTTCTTCTTTCTGTTCATATAAAAGGGCTGTGCTAGTATATAGCTTGGATGCAACTATCCAACTGACTAAACCTGATAAATAGAGGGTGGCCTTTTTTTCTACAATGTATTGAGTGAGTCTAACATTTAAAGGAAATTGTCTTCTTTAATCCTCATCATCTATAGAGGAACTTTTTTTTTTCAAAAAAAGAAAAGAAGACCAAGCTTCAGAGAGGTTAAATAACTAGCTCAAAGGCAAAAAGCTATGACAAAGCTAGTAGTAACAGAGATGAAATTCAAGCCTAAGTCTAACACCAAATCTATTCTCCCCTTCCTCTTCTCAGTTGAAGGTCTTCATGACTCTTGTGTGAGCTCAAGCAGGGCAACACAATTTTATCTTTACCCTGAAATATTTCCTTTTTTGAAGTGAGAGCACTTGAAATGTTTCATTTAAACATTTCTCTCAGAGCCAGGCTATAAATTATATCATCATAGCAGAAATTACATTTGAATAAAAAAGATCATGAATTGAAAAAAACATTTCTCTTCAAATATGTTTACTTTTTTTTTTTTTTTACCACCTGCAACCTTACAATATGGCAACATAAAAGATAAAAGCAATCTTCATTATGATTGTTGAACACAACTCCATTCCTTTTGTCTTATTCATTTCCCTTTTATTCTAGATTTACAAAACTCTCAGTCGTTACTTTACTGTATTTCCCAAACCTCCAATCAGATTCAGACTCTTCCCTCTCAGTTTTTAAATTTACTTTTTATAATTTCCTTTCTTTTTTCCCTTCCTTTTTCCTTTCCTCCTTCCCTCCCTCTCTTCCTTCCAAAACTAGAAATTCTGGGTACTACTGTATGGAATATGAGTTCACAAGTAGCAAAATAAACTCAATAGCGCTGGTTCATAGCTGAGGGTCCTGGCTGGGGGAGGGGGAGGGTGGAAGCATGGAATTATCACAGGGGTTCATGAATCTATGTAAACATACATTTTTATGTACTCTATAGACATGAAACTTACTGCTACTGGCATGCTAAGCTTAATAAAATTTTTGACATGAGAACAGGATCCTTATATTTTAAAATAGTAGGACCCTTATTGGTCTCTGATGCAACTGAATTCAAATGTGGCAAGAAACAGATCAAGAAATACAAAAATAAATGACTACAGTAGTCCTCCCTTATCCACAGTTTACTTTTCCATGGTTTCAGTTACCTGCAGTTCCAATTACCTGTCAACTGTGATCTGAAAACACTAAATGTAAAGTTCCCCAAATAAACAACTCATACGTTTTAAATTACATGCTATTCTGAATAGTGTGATGAAATTTCGAGTCATCCTGTGCCGTCCCACCCAGGGTGTGACTCACCCCTTTGTCCAGCATATCCACACTGTAGATGCTCCTTAGTCACTTAGCAGCCACCTCTTTTATCAGAGTGACTGTTGCAGTATCACAGTGCTTGTGTTCAAGTCACCTTTGTTTTACTTAATCATAGCACCAAAATGCAAGAGCTGTGATGCTGGTATATTGTTACAATTGTTCTATTTTATTATGTTATTATTATTAATCTCTTACTGTGCCTAATTTATGAATTAAACTTTATCATAGATAGATATGTACAGGCTAGGAGAAAGTATTGTGTACATAGAGTTCCATACTATCCACAGTTTCAGACATCCATTGGGGGTCTTGGAATGTATCACTCGCAGATAACAGGGGACTACTGTATGCTTAAAGAATTACAAGATAACAAGCAACAAAGATATCATAAATGTCGATAGAAATAACATGTAGCAAAGAATTTTGAAACGGTCCAGGTAGATAAGAAAGGAAAAAAATTAAGTAAGAGGGATTAGGGGAGAAGACAGGAAAGAGTGAAACAGATAAATTTGGATGCATTTCAGCTATCAGTGAGTTCAAATGAGTTTCAATACCCAGTTCTTCTGAGATTTCACCCCTTGTGAAGGCTAACCATGACAAGCAAAAATCCATCAATGTCACTCTGCAGATCCAGGTGACCTCAAGGCCTAAAGCTAAATGCAATTTGCTGATCTAGGTCTAGAAGGGAACTATTCAGAGGGCTGTTCAGAGTCAAAGAACAAAAGATTTTAGTGTTTGGGCGTATGTGTGCATTTCTCTGTTGCACCATTAGAATGCTGCATAATGCTTAAAGATCAAGGTTGTCATTACATGATATTCTATTTTGTTTTCTTAAAACTATTCACTGCAAATAATAGAGATCTATTGAAAAGCCATGAAATTTAAGCCAGGCTATATATTTACATATCTAAATAAAAAAGCACTTGTATACCTACAGGATATGTGCAACAAATGTTTTTAATATGATTTTTTGGTTTTTGCAACACTATATTTGAGAAGATCTTTCTGTGCTGAGACTGTGATTGCTTAAACTGTACACAAACACCTGGATGAAAAGTAAGAGATGTAGTCAATCACTTGAGAATTTTCCCTGCAAGAAGCCACACAGCTATATGCCTGGCATTATGTAAATATCCACGTGCAGGAGCCCATGAGAGAAATTTGGAAAGTTTTGGATGTGTGGATGTCATGTAGATAAAGATCAGTTCACATCACATCTTCACATTTTAATAATCCCTCCATTCTGTCACTATCGAGTATAGCTCATTCTACAGTTAGAAATGAAGTTTACAAACATACTTTATGTGAAATCCAATGGCAATCATTTCAAGTCATTTAGCAGGAGGTGGAAACTCCTCAAGCCTCTAGAGCTTCTCAATCTCAACATTATTGACATTTTGTACCAGATAATTCTTTGTTATGGGGGCTGTCCTGTGTGTTGTAGGATGCGTAGCAGCATCCTTGACCCCTACTCATTAGATGCTATAGCATCACTTCCCCCCAGTGACAATGAAAATTTGTTTCCAGACATTGACAAATGTCCCTTGGGAAGAAAGTCACCCCCAGTTGAGAACTACCTCCATAAGTGGTTTTGGGATATTCATCACAATAGAAAACACTAGTTCAATGTGAAGCTAAATTTTGGTCCTCAACAACCATTAATGTCAATGAAAGACATAGTATGGACTAGTGAAAAAAGTTGTATTAGAAGATGTGAGGCTTCTGCTCCCTCTGCCACTCTCCAACTCGAAGCAGTCAGGTGTAAGAAATGCTGTTTAAACACTCAATTTAAAATTGCAACCTCTAGCTAGGCATGGTGGCATGCACCTGTAGTCCTAGCTACTCAGGAGGCTGAGGCAGGAGGATCACTTGAGCCCAGGAGTTCAAGGGTGCTGTGAGATATGATTGTGCCACTGCACTCCAGCCTGGGTGACAGAGTGAGACCTTGTCTCTAAAACAAACAAACAAACAGACAAATAAATTGCAACCTCTTTCCCAAAGCCCAGCACCTTCAGTTCCCCCTTATCCTGACCAGCTTTTTCATTTTACAAAGCATGTATCATGTATAACATACTATCAAATTTACTTACATCCCATAAATGCTCCAAGAAAACATGGGTCTTTGGTTCACTGATACATCCAAAGTCCCTTGTAGAATGTCGAAAACATAGTATGTGCTCAATAAATATTTATTAACTGAATGAATGGATCTTGTGTAACCCACTGTTTCCCAAGCTAAGTTGGCCATCAAAAATGTTTTTCTCCCCAACATTATTAACATCATCTTTCACACACTTTGAAAGAATGCCAGGCTAGATGATGCTCCCGTGTTCTCTCTAGCTCCGACTTACTCTGCATTCCTGGACTATTAGACTTTATTAGTATAGAGAGAAAGATGGCATTGATAAAAGAGCATTCTACCATAAATCATAATTCTTAGCACATATGTATGCTATTTTCTAAGGCATGTTTGTAGTTCTCAACATATGGCAATGTCTGGAGACAGTTTTGATTGTCACAGCTGGGAAGAGGGTGGTGCTGGCACTCGACTGATAGCAGCCAGGGATGCTGCCGAACATCCTGCAATGTCCAGGACACTCCCCTTTGACAAAGAATTATCTGTCCCAAAATACCAGCAGTAACAAGGTTAAGAGACCCTGTAATAGAGTAAAATATATGTACTTTCTCATACTTTATTTTGTGGCTATTTGATTCATTTATATGAAGAAACAATAAACAGAAAGAAACATTTGGGGTTAAAACACTAGTCTGGGATTTGGGACATTAATTCAAGTGAACAAGAGTCTGTGGAAGAGATATTTAGCCTCTCTATGCCTCAGTTTCCTCACTTCCTATAATAATGTAATTATTATACATTTCAAAGTGTGATAATGATGAGTCTGTACTTCAAAGGGGTTAAATGAACCTTCATGAATTCTCATTAAGTATTTTGAGCTTCTCAGTAAAAGGTTTTACAGCAGCTAAAACTTTGATTAAATTACTATTTTTATAACTAGATCTTTATAATCAAGTAGCAAATGACTTAAGAAAATGGAAATGTTAAAAAATATTTTTCCAAGTATTCAGTCTAACTAAGACTCATCAATTCAAAGATGCTGCTATTAAATTCCATCATCTAATGCTTTGAACACCTGTGTTTTCATTTTGCTCCTTTTCTCTTGATAATGGGGAAACAGCGTTTAGCCAAGAGGCAGCATAGTGAGTACCCAAACCAAGGCTTTGGGATAGAACACACCTTGCAACCGCTTATTAGTGTCTGATTACGGTCAGTTGCTTAGTCTCACTGGGCCTCAGTTTTCATTATCTTTAAAATGAAGAGAATTACACTCATGTCACATGATAGAAATTAAAATTAGTTAATATGTATAAAGCACCTGTACACAGTGGGTGCTTCATAAGTGCTATTTTCCTTCCCTTCCTCTGTGCTTTCCTAAGATCTGCTCTGTAGACAAATACCTTAACTCCTGGCTTGCAGGTAACGTGCAGGCGTCAGCTAGCCAATAGTGTCAACCTCTTCCCCTGCAAGGTGTTTCATAAAAGCTGCTAAAACATCGCAAAGTTTTCCTGATCGAAACTCATTTTCTTTTTTATTTCTTCTGTCCCCTCTCTTCTAAAGCCAAAAAGGAATAATAGAACAGCGAGAGTGCGGGTTGCCAGGGGGAGGGGAAGAAGCAGAGTGCTTGGAAGCATGCAGAGCTGGAGAAGCAGCCACTGAGCTATCAAGAACTTCAGCATGGGTTAACTTTGCTTTCAAAGTTCACTTTTTTTTTTCCAGTGGGCACAAGAAAGAGGTCCACATGGAAGAAATATTGGGACAACTGCCCTGATCAGAAGTTGACTGCATTCTGTGGTCTGCAAAGGTGCTTTTGATGAGTGATGTGGGTCCTGCATAACTTAGTCTGAGACTTCTGCAGATCATTCTGGAGACCCACCTTGGACAAGAGAACAGACAGGAGCCTGTGAGTGAATCATGCCAGGAAATGAGCAATACGATCAGCACTCACTTAGATTTGGAGGTCAGGGTTCACTTTCAGCTCTTTACTCATCCAGTGACTTCAGGATAATTACTTAAAAGCTTTGAGCCTAATTTCCTTGTCCAAGCACCTAGCACGGTGCCTGAAATTTAGGCACTAAGTCAAATCTAAATCTTTATGCAAATTTCCATGGATTTCAGTATTATAAAATAATTTTCACTTACAACAAAGTGTCTCCCAAATGTATCCCATGAAAAACGTGTTCCCTGAGCTATTCTGTGAGTGTGTGTGTGTGGGGGGGGGTGGGCTGATTCTATAGCCCAGTCAGGTTGAGATACGCTGCCAACCCTCCCTCTGCCAGAGATTCCCAATCCACACGTGCATCTCGGTGATTCTGGGATGTGATGCAGTTAAACAAGCAGATGTGCTAGCTAGCTGGCAGTAACTAGATTAATCTCACTTAAATCAGCATTTTCTAACACTTTTTAAAATGGAACATCTATTGATCCCTCAGGACAGATACGCTATAGGAAGGCTACAGTAGTGACAACTGACTGGCAATCGAGATTCTGAGACATTCCCACTGAGCAAGGGTCCTTCCTATGCTCTAGAAGAGGCCCCTTACTGCTCCAGACTGTGGCCACCAGTCCCTTCAGCTTCATTACAGAGGTTTTTCACCCCTTCAGATATGAACAATATGAACCTCTTAATTCTGTCTAAGCCAAAGAACACAAAGTTCCACGGCCAGGTCTTCTTATTGATTAATAAGCATACTGATTGTTCACTTTGGGAATCATCCCAGGACCAATTTCTAATTAGAGATGGGCTCTCCAATCCACCAAATGTTTCTGGGATACTTCTGCAAACAGTGAATTGTTGTACCCACATGAATTAACAATCATAGTGATTACCACCACAAGTGGCATTTGTTAAGGACCTTACATACATGAGATGTTATTGAATTTGTTTCTCTAAACAAATTGTAGTATTGCCCCCATTTTACAGATGAGATAACTAAGGCTGGAACAGTCACCAGGTGAATGGCAGACCCAAAGCTCAAACCCTGCCCTTTAGCTCCAAGTCCAATATCCCAGTGTTTTAGATACAGAGTGCACACTAATATTGATATCTGTAACTTACATTTTTTTTTAAAAAAACTAAACTTTAAAATCCTTGAAGAGTAAGTATTCCTTCTTTCTTGCTGCCTGGGTGGCCAATGTCTGGAGAAAAAGGAGGGAGATAAGTCTGCTGTTCCATTCCCTGCAGGCCAGTTTAGCACAGTTGCTGAGAATGGGCAAGTTCTTTAGTGCAGTGAGGAAAACCATGGACCCTACAGCTACATTCCTGGGCCTGAATCCCAGCTCCCTCGCTAATTACCTGTATGAGTTTAGAAAAGTCACTTTCTATCTCTGTGTCTCAGTTTCCTCATATGTAAGTTCTAGATTACAGTGGTACCTAACTCATAGGTGATTGTGATGATTAAATAAATAGCAATGAAATAGTGAAAAAAACAATGATATTGCAAATGACTGTGATTTCTATTGTATCAAGCTCTTGCTGGCTGTCTGGAAGACACACCACTATTCAGAACATTGCTTCTTATTGAAAAAATGTGCACCTAGTTCCAAAAAATACTTACATATGGGGTTGGGAACAATTATATCATTCAAAAATTATGAAGATAAATGCCGAGTAATTTTCACCTCCCTTGTCCACTCTAAAGAAAATAGCCTAATATATGTCAGAATCAAATCAAAGTTATTTTTGCATTATTCCTTGGTAGGCATACACTACAGCATTTCATTCTATTGGTTCCCATCATTTCAAGTCGAATTAGAAACATCTCCAGCATAAGTACATGAAAATTGATATCCAACAAATCAGGATCCTATTTAAAATAGCCTCAATTAAGGTTAAAATTAAATTAAGTAAATCCTGCTGTAATTCTCATATGAATTTGAGGTTTATTTAAAAACACAAACCATCTTCAAAAAGCAATATCCTCAGTAACAACAAGGAATGAAAAAGGCATGTGAGTGAAGCGATATCAATCTAGTGCCATTGGTGGAGGGAAAAAAAACCCTGTCAGCTACACTGCACTCAAATGTGAAGGACAAGAGGTCAGCATTAGGTCAGTAACAAGTATGATCAATATTCTTATGTTTTTAGTTGACCTATAATGTTTAAAAAAACTAAGTGAAGTCAATTTATGAATGTTTTTGAAGTAGGATTTTTTTTTACATTTTCTGGAGAACTGGAAGATGTTTGTCTGATATTGCAAGTAGTTGACACATTTTCTATAAAGATTGTGATCCTAAGGAATTATTTCTCTTAGGCAAAAACAGTTTAATACGTGGGAGTCATTTATTTAAGTTTCGTAGCCTCAGGATTATATTTTAATGTCAGGGGCCAGGTCTTCTTTGTTCTCGCCTACTTTCCAGCTCCTAGTACTGGGCGCCTGACATATAGTAGCCACTCAATAAAAAACCAGTTAATAAATCTGGGCCAGGCACTACACTTTATCAGTGCAATGGCAGTGGGACCCTGGGAACGGGTTTTGCTAAGAAAAGGATGTCAGGTTTTTTTCCTAACAATGACTATAGTGACCTCTGCTGGCAAACTTTTGAAACTACAATTCAGGATCAAAAAGAAAAGGCAAGAATGGAGGCTGAAGAGAGGATGCCTCGGCTTTCTTTTCTTCCTTTGTCCATATTCCATCGTAAAAGGATCACAATAGGGCTGTGCTCACTTATGGTGCTTCGTATGACAAGGAAATGATGAATACTAACACTAGGATAATTGAACAACTTTTCTTTGAGATGACAAGGAAGGGTATCAAAAAAAAGGGGGGGAAAGAAAAAAACACAGCTCTGATAGACATTTCTATGAACATCTGCTAGCTGGCAAGTTATTCAAGAAAAGTCTAGAATAGGGACCCAGTCAGTGAAATTACTGTGGTCTGTTAATCTTAATTTTGAGGGTTTGTTTCTCTTGTTATTCTGAGGGCCATACCCTTTACACACCTTCCAAGTATCACTTAAGACTTTCCTAAGTCTATTTTCCTCTTTACATTATCCTCATCCTACCTAGGTTTATTAACTTATAAAGGCGTTTTCAAGTAACTGTAATTTTTTTTTATCAGGGAAAACGATGTTTGACCAATCCTTCTTTACCACCTTATTCTTCCCAACCCTGGATATTTTAGAAGCCTATGGTTACTAACACGGTCCTAGAGTGACCTCTTGCTGCACGATTTATACATGAGCCAGCAAGCTCAGTCCTGGATGCTTGTGGCTTGTCAACACAGAAACTTCTCTGCGTGTGAGACTGTTTGCATTTACACGCATAACATTAATGACCCAGTGCTGTTCAACTTAACTTTGTAATGTTTCTATACTCGTAAAGCTATTGGCTTTCCCATTATCAAGCAGTAATAAAAAGAAAATTCCCTCTCCAAAATAAATTCTATGACCAGGTGAAATGGTCTGTCAGTTTATCTTCTTGGGTTCCAGGTGAAAAAGAACATTTCACTTTCCCAATGTTCAGACACATTCTGAACGTTATATACAGGACTACTGAATAAGCAAAAGAAATTACATTTGAGGAGTGGCAGAGTTCCCTGTGGGGTCCATGATCTGAAATTCCATGATATCTGAATTTACTTCCAAAGATGGGTTTATGATGTAAAGTATGGTCTTACTGTTTAAGTCCTTTTGACTAAATTTCTCACGGATAAATTCACCTACAAAAAAGAAATAAGTGAATCTCTGGGGTAATCAAACAGGACATTCAATAAGAGCTGAAATAATTGTCTATTTTATGTTAAACAGCTTTAAAGAACAGCTAAAGTACATTTTTTAAAAAAAATCAACATTACTGCAGCTATCTTAAAATTCAGATGCAATGAACATAAATTACACTTTAAATCTGCTTTGCTTCAGAAATATTTGCCTTAAAGAAAATATAAAAATAGTAGGAAGACAGAGTAATAAAAACCTGTAATTTTGAGACATTCCATTTAATGGTATATTATGATCATTGCATTCATAAAGCAGAAATAATATACAACCCAGAGAAACCATTAGGAAAAAAAACCCCAGCATTTTAAAAAACGAACTGACATCATTTAGAATTCATGATAGAAGAAAAAATTAGACACACATATGAAATTTAATCCTGACACTGTGTTCCTCTGAATATATTACAATCTGCTGTTGAGAAAAAAAAATGTAAACAATAAACAGCTGTATATCAGCATTTGGCTCTCCCAGTCAAGATGAATTTAGTAAAACTCAGCTTCAAACCCTCTTTAGCACCAATATTGATTTATAAACTGCATCTATCAGTAAGCCCTGGGGAGTGTTTACCAAATGGGCCTACACTTAATTAAATTACTCTCTAGCCCTGCCAACCAGTGGGTATTTTAAAACGAGCAATTATAAGGATTAAGGAAGCCAGTACCTGTTGTTGTGTTCTCCAGATGTCCATGTTGTGGGCCTCGTAAAATCTTAAAGATGATTTGATCGTCCTCAGTGTCAGGGTCTGATGCCTTCAGCACACGGGAAGTAATGTAAATCCCGTAACAGCCATTTTTTAGGAGCCCCACTTGAGAAGGGGAATGCAAGAGCGTGATCCGGGGGGCTGTTCTGTCCAACTGGTCCACCTGAATCATCAGCGTTACATACAATGTTATCCAAATGTTTTTCACCCCATGCAACGTAGGGCTTTCATGGTTCAACAATCACAAACTCTCCCAAGTTTCAGATTCCGTATACTCCTTATGAGTTGATTTCTGCTAAAGATTGTCCTGTCCACACTATCCTCAGCAAATATCTCAGTGCCTGGAAGAGAGGCCAACTTTCCATTGTAAACCGTCAACCAACTTTATCAGTTTGTCTACTGTCTGACTCCCCCTTAGCATGCAAGCTCTGTGAGGGCCGACATTAGGTCTCTTCCCCGCCCCTCCCGTCTATTCCCTGCACCTGGCACAGTGCCTGAACCATAACAGAAGCCCAGGGAGTATTTCTGGAATGCATACAGATAAATGGACCCAAGAATTGTATGGCCAACTTAATGTTAGCTTCAGGGAAGGATTTCCCCATTTTTCCAGTGCTTAGTGATTTACAGAAACAAGATTGTATGAGTTTATAAATACACAGAATTTTTTTTGGCATGCCTTTGTTCAAATGACAAAAATGTTGAATAAAAGTAGAAATACCTCAGTAAGAAAAAAATGAAAAGCTGACTATTTTAGACATTTGCATATTTGCTTCATTGAGAATGAGCCAGGTAACTAAACAGGTGTACTAGATTTGTAAAGATGGTGAATGGGCAATGACTCATAAGTAAGAACAGGAGTGCAGGTTTAAATACCACAGAAGACTTCGTTTAGGTCTGGTAGCCTGTAGGGAACTAAATCCGTCTTGCATTTGCAAGATAACAATTGTAGGTTGGGGATGGCACAAGGGTGGATGGGTTAGCAAAACTTCACCACTGATACTAGAAAACAGGTACAAAAAACTACCTTCATTCCCCTCACTCCTAATCTCTCGATCCTTAACTTCATTTATCCCCAAATGATACTACTATAAATCTTAGTTCACCCTAGCAAAGAATTCATGTCAATGATAAGACCACATATATTTTTGTGTATTCTCATATAAACTATTGTGCAGCTATTAAAAAGAATAAGGGGTAAGATAAAATCAATCATGAAAATTTTCCACAATTTTGTGTTAATTGAAAAAAACCCAGTAAGCTGCAGAATAGAAGATGACTATGATACTATTTTTGTTAAAAACAAATACATATATATGCTTGTATAGACAAATGTCTGGGATCATTTGCACAAATCTGTTCATTTGTCTTGGGGTGCGAAAAATTACAGCTCTTCCTCTGTTTATTTCTATATGGAATTTTGTCATAATCAACTACTTCTTCCTTTCAAATTGGCAAGATTCTTTTTTTAAAATAAAAAATAATCATAACTCAAGTTGGTAAATATGTGGAGAAACAGACATTTTTATATTTTGCTGGTAGGGATGCAAAATCGTGAAAGTTTTTTGGACAAAAATGTTCTGTATCTTATAGAAAAATTAGACATGTACAGAAAAATATGTGTCTATGTATTATATATATTCAATAAATATAATAGCAATTTTAAAATTCCAAAAAACATAAAACTCCACCAGGGCATTGATTATAAAACATCTCCACCTGAGACCAAGTCCTACTCAGCCTTTTAAAATCAAATTTTCAAGAAATACTTAATGAGATGAGGAAATGTTCATGGTGTATGAAGAGTGGAAACAGGCGATATGCATAGTAGTACATACAATATTGTCCTGACTTTTTAATTGCACAGAATAAAAGAATGTAAGGAAGCCATCAACAATAGTTATCTTTGCGTGGTATAATTGTGAAGGATTTTTTTTCTTGTTCCTTTCTGTAGTTTGTGAATTCTTTACAATAAGTTACTATATTATGAATTGGAACAGCAACAAACATTTCCAAAAGTCACAGTCATTCTCCTTTCCTGAAAAAAGTGGGCAGCCACTTTCAGAGCCGTGTGGTCAGGTGGGAGGTAGAGAGTCAAATTGTCATCGTGTCCTGTTAGGGAAGAAGCTCCCACAACCATGGTGGACAGGAAGGGGGTGATCAATGGGAGAAGAGGAAAAACCAAAATACTTCCAAGCCATGTAAGAAATCCTCAAACTTAGTAAGTAGCTGAGTGTAGGATCATTGTTTTGTTTTGGGATGTTGTATTTGCCTTAAAAACAAAAGTGTGACAAAAGTAATAAATGCCTGTTGATATCTAAACTCTAGTTACATGGTCCCCTGTTGTGTCTCTGGTCATAATCATGCTAAAATATAACCTAGATCTTATTAGGGTGCATAGCATCTTCAAAGCAGATCTTCTGGCTCGGTATACAAGAAGAATTTTTCAATATTGGAGTGTAAGTCTTGTTTGTAAAAAGGAAGCTGTATCCTATGATAACTTGTATTCGATTTACTGAGAATCATCTCAAACATTCCAGAACCTTAGCAATGACAGGAGTCCTTTCTACTTCTCCCTGAGCCCTCCCTCTTTGAAGGAGGACTACAGGTTGCATCAGCCACAGTCATCTTGTTCAGACAAAAATGATTTCCTGCAAAACAAATGTTGGGTTGTGCCTGTGTTTTGCACTTGTTAAATCTAGTAGCTTCATCCACAGTTACCCAGGTACCATCATAAGAGTACTCATGCTTGGAGACTTATGTGAACCAATTCATCACTCAAAAGTGGTCAACATTGTATTGTTTTGGCAGAAAAAGCTCTTGCAGGCAAGAGACTGAGGAAGTCATTTCTCCTACACTGCTGGCAGGAGTCAGTCACTTCCTAAAGCCTTTTGACCTCTCTGAGAGAGGACAGAGGAGTTGGGGGCGGGGGGAATTATAGGAGAAAGTTGGAGGCTTTCCTCATGAGGTTTTTACACATAATAATATTTTTTTGCAAGAAAAACCTTGTACTTTTTTTTTTTTTTTTGAGACAGAGTCTTGCTTTGTTGCCCTGGCTAGAGTGAGTGCCGTGGTGTCAGCCTAGCTCATAGCAACCTCAAACTCCTGGGCTTAAGTGATCCTACTGCCTCAGCCTCCCGAGTAGCTGGGACTACAGGCATGCGCCACCATGCCTGGCTAATTTTTTCTATATATATATTTAGTTGGCCAGATAATTTCTTTCTATTTTTACTAGAGATGGGGTCTCGCTCTTGCTCAGGCTGGTCTCAAACTCCTGACCTCAAGCGATCCATCTGCCTCGGCCTCCCAGAGTGCTAGGATTACAGGCGTGAGCCACCACGCCCAGCCAACCTTGTACTTTTGATGAAAAAGAACCTTTACAACATATTTCCAACATTTTCCTATCAATAAATTCCATGATTTTTAAGGGATAACTCTCTTACGATACCCATGCTCTTTAAGATGAATACTGGTGCGGGGAGAGACCTGATTTAAGTTCTGGTACTTCCTCCAAACTCCCCGTCCTTTTCCATCTCTGCTATGGAGTGCAGGAAGGAACTCTTATGTCTGCACTCAGAATTTCTATTACAATTCTTACAAATTTGCAACCAAACAGACCCAGAAAATTATTCCTGATTGGACAATACAGAAGCATTTCTCAACCTAGAGTGGAGGGTTAGACATCAAGAAAAAGATATTAACAGACTGAAGAGTGGGATGGGACTAATAAAAAAAATCCTGAAATATAATTTAAAAGTTCATTATAATATAATTTAAAAGCCAATAATTTTAATATGTACAAAGTGCTTCTTGCATACTGTGTCAATGATACCAACGCCTTCTCTCTTCTCCCAATGCGTTACCATTTCATTACATTTGCTGGACCTCCATAGTGCCAAAGGCCCATCCAGTACCCACGCTGTCTATCATGACTCCCCACTTCAGATAGACACCTTGGGGGTTAATTTTATGTGTCAACTTTGCTAGGCTATGGTGTGGTTTAAATGTGATTAACACTGAAATCAGTAGACTTCGAGTAACGCAAATTGCCCTCCATAATATGGGTGGGCCTCAACCAATCAGTCACAGGCCTTAAGGGAAAAGACCAAGGTTCCCCCAAAGAGGAAGGAACTTTGCCTCCAGACTACCTCTGGGCTCAAGCCTGCAACATCAACTCCTGCTGAAATTTGTAGCCTACCAGCTTGGCCCTATAATTGCATGAGCCTACTCTTAAGATAATCTCTCTCTATCTTTATCTCTTTCCATATCTGTCTATATTGATACATACACACTATATATGTGTATATATGTATAAGAGCAGGGGAAAATATGGTTATTTTACTAGTCACAAAGTATCCTGAAGTAAGGGACAATTTTTTATCTGCTTTGCTATTGGTGGAAGTGTATAGCACAGGCGTGAACTACTTCCAAGAAAGTAGATTCAGGGGTTTGAGAGCCAGAATATATTTGATGTATTTTGACTCAAAAAAGAAAAACACATTATGCCCTCCAAGAATCACTGTAACAGTCGACAAACATGGCAGTGTAGTGTCAGAGAGAGGACACAGACTTTGGGATCAGAAAGACTTGAGGTCTTTGTGTATTTTTGATCAAATTATTTAACTTCTGAACCTCAGTTCCCTCATCTATAAAATGTAGGCAATAAAACTTACCTCATAGGATTTTTATGAAAATCAAATGAGATTTATATACAGTGGATCTGACCAATAGTTAACACTAAAGAAATTGTGGTTGCTGCTATTATCATCCTCGCCATTATTTTTTTTTTTTTTTTTTTGAGACAGAGTCTCACTTTGTTGCCCGGGCTAGAGTGAGTGCCGTGGCGTCAGCTTAGCTCACAGCAACCTCAGACTCCTGGGCTTAAGCGATCCTACTGCCTCAGCCTCCCGAGTAGCTGGGACTACAGGCATGAGCAACCATGCCCGGCTAATTTTTTTGTATATATATTTTTAGTTGGCCAGATAATTTCTTTCTATTTTTAGTAGAGACGGGGTCTCACTCTTGCTCAGGCTGGTCTCGAACTCCTGACCTCGAGCGATCCACCCGCCTCGGCCTCCCAGAGCTAGGATTACAGGCGTGAGCCACCGCGCCCGGCCAATCCTCGCCATTATTACATGTGCAATATTGATGCTCCTTGTGAGTTTGCATATGTTTAGCTGAAAGCCATTACAATGCTGGTAGATGACATGGACCAATAACTGCCATCATAAGAGTATGGTTAGTCACACCGTGTAACAGTAGTCACAGATACTGAATATCATCTGTGTTTCAGGCAATATGCTACTGCTTTGACTACCTAACTGTATTGGATTCTTACCACAATGCTGCAGGCATGTTTTTCAAAGAAGGGAAAGTAGATGCAGAGGAGTTAAAGAATTCTTTTAAGGTCACACAGTTAATAAATGGCAAACCGAAACCTAGGTCTCTCTGACTCCCAAGCCCTTTTTCCCCCCTCCTTTCTGTACGACAACCAACTCTTAGGGTTAGCCATTGGCCCATACTCAGGGACCATGTCTGTTTTAGTCATCCAATTTGCCCAGCATGGTGTAGAGACACAACCCATATTTGAATGAAAGAGGGAAGGAAATAAGGAACTAGTTCTTAAAGTTGCTTTTGTCACATCTCTGGCAATGATCTGTGTGTTTGTCATACTTGCCTGAATGGTGAATGAAACGGGTTCTTCCCACACTCTCCCATTCACAACAAAGCCCCGGTTTGTCCTGTCAGTGGCCACAAAAGTGAAGCAGTCAATGTGGGAGTCCCCTCCTGAGTGCTGATAGGCCACACTCCTGCTGTCCACATCCTGCTGAGTGAAATTGTGTTGAAGCAGCGCTGTCCCCCGCAGGTAGAGCTGGCCATGCTTTGGGAGCTCGGCCAGGAGGAAGGTGAGGCTCTCCACAGGCGTGTCAGGGTCGCTCAGCTGAAGGAGGTCAGGGGAAAGCAGGCCCATGGCCCCTGCGGCCAGTCTCAACCCCTTGTTCCTGGTCACCACGGGCAAGGCTGTGTCCGCAGTCTCCAGCGTGATCTCAAGCACCCCGTGCTTGGTCCGCAGTCCATTGCTGACGATGAATCTGGCAAAGAGAGGCAAGGCAGCCTTCAGCATGGATTCTTGTGTCACCATCTACTGGAATGAAATGATAACAATACACACCTTTACTAAAGGACACGTAGTGTTGTGACTCAAATGAAAAAAATCAAGGGCAGATCTTTCAGGAGAATGCCTATCATTAACCAGTCACTGGGTAACACGTAAACTGACCATTCTATGCCCACGAGCATTTTCCCAACAGCATTAATGGCAGGCCCACGTGATGGAGCTGGAAACTCTGCCAACAATATTTCTCAGCCTTGTCAGCGCTTAGTGTAGTTCCTTGTGCAAAACAGGAATTGCCCATCTAATTAGACCCATTACATTACATGTGAGTTTAAAGAGCATACTCCTTTTATTTATTTATGATTTTGCAATTGTATTTCCTTCATAGGAATGTAATAAGCTAAACTTTTAAGACTGATAATTGGGAGGCCGATACAATAAAGTATTGAATAGGCTGAATTTGGCTTATTCATTCTATTCATGTTTTCACAGTAAATTTCTTAAGAGTGGATCACATTTCTCAGCCATGTAATTTTACCTAACTCATCTCTCCTTTCTGGACCTCATTCTCACTCTTCTATAAAATTAAAGGATGGCTCAGATGATCATTAAGTATTAGCCAACTCTAAAATGTTATGAGGCTCTAATCTCTTACAGTTTACACATGCTTCTACATTTGTTCCTTATAAAATATGTGGGAGTTATGATAGACAGGGAGTATTTCCTTGCTTCAAAGAATGTTCAGAAACTTCATGGGAGATCATAAGGAAGGTATAATAGTAGCTGGAGCTGGGACTAGAACCCAGGTCTTTTGACCTACACCCTCTGCTCTTGCAGAGTTTTTAATAAATGCTGCTCTAGCAATCCGCCACAAAAGAATTACGGCACCTAAACACCATCACAAAACTATATAAAGAGAAAGCTGAAACGATACACATTCAAGATGAGCAAAATCTCTCTTGTAATCTTGGGTTTGTGATACCATAACATGCTTTTGATTATATTGATCACTAAATCGCATTCTATCTGTTACAGCCAATCTCACAATAACACTAACTTAAATGATCTTTATAAAATTTTAATACATAATTTTTATTTTAAGGAGAATTAAGAGTATCATGTAATGATACAATATTAAAAACTCCAAAAGTTTAGGAAATCACTACTATCAGATGGGATTGACAAATTCACCATACACCAAAGAAATGCACTTAGAAATAACTGTAGAGCTGTGCCGTTAGTTTTTCTCAATCCACCACAGTTGGTAGAAATATTCATGGAGGACACACACATATTCCACTGATGCAAAAATTGCTAAAAATAATGTTTTTGTGAAATGTAAACTACATAAAAATTTCCTTTGTAGGGTTCTTTTTTTATGAGAGAAGGTATGAGGATTATATTTATTTTATTAATCTGGCAAATTTGACTAACAAGTTCTTTATTCTTTGTGAAATGTGTCTTGTGTCTTGCATCTTATGATCTCTCAAGGTTTCTTCAGGATTTGAGGGTTGATGCTTTACTTTTGGTGGTGAAGGAACCTGAACCAGGTAGTGGGGGTGCGAGGCTCAACCCCTGCCTGCGGCAAAGGACTCAGGGAGAGGAACAGCTGGACAAAAAGGGAGATGAGTTTAGCTGACTGCAGATTTTGCTTTGAACTAATTAATAAGTCTACCTATGAGGAAGATACTATATGATGCAAAGACAATGGAATTTATGTCCAAAAAGTTAACACTGCTAAGTGAAATATAACAAATAAAGTAAAATTTGACATTGGATGCACCTCTACTTGTAAAGAATGGAACCTACTCTTTTTTCCCAGCATCTTTTTTACAGTTTGAATCAGGGTATTAAATTATTTTTAGAATTATAGATTGAGCAAAATCACAGTTTCCTTAAACCAATCAGTTTTCCTTTTGTAATTCTAAACCTTAAAGAAATTATATTCTAAGCAAATTGGGCAATTTCATTGCTGAATCATGAAGTGTTTACAAAATCAGTTATTTAGAAAAAAAGAAGAAAAGTGCACCTAGAAAAATGTCTGTGTGTTCTTCAAACTTTTTAATTTAGTCACCTTCACAGTCAAAGGTCAAGTGATGTGCATTTTTAGGCATAAAAATTAGGCTCTATGTCTCAGGCAAAGCCTTTCATGGAATTATGTCCTTATTCTGTTGTTTTCCTGTTACTTTTTTATATTCCCCCTAGATCCTATCATCTGATTCAAGGTAAAATAAAAAGAAGGCTAGGTGTTCCCCAGTGCCTCCAAGTTCTCCCTTTTCCATTTTACCCCTCCAGAAATATGTTTCACACTTCTCATTCTACCCTGTTTTACAAATAAAGTAGCTCTCTATTCCCTACCAGGTCCTTATAGAGTGGAGAGTTTTAAATCAGCCGTTGATAGTCTAATACAAATGAAAGCCAAAGGTCATGTGTTGTTAGTCTATCAGTAATTGTGTAGTTAGACTTTGTACCCTATTAAAAGTCAGTCAAACATCAGTGAAGAAGGGAGGAAGGAAGAGGAAAGTAGGGGAGAGACGGGATCAGGAGCAACAGGGTTGAAAGTGAGCTCCCATGAGTCCCAGCAGCTCCGTCAGAGGCGGCCATCTTTAATGTCTGATTCTGACTTTCTTCTCTGGAGACTGAATTTCAAAATTGCCTGACAGGGTCCTCCAAGTTCAGTCTTAGGATGGCCACATTTACTCTATGCGTGCGTGACCCCTGTGAGGACACTGAGGTTGTCTCATGATCCAGGCTGTCTACCTCAAACTCCTCCCTGCCTGATGACTGGGATCTGACCACGTTGGAAACAGGCCGTCTGCCATCAGACAGATGGGCACAAGGGCAAGCAGACCGGAGGCCACAGAGGAGCAAGAAATATGTTTGCTGAGGCCACTGTTCCCAGCTGGGACACCGAGGCAGCTGTCTGCCCTGACCTAAAGCTAATAAGCCAGGATTGAAAAAAGATGCAATTTCTAAACATGACTGAATCAAATACGTCATTCCACTTTCACAAGTAATAATACAAACCACTCACAGGCAAAAAAAAAAAAAAAACAACATTGTCAGGGAGAGAGACAGAGTGAATGGTTATGGTTGGGTTCCCAGTCAAAATAAAGCCAGCAAAGCAAGTGAACCAAGGTCAATGCTGCTCATGTCTGCAAAAGTTGACCAGATGATCTTCCAAATGCTCCCCCTCCCTCAAAAAATCCTCCAAATATGTTGTAAAGGTCCTAAACAATAGTGCCATCACTATGTTGGTATCCACTCTGAGGTGAAGAAGCTGGTGCTATCGAGGTAGCAGCTCCTTCTGCAGGTCTGTTTTGTTTAATTTCCCTTATTACAACCTCCTGAGAAGGGCTGCAGCCAAGATGACCACCATTCTCATGAAATTTGGGGAATGACTCTCAGATTTGTCGGGGGTGCCTGACTGGTCTGATTTCACCATTATCACGGTGCTTTCAAGCTTTCTGCATTTCCTGGCAATAGAGTTGGCTGAAGAATCCGCCATCTGTCATGGCATTTAAAAGATAAAAATGGAATCATAAATAGCGCCAGCTCCTCAGAAAAAAAAAAAAAAAAAGTCCAGCCGGCATGTCAAAATGGAGGACATTAGCATGTTCTTTTAGTGCCCGGCTGCCAGCAGCTGAAGTCAGCTTGCTAATCACTTGGTGTCATCTGTCCTAGAACATGCTGCCAAATCTTTCTTCCAGGCCAGCAGCACCAAACAATGCAGGAGAAATTTATGATTCACAAAATATTTTTGCAGAAGGTAAAATCTGACTATTAAACTCCCCTGTTTAATTAATGCTGCCATATCTTACGTTAAAAAGAGAGAGGGGGAAAAAAATCCTCTGCCACAGAATTTATCTCTTCTACCCAGCCAAATTCCTTGCCAAATTTAACAGCAAGCAACATAAATTTAGGTGATTAGATTGGTTGCATATATTTAATTTTTAAAAAGCACCATGATCACACTTTCATTAAAACAGGCTTTCGGCTTTGGTTTAGCTCCACTTGACAAACAACACAGCAGTCCATGATTGGGTTAGAGAAATGACAAGATTAAAATGCGGGCCTTGGGCAGATGCTAGGCTCTTCCATTATAAATATGCAAAACTGCTGGCCAAATATCAGAATGACACATTGAGGAGGTTCCTTTGCACAAATGCATTTTCTCCGCAATTTTTTGGTAAAACAAGGTACAATGAAAAGAAGTCGCTGCTGGAAATGAGCTCTCAGCCCCAGATTCAGTGATGATTCAGTTATGTCAATTTAGGTGACTTCCTTTGCCTCTTGGAACCTTGGTTTTCTCATGCTTAAAATGGGCACAACCACATCTCTCTCAAGGTGATGGTTGAAAGCTTAAGAGAAATAACATAAGAAAAAGAGTCTGGTACACTGCCTGATACATCGCAGATGTTCAAGCAATACCTACACTAGCTTTCCTATGTGTAAATGAAGAGATTGGACCAAATTAACGCTTTTCAACCTTTGTTGTTTGTTTTCTCCCTATGGCCCTGTTTCCTAATCTTAAGTCATTCAAACCCCACCATCATCATTTTTATCATATGCCTGTACTCCTTACTTACTATTTTGCTTTATATCAATTCACTTTTTTCCTTAAATAAAGGTACTTAAAAGGAGAGTTTTTAACCAACTACTAGAATTGAAAGTTTTAAATACTAAAAACTTAATTACCATGAATACTACAAAAATAAATATAAGAAAATTTTGCTTTATATCAATTCACTTTTTTCCTTAAATAAAGGTACTTAAAAGGAGAGTTTTTAACCAACTACTAGAATTGAAAGTTTTAAATACTAAAAACTTAATTACCATGAATACTACAAAAATAAATATAAGAAAGTAGTGTTTTTAACTCTAGCTAGATATTGCTGCCCAAAGGCTTGACACCTGAGACCTGTACTCTCTTTGTTAAAAAGGGAACACAGTCAATAGGAAGAGCTATTAAAGACATATTAGCACCACCTGCTAAGGTGCCACAGCCTTTTTGCTAAAAGAAAACCTTGCCCAGAAGCCCAGTGTGCAAAACAAACTAGAAAACAAAGTGTCCAAAAACAAAACAGGACAAAGTTTGATCAATACATTTGTCTGAAGGGCCCAGAATCCCACCAATTTAGCTCTTCATTTTCTGTCTCTGGGAGGCCCTGGGAGGCCTTCCATAAAGTCTCAAGGCTCCTCAGAACAATGGACTGGACCAGACCAGTGACTGCTAGTCCTGACTGCATCAAGAATTGCCTGGAGAACTTTTAAAAATACAGATCTGGGCCTGAGACTGGACTTACCAAAGTTGCCTCTCTGGGGTGAGGTGCAAGAATTAGTATTTTGTAATTCTCCCAGGTAATTCTCTGAGGATCTAGAAATGTAGAAATTCCTAGGATGATTGATTTCCAAAATGCCATCTCATATGACTTCCTCTGGATGCAAATTAGGAAATTTTTACAGTATAACCAATCCTTACATATGGAGATTTTGTTTTTTAGTCTCATCATCTGATTAGTACCTAACCTTCATTTCTCAACATCTTTACACATTCATTCTTTGGCTTCTCCAGCCAGGTCACTGGTTTCTCCAATACAGTCATTAATGTCTTCAGCAGACTGTCCTGTGGGCATTGACTGAGGGAAGCAGGAATGGAGAGAAGCAAGAAGTTCCAGAAACAAGTGTAAAATTAAAAGCCCTGGATCAGATACACATGTACTAAGCCAAGAAGCACCCAGCCTTCATTAGCAAACAGGAAAAGAAGAATAATCATTGCTCTTCTCTGTAACTTCTTTCCCCCTTCAAGATCGTGCTTCGTGTTAATAAAGATCAGCAGTGAGAAGGGGCCAGGGAAAGAATGTAATAAACAATGATAACAATAACAGTAATAATAATACTGATTTAGCAGCTAGTACTGGTTTAGTTCTTCCTAAGTGCCAGGTACCATTTTAAGTACTTTACACGCATAAGCTCACTTAAACCTCCCAACAACCCTGGGAGGCAGGTGCTATGAGCATCATTTCATTTCACTGAAGAGGAAACAAGCCCAGGAACTGGTATAACTCGATGAAGGCCACAGACTTATGAGTAATTTACTTAACAACTACACCATACTACTTCTCCAACAAAAGAACCAGCTTGGAAAGGAATCCCTACTCTTAATGTTTTAATTAATGCCTAGCAACACTCAAGTGCTGAATTGGTAAAGATATTGATCAATTAAATGATTATCTGCTTGTTGAGGGACATTCATCAAGGCAAAAAAGAAGGTTCAGCTTTCCTGGATTTTTTGTTTAAGAGTTGGACTATTCAAATTGGCTTTCAGAAATCATTTTAAATGCTAAAAAGGTAAACAAAATAATCTTTGCTGAACTTTAAACTGTGTTTATCATAGCAGACATACTGAGTTTAGATAGGCAAAATGTATGAGAGAGGAGAGCAGTAGTTATTTCAATACAGGTGTATTGGTAACACTGGATAGTTTGTGGGAATCCATTGAACAATATAGGAGTGTGTTCTATTTATGTTATTTTATACCACTCTTTAGAAAGTTGTATTGTGACATGGTGAAAATTGGACCCCAGGGGCCAGAAGCCTGAGTATATGGCAGACAAATCAGTGTTCCCAGGGTCTTCTTAATCAGTAAAACTCAAAATTGGATTATGTACCATGGTTCCCTCAAAGACTAGTCCAACATTTCCTGGTCCTCATGCCTGGCCTAGGGATCTGTATTTCTATTAAGGGCCTCAAGTTTGGGCAGCTTTGAGGATTGCTAGATTATAGATCTTCTAGAGTTGCTCTTGCCGTATGTGACTTGAAACACATTTCCACATCTTAAATGAACGTAGACCTTCATTAATGTGGTATCTTTGCCTTTTCACCAGACTGTTATTCACTCCAGTGATTTATTTGATACAGAATCCTTGAACAGGTGCACAGCCCCCAATTATACCATTGTTTCTATGGGGGAAGATGATCCACTTTATGACAACATGATTTATGATACAGTTACCGGAACACATTGTGTCAAAAGGCAGTGTCTGCTTATGCCAAATGTTTACTAATAAATGTGTTTTCCTCAGATAGACAAACATACTCCAAAGAGGGGGGAAATTACTTTTCTACGTCTATCCTTAGCTGGGACCCTCAGCTCTTCACATTTCTCCTCATAGAAGAGATTGTATTTAGGTCTGCTTATTGCATTTATTTTTCAATAACAGGCCCTAATGTCTCGCTTTGCTGCTGTCATTTTAATTGTGCACCTTCTAGGCAATAGAAGAAAAGCACAGCTATACCACAGCTGGAAAAGGATTCATTTTTTTTTCTTTCTTTATTTCCTTTTTTTAAAAATAAATGTTATTGTATATACTTAAAGTATACAACATGATGTTATGAGATATATATATTTTGTAAAATGATTACTATAGTGCAACACATTAACATATCTCCTTTTCTCTTTCCTTTTTTCTTTTTTTTTGTTTGAGACAGGGTCTCACTCTGTTGCCCAGCTACAGTGCAGTGGTGTCATCATAACTCACTGCAACCTCAAACTCTTGGGCTTAAGCAATCCTCCTCCCTCAGCCTCCGAAGTAGCTGGGACTACACGCCTGGCTAATTTTTCTATTTTTTGCAGAGATGGTATCTTGCTCTTGCTCAGCCTAGTCTCCTGGCTTCAAGCAATCCTCCTGCCTCGGCCTCCCAGAGTGCTAGGATTATAGACATGAGCCACCATTCCCAGCCTTTTCTCTTTCTAAGTATTAATCCCAGGAAGGGGGTCAGAAAAGTTTCCATGGGGCTCACCTGAACGTGTCACTTGGGACAGCTGCCTTGCCCTTATGTACGTAGCAAACCATCTGCCCTGCTACATCCATTTGGCTGAAGCTTGTAATGGGGATTCCAGGGTATCGAACATATTCCAACTGGCCATGTCGTGGCGGGGAGGTGATAACATAGAGCAGCTCCTCAGGCTTGTCTGTTCCGTCCAAAGCCAGGAGAGTGGTGGTTGTCAAGAAACCTCTGTCACCTTTAGACACCACCAGTGGTTTTGTGAGGATGACGATATCACCTGTGTGGCAGAAGAGGTTGCAGTCAAGAACCACATTTAAAAAGAAATAATGTCCCCAGCAAAGGTAGAAGACAAAGGTCAAACTGTGCAAAAATCAAAACGAACATGACATAGAAAGGTTTACATAACTATTTTCAATAAAAGAATTAGGCTAAATACATGAACAGATATTTCACAGAATAGGAAACACATGTAGCCAATAATATATAAAAAAATGCCCAATCTCATGAATGATTGTGGAAATACAAACAAGATCACAGTAAGTTGCCACCTCATAACTCCGACTGGCAAAGATGTAGAAGTCTGACTGTACTAAGTGTTGGAGAAGATGTAGAGCAAGAGAATCTCGCATACAGTTCTGGAGGGAGTGTAAATTGGTACACAATTTGGCATTATTTTGTAAAGTGTTGGATATTCACATATGCCTTGACCCAGTGATTCCACCAGAGCCGTGTACCTGAAAGAAACATTTGCACTTGTACCCCAGGAGACACATATCAAAGTGGTCCTTGCAGCGCTGCTTGGAATTGAAAACACTGGAGACAACCCAATTACCTTTTCAAAAGGTGAATGTATATACAAACATGTATGTCTATTCATACAATGGATTTCATACAGTAACAAAACAAATGAACTACAGCTACATACAACAACACAAATGTGGTTTATCAACATTTATTAGTTATGTGAGCAAATTGAGAAAACTATAAACAAAAGTTAGAAAATAATACAAAATTCAAGACAGTGGTATTCTCTGGAAGATGAGCAGAGAATATAGGAAGATGTCTACTATTGTTAATATTCCAGTCCTTGAATTTTGTGGTGGTTGCACAGGGATTCATCATATATTTTAGAAAGAATGTATGTTTATACAAGCACGTTTATAGTAGGATTATTCAGAATAGCCAAGAGATAGAAGCAACCCAAGTGCCCCTTCACAGAAGAATGGATAAACAAAATGTAATATACACATGCAATGGAATATAATTCAGCCTTACAAGGGAGGGAATTCTGGCACATGCTACTACATGGATGAACCTTGAGGGCATTATGCTAAGTTAAATAAGCCAGTCATGAAAAGATACATACTGTATGATTCCACTTGTATGAAATACCTAGAGTATTCGAACTCATAGAAACAGAACACAGAATGGTGTTTGCCAGGAACTAGGGCAGGGGGGAATGGGGAGCAGTTATCTAATGGGCAAAGAATTTTAGTTTTGCAAGATGAAAAGTTTTGGAGATTGGAGGTACAAAAATATGAATATATTTAACATTACTGAACTGTACACTTGAAAATGGTTAATATGGTACATTTTGTGTTATGCATATTTGACCACAGTTTTTAAAAATGTATAAGTGAGTGTATGAATGAGCAAGGGAGAATTGGGTCACACATGAACCGATGCAGTTTTACAAACTAGAAATTATAATTCAATTTCAATCACCTGAGGTCCATTAAAAAATGTTAATATCTAAAATATGGACCTTCTACTTTGTGTCAGGCACAGATCTAAGGGCGCTTACATATTCACACCAATCCTGTAAAGTATACCATATTCCCCGGATTATAAATGAGGAAGCTAAGGTGTAGAAATGCTAACTAACCTGCTAATGGTCACACAGTTAATAAACTGTGGAGCAAGAATTTGTACTCAAGCCATCTTAACTTGAGAGCACAAGCTCTTAAATACTGTATTATTTTGCTCCCTCCCTTTAATAGATAGGGAGTTCTTATGAATCAATACTAAGAGTGAATATCCAAAAAGGAAAATATGTGAAGTAAATGTCAAGCCATTTCAGAATTAAAAAATTAGAATTAAAAAATGGCCAATAAAATTTTGAAAAGATATTCAGTCTCATAAGGAAACAAGAAATGAAAACAAAACATGAAGGTGATATAATTTTAACCAGTGGTTCTCAACGAAGGGCAATTTTGCCACCCCCCTACCCCCTGGGGACATTTGGCAATGTCTGGACACATTGTTGGCTGCTATAACTGAGGGTTGCTATTAATACCTGCATCTAGTGGGTAGAGGCCTGAGATGCTGCTAAACATTCTACAATGCATAAGGAAGTCCCTTACAACAAAGAATTATCCATCCCCAAATGTCAACAGTGCCAAGACTGGGAAACCTTGTTTTAAATAACTGAATTGGTCTTTTTGCTTTACTATGTATTTACCTCAAAATGTTATGCAACTTCATAGTATCTACATAGAGTCAAAGACCATCCTAAATTTAAGCGAAATTTGAGGCACAGATGCTACAGAGTGAAGTGAGATTAATACATCAAGCAAATAAGAAAAATGAACAAGGCCTGGGAAACAAAACAGCACTCACAAGAGGTTTCATCAGAAGCAGAAAATGGGACTGAGGGGAGGACGAGCAACTGCCTCTTGCCACAGTGCGATTTTCAGCACTGTGAGGGCAGAGTATGGGTTAGGGTCAACTCTAGACCAGGTCCTCCTAAACTTCTCTGAAAGATCTCCACATTGTTTTTGCAACTGTGCAAATCAGAAGACACAACAGAACCAGAAGGGTTAATGTTATTTATAATAGTTCCCAAATGGAAATAATCCAACTTGCTCAATATTATGGTTATGATTAAATCTAACTATTCAGTATAGTTTTATTTAGAGATAATTATGGTTATAAAGTTATACAGCAACCTAAGAAAACTCATGCTAATTAAAAAAAAAAACCCAAACCAGGATACAGTGAGAAAACATCACTATATAAAAAGAAACAAAGAAGAAAATTTCTGAACTTTTGAAAAGGTTAATAGGTTAATATATCTATGTGGAATAGTTTTTCATAAATCCTTTTAGAATACGATCACATGTCGATGGCAGTGGAGTCTGATGAGGCACTGGCCAGCCTTGTTTCCTCTCTTCCTAGAGGCATAGCTTGTTTCCAAGCCCAACCTCCCTTAATGTGGCACATGACCATGACCTAGCCACTGGAATGTGTACCAGAGAGGTCCACCACCTTTGAGCCTAGTCCATGAAATCCTCTAATTTTCCTCTACATCTCATGTCCTGAGTGACTCCAAGGCCTTCAGAGATGAGGGACTGTCTAGACAACAAGAGTCCCCAGATGACTGTGGAACAGAGCTCTTCTCCAGCACTGTGAAATGAAGTGCTAAGCCAATGAGAAGAAGGCCTACACTAAAACATTAGTTGTCTGTTCTAACACATTATTTCTATTACATTTTTCCTGGAAATATACTTATGATGGACATAGGTTTTTGCAGAGAGAAATAAATGTGTACAGTAACATCTATCTTATCTGAAAGTGACTTATTAGACATCTTCAAGGAACACAGTTTACAACCAGGAAATAAGCAAATAAAATATATTATTATATAGCCCAAAATAAGCATCTCAAGATCAATCAAGCTGACTGAAATTTTTAAAAAAATTTTAGGACAATTGTAATTCTACCACACATGAAGTCAGATTTTTTTTTAATTGAACTTAAGCATCCAATTTAACTCTGAGCTTCCTGGCAGCCAAGGCAAAAGAAAGAAAGAAAAGAAAACAAAGAAAGAAAGAAAAGAAAACGAAAGAAAGAAAAGAAAGAAAGAAAGAAGGAAGGAAGGAAGGAAGGAAGGAAGGAAGGAAGGAAGGAAGGAAGGAAGGAAGGAAGGAAGGAAGAAAGATTGATTCAGTCAATTAAGCATGTACTGAGAATCTAAGACTATGCTTGGTTCTGGGACTATCTAGATCCTGGGACTATACAGATGAATGAGCTATGATCCTTACCCTCCTCACAAAAGCTATAAACAAAATTATGGCCAGTGACAGTTGGGCATCAGGGCCTTAAACTCTCCCTTGATGAGCTTTGTTTTTTAAAATTCTCCTCCATCCACCGTTTATAAGCTACTGAATTGTATTATACAAGTGATTCTGCTCGATTAATCCAAGAGAAGCTTACTATCTTACAGGGTTTCCTTTGTCCCTAAGGAGTGTATATTAGCACCTTCAAAGTTAAAAGAGCAACAACTTCCAGCCTTTTCAACAACAAAGTTCCTTTAAATTTTAAAATGTATTTATTTTATTTTTTTTATTATTATACTAGAAATATTTTCCTTTTAAACTCCATTCTTAAGCAATAGATCACTTCCTGAAGAGAGTTATTACATCACTTTGGTAAAATTTTACATAAAGCAAAAATCCCTAACAGTTCAAGTAGACTGTGCAGCCACATTGTAAACAAGGCTGGATTTCCAAGAGGTGTTTTGAAATACTGAAAATAACAAATGGATTGGCTACCCTCGTGAACCTCATAGATCCCCAGGCAAAGCAGGTGAGGAGCCCATGGATCTAAATATAAATGACAGAATTTCAGGGATGAAGGATGGAAGAAAGAAAAGACAGAGAAAGAAACACATGAGTTCTTATACCAGCTCACTTCCGGTTATAAAAATTGATCCCAATAAACCTCGGTAGACATGTCTTTACCTTTTACCATGTCCTTGATGGTGATATGACAGTCAAAAGCAGGTGACCTATTGTCGCCATCCCAAAGGGAGAAGGTGAAGCTATCTTGATTCTGGGAATCCATTGCCCCGGTGTGCGTGTATCTCAGCAAGTTCAGATCCACTTCCTCCTGAGTGCATTTCATCCCAGGATACAGAGGGACCCAGTCCCTCCCTATCTGAAAGGTGCCAGAATTAGTCAGCTGCCCATGGCTTTTTTCCCCAAGCCATGTTAGTGAACACTTTCCATATTCCCTGAAAACCTCCAACAGAAATGATATTTATTTCAGGGAAATCCCAGTTTTTGCCATCTTACATTATTTTTTTTCTTTTCAAAGAAATAGATTAAAATAATTCAAGACCTTAGGAAAAAACTAGCTTCAACCAAATGGTCTTTGACAAAGTCATGTGGCAATACAACAGCATTGCTACTTCCAAGGTATTTATCATAAGCAATCACAGCTGATTAAATATTCCGATTAATGAGAGCAGGTGGGTAATTGAGCTGCTGGAATGGGTTTTTTAGAAATTAAATGTGTTTCCTTTAGAGTTTCCTTTTTTTTAGTTCACATCGTTGGACAACTAATCAAACCTATTTTTTTTTTCAAAATGATTTGTTACTGGTCTTATCTGAAATAGATAAAACAAAAATAGAATGGAGGCATTTACTCTCCAGTACATTTTCTGGCCTTACTCAAGCCCAAAGAAAATGATCAGGATCACTACCACTCTCTCATTTATATCATTTCTATCCTAAGTCAGCAAAACATATAAACTGTAAATATCATATATTATTTTTATCAGAATCTTCTAAAAGTAAGCCAACATTATCAAGCTTGGTTCAGAAAGTGTGGCACTTTAAATTTAAAAAGGTTCTTATGTTGAGGGATTTGGCTAACAATTGAGAGTATTAGAAAATGTAATAATAAATCTGTATTATATTAATAATCCTATTATTATTCTCTTAAGGTATGCAGCTTTCCCTAGGAATAGCTCATAAAATGTCATTTGACATAATTCAAGAAAAATGTCATATTAAAATTTATCATATGATATTATTCTGCTCTTTTCCTGTCTGGTGTAAGAGACTAAAACATAAATTTAAATCATTTTCTTTTCATTTCTCTTGATACATTATTGCAGAGACTCCCAGTTCCAGCAAAAGAGCTGCTTGTTCTTATCTCTCCCCCTCGTGTTACCACCTCCCTTTATGTCATTCTACTTGATAAAGTTTCTTTCTCTTTAATATTTTTGCCCATCTGATGTTTGTAGACTTGTGTTGCACCCCGGTGCTTACTGGATGAAAGTTAATTATATCATAATAATTAAGCTCGGTGCTGGTTTTCATCGTGAGATCTATTTGCAAATTCAATTTTAAAAACAGATCCTCTTTCAGGTTTCAAACTGGACAGTCAGCAATTCTATTTAACTTTTTCCCTTTGTAATTTTGTCTGAAAAAGTATTAATAAATACAGAAGATATCTTTTGCACTTTCTTATTTCCATCTAATTCCTCGTTTGTACCCCCAAATGTGAGTTTAACTTGATGAAATCATTTGAAAACCCAGAAGAGGAAGAAAAGAAGATTCAGACTCAAGGTGAGGAAAACTAAGAAAAGTCAACAAGAAACTAACAGCCCTTGAGAGGGTCCAGGAGGCCAGTAGTCCCGGTCCCCTGGTCTCAGAAAGACTCGGGGCACTGCGAGGGAGCCAGGAGAGAACTGTGTGGAGCCATGCTGGGAACCTGGCCCCATCTGGATTTTCACATATCCAAAACAGTCCAGTTCCCAAGCCACCCAAATGTGTGAGCTTTCGCTGCATTTCTGCTTCATTACTCTTTGAAACGAAATAAGGACACAGCTGTACCTCAATTTAAATCAGTGATTGCTCTTCACTCTGATTCTCTATGGTGCCTACAGTCTACAGCAGACAACCAAGCTGTTCCACACAGAAAGAATCCTTGCTGCTTTTCTAGGACTGTGCCTACATTGATTAGAAGTTAAGCATTCCGTCAAATAATCACATTGGGGATGGTTGGTGGTTGTGGTTGCCAGTCCTAATCCACCACTCAAATAGACATTTTGACTGATTTCTCAACGGACCGTCTCAAGTGACTGATCTATAACTCGTGTTGGGCTAATCTCTGGGCAATGCACACAGTCTAAATCAGACTGAAATTGTGCTATTCCAGGACTAACATGAAAAAAGGAGGTATCATCAGACCACAAAGCAAGCTATTGGAAGAGTTAGCAGTAAAGTCCAGCTGATCTTACCCCTAGTATCCCTTAATGTTTCCATGCTTATTTGCTTTCCATTAAAATAAGTAATTTCTACAACATAAACAAATCCAAGAATGTTAATGTATTACATCATACAGTTTATTGAATTCAAATGTGGCAATTGTTAAAATCTGACAGATGTTAGTAGGGTGGGATGACCCCCCACATAAAGTTTCCTCCACGCTTACTTTTTTCAAGACTTTGCCCATTCACGCCTTAACATGAGGGCTCTGGTGCCGCAAGAGAAAATAAGACCACAGAATAAGGGCATGGCCCTTTCCGCTTTGAAATACATTTCAGGTAGACTACAGAACAATGTGTGTTATCTGCTGAGCAAGCTGTCTCCCTGGAGAAGAGATAAGGATTATCCCTGCTCAGGGAGGAAGATGAGAATTGCAAGGGAAACCAGAAAGCTGCTCACTGCAGCTCGAGAAGGCAGGAGGCAATAATACTCAGATAATGTCTTAGCAGAAACCATTACAGGCAGAAGGAGCTAGAGGCAGCCCCTCCAAATTTCCCTAGGCCTGACTGTTATGAAAGAATAAGCAGATCGTTCATGTCCCTGAGGTCTAAACGGTCTAAAACTTAACTGAGAGAGAGAGAGAGGGAGAGATTGTAGACCTGAAGGAGTTTCATGGCTGCGATGATGGATGCTAAAAATGAATGTTACATGAATCCCCAGTCAGAAGTCTGGCAGGAATGAAGATATCTCAAAGATGCTAGATTCTACTCAGAAACCGGACAATTTGTTTTATTCTTCCTTCAGAATTTAGGGACAGTCCCTCTAGGTAGGGGGCAATAAAGAACCTTACTATTGGTTCAATTTACCCCAAGTTGACTAAGAAAATTTGAACAGTGTGAGTTCACCTGGGCTAGGAAAATTAAATTTTCTACTTCTGGGCAAAAATATGGCTATTAGAGAATAAATTCAATTATAGAAACATGTATATTGAGAAAAATTTATACCTGCTACAGTAAGTTTTGAAAAATAAATGTAAAAAGGCCACTAACCTTAAGCTGAAGTTGCCCGTTTTGGGGAAGCCTTTCAAATAAATAGTAAATCTTCTCCCTGGGTGAGTCTTCATCTATGGCTGAAAGAACAGCACTAGAAATAATACGAGTTTCACCCATATTCATTGCAATTTCAGCCTTCCTGTGAAAAGGAAAATGCCTGGGTTGATACAAACATAGAAGGTAGTACTTTAGCAGGGACACTTCCATTGCCAACTACAGTTCCCAAACCTTCAACAATGAAGCAATGCTGCTCAGTATCCTAAGTACTGAAGGTGATTAGTCAGACACATGAAATAGGCTCTCCTTCCACTTTACACAATGAGTTAGCAACAGTGAATATGCTATGAGGTGATCAGATATTTCTAATTACTTACATGTATAGAACTTTACAGTTTTATAAGTTATAATTTATTTTATAAAATGATTTTGCTTCCAATATTTCATTTGACACTCACAACAGCAGCTTCACGAAGTAAGTGGGCCAGTTACAATCGTTGAGATTTTACAGACACAAACTTACCTGAAGAGATTCAGTGACTTATCTACAGGTTTCAGTACCCTTTGTCATATAATATTCTGAGTTTGGTGATCTTTATGTCATCTCTGGCCCTCTAAATCACTCTTCCTCTCCCAGGTAATGTTCTGGGCACTGTGTGTTTTCGATTCCTCTTTTCCCAGTGCTTCGGCTGCCCCCTAGCTCCTGGCACCTGTAGCCATGGGCAGGGACAGAGCTGCTGCTGCCTCAACCACGGCCATTGCTGCTGTGTGTTTTGCATGTCCTCTCTGGGCTGCTGCTCTCACAGCCTATATGGCCATTTTCTCTTTTCTCTGCGTTTACCACGTAGTAACCAGTCTTTCAAGTACTTTCGCATATTTTAATTCATTTTTATCCTTGAAACCACCCTATGAAAAGGATATTATTATTATCCCCATTTATGGAGAGGTTAACAAAGAGGAGAGAGGTTAAGTAATATGTTCAAGGTCACACTGCCGGTAAGTGAGTGGCTGAACCGAGTCAATCTGACTCCAGCATTTGCTCTCTTAACCACTAACTATAGTCCTGTGTCTTGTTAACAGAAGGAATGAAAAGGGAGAGACTGAGATACAGGTGGGAAAAAATAGTGGAGCACTTTCTGGGAGGAGGCAAGAGGTGACATACCTAAGGACACATAGGGAAGAGGAAAGGGGTATGTCACTTCTTCTCCACAGGGGAGAAGGAAAGAAGGGAAGAATAGGCAGGGCTTTTGCAGCAGTGTTGAAGGAGATTTGGTGATCTTGTAGATGAAGCCATTTCAGGGAGTTTAGTCACAAGAACATGGTCTACGGAGTGAGCAGAGTTGAGTGAGTGCCTGGTGTCAGCTATTTTGCCTCTCTCGTCTCAATTTTTCTCAGTGAGGATAATAATACCTACTTCCCATAATTTTGGTGAGGATTTAGTAAAATAATATATGTGACAGAATCTAATCTAGTATCTGTCACATAATAAACACCTAATAAATGTCAGTTTTCAGCCCTATCCCTCCCTCTTAAAGTGAGATAATCAGAAAAGAGATGCTATAATACTGTGATAGTCTTCATATTTTCCTATTTATAAATCAAGGTCACACCAATCCAACATTCCAGCTGGGGAATAGAAAATAGAAATTTCCAGTGAATACTTTCAATCAAACTGATGTCCATGATGAAACCTTCCAAAAACCATCATCAGTATTTCCCATAACGCATTGTAAGTACCTTACCAGTGGCCCATAGGGAACAGCGGGAGAGGTGGCAGATAGAGAAGGGATTGTTTGAGGCCCTCTTTTCTGCAGAGTGGAGGAGACTTCGGGAGTTTATGTGCTTTCGGGAAGTCGTTCACTTCCTGATAAAAACCTAGACTGTCTACAAGATGCCTCTCACTGCTGCACCATTGAATAAAGGGGTAAAGTCGTCAAGGAGGTACCAAGAACCAAATGCTTTTCTAATGCTAGCAATAGAGAAGTGTTGGTCTCTTGAAGCTTTGTAGTTGTGTAGACTCTGTACAGTTCTGTACAGCTGCCAGTGGTAAAAGAAAAGGCTGGATCTATAGAAATATAATTGATGAAGACTCTGTACCCTATGGCTGAACTCTGAGCGGCTGCAGAGAAAGAGACTGAAAAAGTTTACAATCAATAACTGTAGCTCAGAAGTCTAGAAAGTGATCATTTTGACTTGAGGTGGCAGAGGGTGTTGATCTGTATGGAACATAGTAGAGGACTGGTGTATGAAAAGTACCAAGATAATGAAAGAAATGAGTTGATATACCTCCCTCAGTCATTCTTAGTTAAAAGTTTGACCAAATCCATTGTAAGGACTGTCTGCAGTTAATATCATTATACTTTAGTTGCATCCATGTGTGTGTATATGCAGGAATGTTTATGTGTATATGTAGGAATGTTTATGTGTATATGCATGTGTTTAAATATTTAGTAGACTATTAATTCTATATTGGATGTTGTCATTTTTTACAAATAATGAGAACTTTAAGAAGAAAATCAAGTAATTAATGGGCTGATTGTTAAGGAGAGGTTATATTAACATTTACACTAAAGGTTCCAAGTGCCTGAGTGGAAGGGGCAAGTTGTGATAGACGGAAACTACCGAAGACTTGCTTCCTTGGGAGACACACACTACACTTACACTTAGTATTCCAGACTTAATAGAATTTTATAGAAAAATAAAAGGGACTCTTTCCAGGTAGCTTACTTGGTCAGCATTGGTTTCTCATCATTAACTGGGGTGACTTCTACTGAAATGGTTTTAAGTATCTTATGTTTCCCATCTGACAACTGGATTGTAAAGTCATCAGCAAGGCTCTCCGAGTCATCATGCACATATGTCAACCTCATTCCTGGAAAAAGGGAAAAAAAGAGAGAAAGTAAATCTGTATGATTGAACCAACTCAACACATATCACAGATAATGTTTTAATTTTCAAGGCATTGGTATTAGCAAGAGCTCATTAACCAGTACAGTAGGATAAAATCAAACTTGTTTTATGAAGTAAAACAGTGCCTTCTTAGTCCACTAAAGATTTCTTTATTTAATAATTTTGCATTTGATAAGGGTCTTATTTAAAATCAGTGAAGAAAGGGTATATTATTTAATAAACTGTATAAGAACAAAGGTGTCAGAGTGTTTAAATGAAACTGAGAAAATTAATTACTTAGGGAAAATTATAAAGTTAGATCTCTACCTTGAGCCAATCACCAAAATAAATTTTAAATAGATCAAAACTTAAATATAAAAACCGTAACTTTTAAAAAACCTATATAATATTTGTATGGTGATACAAGAGACCCAGAATAGCCAAAACAATCTTGAAAAAGAATAAAATTGGAGACCTTAGATTTCCCATTTTCAAAACTTACTACAAAGCTACAGAAATACTAAGAGATGTACACCAAGAATTTTATAAAACATGTTTATTGACATGTAACTATTAATACCAAGAAATGGAAAACTATTTAGATATTTAAAAATAGAATACAGTTGTATAAAATTACAGCAGAGTAAGTATATATAATGAAACACTATAGTTATCAAAACTAGATTTTCAATTAATATTTTTAAACTAAAAAGATGAATATAATAATTAATGAGAAAAAACAGATTACAGAATATGGTAGTGGTTTTATAAGTTCTATATATTTGTGTGCAGGCATATTTATGAGAATACACCAAAGTTTTGTTAAATGTAGCCATAAATAAATCAAAAATATAGTAGAAGAAGTTGTTGCATAGGGGAGCATGTTTTTGGCTCTTGGCAGTGGAGCAAAATTCCTGAAGACGATTTATTCCTCACAAATCCTTGGATTCTCTACTTTTGCTCTTAAAACACAAATTGGGGGGCAAGATGGCAGACTAGAAGCAGCCGGTGCATGCTGCTCTCCAGGAAAGGATGAAAAGTTGCAGGTGGATGACTATCTACAGATGGGCCTTCTTGGAGAGAGCATTGTGGATCATTGCAGTGGGATAGGGGATGGGGGACATTCAAAGTGAAGGAAAGGGAGATAGGATGATCCACTTAGCAAGATTAGAAGGTACCTGGGGGAGGGAAAGGCAGGAGGAGAAAGACTTGAGGCTCCATGCTCCCCCCAGGGACACGGCAGCCTGAGCTGTGAGGGAACCCCCACCACTACTGCAGAACTCTGGACTGATCAGGGAGCTGCTTGGAGTCTACACAGTGACACCGCACCAGAGAGTGGGCGCAGCAGGAACCTGGTGGCTTCTGTTCCTGGGTTACTGCAACTGACACCATTCTGAGCTCTCAAGTCCAGAGTGCCTGGTCTACATAGGGCTTAGCTTTGCTACAGCTGCCTCTGCATTGCCCCAGTGATGCCAGGAAGGGAGCAAGGAGAATGGACACTCTTGTGCACCCCATAACTGGGAGCTGAGCACCCCTTCCCCTCACTGGGGATTCGAGCAGAACAGGCACCACTGACGCCACCTGAGAAATCCCATGGTGACTGCCTTGGCAGGACCTGGACAAGGGGAGAGCCCCAGCCACCCAGTGGACCAGCCCTGAGGGCCCACCCCATGACTCCCACTCACTACCTGGCGGGAACTGCCACCACACATTAAGCTCTTCCAGGGATCCACTAGCTTTGAGTCACTATCACACTTTGACCCAAGTGGAGGGAACATCCCCAACCCTGACACCCATGACTATTGCCTAAATAGCCTTGCTCAGCTGCTACTGCCAGGAGACATAGGCAGAACAATCTCCCACAATGCCAGCCTATGTATACAGGGACTTGCCCAGCCCCCCACCTGAGTTTCCAATAGCATCCTGGGGAACAACCCGCCATGCCACACAAAGATCATCCAGCACTGGCTTGAATTATGACAATCACAGGGGTATGGGACAACACATAACAGCTGAATTACAGGCTTTCAGCACATCTGCCCCTTTTCTGCTGGGTCAATCTTCTGGAGTAGGTCACAAAAGTGCCATCTAGGGACCTCACCTCACTAAGTAGGAGAGATCCCAGCAAAGGGGAACAGATGCACTGCAAACCTATCTGCCCTGAGCTGAGAGAAGAGGTTTCAAATGAGAAGAAACCAGCAAAAGAATTCTGGTAACATAAAAAAACAAGCACAATATATTTTATCATTTGCAGCACATGGTTATTGATTTGGCAATATCATCATTTACACTCAATTTATTTCTTTGCAACTGATAAAAATTGAGGAATATACAAATTAGCTTTTCAAATTTAAACGTGAGATGACATTATGCAACTATTGCAAAATGAACTTTAGAGCAGAGAGCTAACACTCTAGTTGGGGAAACAAATAACTAAAAGACAGTTGGAAAAATGGTGAACAAGGGCTAAGATGAAGCAAGAGCAGAGAAGAGGGGAGGTTAACAGAAAGCTGCACTCTAGATGCACAGTCGTAGCCAGCCCCTTGAAGGAGGGGGAAGGACCTTCCAGGCTGGGAAAACAAAACACATGAAGAAGGGAGGAGAATGAGAACAGGTGAAAGAAACTTCTAGAACTGCACACATTTCTCAAATTTCTTAAATGTATTTTCATATGTCAAATGTGGGATAAGATCGATGTTTTGAAAAAGAGTAATTACAAAATAATTCAGGCAGCTATGCCAATGTGCCATTTCCCTAAAGAGCAAATTATCTCCTTGGAGAATAATGAGTCATTATTGTATGTAGTTCTATATTTGTTTCAACTGTGGGAATTTTGGCAAACAAATTTCTTAAAATTTAGTTTCATAATTTCAATAGTTTTAAAAGGGGATTTTTTATAATGACATTAAAAGCTTAAGCTAAAATTCCATAAATCACAAATATCATTTTTAACGGTACTTTGAAAGTGAAAGAAAACATGTTATTGCCTTTTTTATTACCTACTGTCTCTAGCTGGGTCTTCATGCCCTACACTAATCCCAGCCCAGAGGTAAATCTTGAGGGACAAATAAATAAAATAGGTGGATGATATTTTTTTACAACCTAGTATCTGTGATTTATTATTATCTTTTATGGGTTAAATTGCTTTTTAAATTAATTTTTTATTTGACAAATAAAAATTGCATATATTTATGGTATATAATATGATATTTTGATATATTTCTACATTGTGGAATGGTTAAATCAAGCTAATTAACATATGCATTACTTCACATACTTATCTTTTTTTGTGGTAAGAGTACTTAAAATCTATGCTTTTAGGAATTTTCAAATATACGATATACTGTTGTTATAATAATAACTATAGTCAGAATGTAAAATAGAGCTCTTGAACTTATTTTTCCTATCTGAAATTTTGTATCCTTTGACCAACATCTCCCCAATCTTCCCACCCCCCAGCCTCTGGTAGCCACTGCTCTATTCTCTGCTTATATGAGTTTGATCTTTTTAGATTCTACATGTAAGTGTGGGTTAAATTATTAAAGCAACAACAATTGAATAGAAGTGGAATATGATATACCAGTCTTGAGAAGCTCCATGGAAAAGTTGTGAACAAGTTCAAACTTCTGTTCAGGGTGGGCTAGCTGCTTACTCTTAGGAAAGTCTTTGCCAAACCCCCCATTGATGAGGAGGCCGTGGTGAGGGTTGTGAGTGATGCTGAACAGCAGGGGGTCCTTGGGAACATCCAGGTCAGCAGCATTGATGATGGAAAGATCCAGCTCCTTCATCTGACCCTCGCATACCTGAACAAGAACAAGTCAGAAAAGTCAGCTGTGCATGAAATAGAACTTGTCTTTCCTTTTTCTTTTTTCTTTTTAGAGACAGGGTCTCACTGTGTTGCCCAGGCTGGAGTGCAGTGGCACAATTACAGCCCACTGCAGCCTGGAACTCCTAAGATCAAGTGATCCTCCTGCCTCAGGCTCCTGAGTAGCTGGGACTATAGGTGCATCCCATCATGCCCAGCTAAGTATTTTATTTTTGTATAGACAGGGTCTCACTGTGTTGCCCAGGCTGATCTCAAACTCCTTGCCTCAGGCAATCCTTCTGCCTCGGTCTCCCAAAGTGCTGGGATTATAGGTGCAAGCCACTGGGCCCGGCTTGAACTTGTCTTTCTTTTGGCAAACTGCTCAAAAGAAATCATTTGAAGATATTCTATTTCAAATTTTCCAAGAGATTTGTATATTATGGGTCCTAAAAAGAAATTTGCTGATTTAACAGGAACATAAAAGAAGAAATAAACCTACTAATCTCCCTCACATTTTTTCTGAAGATTTCAAAGCACTTATATTCATTTCCATGAAGGATAAAGGACATATGGTTTCTAAAATATGTATTGTTCTTAATTCAATAGTCATGGAAAAAAGCAACCAAAATGATACTTGCTTTCAGGAAGTCACGGAAAAGTTCAGTTGTAAAACTGAACCCAGAACATTCACCTTCAGAGACCAATGTATTATTTTAAGCTCTTAGACCTTCTTGCTTCTGGAATTCTTTATGTTTCTAACTGCTTTATAAATGGCACAAGTATCCGTTACACACTGGTCATATTTGGTGTTTTTTATTTTTGTCATGGCAGTAAAAACTTCTGTTTTTTCATTGTAATCAACAACAATTGAAAAGGATGCTTCTGGATGCATAATAATCTATACTTTTATGCTGGGTTCCCAATCCTCACATCTCCAGTTTTCCTGAACTACCCTTCCCACTCCCTCTCATACCCAACTTCAGGTTTAATAATACTTTAAGCACAAAGACAGCTGAATGTTTATAATTTCATGTAGGCTCTAGTCATTTAGAACTTGACAATATGGTGCTTAGCTGTCTTGATCTTTTTTATTCTCATAGTGAGAATAGAGAGAACAAAGAAATATTTCTGTTTCCTATTTTGAAATATAGCAAGATCTAAATAACAAGGGTATATAGATTCTACACGTATTTATTGGGAATCTGCAATGTAACCATGCTACGTGCTCTGGGTAACACAAATATTCTCAAGAATGTAAGTCAGGTGAGACTGTGAAGGCCTGTCATTAATAACTATAATGCAAGGAAGAAAATGTCTAATGCAAGATATTCATAAACAAGAAACACAAAAGGACAGAGGAGACCAGGATGTCTTCATGGCTGAGGGGCAATTAAGACTTTAAGGCTACATATGGCATAGAGTTGTGAAAACACTCTTTTTGACCTCTCTTACCGACTTTGAAGGGAATTCTCCTGCAACCACTTTTTACTGAACTGAACTTGCATAAAGAATCACTCATCATATATGATACTTGGGCTAAAACAATGTTGATTTTCTTTTATCTGGCCCTACTTATAAAAGACTAAAGTGACATCATAGTTTAATTCACAATGATATACTTATGAAATCATCTTTGATGGTAACACTTGCCTTTTTCTCTAAGACCTTAAATAAACTAACTTAAAAATACATTGTATTATCCTTCTTCATAAAACTTGATTAAAATGTGGGATTCTTTTTTGCAGATTGAATTGTTTACTTAGATTATGACAACAGAAATTTTAGGTCAATATACCTAAAATGCAAAAATTTACTAGTAAATCGGTTTGGAATGGATTATAATAACTTAAACTTAAACCACAAAACTTCTTGCAGCACAATTTGATGGCAGCCCAACTATCTACAAAATAAATACATTTTCTCACAAGAAAGCAAAATATGGTCATCTAAAAAAATTATCTGAAGCCTAAAACAGGCTTGCCCACAATACGTGGGGCTCCATGTTGTCACTTTCTAACAGCGTCTGTACGGAATGCACAGGTAAAAACATGATTACTAAGAGAGAGCAAAAGACAACTTCCCAGTGGCCTAATTACCTCAGAAGGCCCAACCCCAGACAGATACAAGACAATGGTTGTATGTATAGAAGGAATCATTTGTAGATTATTTTTTCTCTCTCATAATTACTGAAGGGCTCTCCAGAGAAACCCATGTACCAAAAGAAGAGGAAAGGCAAGAGCTGGCTCTTAAATTTCATGCTGAGCTGACTCTCATGTACCATTGAAATTCAGTAGAAAATTAAAATCAAATAAAGACTTTTGCATGTAGAGTTTGATTATTTTTAATGAAAAATAAGGCAAAATAATGGTTTCAAAATAGCTAATATTTGCTTTGGTCACTATCAGAATAAAGATGACAAGCATAACAACAATGTCAATAACATGAATGGCACCTAGTTATTAAGCGTCTACTCTGTACCTGACTACCTTGATCATCATGGCCACCCCTTAAAGAAGATTTCACAAATATTTTTGCAGGTGAGGAAACAGAAGCACAGAGATAAATAATTTTCCCAAGACCCTACAACTAGTAAAAATCAACACCCAAGTCCCTCTGATTCCAAAGCCTGTGCTCATTCCATTTAATTAGGATTTGTTATATAGGTGTCTGGATTAAATAATCACATATATAAAAATAGAATTGTCCAAAAAGAATTATATATTGATATGAAAAGATTTCTAATATACATAAAGTTGTTTTTAAAAGTAAAGTACAGAATATTTGGTATAATATGATCACTTATTTGTAAGCAAAAACATACAGAAAAATCATACTACACATACATATCATTGCCATGTTTCAAAAATTATTTTTGTGGAGTAAACTACTAAAAACTTTATCATTGGAGAGTGACTAGCTGTAACGGCTGTTAGGGAGAATTTCATATTTCACTTTGTATGTTTTTCAACATTTGATTTTATTTAACCATATACATTTTTCATTATTTTTTAAAAGTCAGCAAGTGCTGAGGAGTGCTTTTGTGGGCCATTTTAAGTCTATGTCTGAATTTTTTTAAAACTAACAAATATTATTACATTATATAAAAACATTTTTTATAAAAGCCATTCTCAAGCTCTGGCTTGGGAGGTGCAAAGACATAGCCAAAATGTTTGTACCCCCATAATATTCTGAAATTAAAAAAAAAAAATTTAAGCTGCATGAAAAGAATGGTCCAAATTATATTTTTTCATTTATCTTTAAAAATAGTTAGCTAATAGAAGAATGGTCGTAATCTGTGAATTGAATCCTCACCATTACAGCATTGGTTAAGAGAGCATGCTGGGTCAGGCGCGGTGGCTCACGCCTGTAATCCTAGCACTCTGGGAGGCCAAAGCGGGCGGATCGTTTGAGCTCAGGAGTTTGAGACCAGCCTGAGCAAGAGCAAGACCCCCGTCTCTACTAAAAAAAATAGAAAGAAATTAGCTGGACAACTAAAAATATATATAGAAAAATTAGCCGGGCATGGTGGCATATGCCTGTAGTCCCAGCTACTCGGGAGGCTGAGGCAGGAGGATCGCTTGAGCCCAGGAGTTTGGGGTTGCTGTGAGCTAGGCGGATGCCACGGCACTCTAGCCTGGGCAATAGATCAAGAGTCTGTCTCAAAAAAAAAAAAGAGAGCATGCTATGGAATCAGGTGGTCTGGGTACACATTCCCTGTGTGTCACTTACTCCCAGGTTCTGTGATCTTGGACTACTTGGTTAACCTCTTTATGCCTCATTTCTTCAGTTATGAATTGGCAATAATAATACCGTAGCCCTAAAAGCCTGTTGTGAGGATTAAATATGAATACATGTAAAGGGGTTAGAACCTACAGTCTAGTAAGTACCCTGTCCTATATATATGCAACTTAGTAATTGCATCTATGAGTTGCTATATGTTAGTAATTATAATCATTACCATCGTCATTATTATTAGATTAATAGTTTGTTTTCAAATGATTGCATTACATGACACTGGATACTGCCTTCCCCATTCCTTACCAATTTAATATGTTAAGTGCAGATGGACCAATGTAAACGGACTAGGTGAAAACAAAAATCAAAAATGATAAGAAAGAAATTGAACATTCTGGTATGGTTCTTACCGTAATATTCTGCACTACAAAGTCAGGAGCTTCATCATTTGTGGGGTTGATTATAACATAAAATGGTATCTCCAAGGAGCGTTGCTTCCCATCTGTGACAAACACCGTGAACTGGTCGGCAGTTGGTTCTATCCTCAGATGTCTGGACTGCACATAGTTAATGTGCAAAGCCTTCATGTCTTTCCACTGAAATGAAGCTAAAGCACACCAAGATGGAACAAGTAAACAAGAACAACATTTTTTCCAAGTTATTGGTCCTCAATCTTTAACCCAATTATAGCCAATTTTTCAGCAAAGCAAATAATGCAGTTGCTCTAAGTATTCACTATCAGGGACTTCAACAACTGCCAACTATCAACATAAAAGCAGACATCCATAGATCATAAGGAAGAATAAAATTTGCATGGAGAACAGAAGAGTGACTGGTATGCATAGGAACTTCATGACCACTTCAGACACTTGGAATAAATGTCAGAGAGACCTTCCCTTGATTAAGGCATTGCTTCTGCATGGGCAGTTCTTGTCATACTGAGATAAAAAAGAGACCACCTCTTTCACATAAAGGCAAAACAAGAGTCAATCATGTGCCTACTTGAAGACGTACATATCAAGCACCTGGTTGGATGGAGTGGAATTAGCTGGACCCACTGTTTTACTATTTTGACATGACCTTAAATCAAAAGAAAAAAAATGCTCTGAGTTGTGCATTGTCACTGGACAAATTGGGTAATCTTTAATGCAATTAATCTTAAATCCAGTCTCTCTCATATTGAAAATGGATGTGCCTCAAAAGCCACTTGGAGAATCATTTATTTTTAAAGTGTTGTCTTGCAAAGATTTTCTTTTTGCTCTCTGTTTTTGTTTTGGTTGTTTTGTTTTTGCCTGAAATACAAGAGCTATTTAAGTATCTGAGACACATTTTGGTTTCAAAATTAATGTCATCTGCTTCAACATTTCAGGCTTTTTCTCTCTGTTACACCCTTAGTATATTTCCTAGTCTTTTCCACCAATATCTATTAAAAATGCTAAAAGGTTGTGAGACTGAGACCTTGTGAGCTCCCACTGGATTCATCCTATCACAGTATAGAGTGTTGCTAAGAGGGCCTCTTAACCCATTATTTATTCAATGTTTACTCTTGTATTTTTATCAGTGAAATTTTCATTTATTTTGAAGTAAATTCGCATGCATGAGGAAAGTTAGAATAAAAATCAAAATGAAAAATAATAAGATTCAAAAGTATCCACTATAATAATAATAATTCCTTGGATGTATATGGTGCTTTGAACATTTTGAAAGTCCTTAGCCAGTTATTAAGCATGATCTGGCCAATCATATTCCTAAACATAGAGAAGTCATTGCTCGTCATGAAACCAAGACTTACCTATACTTATGCCCATATTGCTTTTTTCAAAACCTGCAGAAGGGAGTGTGTTTTCGAGGTAGCCAAACTGGGGAGGAGAAACCAAAACAAATTCCAAGTCATCTGCTGCAGTGTCGGGGTCAGTGGCAGACAAATGGTAAATGGTAAGGGCTGCTGAGAAACCCTCCTCTACAAGGAACACGGTACCTGCATACAAATAATAACCCAATAATGACTTAGCATGAAATCCTCTAACCAGAATAGTCAGAACAAAAGGGAGTGATTGAAATTCCAATTCAGAGAAACCTCCCATATGCAAAAACATTTCCATGGGAGATGCTCATTTTCTTTGGCATAATTCTCTTTAAAGTGAAAATATTCAGGGGTAATGGGTGGAATTTAATTTGACTCATAGAATTATATATATTTTTTTTGTATAAGCAAGTCAGACAATAATGGAAAGACAGCAGAAATACTAACTGCTCCAGTACAGACAGCCCTTTTCGTCAATCTCAAGGAACTCTGATTTCCCTTGTGTCTCTACAGAAGTGACAAACGAAAATAAGAATTGCCAAACTGTTTTAATGATAAGCCACTAAATGTAGTTTATGTACTCTTCAAGATCAGTTGTTACCTCTGTTTGTCAGAGTGTTAATTGCCTGAGAGCTAGTATGAATTGCTCATAATGAACATTTTTTCATGCCTTGGTGCTTAATTATTCTGCTGAGATAATGCTTCCTTTCCAGAACATTGCCTGGGAGATAGTTTGCAAATTACAATAACATTCATACATATGCTTGTATTTTTTTCTGAGAGACAGAACCTATACATAACGCCTGTGAAGAGATGACTTTCTAAAGAGCAAATAAGGTTAAATGTATATAAATGGTCTCTCTGGCATGCTCATTCTATTCTAATAGAAATTATTATGGATAAAATAAATTACTCTCTCTTCAGCAGGCGAATGATATTTTCTCATGTGAAATAAAATCAGAATATTTGAGGATTCCAATGTTTTCCTTGTCCCAAAACACACACACATACACAAACATATTTGTATTCTCTCTCCATATAGGAATATTGAAAATTTTAATTTGTCCTGTAATCTTTTATAGATTTGGGATTTTCCACAAATTTATGTTGAGGCAATTATTGAAGGGCAATTCTGTATGGTGGTTTTTTCTTTTGACTATAAGTAAAAGGTGTTATTTCAGTGAAACACAGGTATGACACTAGGTAAGATAATAGTACTTTAACAGAAAAAAAAATTGTCACCTATCGCAATTGAAGGTGGCTGGTTGTCTACTGGATGTACTGTGATGTTGAGCTCATACACTGGGAAGGACTCATGAAGAGGAACAGATGGATTAGGTCCATTGTAGCAACAGCCATTCACAAAAGGGCCAGCTTCTGCATCCGAAACCACCAATGTAATGGTGTCAAAACAAGGCACCAAGCCAATCTCACCACCTGGAAGACACAAGTATAGCTGACACCTGACTTTTTAAAAATATAGAATACCAAGATGAAAGCTACTCACACCTCTTCTACAAACATTGAAAGACAAGGAAAAGAACTTAAGTGGATAAAACGTACAACCCAATTTTATCACTATGAAATTAAATATAGTCATGAAAATAATGCAAAAATTCTTGCCCATCTGTTGCCTATGGTGAAATCCCTGCCAGCCATCTATCACCATATGGAGGGGTAAAACAGGGCTAACAAGGGCCTGACAGTTCACAAATGAACAAGGGAGTGACACGAAGCTTGACTAGAGATGGTTTCATTCTCTGCTCTTAATCGTGTAGTGTGAGGACCAACCTCAGGGAGAGACAGAAGGCATCCTTGCCCCTTTGGTAATTGTCTCTCCATTTGCATCAACCACCTTAAATGAACACCCATCAACCACATAGCAGTTATGGGAAACAAAGGACGCTGGATAGGTGAAACACAAAGCCAGTCCACGTTTTGTCATTTCTCTCAACACTTTCCTTACTATATATTAGCCAAGATGTTTTAAAAAATAGCAACAGTGCGTGGAAAAGAAGAGGCATTTCTTTTCTTTTTCTTTCTTTTTTTTTTTTACTCTTTAGGTCTTACACCTATGGAATTCAAAATGGCCCCAGTTTAGGCAGTAAGAGGAAGGAAGAAGGAAGAAAATGTCAGGATTAGACAGTTTATCAGCAAACAGGACAATCTGCCCTTGGGTTACTACGTAACGGCACGGAGTAGGAGTGCTTCTGTCCAGGGCACAGAAAAGTTCTGCCATGTGCTCTAGGTCACTCTCATACATCACCTTGAAAACGCCAAGAGGGAAGCAATTTCTGCTTCGAGGTTTTATGAGATGAGGGCACAAAAGCTCAGGGACTCTCTTCACCAGATACTCTGGTCAAATTTGCAGAGCACTGTGCTTGGCATTATTTTCCCTTTTGAGAAAAATGACAAGGGAAATCCAGACCTGATATTATTGAGCAACCAAATCATTAAAGGGTGAGAGAAGTGGGCTTATATGGAAAAGCACAGTTGAAATTCAGAGTTAGAAAGAAACAATCAGCCTTCAACTTTAGGAAGAGTCAAAAATAAGAGGCCTCTCACTTATTCGTATTCATAGAAAACAAATTGGCTTAAAACATTTATTCATCAGTCATTCAGTCAATAAATATTTATTTAATGCCTAGTTTGTGATAATTAAAGTTCTGGGTGCAACAGCAGAGAAAAAGGCAGACATTTTGAAACTATCAAAATACGTTTCAAAAGAATGTCAAATATCAAAAGACCCTCTATGTGTCAGGTGCTGATACAATCTAAGTAGAGAAGGAAAGAGAAGGAAATGAATGTGGTTAGAATAGCACAGATGTATGAGAAACAAATGAAATTACTACTGTTAAACCATTTTTATCCCTTAAAGGGCAATTTCATATACTTCAGCCTGATTATGTACAAGGTGCTGAGGATGAAAGAAGATTAGAGTATCAGCTGACAGTGGCGGAGGGGCAGGGCACAGATGCCAGAGAGAGTCTGAAAAGTCATTTGAGATGGCTTTGCTTGCTTTGTGCTGTACATTGAGGGATCAGTAAAAGTTTGTCAGGCAGCGAAGACCCAAAATTGAGAGGCAGGAGAGAGAACTTATAGGGAGAGGCAGTTGGGGAGAGGAATAGAAAAATCATTCCAGGAAGAGAAGACAATTTTTTTAAAAAGGTAAACTTAGCACATTTAGTAACTATTCTCTGTAATGGAAGCACAGGATATATTTACAGAAATAGTTGTAAAAGTAGGCTGAACATAAAGCCACTAAAAAGGCTACAACATGGGTAGAAAAATTCTTTACCTTGACATGGAATACAGTCTAAGGACATGACTCCTATCTATAAATGTTAATCACAGTGTTATTTAAAGGAAAAATTTTGAATGACTTCATGTTTAATGCTGGAAGAACAGCACTTTTAATAATGTGCTTTTTAATAATGCACTTTTATATAATAAAATATTCATTTACTAAAACATTTATAACTTTATAATATTTACCATTTTAGTAAATATTTTAGGTGATATCTAAATAATAAAAGTAATCTGCAAAACTGCACGTACAGCATGATTGCAACTATTTTAAAAATTATGATTAGAATAAAGAAGATAAAATACTATAACATTAACATGTTAACAATGACTATCTTTGAGAGGTATAATAAGGTGACTTTTCAAAACTTCATTATACTTTTCAACTCTTTCTAAGTTTTCTGCAATGAGTATGTATTTACAATTGTAGAAAGCAAATAAAGTAATGCCGATAAAATTATTCTCCGGTGGCCTTTATAATCAACACGTAGAAGCAAGAGCGGCACTGAAACTTCACATCCTACCATGCTGCGGTTCTTTGCACTGATCCTTGCACAGTGCTAAATTGCTCAATTACCAATTGAGTAATTGGGCGAATATTACAAGAAAACATAACATTCAAATACCAAAACATCCTTTGAAGCCAGTATTTTTTCTCATTTAGTAACATACCCCCAAACCATCTATTTGAAATAATTTGCTGCAATGTCCTACTAAGCTTTATAAAAAAATTAGTTAATAGTCCCTTACATGGCCATCACACTAGAGGAGAATTAGAAATTTGTGCACCTGTTGTTTAGCACATGGAACAAGGCACTGGATGAGAAGACAGATTCATCTCACCCCTAAGTTGCCTGTGCTGCATGAGCCTGCCAAAGATGTTAAAATCATGCAATAAACGACAGTCATTGGTCTTTGGATCCCTTTCCTGCCGTCTATTTCAGATCTATTGGGGAAATCAAAAAAAGTACCTAGCTGTGAACTCCTGAGAGACATCAAACACATGGACTATGCATCCCAGGATGGGGAAATAACCAGTGAAACCTTTCCTAAGGCTAAACACAAGTAAGAAGATAATGAGACACAATTCAAAGAAAAAAGATGTCTGGGGAAATGATTACAATATCCCTTATTAACTAACTGGCTATAAAACAACTGATTTCCCAATAAATCATTGTTTTTCAAAGTATATATGAAAAAATATCATTTCAAAGTGTTTTCTCCTACTTCCAGATTAATCCTTAGCTATCTCCATCTCTCCTCCTTGAGTTTCCTTCTCACCTCACTTCTTGAATTCTATTTCCTGTATCACTCACCTGGCCTTCCATATGCAATCATACTTCCTGCATGGCATTTGCAGCTTAAAGTGGGATACAGAAGAGTAAACAGGAAATTGTACGAGAGCATGGAAAAAGCCAGCAAGAGGAAATATATGGCATTATTACTGAGGGTATCTCCCCTCAGACCTAGGAGATGTGATGGTGTGCAATGAGTCACACTGTCATCTCTGCATGTGAATGGGTTTTGTCTGCCCATTTAAGTTGAAAGTCCTGCATAGCAGGGTCTGGTTTATATTTCTTTGCACCCCACAGTGTCTAGTGCTATACCTTATAGATATCATATACTGAATTAATACTTTTTTAGTTAAACACCTCATATGAGGAACAAAGGCCACCTGAGTAACAACATAATGCAATGCCAAAAATGTAAGCACAGTGCTCATAAACAAGCATTTTCTGTGCATGTAATCTATGTTCACAATGTTGTGTGCTGTGGGCAAGTCATACAAAGGATTAAGGTATCATCTTTGCTTTTCAGGAACTCAAAAAACATACCAGTTACTTCTCAGGAGCTAGATGATAATCAGTAAAATTTTAAAATTAATAATAAATTACCTTAGGGAGCTTATTATAGGCATTTCTATTGTGATTAATGGATCCATAAACTGTGATAATCAAGTAAGTCTTCTTTAAACAGACCAAAAAGGAGATGAGGAGGATCACAGGGTTAATATTAATAAAATACAAAGCCTGTGCGGTCATGTCAGGAACAGAGCAGCAAGTAACACCTGCCCTCTCTACATTCTTTGAAATTCATTATAATAACGAGATCAGAAATACTTCTGTATATGGAGATCATGCTTAGAAAAACAGGATACAGGCTGCTGTTGCTTCTTTTTTCAGTGGAAGCAAATATGAAGACTGATTATGGGAACCCACAAAAAGGAGTGGAGTGAAGACATTGCTTGCATTCCCTGCCTGGTCACAATGCTGCCACTTACCTGTGTGTCTGTATGTCACAACCCCTGAGATAACGTCTCCCTGAGAGAACTGATCCACTGGGACTCCAGCTTTCCTCACCACCCCATGCTGAGGTTTTTGAACAATCATAAACGTCAGTTTCGAGTCATCACTGTCCACATCAGTAGCAAAAATGTATTCAGAGCTGATGACCACCTCTCCGGCCTCCGAGCAATGCATTACGGGGATGAGGCCAGCCTTTAGGACTGGTGGCTCATCATTTACAGGGAATACCTAGGCAAGGGGAAAAAAATGCATGTTTTCAAGAAAAAGAAAGAAATGACAAATTGCCCAACTGCTAACCCATAGCTCATAGTCAGAATGACAGGCATTTTCGATCTTCCAGACACATGAAACAATAGTCGTGGAATCTGGCCAAGTAGTCTGTGTTTTTTAACTTTTTTCATATGCATCATCTTGTAAGGAATGCCCCATGGAACAGACATTTTAGGTGGAAATGGGAAAATATGGTTATGGTTGGAGACTCAACAGTCTCATTTGTTCCTAGACAGACAAAATATAAACATAAAGCATTCTTCACCAAAGCTCCTATCCTCATTTGTTAAATTCACACATATTCCAGAAGAAGTCTGGCCCTTGTGGTCTGATGCATTTACATTACTGCTTCAAAGTTATTTTTCTTTCAGCTAACTTGGTGATTACAAAGCTTTCCTCCACCCTCAACTTCCTGCCACCCAGGAAGTTTCTCTGGACTTACAATAAGCAGCAGCTGCATTTCAAACAGTTTGAGTTAAATTTGAAACTCCAGAACTATTCAATCAATGCCTGGTTTCAACTTGACAAAATGTTTTTCTCTCATTCTCAGGAAAATAAAGCTCCCAGTAGAAAGGAACGAAAGGCAGCATGGGATCACAGTGGCTCTCTGGATTTAAAAAGGTTGTGTAGAAATTTGAAGCATGTCTTCTAAATGCGAATGAAGGACGGACCTTCTCTGAGTTCCCAGCCACAGCTTGGTGTGTGCTACCGAGTTTGTCAAGTCTCGCCTGCGAATCCTCTCACACCTGCCTTTCCTTCCCCAAGGCTTCAGCCCAAGCGATCTTTTTAAAACGTGAATTTTAAGTCACTGTCCTGCAGAAACCTTCAGTGGCTTCCCATTGCTTCTCCTAGGATTTCTCTGGCCTCACCTGTGCTATAGGGCTGCTATCTGCAGCCTGTTAGGGACTGGCCGCAGAGCTCCGCTGAGCTCCCTCCCACCCACTGTGTATCCGTGGAAAATTTGTCTTTCATGAAACTTAGGAAACGGGGATGGGGTGTGCAGCAGGAGGTGGGGTGCAAGCTAGAGAAGCTTCATCTGTATTCACAGCTGCTCCCCATCGCTTGCCTCACTGCCTAGAGTACCGCATCACCACCCCAGGCCCACCTCGGGTCAGACCAGCTGTGTGGTCAGACCCTCATAGGAGCAGAACCCCACTGCAGACTGGGCATGGAGGGATCCAGGTTGCCCGTTCTCCATGAGAATCCAATGCCTGATGATCTGAGGTGGAGCCGAGGCCTCGACACCCTCTCCCCTACACCCATCAGTGGAAAACACTGTCTTCCAAGGAACAGGTCCCTGGGGTCAAAAAGGTTGGGGACCAGTGCTAGAAACAGAGACCTTATGTGTTTTGTTGGCATATAGAGGGCACTTAAATATTTGTTGAATAAATGAAACTATGTATATGTATAATGTAACTATGTGTATATACCCTGCTATTTAAACAGACTAACAGCTCCACAACAACTGTATGTGAAATTATGTTGACACTTTAAGGGGTAGAGGAACAGGTGATGGAAAAGGTTAAAAGTATACAATATCCTCTATTTTTCTATTGGCTTATTAGGAAAAAGTATCTTTGCTCAAGTCCTCTGAGTGAATTCATTAAAGATCCTCTCTATTTATGTCCTTGACTCTAAGGAATCTCATCAAGTAAATTCAATGATAACCATCTTGCAGAAGTTTGCAAAAGAGCCTCAGCTTTCAAATAAAGTCCAAAGGCAATAGAATTAAGAACATTCATTCCTTTGAGGGAAAAAAAATCACAAACACTTGTCCAAAACTTGGCTGTGCCTCTGTTTGGCTTTTAAAGATCATCGTCTTTTGCTTAAAAAGTTAACAATAGACAGATTTTTTCCCCAAAATGCTTTGAGTATTGTCAATAATAATAAGATGGTCATGGATGGAAAATAGAGGTGGGGTTTTTCCCCTGAAATTTGCTATACAGAAAAAAGGTAACTCAGAAAAGCTTTCTCTGTATGTAAAAGTCTGCCAATAAAGAAAATTTTCCTTTTTGAAGCTGAAATAATATATTGCTCTTCACCCAGACCTCAAAGGCTGTTAAGCGGACTAAGTAGGAAAATGAAAGAAAGAGGCTTCGTGTCAAGCCTGGCACAGAGAGGCACCCAGGAACCGCTGGCAAGTGTGATCACCATAGTCACCTGGTAACGCAGAGGGTGGCGGTGATAAGGGGGAAAGAACACTGACCCAGATGACAAAGAGTGGAGATGCCAGCCCCGTCTACACTGTCAAGGTGATGACTTTAGGCAAGTCGTCGAACCTTCTTGGACTTCAGTGTCCTTATCTATCAAACAGGGAAAATTCCTTCCCCATCTGCTTTTTAAAACAATAGATGCATATGAACATTCTTGATTAGTCACTAACTATAAAATATATTACAGAAGCATTATTATTACCACTAATAATAATTTTGTGTCACAAAGATCTGACAAAATTCAAGCAGAAAGAGAAAGAATTTAGTATGATGAGAATAATTAGTGGCTGTTCAGGGGACATGATGAGTTTTCTGCAGACCTTCTTTGGTCACTATAAATAGCATCTGCAAATCCTCTGAGCTATGCTTGTGAACTTGGGTAACCCAACAAAGAAACTCAGGGGTTCCCATAAGTCCTTTGGGCATGTACTCAACATTTATGTGCAGACTTTATTTATCAAAAGGAAGAAAAATTATCTCAAAGAGACCTCATACCAGAGCTATATACTACAGGAATTTACCAAGGGACACCACATACACGGGCACGCAGCTTCTTCCATAAACGGAAAACCCTGGTGATGCGAGCTTAACCTGCCCAGCTGCTAAATAAATATTTCTGAGCATTACAGTTCAAAAATATTAGAAATGAGTTATACAAGGAAGCAATTACTTTTTCAATTAAGTATCTGGGTTTCAGATCAGAGTCATTCTATCTTTAAAGGCATTGGAGACAGAATAGTGTGGCCATTTCACCAATGTAACTTTGTTCCCTGTTGCCTGGCCTGAGACATACAAGGATGTAAGCAGGCATCCAAATTTTGAATTGTGTTTCAAGTTCTATCAGGGAACCTGAGAGGTTTCCAACCAGATGCTCTATTTCTGTGACTGCTGTGGTTTGAATGTGTCTCCCAAAAAGCAAGCATCGGAAACTTCATCCTCAGTGCAACAGTGTTGGGAGGAGGAGCCTAATGGGAGGGTTTCAGGTTATGAGGGCTCCACTTGCATGAGTGGATTAATGCCCATTATAAAATGGCTTGAGGATGCCAGTTCAACCTCTTGCTCTCTCTTTGTTCTTCCGCCATAGGATGACACAGCAAGAAAACCCTCACCAGATGAAGCCACTCAATCTTAGACTTCCCAGACTTCAAAACGTGAGCCAAAAAAATTTCTGGAGGCCAGGCGCAGTGGCTCACGCCTGTAATCCTAGCACTCTGGGAGGCCGAGGCGGGTGGATCGCTCAAGGTCAGGAGTTCGAGACCAGCCTGAGCGAGACCCCATCTCTACTAAAAATAGAAATAAATTATCTGGACAACTAAAAAAATATATAGAAAAAATTAGCCGGGCATGGTGGCGCATGCCTGTAGTCCCAGCTACTTGGGAGGCTGAGGCAGGAGGATCACTTAAGCCCAGGAGTTTGAGGTTGCTGTGAGCTAGGCTGACACCACGGCACTCACTCTAGCCCGGGCAACAAAGTGAGACTCTGTCTCAAAAAAAAAAAAAAAAAAAAAAAAAAAATTCTGTTCATTATGAATTACCTAGTCTGTGGGTCTGCGTTATAGCAGCATAAAACGGACTAACACAATGACCCAGGGAGGAAACTTTCTACCCACCTCAACATGTAGAACAAATTCTGCTGAATTTGTGCCATCAGTGACCTCCAAGGGTACGTCATCGTGCAGAACCTCAGATCCATCATGTCGATACCTGTGGGGTTAAAATTTGTCACTAATCTCTCAAGAACACTGTGAGAGTAACTTCACATGCATGACACAGAAATTCTTCCATGGCTTTGGCCACATGTTCACTAAATAAATAAATAAATAAATAAATAAATAACAAAAAACCCCAGCATAATCATGAAGTCACATATTTTACTATTCAAGTATTCTTGAATATAAAATTGCTCCCCCTAAAAAAATGTCATATGCAGTTATAATTTGTCCTCAAATCAAAAAGCTGCCCTTTAATTGCAACTGTGACAATGGGCATCATTTGGTATGGGTCTGCCTAATTGCAGAGTACACCGGCTGGGACGAGGGGAGAGGAAGCCTGAGTCTGAGCAGTACACAGAAAAGTGGGAGGTGGAGTGGATTTGATGATTCCCTCTCCTTCCCACTTCTAAGGCTAATCTTTGTGCCTGTGCTCTGGATCTATTCAGCTTTTCTCTAAAACCTTGCTCTGTTAACTACATACTGCCTCTGTCCTGCCATTTTCCCCTGTTCCATTAATTAGCTGTCTTCCCCTCCACCTGTAAAGATTCTCCAATCTCTCCCAGACTTTAAAATACCTTTCCCTGGTCTAACCTTGGACCTATCTTTCTTTAATTCTCAGCCAAGTTTCTCGAAGGAATTGCCTAATTTTAGGCTTTCCATGTACTCTTCAGCCCACTGCAGTGATGCCTGCAACATTCTAAATAGCTGTTGAATTGAATTAAGCCAAATTTTTAACATATCAACGATCTCTTCAAGATATTGAAGAATGGAAATTAGTCCTAGGAATTGAAAATAAAAGTTGCATTAAATATAATGTAGTATACTGAACATGTATAATCTTTACCTATGGGGGAAAAATCAGGGCTAAAAGATATTGTACTCAGGACTGGTTTCCCCATAGGCTGGGTGGGCACTCAGGTTTGGAATTCCATTCCAATGGTAGGGAAGGCCCACATCCCCCCACCTCCTTATCTCTCCCACACACTACTTCCTATGCTCTATTTTGCCATGCTCCCTGCCATTTTCATCAAAAATATATTGATGAATATTAATGTGCTAATTCTATTTTATGATGACAAAACCCCTAAAAGGGCTAAGTGGGCCTAAAAGTATACATCTAAAGGCATGACTGTGGAGTTAAACAGATCCTTCAAAACCTGACTCTTCCATATACTAGCTGAGTGACCTTGCACAAATTCCTCAATCTCTTTGTAGTTAGTTCTTCAGTTATATTATGAGAATAGACCCATCTACCTTGTTAGGCTTGAATACTATGAAGATTAAATGAAAAAAAAAATAATTGCAAGTCTTTAGCAGTATGCTTGAACATATGGTTCTGGCAAATACTGCTACTTTTTTCCCATTCATCATTCACTCCCTAGTAAGAATTACCTTAATAGAAGTCGCTTTCTAACACATAGCCAAGTGCTAAGATCTCAACAAATAAATTTTACATTTGATGGGGATAAGAGTGAGCAGTGGAAAGAGGTCAAGATATTGGGGACTGTACATCAGTGATGTAACTACACTGTCAGGGTTAAACTGATCTTCTTGTGCACAAATCTTAGTTTCTAGTCAACTTTCTAGTTAAACGAGGAACTAAGCATGTGATGCCTAATTCCTCCCACCACACTTTATCAAAAGGGCCAAAGTTCCCATTTATACCTTGAACTTTAAGTGAGAAATTAGCCAGCACTTCTGTTTACTTGACCATTGCTTTTAAATGGTTTGCATTGTTTTCCAGAGTTGTTTCATTAGATTTTATTGAAAAGTTTCTTACAGAACTGCATTAGGTAGAGGAAATGAAAGACCTTAAGGTGAGGGTAAACTACTGTAGGACCATGAGGCCAGCGATTGCTCCATCCCTGACTGTCAGAGACCCAGGTACTACCCCACACCCTACCTACTCAGCTTACCCTACCCGTCTGCCTGCAAATCCCTACCCCAACAGAATGGGAAAAAAGGTTACACTAAAAACATTGATCAACAGAGTTCTATCCCAGAGTTCTCAGGGTTATAAAAATGGCTTTTCTTAGAGCCAAGTTCAAATTAGGTAGATTAGTCTCAGATTATTTCAGTCTCTATTCATCTAGTTTGATTGTTTCCACTTGTAATATGTATAGTTGCAGCAAACTTAATAGTCATGGTAATTAATTTTTGTTGTTCAAATATCCATAAAGCCATCCTCACTCATATAGCAAGCCAGGGGATTGCTATAGAATTTTGTCATTTCTAATTTTCAACCGATCCTTGAAAATATTAAGTGGCATGTTGGTATCTCTGAAACAATTGGACAAACTCCTTTCTCTTACTCTGCCTCACAATTGATCCAGATGGGGAGCCAAAGAATGTAAAGAAAAAAAGCCACGAAATGTTCTAACCTAACTTTTAAGGTATGGAGGTCCCTCCAAGAAAATGCGTCCCCTGTGTTTAGTGGAAATCCATCCAGCTCCACCCTTCCGTGCGGAGGCAGTCCCTGCAGGGAGAGGTGGACGTTGTCCAGCTTGGTATCCACATCTGAAACCAGAATGTGCTCTGTGCTGATGATGCATTGGCCTCCCTCAGCCACTCTCAGGGGGTTGGTGAGTACCTGGAAAGAAGGAAGGAAACATTCAAAGCCTTGTTTCCTGAGGTACTCCTGAAGACAGAGCTCATTAAATCACTATGAAACTTCTCGTGCCATCTTCACATGTCAATTAATTTTTCTAGACTATTTTCTAATTCTAAGTATTGATGTATAGAAAAGCAAGGCACATCTATAAACCTGAAAGAATCTACATTTTATTTATCTCAGAGCCTGTATGGTAGAATGAGCAATCCAAATGGTTACTATCGGCCGGGCGCGGTGGTTCACACCTGTAATCCTAGCCCTCTGGGAGGCTGAACACGGTGGATCGCTCGAGGTCAGGAGTTCGAGACCAGCCTGAGCGAGACCCCGTCTCTACTAAAAATAGAAAAGAAATTATATGGACAGCTAAAAACATATATATATATAGAAAAAATTAGCCAGGCATGGTGGCACATGCCTGTAGTCCCAGCTACTCGGGAGGCTGAGGCAGTAGGATCGCTTAAGCCCAGGAGTTTGAGGTTGCTGTGAGCTAGGCTGACGCCACGGCACTCACTCTAGCCCGGGCAACAAAGTGAGACTCTGTCTCAAAAAAAAGAAGAAAAAAAGGTTACTATCTTAGTGCTAAATTGAGGAAATAATAACTTTCAGAACCATGTCCATTCCCACCAATGCTTGACACACATATACTTTGTTTACAAACAAAATCTATCTCAAATTTCCCTGAAGGAAAGGATCTATCTCTTTTTCATCCTAAAAATTCTTAAAGATGTGGGAACTGGATTGGAGCTTTTAAGCTTCAGCTATAATGAGTATTTTAGAGATGGAAGTAGAACAGGAAAATTGAAGAGTCCAGAGGAAATATATTTATTCAAACATTAAGCTTAAAAATTAAAGCCACTAAAATAATTTCCTGTAATAGAAAAACTCACTGCTCAACTGACTAATAATTCATTTGTAAGTAAAAAGCAAGTTAGGATGGCTTAGGATGCTTTATTGCCACATCGGGAGTGAGCAAGAAGCATTCTATGATCAAATAAATCTAGAAAACAGAAAACAATATCCTCGCCTTGGAGATTTATACGGCACATAGGCATATTCAAGGCTCTGAGATCCTGCAGGAGGAAAATCTATTGACTTTATTTAACCTATTGTTTTCCCAAATTTGTGGGAATTTTGCTACACAGATGTGAAAGCAAGTAGATACAGTTGGGTACCAAATGACGGGCTCTGAGGGCCCCTCCCCGATGGTCTGGGGTGAGCGTCCAGCCCATGTGAGGACCCAGTGTTCTCCTAGGATGCAACTACTCTCCTCAAAGCAGCTGCACCTCCCAGAAAGGAGGATGTTCTCCAGGGAAAGAGTAGATAAAGGGGAAGGAGGGGTGGCAGAGGAAAAGGAAGTGAGCAAGTGAAGCCACAGCCTCCAGAGTCTGCTGCATCCTCCTGTCCACCAGGGCTTGGCTGCCCAGGACTCCAGGCCACAGCAGCCAGCTGCATTCACAGCTGCCCCAAGGGGAGCCCCCTGGATCACAGACATCATGAGATCTACACCTCTGAGACCACTGCCTTCTGTTCTTTAATACACTCCCACCAGCAAAGGAAAGCATGGAAACAACAGAATTCTCTCCCTACAACCACCCCCACTCAGGCCCTCCCCAAGGGTCTCACTCCCATTTTGCCAAAACTCCATTTTCACCATTTGTAGGAGAAAGAAAGAAAGAAAGAGAGCTCTCATGTAGAGAGGGGTATTATCTTTGAACCAAGGTCCGTGTTTGCCAGCCTCATTTTCCTGAGCTGTATCAAATTAGTATCCCAATATAGAATCTTCAATTTCCAATGTTTCAAGGAATATACTTTGCTATATTAGATAATTTTAAAATGTATATATTTTAGGGTAACTTTCCAAAAAATAAAAGCATAAGACTAATTTTCCCCTACTCATTGATCATTAACTTTTTAGCTCTTGCCTAAACCCAGTGCTCAGGTATCTGGGACTCAGTTTTTTATGGTGTGAACATCCCCAGATGGTTATCACTCAACCAGCTATCTGGTATTTCATTCACATCAGGGACCACTCTTGTGGCTGGTTTCACTGAAGCTGCTAATTTAATTTTGTTTCTAATATTCTCAGTTCTTTACGGTACTATTAATATTTCATTTGTCCCATACTGTAAAAAGAGACAGAGAGAAAGAGAGAGAAGACACTCTGCCATTGTAGCCCCAATTCCTAATAACTATTCAATCTGCCTTCAAATGAAGGTAATTTTTCCTTTTACTCTTTTTAGTTTCCTCCTCAGATCATCTCTCACAAGACGCTTGGACTACTTTGCATAAAAGAATACTCCTCCATGACTGTTCTAGGAGAAGCTCTGGCTTCTTGAGATGCTAGGCTACTTCAGGGTCTGTGTATTATACACAGAAAGGGATAGTCTGAACAAAACCTAATCAAGTTAGTTCCACAGGCATTCTAAACCATTTTCACCACAGGGAAAATGATCTGGTCACCATAGGAAAGATGTCAAAGAATGGAGCTAGTTTAGACTCCTCTGCATGAGCTCATCTTCTACCAAAGATTGCAAGTTCACAGGCGTGGGAGGTCAGGCCAGTGATATAAATGAGTGTGCTGAGTTGCGTGGGGGCTGACCATGGTGGACCAGAGAGCACACTGTGCCCAACCACTGCTGTGGACTCTGTGGGTTCATTGCTGCTAGAGCTTCCAAATTTTCAAGAGAAGCCAGGAATCAGCCTTGATGGGAAATCTCCTGATCTTTAAATGTTGGCAACTCATTATGTTAAAATATTGTTTAGACACATCAGACCACTTCTACCAGTTGGGTAAGCCTTTTGGGACCTCAGGGTAAGATCTCTGCCCCACAACCTTGGGCAGCTGTAGAGACGATGAGGTGTGACCAAGATAGAAGACACCAGTGCTGGCTGTTTTCCAGGGAAGTACCTGGGAAGGTGACCTCTTTTCTTAAGAATGAGGCATGTGTAGGGGCTCTGGTTCCCTCTGGCTCATAATGAATGGACAGGGCTATTTTGTCTTTCTGCTTCTAAGGAGAAAAATGAGAGCAGTAATAGTCACACTAATTAAGTCTAGCATTCTGAAGGTAGGGAGGGAGACAGGGTATGTAGGGAACAAATTCTCAACATGCATCTGGCCCCACAGATAAGAGGTACAAGGTACCATCCCCTTTGTAGTTTGGTTTTAATGAAAGACCTAAGTCTTTTAAGGCTTACATAAACATTGGGCAGTGTAAGATGGAAGGGTCCACCTTGATTCACTTTGGAAAATTAAAGAGCTTCTCTGGATTAAAGAGCAGCATCCTTGGCCTGTGGTGAGAGCAAATAAGCCCTTCTGGTTGCTAAGAGGCTGTAATTTAATCCCCTTTCTCTAATCAACATGAGAAACTCAGCAGAAAGAAAAGGAAGTGAAAGAGATTTTAATAAAGCTTTGAAATAACGTCAAATTCAGCAACTGGCAAATCTTACCTTTTAGGTAGAGAGTCCCATGGGAGGTGAAGGACACTTTTCCCCCTGCTTTTTCTTTTTTTACTACACTATAGCTAAAAAAAATTTGTTTAACTATTTTTAAAAAATAGCCTAAAGAAAAGTTACCATTTCCAGTAAGTCTTCAAGTCTTTCTTCTCTTTTCCTCCTTTTCATCATCCATATCAGACATTGTACGTACCTCAGGAACCTGATTGTCCACTGGGAGAATCGTAATGTTAAAGCAGATCCCGTGCAAAGTGCCGCCATGTTGGTTACTGACAGAAAACATGAACTGGACGTGTCGGAGATGGGGGCCAATATCTTGCATGGGTGGCATGTAAGCCACTTTCATATAGTTCACAGCATGCTGCAAAGTAAGTTGAGATGGACATGTGGGTGTTGATTTGCAAGGATCAGAAACTTTCAGAGATCTAAGCCCAAGAGAATCATTATGTTAATTAACAACAAACAATGTAAATCCCACCATCATCAATTTGAAGATTCCCTAACGCTGTATCTTTTCCCACACATCAGGAGGGAAAAGGACAAAAGAAGTTAAGTAAATATGTCAAGTACTTTAAGCCAGCCAACTCTATAAAAGACAGGAGACTTGTATTTCAATCCAGCTCCACCAAGAAGTACCTGTGGGATATTGTTCTCGCTACTTAAACTTGCTAAGCCTCTGTTTCCTTATCTGAAAAATGAATAAAATAATAGTACTTATCACCTGGGGGTGACACATTCATTTACAACCTATAAATATCGTGAAATTAGGCATGATTAGCCCCAAACTACAGAGGTATCTGCTGTCTAAAGCACCCATCACCAATATTGTGACCACAATGAGGTCTTCAGGGTAGAGTCTACAGAAGTAGGTAAAAGGTTAGTGAAGGACTTTGAAAGGTAGCAAAGGTTATGGGTTGAATTTTGTCCCCTCACCCCCATCAAAAAAAAGATGTGCTGAAGTCCTAACCCTAGCATCTCAGAATGTGATCTTATTTAGAAATAGGGATATTGAAGATGCAATTAGTTAAGATGAGGTCATACTGGGAGAGGGCTGGCCCTTAGTTCAATGTAACTGGTGTCATTATAACAGGAGGAGAGAGACACACATGGAGAAGACAGCCATGTGATGACAGAGGCAGAGATTGGAATAATATATCTACAAGCCAAGGAATGCCAAAGATTGCTGGCAAACCATCAGAAGCTAGAAAGAATCAAAGAAGGATTCTCCTACAGGGTTTCAGAAGGAGCATGGCATGACCAACACCTTGATTTCAGATTTCTAGCCTCTAGAATTATGAGACAATAAATCTCTGTTATGTTAAGCCACCCAGTTTGTGGTACATTGTTATGGCAGCCCTAGAAAACAAATACAGCAGGATATGGAATGAACTGAATTTGGTGGAATAAAAACGTGTGCACCAGGTCCCCAAATCAGAGTCCTGCTGATGGCAAAACAATGCAAAAGGCTGTGCTAAATTATAAAAAGATTTTAAAATTATATCCAACTTGATAAAGTGCTTTCAAATAGATGCCACATGCTTAACAGAAATGTGCAAGCAGAAAGTATAAAGACATCACGTGTTTGTGGCACATGTCAAGGAACAACATTCCCAGATACAACAGTAGGCATTGCCATATCTTCTCAGAGCACACTCATGTCATGTTTGTCAACATTTTAGCATATCACCATACCTGAGTAAATGACCTCAGCCCCACGGCTATAGGATTTTTGGTCAGCTTTGGTATGCTATCCACCATGAATAATTTCCCAGCATCCAACTGCCTAAAGAGAAATATATCAGTTAACTTTCTAGGTGAGAAAAATTAAATCAAATAGCCCACAGCCAAATTTTCAAAAGCTAAACGATCCCATCTTTAGAAATCAGATGCTCCATCTTTATATTCTCTCTTTATGTTGGGGGGGCTTCTAGCTTTAAGTCCAGTATCACCAATGCCATCCTCATCACGATGGCAAAAAGTATGCACAGAACTTTTTGCTTTGACATCATGAAAGGGAACTATTATACTTATCCTAAAAATGTTTCCTTGCTATCATGTATATATGACATTAGCCTAAGGTATATTTATGCCACGTCTCTGGATTGAGATCATAGAATATAATCACTTATGCTATGAAGATCTCAATAAATTTTATTAAAAAGAAAAGTAAACATTGTGTTTAGAAAAAGGAAATTAAAGACTTTTAAGTCTACCTATGCTGAAGACACTACAAGCTGCTGGTCACTTGTCAATTAATTAATATAACTTTTGAAGGAAGATATAAGTTTGAGATAAAAGTAAATGCTGAATTGAGTATAAGTTTATGTCTGACCAACAAAGCAACTGAACCACAGTGCTGTATAATGACACTGTCAACTCTCCAATCCTAGAACTAACAGCCCAAATGATGACTTTTCAGAGATACCTGTGGCTGAAGGGGAAACATGGGGGTGTCGTTATTGTGTAGACCAGCTCCCGGTCATACGCTTCTGTATCTATAAAATGTAGATGTTTTTTAGTTATGTAGGCCACCTCAGTTTCCTTGACAACCAAATGCCGAGAAGCTCCAGGAGCCTCTTTTGGAAGCTGGTCATTCACCGGAGTGATGTGGATCGTCACCACCTGGAACAAAAATATCTGTACCACTAATTTGGAATACCAAGAAAACACCGAACAAAATGCCCCACCATCACCTAGTCACAGTTTAGACGATTTTCAAAAACTATCATTTACAATGTATTTCTGTCAAAATGATTCATGAGCTATTTAAGAGTGTGAGCCAAAAAATGGAATATTCTTTACCCATTTGGTGTTATATTTTAAGAATATAATTATCACAATTATAGTTAATCCAGTCATGAGCGCTATAGAATAAAACACACAAACACAAAATATGTTTCCGATTTTTATTTTTACATCTCTTTTCTACCATCAACCTGTGATTTCTTTGATACTTCCCTCTACTTGGTCATCAGTCCTAGAAACCTTGACATGAGCTTGGTTCCTCCTTCTCCACCCACATACAGCACATCACCAAGTCCCAGAGTTTCTACTTATAAAATTTCCTGTATAGTGGCTGCACCCCACACCATACCCCCAGGTGTCATTCCACTGTCCCTGGCCTAGCTCACATAATTTCTTCCTTATATAATTGCAACAGCGTTTTCTTAGCCCTAACTCCAACAGCTAATCTACTTTTCATATCCCTAGTGTTGTCTTTAAAAAAAATACAAGTCAAATCAGTTAATTCACCTCCTCAAAAATCTTAAACAACCACTCAGGAAGTATAGAATTATTCAAATTCCTTATCATGGCATCCAAGACCCTCCACAGTTTAGACACATTCTATTTTTCAATTTTATCTTTTACTTCCTTTCCACATTACTCCAACACTCTAGCTATGGACAACAGACCACGTCCTAGTCCTTGAGCCTACATCTATGCTTTGCATCATGTTGTATCATCAATCCAGGATGCTTTTCTCCTGCTCTCTCCAGCAATCTGAGTCTCTCTCACTCTTAAAGTATCTTCTTGAAACATTTCCCAATTTCTTAATTACAATTAATGGTTCCTGAATTTTGCTTATCCCTTGCTATGGTTTGAAGGGTTGTGTCTCCTCCAAAACTCACACTGAAACTGAACTCGCAATGTAACAGCATTAAGAGGTGGGGCCCTTAGATGTTGATTTTAGTGTTTTATACAGGGGCTTGAGGGGGTGAGTTCACTCTTTCATCCCTTTTGCCATGTGAGGACATAGTCTTTGTTCACTCAGGAGGATGCAGCAACAAGGCACCATTTTGGAGGCAGAAAGCAGCCCTCACCAGACACTGAAACTATTGGCACCTTGGTCTTGGCCTTCTCAGCCTCCAGAACTGAGGAAATAAATTTCTATTATTTATATATTATGCAGTCTCAGGTATTTTGTCATAGCAGCATAAATGGCCTAAAACAGAAATTGGTACTGAGAGTAGGGTGTTTATATAACAAATACCTGAAAATGTAGAAGAAGTTCTAGAACTGGATAATGGGTAGAGACTGGAAGAATTTGGAGAAGCAGACTAGAAAAAGCCTATATTGCCATGAACGGACCGTAAAGGGCAATTCTAGTGAGAGCCTAGAAGAGGAGGGCTGTAGACAGAGCCTCCACCTTAGAGATTACATGACTGGTCGTGGTCAGAATGTTGGTAGAAATATGGGCAATAAAAGCCATTCTGATGAGGTCTCAGATGGAAATGAGGAATATCTTAATTGGAAAATGGAGGAAAGGTATCCTTGTTATAAAGTGGCAAAGAATTTGGCACAACTGTGCCTGTGTTCTACCACTTTGTGTAAGGCAGAACTTAAGAGTGAAGAACTAGGATATTGGGAGGAACAAATATCTAAGCAAAGTGTTGAGGGTGTTGCATGGTTTCTCTTGACTTCTTATAGTAAATATGAGAAGAGAGAACTGAATTAAAGATGGAATTTGTAATCAGAAGGGAAGCAGAACTGAAAGATCTGAAAAATTCTCAGCCTGGCCATATAAAATGTAAAAAAAAAAGCATGTTCAGGGGAGACCACCAAGAGTGTGGCCAAGTACCATTTGATAAGGAGATTAGATAGAAGGAATGGATAGAAGGAATCCAGTTGCTATTTATCAAGACAATGGAAGAATGACTCTGAAGGCATTTCAGAGATCTTCCAGACTGCACTCCTACCACAAGGAAGGGACCTCAGGAGTCACTGCCCAGCACTGCCTCAAGTCTCTGCTCCCCACATTCTGGTACAATGCTCCTTGGCCATCCCAGCTGTAGCTCAAGAATCCCCAGGGGCAGCTCCAGCCACTACTCTGGAGGGCATAGCAGTAAGCCTTGGCAGCGCCTGCACGGTGCCAACTCTGTAGGCATGCAGAGCACAAGAGCTGTGCAGGCACGGCTACCTCCACCTAGATTTCAAAGGATGCCTCAGAGAATCTCAGACAGAGCAGCAAGTGGGGTGGGCAAAACTAACATTGGATGTATTAATACTTCCTGGGGGTGAGAAATAGCACTGCACAGAGTCAAAGGGAAATGTAAAATAAACCGCAGGCAGGAATCAATGACCAGGGCAGAGAAAGGAGCAAGAACCCATGCCTACAAAAGAGTCATATGCCAGCTGGTGGAGTATCATACTGTGTGCCTGAATCTGAGGGTCAAAGTCAGGCTTATGGTGATTTTGTATACTGATTTATTACTTTATATTCCGATTCCTTACAAGTCTGTGGCCATAGTAGACTAGACAAATATGGGGGAAACCAGTGAGCAAGAGCCCAGGGTTTGTTTGAGCACTAGTTTTCCACTGTTTGCCTGGGATGGGGTGTTTAATAATGTCTTTGTTACAACCAAATTTCAGTACATTGAGAATGCTTTATTTCTCCATGGAGTTTGTTGAAATGGGATTTTTCTCACCCACAGAAACACACACAATAATTGTTTGAACATGCATAAATATGTAAAGACACATCAACTTAGGCATTCATAAAGCATGTTGAAAAATGTGCCCACCAAGAATTGCTACAGGGGCATAAAAAAGCATGCTTGTACATTCTTTTTATACAAAGAACACATTGGAGAATAAATTAGCATGGAAAATGGTCTCTTTGAAGGCACAATAACTATTGTTTCCTTATTAAATCCAGTTTTTCAATTAAGTGGAGCCTCGCTGATCCACACTATGGCTGGAAAGTCCCACAGAGAATTTCTGAACTTTGTAGATTAGCAAAATACTATAATTGGAAAAAAAAATCATGACACAGACTCCAGGAGACTAGAGAAATGACTGTCATTGTGTTCCTTTATTTTGATAACTGGATTTAGTTTTTAATTATTGAAATGCTTTATAATGGATAGTAAACATGCTGTAAACTTTTGTAAAGTAATAAAAGGATAGAGACAGGGAATTAATTTATTGAGCACCTACTAAGTACCAGGTGCTCATTGTGCTACTAGCTATCTTGTTTGATCCTGACACTACTTCACCATAAGAGCCATGGCTGTTATAGTTCTTTTTCTTACCCCTACTACCAACCATCCTCTCCTTGCAAGGAGTCTACCTTATTATCATTGCCCAAACACTACACTGACTCCACTTTCTGTAATTTCTATACAGTAATGTTTGCTTAAACCTATTCTGCATCCTTTACATTTAAATGATATCCTCTAGTGGTAGGAAAAATCAGATCTTTAAAGACAGCAATAAATAATAGCTAATTTATTTATTGAATGTTTACAATGTATCAAAAAGTTCTCAGTATTTTATATGTATTTCACTTACCCTCACAGTAACTTTGAAGTAAGGTTCTATTATTACCTGTTTCACAGGTAAGGAGACTGGGGCACAGATTGTCCAGTTAGTCACGTCAGGTTCAAGAGGGAAACTCAGGCAGTCTAACCCTAGAGCCTATACTTTAATGATTACATATAAATAAGTGCGGTTTTTTTTAGTGTCATGAGGCAAGCAGATTTTGTGAAATGTTCTATTACAAAAAGGTCCCATAGTTAATTAACCCTGGAGCACTGGATACATACAAATGTACAAAACTACATAGAAAAGTAAACATTTGAATAGTCCTGTTGTAAAGAAATCTGCTTAATGTTGCTTAATCCATTGCTTCTCAAACTTTGAACTTTGAAACCTGTTTTTGTGTGGTTTCTAATTACATCTCCCAGAATTATTATCTATGCAGAAGACTTTGGGAAAGTCTTCAGAAATGGTCTCTTACCTGTGGCACTGAGAGATTTGGAGGTTCGTGGCTGTCCCACAGGACAAATTCAAAAGAATCTTCAAAGATTTCTCCACCAAAGTGACGATAATAAATGACCCCATTGAACAGATCTCTCTGAAGGAAGCCAGGAACAGGATAGCCTATTGGGTGCACATAACATCACATACTTTTGTATGAGTCTACCAGGCATTGGGGTACTATGATACTGGACTGATCTCCAAAAATCTTCTCTGCCTAGTATGTTATATGCATCCAAGGAATCTGCATTAAATGTTTTTATTAAAGCTCACAAATAATAAAGAAAAAACTAAAATTGTTACACCTGTCTTAATATGTAGGAAAATTAACACTAGAAAAATATTTTCAAGAGACATAGTCTTATTTGAAATATACAAAATAACACTGTTTACTTGGTCCCTCTTTTGTCAAACTCCTGACCTATCTACTTTAAGAAGTGGTTATGAAACAATTCTAACAAAATGCAAACAAATGTCATTCATGAATTCACTTTATCAATAATCTAGAATAGGCCACACATCTCTCTTGAGACTTATTTGTTCTATCACCTTGCTTGGCAAACTTAATTTTTTATAGTGCAGGTTAACTTGAGGCTCAGTTCTGGAAATTTCTAGATAAATGGATCAACTTGGATAGATCAACTCGGATAGATCAATTTAACTTCTCTAAGTCTTAGGTTTTCTGTCTATACAATGGGAATAATAATAGTATCTTACTTCAGAAACTTGATATTCACCTTAGTCAAATTCTCACACAATATCACCAAACCCCCAAGTGTGCATAGAAAGTTCCGTATGGAAGAATCAATTCCATTCAAATGAACTTAACTGCACAGAACTCACCTATTAGTCCCAGCCCTGGCTTCTTCATGATCTCTCCGGCCTGCGGGGGTTTTGTGATATTAAAGAAGATGTAGTCATCACTGGAGTCCACGTCGGACGCTCTTAGCATGGAACCCTGGACCATGACAGTTTGCCCCTCTTCCAGTTCAATCACAACATTGGTTATGAGGAATGGGGGACTATCATCTTTGGGCAAGATGTTGATGGGAAATTTGTGATGGATGCTGTGATGGCCATCAAATATCCTGAAGACCACAAAGTCTTTACTGGAGTCACTGTCATCGTGATGATAGCGAACGACTCCAGCCTGCAGGTCAGCCACGGTGAAGAGAAATCCTTTCCCCCCTGATGGAAAGAGTGGAGATGGAACAGGTTGAACAAGGGAGCATAGAGGCAGCAGCTCTGTTCTATGTAGAGAAAATATTGGTCAGGAGAAGATGCTACCTACTAGCTATGTGAACTTGGGCAAGGTATTTACACCTACTAGCTATGTGAACTTGGGCAAGGTATTTAATCTACAAGACTTATCTATAAAACAGGGAGACTAATACTGTGATGGCTAACTTTATCTGTCAACTTGGCTAGGCTAAGAAATGCCCAAGTAACTGGTAAAATGTTATTTCTGGGAGGTTCTGTGAAGAGAGTGATTCTGGAAGAGATTAGCACTTGAATTAGTAGACTGGATCAAGACTGCCCTCACCGCTGTGGGCAGGCATCGTCCAATCTGTTGAGGGTCCGAATAGAACAAAATAGCAAACGAAAGGCCAATTCTCTCTCTCTTCTGGAGCTGGGACTTCCTTGGACATTGGAGCTCCTGGCTCTTAGGCCTTTGGACTCTGGGACTTAAACCAGACACCCTCTCACAACCAAGCTGACCTTCCACCCGCTAACCCTGGCTCACCTCCCTACCCCTCCCTACCTCCAGCTTCTCAAGCCTTGGCCTTGGACTAGGAGTCACACCATCAACTCCCCTCGTTCTTAGACCTTCAGACTAGGACTGATTACTCCTGGTTCTCCAACAGCATATTGTAGAACTTGTCAGCTCCCATAATTATATAAGCCAATTCCCATAATAAATATCCTCTTATATATATATATATATATATATATATATATTCTATTAATTTAGCTTCTCTGGAGAACCCTGAGTAATGCAAATACCTACCTCATAGTCTATAGCAAGAATGAGAGAATTTAAACACTAGTAAACCTACAATAAGTGTTGATTATTCTTCAACTCATTATCATGCTATATGGCAGCAGTTCTTAGAGGACTGATGAATCCTCTGGGAATTCATCTGGGAAATTGTTAGAAATGTAAGTTCTCAGGTCCCACCCTGGACCTCAGAAATTCTGGAGGTGGAACCCAACAATCTATGTTTTATCAAGCCCTCTAAGAGCATTTCATGCATGCTAAAGTTTGAGAATTACTGGCTTAAGACCAAGAACTAGAGCTCTAATATCAAACAGACTAGGGTCAAATCCCAGTTCTGCCACTTTATGGGTGTATAACTTTAAATAAGTCAGCTTGTATAAGTTTCAAGTTACACTTCTGTAAAATGGTAATAAACATAGTATCTAACTTCATAAAGTTGATATGAGACAAATGAGATAAAGTATGTAGAATGCTTTGCACAGTGTCTGGCACAAAGTGAATGTTTAATAAATGTCAGTACTACTTTCTACCTCCTCTGAGCCCAGAATACCATTGTACTATGGTCTACCACTCCCTCTTTCATTTCTACAGTATTAATAGACATTGCTTCATTTCCTGCAGACCATTACAATTCTTCATGGAAGATGCTCCTCATTACTCTCCTCACACCACTCGGCTGTATTTAAAGATCTTAGAGAATAAATGACTAAACACTTACCTGCCCAGTAGCCACTTTATACTTCTTCCTTACTACCAGAATCCTAGTTTTATTTGGCATGGCACTATGACCATTTAAAAATACTCAGGTTCCCAGACTCCATGCACCAAGGGGTTGGATGTGACATAGTATGGTAAGAAGATAAGTGGAAATCGTATTGTGCTCCTGGGAAAACTTGTTAAATAGAGCAAACTTAGATGGCATGACTTCTGTTACTGTTCCTTCTATCTCTTCCAGCCTCCAAGACATGAAGAAAATAACTCGAATTTTTAAGTCACTGTCCTTGGGTTTCTCTTACATGCAGCTGAACACCACCTATCCTAACTCTTATACTCAGGTTTAAACCAGCATCCCAGTATCCTGGGATTAAGCAGGAGCATTTATCATGAATTTAGCATTTTAATTTTTATTTCAGAATTCCCTAATCACAAATGATGGTAAAAGTTTTCAGTTTTACAGTTAGGCAAACTAAGAGGATAATTGAATTAAATCCTTTGAGCTCATTACAAGGAATGGATTATTTTATCATAAAGTATGCATATTATTTTTATTCGGTTAGTACTTTGTTAACTATCATACTTTAAATTATAAATTCATTTCTTTTAAATTATGACAACTACTACTACTAACATTATTACTAAAGTATTAAAAACAAAAGTTTTTCTGCTTTTCAATATATTTCTCTAAAGCAGGGAAATGCTATCCTCCAACTAGGAAAAAAGAATCAGTTAAGGAGTATATTTAGTGGGAGCCCTGCATAGCATCCAGAAAGCAAAACTGAGATGTAAATAATGAGCCAAGCACACGGTACTGTTCATAAATGGTTATATGTGGATTTGAGCATTCTAACACAAAAGCTGATGGTTTCAAGATCTTTAGATTTTCTGGACATGACAATGTTACTTAGAAATGGGGCCCAAGAGATGCTACATATTTCCTATTAAATATGATTTGCTTTTGAAGAAAATGCTTCTTGGGTTCTTTTCTAGGTTACAAAGGTGGATCATTCACCTCTTAATGTAAGCCGTCCATGCTTTAGGCCGTCAATGGTGACTAACCGGACAGCACCAATGTCATCGTTGTCTACAATCTGAAACTGTTCCCACGTGATGGCCCGAGACTGCCCCTCCAGAAGATTCAGACCTACAAGAGAAAGCAGAAAAGTGTCTCGGAAAGTTCCATTACATGCCAACATGCTTGCTTAAAGAAAAAATTAATGAATTTCCAATCATGAAACTTTCTGAAAGTTGTATCTTCAAAAGCTTTTCAAGAAGCTGGAGTGTGGCTTTTTTATTTCTATAAAATTTTTATTTTTAGTACTATTATATTACAACTGGTTCATTATGACATGCCCTTTAGAAGCATGATGGTTCCAGAAAATAAATACTGAAGGAAAGAATAGATGTTACATTCACAATGATCTCTGGGTCAAAGATGTCCACAAGGAATTTTTCAAAGGCTACATCCAGACATTTTAAGTGGGCAAAAGAGCCCAAAGGGCTTTTACATACAATTTATGAGGGCACAGGTAGCCCTCGGGGTGGAGAACGTAAAGTGGGGCAGGTGGTGGAGGTGTTTAATGGCGATAGACATGAAGTGCCTGACGCTTTGCAATGAGGTCTATCTGTATTTTAGTGTAGATTCTAATAAGGAAGGGATTTTTGTAACTCAAGGAATGAAAATAAAACTTTCTCCTTGGACTCAGCATGTTGGAGGAAATTTGTGGAGAGAGATTTGCTTGCTGGTCAGAGCAAGAAGGATGGTTAGCTCTGGACTAACCACTCAGGTTAGAGACAGGGAGCTGTAGCATCATCAAACATTCCTGTTACCTGATAGAGCTGGGAGCCAACAGATTGTGGAGAATCTTGACAGGGAGCAGAGCTTTTTAAAGAAACAAGCTGACTGCAAAATTTAAAGGCAGTGTTCTGGTGGATCTAGTTTATGGCTTCCCCTCAAACCTGCCGGCTTTACCTGCCTCCCTGGCCTGCTTTCCAGCTGGAGCAGCCCCATCCCGAAGTTCCCACAGGCTCCAAAACTGTAAAGTCCTCCCGCGACTGTTGTCTCATCTTTTGATGCAGCTGCTTACCTGAACTGCCCTCTGGTAGCATGACCTGCCTTGTGACTGCGGGCTGCTAAGACGGGCCAGGTATCACAACCTGGACATGTGGGGAGTTATATCCAGTGAGGTAAACTTTAACCAAACTTTAACCAAGAAACAGGAAATGGGAATGTACTGACCATTCAGAGGTTGTTCACCTTTTCCCCACCCCACCTCCAACTCTTCCCAGACACAGTGGTTCCATCTTCTCCCTGGAGGTATAGGCACCACGGAGCAATCTGCTTTACCTTATCGTAAGGCAGTGACCAGCTCAGCCATACCACCTTTCTATTTGCTTCTCCCCTTACTCTTGTTTTCAGTATAAGATTAACACATATGATCTGTCTTAGGGTCTGTTTTCTGGGGAAACTGGGCTAATACATACAATATATGAATTGAAGGAAGGAAGGAAGGAAGGAAGGAAGGAAGGAAGGAAGGAAGGAAGGAAGGAAGGAAGGAAGGAAGGAAGGAGGGAGGGAAGGGAGGGAGAGAAAGAAAGGAAGGAAGGAAGAAAGAACAAGAGAAAGAAAGAAGGGAAGGAAGAAAGGAAGGAAGGGAGAGAGGGAAGAAGGAGAGAGAGAAGAAATAATGAAATAATGAATGATTTTAATTTTGTTCAAAATATTCTCCAAATTTTTGATGATGGCACATATTAAGTTCATAGTAAGAAATTATTTTTAAAAGGACTCTGGTGACTAAAGCAGCCAAAACCAGATTTGGAGCTCCCTTAACACGCCTGCGTGTCACAGATCACGTATACAAATACAGAATACTCCGTCTCTACACTCAAGCAATAATCTATGCAACATGTAATTATTATGAAACTTTAGGTTACCAATTCCTTCGTTTCTCTCATTATCCCTCTAACAGAGGTAAAGTGGGACACAGACGCAAAATTATAAATCGAGGCTACTCAACCTACATTCCCCATCTCTACTGAAACTCTCATACATACAAAGACATACGTGTATGTGTACATACACACACACCCCCCAAGAGGAAACTCATTTAAGCTGCCACCTGAGGATTTAAATCGGACACTGATTACTCATATTTTCCCCTTAATACACCTACCATGGCTGCTTATAGGTATGTTTTAAATGCTATTGATGAGATCGGTGAGAAAGGAAAAATCTTCATTTATATTCTACATTTACATCTGATCTAAAGATATACGTTGCATTATGAGCCCACTCAGAATTGAGAGGCAGTGAAAAGCCTTTTTCCTTAAAGCAGTTAAAGTTCTTACGTATTTTGCTTTCCATGCAAGCCAACATAAAAGTAGGACAACGGATTACAAAGGCTGCACCTTTCTCCAATCCTCTGAACAATTTGAGTTGGAGACTTTTTTTCTCTCAGTCCAACTATAGCTCAGTATCACAAGCAGTCACTTTTTTTTGCTTCATTTAGTTAAAAGGTGTCCTCTGGCTTATCTTCTACAGAGGAAAGGACTTGGCATCAGGACACAGGAATCGTGGATTTAAATTTCTCACCCTGCCGCTGGCAATAACAAAACAAAAGCAACTATCAGATGCCCTCATCTGTCTGGGTTTTAGTTGCCTCGTGTGAAACGGGAGTAAAACTACCTTTCTTTCCTGACCCATCTACTTTCTTGCATTCCCTTTGGATCTATGCGGCTTGATGCCTTATACTGAATTTCACCTGTGTTCCAGGATACTCGGGGGGCATTGGTATCTGCGGTTCTGATGGAGATGTGGACGGTAATAGGTGCACTCCTTTCAAAGAAGAAGTCGAACACCTCCAACTCTACCTGCAAACAAACACAGGCATATGAACCACACACCAGCAAGTTACAGCATAAAGTAGCATTAATTCTAGGGTGTATCCACAGACGGAGGCAAAAGTGGATTCAGGTTTCTGCTGCTCCTAGATCTCGTTTTTGACAACCTGATTTCACTTTTCCAGGCTCTAAATCTTGTTCCTTAGGTTATCAGTATTTTTAAGTTTTCTTCTCCATAAAAGAATTTTTAACCCGAAATTAGCAAATCTGCCGGAGAAGTATCTCTGTGTTTGCTCAGGAGACTGTCTCAGTCCAACATTAATCACTCAAATCTCTCTCAAAGGTGGAGGATCTAGAGCAGTGGTTGATCTTGTCCCCCCAGGGGACATTGGGGAATGTCAGGAGACATTTTTAGTTTCACAGATAGGTATGTGAGAGGGTGCTACTGGCATCTAGTGGGCAGAGGCCAGGGATGCTAGCATCCTACCATGCACAGGTCAGCCCCACAGCAAAGAGTTATCTCATCCAAAATGGCAATGGTGTCCTGTTAAGAGACCCTGATCTAGAGGCATCTATCCCACTAGACATATTTTTAAATACCTAAATTTTATTTGCTCTCATGAAATCCATAACTAATAGGTAGGGGCTATGTGATACGTTTTGAGCTTTATTATGTGCTATGTAGGTGTTGCACCAGATGTTGACAGAGAGGGATGGGGCATAACACAGGGGTGGGGCATAACACAGGAATGGGAGGCATACTGCCCACTTTTGAAGAATGTATGGTCCACCAGAGAGGATAAGAGAAATAATCAGGCAGCAATATTATCAGCAAATACTGAATAACAAAAGAAATTGATTCAAGGCTGTCAAAGCAACAGACTGAAAATGAAACGCTACGTGCGCAGGAGATGCCTTTTTTAGAGGTGCAATGTAAATATGTATTAGGTTGGGCCCCCGGCCCAGGGCTTGCAGCCCACATGATCTGAAAAGCACATAGTCTCCACTGAGAAAATTGAGAGTTACCTTCTAACAAAAAATCATGCATTTGCACAGGTTCTGCTTTAAGATTACATTATATACTGCCAGAAAATACACACAGGAAACAGCCAGAAAAGCGGTGCTCTATTTGTGAGCTCGAGGTAAAACTGCATGTGCATTTAGAAATTACTTCATAACAGGGAAGGCCTGAGGGGCAACGGCAGGAAAGAAAAAACAGCTGCCACATACTATGATGAAGGGAAGAGAACAAAAGCAAAGGGCAAAGCACAGTGTTTATAGTCTAAAGTCTTTTGTCTGCCCTTGAGGCTAAATGTGGAAAATGCCTAAATTACATGGAGAACAATTTGGTAACCCCAGGGACACTCATTTTCCTTAATAAACCTGAACTCAAGTCTGTATCAATCTGTTCACTTAAAATTTCCATCCTATTTGAATCAACTTGCTGGTAGGTCTTTAAGTATATGAAGCATTATTATGTGTAAGACTGTAACCAGCTGTTCTCCACTCCCATTGACTACAAGCCCAGCAGAAAGAGGCTGAACCTGCAGCAACAGGGATTTAGATTAGACAGCAGGAGGACTTTCCTGATGGAAAGTGTTCAACGGTAAAATTAGTTATCAAATAAGACTATGGAATCTCTTACTCTGAGTCGGTGTTAACAATTAAAATTAAGGACCCCCCCATAAAAAGCTCTCACAAAAAAGAATAAAAGAATTTATTAATAAAAGAACTTTATATTGTTTATACAATATTCATCTCTAATGTCAGTGGTCTGTGTAATGTAGAAAGGCTACAGAGGGCTATCAGAGTTCTCAAACCCGTGAGCCCTGGGCCAAATGTGGCCCTCAGAAATATTTTATAGCTGGTACTATATGTTTTAAAATTTGTAATTATGTTTTCTATATTTAAAAATTGAAAAATTTTTACAAAAAAATATAGTTTTACAAATTCTCTTGACAAATGAGAGCTATGGAAACACTGGGCACATCTGTATTCGCACGGGACAGCAATAAGGCCAAGCTGGGTGGCAGCTGCTTCCTGAGGTGCCAGCTCTTTCTTCAGTTTTGAGTCACCTGCCTGGCTCCTCTAGACATTTAGTTTGCATTCTGATTTACAGAGTTTGGTTCTCTTCTAAGCCCACAATCGTGCAAATGAACCTGAAGGTTAACAAAAGGGGCCTCTTAAATAACTCTGTGAATACCAATGAGGCTGGACACTTTGTCTCACCTCGTAATGTCTCCTCTCAGAGTGGCTGGTGTTTGGTGGCTGATAGGCAATCTGCATGTCACTGAGATCTTTCCAGGTGAATGAGGAGATCGGCCTGGTGTGATCCAACAGGTGAGTCACATAGCCCTGGAGCGGGGCTTCAGTGATGTTGAACACCAGCAAGGGCTTGGGGGTCTCATCTTCTTCGCAGTCCAGAACTGATGTAGTCAAAGAGGTCAGGATGAACTGATCCACTTCCAGGGTAAACATGGCCATGAAGGCAGCCCTTGGAATCTGATTCGGAATGCCAGCTCTGATATAGACGGGCAACCACACGCTCTCTGACTTTTGAAGGAGAAAGAAAACATAAAGGAGGAGATAATAATAATATGAATGAAGCTATATCATACAGGGTTAATAGCATGATGTTTAATAAAGCCACAGCCCAGAGGCTTTATCCAGCACTGATCTGAAACCTGGCCGCACATGACAGTCACCTGGGGAGACTGTAACACATACTCATACTCAGGATCCATCTCCAGAGGTTCTCATTTAATTGTGCCAACAAGGGGACCAGAAAACCAGCATTTTTAGAGTTCCTTGGTGACTGTAATATGTAGCCAGGGTTAAGAAGCACCTGTTTTGGCATCAGAAGGAACTGTGCTTATCATTCTATCTCCAGCACTTTTAATTTGTGTGCCTTTATTTTTTTTATTTTAGACAAGTTACTCCCAAGTCTCATATTCGTTTCATCTGCAAATGGAAATACTAGAATCCCAAGTACTAAGTGAGAACCCAGTGAAATAGCCAAAGTAAGGCACTTAGCAGTTTCTGGTACACACCAAAAACCTCCTCTAGCCACTATGCTTATCTCCTTTCATGTGCTTTTAAAAGTATGCAGGAGAAGAATGAAAGAAAACTGTCTTTATAATTTGGTCCTCATGCAACTAGAAGATGGTTTCTCGCTTGTTCAGTTAGTTAAAGACCCAGGGTCTCCAAGTGAGTGGTAGGTATTGAGGATTGCAAGTGACCACTCAGGCTAGGAAGGCATCCTCCCAAAGTGAGAGCCATGAATAAGAGACCCTCCAGAGAAACCATGAAACTGCATCATGAGATCTGAGGTATCAACAAGTGCTATGGGTGGGGAGAATCCTTACAGCAGTAGATGCTGGCTAGCATAGGATTCCATGTTTCCCCTTGTTGAGAGAACCAGGCTCAATTATCAAAATCACATTAATCTGACACTACTGAACACTGGATAGTGGACTAGGAGTTGTAATCTATATATAACAGAATGCTAAAAATGGAATTCTTCTTGGCTCAGTCTCAACTGAAGCCCAATAAAAGAGATATCAGATTTCAAAGTGAATACAAGACAGATACTATAATACGCAGAATTTGCAAAGCCAATTGTCTGGAACCAGTTCCAGACTCTAGAACCCTCTCACCCACTATAAAAATATAAAAAGATTGATAGATGTAAGAGAAAGAGATTTATTTGAAGAGAGGCGAGTTGTGCTGAGTCACTTCCCCGACCCTCAACATCACACACCCCCATGAAGCAGGGAGATTGGGGAAATGCTACTTCCCTTGTCTCAGGTGTCAGGAGAGAAGTTTCCTTGAGATCAGCCTTAAAATGTGTTTCTTGCAGGTGGAGTGAGCTGAGGGCTGAATGTGAAGCTCATACCAGAGGAAGCTACGTGGCCAGAAGTAGAAGAATAATGACAGCTGTGCTAGAATCAGTCTGTCCCTATGAGTGGCAGCAAGGGACATGTGGGTGCTCCCAGATATGGGCCAGGTCAGACAGGGGGCTGGTCTGGGGTCTTCCTGGATCCTGATATTTAGAGAGCATTCTTCAGAGGCCAAAAATCCAGCAGCAAAAAAGCTGGAGATGGAAATCATATCCTAGGGGCTGCAGGAGAAATTGCAAGTGACCACTCAGGCTAGAAACACATCCTCCCAAGACAAGAGAGCTACAAGTATGAGATCTGGGCAATGGGGCTCTCCAGAGAAACTCCTGAGACAAGCAGCTTGAAACATCTCCCAGGCTCAGAGAGCATGAAATCATATTTCATCAGTGCCTGATCAAATAAGATCTGTTTCCAGCACTCCCCAAAACCACCCCTGCCACCAGCCTAAAGGTTCAGAAACTAGCCAGCAAAGCGCAGAAGAGAGCAGGGCAAGAGAGAAACAGAGAGGAAGACAATCAACCCCTTCCTTTCCCTTCCCAGTGCATGTTTCACAAAGACAGATGAATGATAGACTGAGACACTCCAGGATTTGGATAGCTACTCTTCATGTGCCATTGAGGAAAAAATTACTGGAAGATACAAAATTAGAAAACTCAAGATTTAAAAGGACTAGTGAACACTGAGACCAATATGTTATTTTAAACATGTTAATAAAATGGACACAAATGTCAAAAGAGCTTACTTGAAATAAATGATAGATGATAGAAATAATAAGGTATAACAATCGTATGCTAGAACTGAAATTGCAAATTATATAAACAAAGCAATTGCCAGTAGAAACGATCAATTGGATCCATTCTCCCCATACACAGGAAGGAGCCAAGAGACCCCATTTCATTTGCTTACGTTGAATATTGTAAATATAGATTGAAGAATATTTTTTAATTTACAATTAAATCAAAATAAAACATAAAGTGGGATAAAGGATTTCCAAATAAATAAAGATTAAGGTAAAGAAAAAAAGACCTATCATGCAAGATACTGTTTTCATTAACAAGAAAGCATAAAATAAGATGATAAAAAAGTGTGCATCCATTTTTATCACAAACATGAATAGTTTATATTTTTTTATTCAAGACAAATATTCTAGAATTCAATGAAAATGTCCAATTATATGTACCTTACAAGAAAGGCTCTTAAAATCAAATTATATAGAAAGATTAAAAGTAAAAAATTTACAGGTAATTTATCATGTAAGGGAAAGAGCAGAGGGATCACATTAATTTCAAAAGATGAATTCATGGCAAAAACATTAGAATGGACAATGTGGGCAGCTGATATTGATAAAATATATAAGACAAGGATTCTTATAAACAACATTATATTTAATATTGTTCTGGCCAAACCAGTGGGAAATAGAGCAGAAATAAGAGGAATAATTACAGGGCGGAAAAAAAGGACAAAATTATCATCATTAGTGAAAGATATAATTATGGTCTTTAAAAGCCGAAAGAATTGAAAATTTCTTAAAATAATTGAATTCAGGAAAGAAGCCAGATAAGAGAAAATTATACCAAAAAATAGCTTTCCTATTTATCATCAATAACCAATGAGAAGATAATGGGGGAAAGATTCTATTCACAATAGTTTCACAAAAACAAACTGCCTAGGACTGGACTTAATAAATGTTCTCAATGTACATGAAGGAAACCATAAACTTTACAGACACATATAAAAGAACATTTGCCCAGATGAAGTGTGATACTGCATTTCTGGATGAGAAGGCTCAATATGGTTAATGTTCTATTATTCCAATTCTTCCCCAAATTATTTATAGTTTAATCCAATACTGATAAAAATCCTTAAGGGGCTTTTTTTCCTGAAACTGACATAAATGACTTAATTATTTATGTGGAACTAAGAGTAGGCAAAAATGACTATGAAAATTTTGAATGAGAATGCTGAAGAAGAACTTGCCTGTAAGACATTAAATTACATTATAGATCTATTATATATAGAATCATGTGGCACTGGCCCAAGAATAAGTAGGGACAAAGGAGCTAGCCTTGAAACAGTATACATTATATCTTTCTATACAATATAAGAATCATCTCAAATCAATGGGAAACAATTTAATTGTTCAACAAATAGTGTTGAAAATTTGGGCTATTTGGAAAAAAACTGTTGCTTATATTTCACCATATAATAAAATTTATTTCAGGTGGATTAAAAAGGTAAATATAAAGAAGAATACTTTTAAAAAATCTAGAAGAAATTATGGGTGAATGGTCATTTAGTCAGTTGGTAAGAATGGACTGTACAACCATAAAAAAAATAAAAGAACAAGATACAAAATTTCATATATAGTATAAATTCAATTCCATAAAACAAAACCAACTCTGGTGTGCCTATCTCCCACTGAGTGTGTGTGTGTGTGTGTGTGTGTGTGTGTGTGTGTGTGTGTAAAAATGGTAGAAATACAGATAGCTTTATTTTCTTCTTGCTTTGCTTTCTGTGTTGTTTAATATTCTCTGCAGTCAGCATATTACTTTTATATTCATAAACCAATCTGTTTTATGACATGCCCACTTAAGTACGGATAGGTTAATGTTAAATAAAGCAGGAAGGTCACTTAAAGCCGTAAACTCCCAATAAAACAGATTTTGAAATATAAACAAACAAAGCCCTAATTCCATAATACTGAGGAAAAATAAGAAAAATCAGTCAGAAAGAAATACAGCATTAATTTTTTTAGTGCGTGTAAGAAATCATTAAAAATGAAAGGAATTTTTTGTCAAAACAAACAAAACATCTACTAGTCATCAGTAGACCTAGAGTTTAGGTCCTGGCCCCGCCATAAAACAGCTGTATTATGTATGGGCAAGGGACGTTTCTCCGGGCCATGACTATACGGTAAGAGGCTTGGGCTAAACCCAAACGTGACTGATCATCAGTTTTTTACTGGGTGGCTTTTTAACCCAGCAAAATATGCATCATGCTTACTATGTGCCAGGCTTTGTGCCAAGCACTCGATAAGTACTGTCTCATTTAATCCTCCCAGTTACTCTAAGAAGTGCTATTATTCCCATTTTAAAATGAAGAAAAGGAAATATAAAGTCCAAAGTCACACAGCTGTTAAACAGACATTTTAACCCAGGCAATCTGGGCCCAGCGTTCGTGCTCTTAACTATTAATATTAGACTCAGAAATTTATCCTTCAAAAACTCCCAAGTGATTTACCCGATCAATGTGACCAGTCTACCTCAAAGATTTTTACAGATCTCAGTTCTAAAATTCTATGATATTGTTTTATCATTTCCTTATCATTTCTTGACTTATCAGTGCCTTGGGGTAATAATGTTCAGTGTTTGACTGGGCACCTTAGGAGACATCCTTGTGAGAAACCAGATTGTGAAAGATGGAGGCCTTTCCAAATGTCATCTTGGATCATATTCTATCAGCACAAAATTTGAGCTATTTCAGCAGGTATGCAGTTGCCCCAGTTTCCCAAATAAACAAATTACAGAGTACGTGAATCAGCAGAATAGCATGTTAAATATTTCATATAAATTGATGCTACTTCCTGTCATTATTTTAATGTAAAGGGATCAAGAGAAGGAAGGGCAGGAGAATGAAGAGACTGGAAGATGGAGGAGGTCTTTGGAAGTCTGTCTCCTTGACAACCCGCGCCTCCATCCCAAAGTCTGGAAGGGTGAAAAATTTGTGACAATCATAAAAGGGGGACTGAGGTTCTCCCTCCTAGTTTCCAGTGGCCTTACAGAATGGACCCCCTGATTTCAAGGAGAAAAGGAAGCATCAAGGAGAAGGCGTTATGAGAAATCAAATGAGAAGCTGAAGAGCGTTGGCGGTGAAGAAGGAAGGTTAGCACATAACTAGCCCCAGTGCTCCCCAAGTTGCCTTAGTGATGGAAGAACTAGACAGGAACCAGAGGAGGGAAATTACACACTAATATTATATACAAAAGCTACTGTTTTAAGCACTTACTGGAAGAACAAACAAGCCTGCAGTTCCAATGACTTACCGGCAGTTTCACCCACAATAGCACGAGCACCCCCATGGGATTGGCTCTGTTACTGTGAACCAGCTGGGGACACTGACACAGAACCCCAAACTCTACCTTGTACACGATTTTACTCCTGCTATCTGTGAGGTCCAGTCGGAGGGAGATATAATCGATATCGGGTGAGGGGGGGGCCATGTGTTGATAGCGAAGCCCCATCAGCAGGAACTCCTCACAGCTTACTTTGAGACTTCCTATTTTCTTCAATCCCAGGGGACAGCTTCCACCTGGACACTTCAGTTCTGTTCCCACGTCTAAAATGAACAGCATTGTATCAAGATAGTCACTTGAACATAACAATTGTAAAATTTAAAAACCAATACTCCCTCCCACGGATACTTATTCCTGCTCAAGTCCCCAAGAATACTCATGTGTTCCCACTCATTCACTGAGTGGGTGCTCGTTATTCTGAAAGTCTGTCATTTCCTTTAGTGGAAAAGAGTTGACCAGTTGTCTCATGACTTTCTTTGCCCACCACAAGCTGCACTGAGACAAAAAGTAATAAAATGTGTTTTCTGATGTTTGAACATCTCTGGGCAATAGGCCAGTGGTTCACAAGAGCCTTCCACAGACTAGCTCCTGTCTTTCCTTTGCAGCATCAGCTGCCCCGTCTCCATCGTCCAACCTCTACTGGGCTGTTGTACGCACTGAAATTCTCTCCCTATTGTGCTTACCATACACTTAAATCCTGCATATCCTTCTATGTAAGCTAGTTTTTTTACTAAACCCTCCCTTACATAGTCTTTGACCACCTGAACCAACCCACTCCCGCTCTGGAAATCATAATTTTCTCTCCAGTAGTCTTCATGTCTTTGCCCGACTGTATTTTTCACTCTTGTATGTACATGGCATTCATAAGCCACTTATTTTTTGAGTCTCAGTTCCCTGATGTACAAAATAGATACTTACATCTTAACCAGATTGTTGTGAAGATGAAATGAGATGATTTATGAACATGCATGTCTTGAACTGTAAACTTCTGTCCAAATTCTAAGTATTACTGCTATGACTACAATTATGCCTTGTAGTTCCCAGTTTTCCATAGTTCCTAGAACACTATTATGCCTACAGGAGGTGCCCAAAGTATGTTGACTGAATGAACAGCAGAAGGAACATTGTCCGTCAGCTCTTCCTGATTTGAACCTTTGCTGCTGCCTACCAGCTTTACCTATAACCTGCTCATAATCCAATAATACCGTATAAATACACCAGCTAATCTTACCACTGCTGCCATTGCTATGACTAATAACAGGTACCAATTAATGAGTACCTACCGTGAAGCAGACACTGCGTTAAGCACTTAGTGTGTATAATCTCATTTACGCCCATCCTTACACAACCCTACAGAGCAGCTATTATTCTTTCCCATCTTACAGAGGCTTAGACAGGTTAATAACTAAAATTACACAGGAAATAAACAGAGGCAGTTTTCAAAACCAGGTCTTTCTGATTCCAAGGTTCATGCTCTTAACCACTAAACAATTTTCAACCAGCTAAAATTTATACTAGTTAAATAGAACCCTTTGTCATGATGGAAGATGATCGTGTATGGATATTTTTGTCAGTTTTAGTAGCACCCAGATAACTATTAAAATATATCATACGGGACTCAGGGAAAAAACTATGCGGCTGATCTCCACGAGGTTCTTCTGGCCGAGGCTCCAGCAGAACCACCTGGCCGTGGGCTGGCAGCCGAGTTCTCACAGGGTCCAGCCTGACCGTGCATTCCAGGCTAGCCATCCTGTCATAATCAAACGTGAGCAGGTTCTTATCAATCGCCCGGGACAGGCCATAGAATTCAGACACCTCCAGCGCATTGTTGCTCATGCGGATGATGTTACAATCTGGCTCCAGGAGATAGACCCGCAGGGTAAAGGTTTCTGTGAAGGTGTCTGTTTCAGTAAACCTGCGGAGAACACAGAGCAAAGGCAATACGAATTGGTGCTCAGATACTTCCGATACCTGTGTACTCAGCTCAAAGCTTAGAGATTGGCCTTCCCAAAACGTATGCCTCAGGTTGAGTCTGGATTTTGTTTCACGTTCTACTCCCAGACTCTCTGTTCTCTTCCCTCCTTCTCTTTACCTTGGTGTCACCACCTTTTCCTACCACTTCCCCCTTTAAACATCTTTCTTTCAACACCTGCTCTCAAAGTCATCATCCATGCTGATATTCAATGACTGCTGGGACCTCAGAATCTCACTTCTAGCACATACATAAATTAAGAATTACCAAGCCTGGGTAATTTATGGATTGAATTTTAATTCAGGACTGAAGAGGAGAATTCTGAAGCATCTTTTTGCTCTTCAGGACCACCACTACATGGGTGGTCATTTACAGTCTAGTCTGCATGCCCGCTCAGTGCTTAGCATACGAAGGGTATTCAGCAATTGTTACTTCCATTTCCTCCATCCCCTTAGTGACTCCAATCTCAGAGTGTTTACAAAGACTGAAAGAGATTTGTTGTCATTCTTTTTGAGGGGAAGAAATCATTGAGTGGTGACTATGCACCAGTAGCACAGCTTCTAAGTGATGTGCTTTTATTACAGCCCAGGCATTAGACTAAACTCTTTGCAACAGTATCTCAAGTGATCCTTGTAAAAACCTATGATAAGCATTGCTAATTCCATTTCAGAGTTGAGGAAACTGAGGCATAGAGAGGTCAAGTAGTTTGCCAAAGGGGCTGGAGAAGATGTAAGAGAGGAATAAACACATTCCCTGATCTTCTGCCTCCAACTCCTCTGAATTATTTTATCTTAAATATCCTCAGGACCAAGGCAATTGTGGCCCCTCTAAGCCTGCCCTTCACACACCATGCTCTTCCAACCTCCCTGCCCCCTAGAAATGCAAGGAAGAAGTGGGAGTTCCCAGAATGCAACAGCTTTTCCCACCCTTCCAGATAAGACCTTTAAAGTCAGCTTGTTTTTAACTGCAAAGTCTTGGAAAGACTCAATAGCTCTGTATGCTGACTTTATAGCTTCCTAAGGAATTCTTGGTTAGTACTTCATTTTCTGAGGACAGCATTTTGCTCACGCCTCTCTTTTGACAATTGTTCTGTGCCATCATTATCTCCCATCTTTTGCATTAGACTGTGAGCACCAAAAGAGTCCATGTGGCCTCATCTTCGTGTTCGTTATGCCCAGCATAGAGCCCGACCTGTAGTAGGTGATCATAAATGTTTATAGAATGATTCACTGTTCCCATGTCTTCTACAAAAATCTTCTGCATTAGGCTAGTGCTTAAGGGAAATTCACACCAACATATTTTAATCCAGTATTCTTAAGGGAATAGAAACCAAGTAAAGAATAAAATAATGACCTACTCTACCTACACTGAGTTCTCAGGTGCTTCTATGAAGTCAGCAATACCATAATCATGAGCTTAAATTTAAAATTAATTTTTATGGGAATATAATTCATATACCATAAAAGTGATCTTTTTAAAGTTTGCAAGTCAGTGATTTTTAGTATATTCAGAAGGTTATACAACTATCATGACTATCTAATTCCAGAACATTTTCATCACCCACACCCATTAGTGTGCACCCCCCCCCACTGCCTCAACTGCCCTCCAGCCTCTGGCAACCACTAACCTACTTTCTGTCTCTGTGGATTTGCCAATTCTAGATATTTCATATAAATAAAACCATACAATAGTGACCTTCTACGTCTGGCTTTTTCCATTTAGCATAATTATTTTCAAGGTTCACTCATACTGTAGCATGTATATCAGTACTTCATTCCTTTCTATGGCTGAATAATATTTCGTTGTATTGTTATACTACATTTTATTTATCCATTCATCTGTTGTACTGATGCAACTTTTTGGCTATTATGAATAAAGCTACAATGAACATTCATGTACAAGTCCTTCTGTTAATATAGGTTTTTATTTTTCTCGTGTACATACCTAGGAGTGGAATTGCTGGCTCGTCTGGTCATTCTATGTTTAACCTCATAATTGCTTTTTAAAACATTTTAAATTATTTAATATGTTTTAAAATGGAAGATACTGCACTTGTAACTAGCAGCTGGTAATCAAAAGGAAGAATTTCATTCAATTTTGGAGAATATTTTCCTCCTAATTCTCATTAAGAATTTGTAGTTTGTAACTACCATTTCCCATCACAAGTGGTAGGGACACCAGAGATACCTGTATGAGAATACTAAAGGGACACAGGATAGGGCTAATAATTTACCTTTAAATAAAGCCCCAAGGAAAATGATACAAATGGAAATAATTGAAAGTTGGCTACAGTTCTTGCCTCACCCACTCCAGTCTCCCGTTTCTATTGATTACTTTCTTGTTTGAAGTCTATTAACTCACCTCCTGAAAGGACATACCCACAGAAAAACCCCTCAGAAGTGCACAGAACAGTTACCTGGTAGAGAACAAGCCATGCTCCTGTGCTGCTCACCTGTAAAGTCTAAGCTTCACCGTGTCTTCATCAAGAATTGGGCAACCGTTGTGAACATACTTTACTTCATTGGGAAGGAAATGGCAATCAAAGACCTAGTTCACATGAAGAGATGGATAAATATTTATGAGAAAATTTGTACTAGATTTAATTTTTCAAACAGTAGAGTACTGCCTGGAGAAAGTATGGTTAGCGATATGTGTGTGTTTGAGTGTGTGTGTGTGTGTGTGTGTGTGTGTGTGATTTTACCACCATCACCTCTACCCTACCCCCACACCCACTCACCATTCTGTTTTTACAGCTGTGTCTTGTTTTGAGACTAAGTTATGAAAACCAAAGCAGATGAGGCAAATAAATTAAGGGATGATTACCTCTCTAAATAATTCTTTTTATAATTACAGTATATTTAAAACATGGTTGCATTTATCAAAATTTTATTTGCCTCCTTCAAGGGTTCATAACGATTGAGTTAGAGAGGTTTTTCTGTGTCTACATAAAAAGGCACACATTAACCCACCCACAAACACACTACTCATTCTGTATGTCTTTGTTCTCCTTTTCTTTATTTTATTTTACTTTATTTTATTTATTTCAGAGTATTACGTGGGTTACCCAAAGGAAAAAATGATATTTTATAAAAAAGACACCTGCACTGGAATGTTCTCCTTTTCTTTCATTCTTTTCCAAATAGTGTTTTTAGATTCAAAGATGAAACCACTGGCTGTGGACACTATTGTGGCCGATCAGAGTCAAATATGATCCACAGTTATTTCTTCAATGCTTGCAAAAGACTGTTTATGTTAGTTATATAATAATGGAAATGGTTGATGAGACAACTAGACATCTAAAGGGAATTGCTCTACTCAAATAAAATTATAATTAGCTGTCTCACCTCACTCAGAATTGTTCAGGGAACTGCTGTTATATTTTGGGAACCTACGTTTTTAAAAGAAGAGTCCTCTCTCCCATCCATATCATGACCTTCATTCTGCCCAATCTGACTTGGGAGAGTTCTAAGAAATCCCCTTGAGGTACCCACTCATCCTCATTTGTGTGTTCTGTACCTTTCCATAGCCTCAAGCATTTTCAGACAACATAATCCACTTTATCACTAATACAAATGATTTTCTTTTCCCACAGATATCATTGGTTCCTCTTTTTAATTGACAACTAGGAAGGTGCTAAAGCAAAGACCTTCCCCCTATCATTGACAAATAGTCGTGGTAATAAAGAGACAATCTGCTTTGTTAAAAGAAACATCTGTTTTATGTTTCATAATATGTTTTCCTTTTATAAAAGGCGACAACCGTAATTGTCCATAAATTTACTAACTAAAACAAAGGAGAGCTAAATCCTTTTCTAATTACTGTCTAGCTTTGTTTTTTTCCACTTCAACTGCTTTTCAATTATAATTTATAATTAAATTGTCACACATTCCTAACTCATTACTCACTTTAATGACAGTAAACTGGTTCAAACTAGAGATACTTTGTTACCAACATATTTCCTAGTCAAGAAAGCAAGCTCAGTGCTAAACTGGGGCACTTTTCCACTCAGGAACTGTCTTGCTTTGGGCCAGGTGTGCTAAGTGCTGAGTGTTAGGGAGCCTCTTCCTAAAACACGAGGAAAACATATTGCCACTGACCTCCTCTAATTGACTATATCAAGAGGGTTATCTAAACAGAAGGTATTGGTGTGCACCAATTGAAATCCCTTTCCAAATATCCAATATAGGAAAATGAACCTGTTGGTCCTAAGACAAACTTCGGTAATGAAATGAAAACATTAATTGAACAGATGTTAAACAAAATGCTTTCTGTGCAAATCACATGAAATTGTTCATTACACAGCAGGGTGTTGTTAACATAGTCGTGTCGCTAGAAATGGGTTCACATAAGCTTGGCTTTCAGCTTACTATTAAGCTCTATTAAACAATAATGTTTAGGTTCTGCGTGTGTGTGCATGTGTGCACATGCACTTGGCTATGCTTAATTTCTAAAACTCCATAAGACATAAATCCCTGGGGGAGAGCTGAACCAGCCTGGGTTAAAAACCAAACAAAATTCAAACAAACAAATAAAACTTACTGGGAATCTCGTTTTTGTTGAAATTATCAGAATAAAAAAATAGGAATGATAACCTGGCAGCTGGGGAAACAAAGTTTTCCCACTTTACAGATTTTTCTATGCCACAAAGTTCTAATATTTAGCAAAAAGTGGTGAAACTGCACATTTTAATGGATTCCTTTACTACGGAAAAAAGTGTAGATGATAGAAACCACATATCTACTTTAGATGATATAGATCAATTTGAGATGTCATGTTTGCCTCTTTAAATATATACACTGAACATCAGGACTGGGTTCTATTTATTTTTTAATGAGCAGCGACAGACTAGGGAAGCAGTGTATGGGGGTGGGGGCTTCCCAGCAGTCAAGAGTTTCCTAAATCAGCTGGGCATGTTGTTTCTGCTCCATGTTGTCTTTCCAATAGCCAGATTTTTGCATTAAAATCAGAGAGTTTGAGGTGGAGACGACTTGAATTCCACCCCTGATCCTTGTGACCGAATATGTTCTTCACCTAGTTCAAGTCACTTGGATCCCTTTCTGCTCACCCAGTGCCTCAGAGCAGGCCAAACAATCAGGACCATTAAAGCAACACTGAAAATAAATAATGGAGATGATTTCATTACTCTTAGATAGGAGAGAACCATATATGTTAAGGAGTCAGAGGCTACTTGGGGTGGAGAGAGGGTAGCCCTCAGAGGCTGGCTTAGGTAACAACAGACCCTCCTCAAATTGCCTCCTAAACATTTTTGTTTAGGTCATTATTGTGCTCTAAGATATTTTCAAGAGAATCTGGTGACTGGCAGGGCTTTTGTTTTTTTGCTCTGTGGGGTATGTATGCTTGGGGTCCAAACTGGAAGACAGCTTAGATGGCTTGGCTTGCCCTTGCAGGCTACCAGTGAGAATCCTGCTTCTCTTCTTCTCTGCAAAATACTCAGCCTCACATATAAATAAATGCTGAACAATTTCTTTACAATATATTGACTGGAAGGGGTACCAAATTATCAATTCATCCGTCTTTATAAGGCACCCATGCATAGCAGTACAGCCCTGGGTTCCTACTTTATCAAGGACCCCAGTCCTCTAGGACCAGGGCTCCTGTCTCACTGCCCCTCAACACTCTGAGGGTGTCATTTGGCTTTGACCTTAGTCCCTGTAGTTGGGTCTCCATCACCTGCTGCTGCACTCACTCATATCGCCTACCCATTTTTAGTGCACTGGGGCTCTGGTATGAGCAATCCCAGGTCTCTCCTTTTCCCACTCACTGATAAGTGCCAATCAAAACACATTCAGAGTATAAATAACGTACAGAAAAAATGAGAAGTTGCAACTACCAAACACTTGGGAATACCACATTTGGGGGCCATTACTGTACTTTAACATTTCTAGGTGCCCATCTGAAGCTCTTTGACAAAAGAAAATCTCACAGGAAACTGGAGGGAGACATTTGGTTGCTATTACATCAGCAACACCCACAACATGAGACCCCTACCATAGAATTCTGATGTGTCTCAGAATTGGGCTGTATCTCGAAGTGTGGTAAATGGAATGTCTAGAGATATCAACTTGAGCTAGCGTCTAAGTCTCTTTATTCCATCTCTATATCTAGAACCACTTTTGAACAACCTCACGGAATATGTTTCTTTAGCCAAATGATAATTTTCATTATTTAGCAAATAGGAATGGTCTGTATTTCCAGCAGCAGCAGGAACAGCCAGTGTTGAATATTCTCAAGATGGTTTGCACTGGGAGCAAAGTTAAATCACAGTAGGAACAAGTAATAAAACCGGAAGCAACTTTCTATTACGTACAGGGGTTAACCCCTACTTAAAGCAAAAACAATGAATGAAAATACAGACTTTTTAAACCTAGTGAATTAGAAGGTAACTGTTCACTCTACAAAAGGATTGACCGTAGAATATCCTTATTCTCCAAGATTTTGATTAAAGAAAAAAAAACTATGCAGATACTTTCAAAGAAGAGTGCATATTTAAAGTGAAGTGTCTTCACATCTCTGTGTGTGTGTGTGTGTGTGTCTGTGTGTCCCCGTGCATGCTGTCACACACTCACATTCCTACACAGCCCTGAACAGAAAAGCTCCACGTGACCTACCTGTGGCGTGAGTTTCCCAACCCTCTGGGTTATGGGCTCATTCATCACCACCTCCACTTTGCAGGCATCCTTCTCTCTGGGAATGGCAAACTTCAGGTCGTCTCCTGACAGGAAGGCGGAGCGCCCCTTCGTCACCCTCACCCCGCGGTTAACGCTGATGAAGGTGGGGCTGGCCCAGCGCAGGAGGAGCAGCAGCAGCAGGGCGTCCAGGCCCCCCCAACTCAGAAAGTTCATGCTGACAGGGGCCAATGCGCTTCTGTCCCCGGCAAAACCCCTTCAACAGAGGAGGGCTTCTGTGCTCCTTCCTGGAGTGTCAGCTCATAGTCCAAGGGGCAGGGCGAGGGGTCCCGACAACGTGCCCCGAGATCTTAGCATGCCCCTTTCCTTTCAAACTCAGACAAGGAGGCCTTTCAGGCGAGCCCAGGGCTTTTAATAAAAGTCGCTGATCACTCCTGACAACGCCGGCAAGATTAATGTGCCTCCCAAGCACTTTTCTAATCCTGCAAACGGGAGAAGGGGTTGGAGGAAAGTGAGAGAGAGACCAGAAGGTTTGTGTGGCTATTCAAAGGATCACTACCAACAAAGGGATCTTTCAACCAGCCTATAAGTTCAGCTAAATTAAAAACAAATAAACTAACTTGACCTCCAGGCCCACCTGAAAGGCAATGCAGCCATTTGATTACCCTGCTTCTAGCTCCGGCTTCCGGACCTGCCTTACCCCATCAGGATGTCAACTGTGTGGTCCAGCAGGAGACAGCCAGCCTTGCTGCCCAAAAAGGTGGCTTTTGGTCCTCTGAGTTCAGAGACAGTTGCTGAGCTCTTTGTTTGTGTTTTCTTATTTGTTAAATGAAGACTATATTCCACTTTGTGTCAGAGAGATGATAGGATTCTTTGTACATTGTTTGAAAACATGATTAATTCTAAATCAACAGTGTCCAAATAAGAAAGAAGCTTAACGATTTGTTGCATTGGGCACAATTCTGACCTTGCTGGCCATGAAGACATCTAAAAAACTCTTGAGTGGAAGTTGGAGAAAATGTATCTTTTTTAAAGTGAACATTGGCTTTTGTTTATGTGTAAAGGGGACTATGAATCAAGTGACATAGCTTCAGTACACACAGCTAATGACACAATGTTTGTGCATGTGTATTTACATTGCCTACAATGCTAACTACATTATCATGTCCTCAGTTTGCACAAATGGAGTCCTTGTTTCTACTTTAACCACTTGGAATTTCATGATTAGTTCTCTGTGTTCCTTAGGAACCGAAAAGATTTTATCCAAATTAAAACGTATGGAAATATATCCTCAAACTCGGGGTATGATTAGGTGAACAAATGGTGGTTTGTTCTGCCCCTACAAACGGCCTTTCATGCTAATAATTTTAATAAATTTCTACACATAATCAATGGATACCAAAATATATGTTTGTCAGAGGTTGCAGACAAAAAGGTCTCTATTATCCACATCTAATGCATTAAAGAAAGTCCCATTCCCTTGCCACTGTTTGGAACCTTTCACTTTTGAGGCAGTGGCTGGCAAAAAAAAAATCTTGTTGGTTCTTTGTGGTGGACAGATCTTAGGGTGACCCCCAATAATTCCAGCTTTCCCTTGAGTGCCAGCAGCACCTGTAACATTTCCAACCAGCAGAATAAAACAGAATTAAACACAATTACACTTCATTGTATAGAAGGCTCTCTCAGCAGACTGCAGCTAGAAGTTCTCTTGGTGAACCTGAAGAAGCGAGCCTCCCTAAGTTTACTGCCACAAGGAAATAAATTCTGCCAACATTATGAATAAGCTTGGGGGTGGATTCTTCCTAAGTCAAGCCTTTCTCCAGATAAGAACGAAGCCCAGTCAACATCTTGATCGTAGCCTGGTGACAACCTGAAGCAGAGAACCCAGCCAAGCCATGATCGGACCCCACAACAATGGACACTGTGAGATAACAAATTTGTGTTGTTTTGAGCCACAAAGTTTGTAGTGATTTATTACACAGCAATGAAAAATTAATAAACTCTTCCTTCCAAATGTATCCAGAATCCAACTACTTCTTACTACTTCCACTGCTTTCACCCTGGGCCAAGACACCAACGGCTCTGCGGGGTGACTGCAGTAGCACCCGATTTTGTCTCCCCGCTTCCACGCTTGGCTCCCCTGTGGGCCTGTCTCAGCATTCGTAGCAGTGGGATTCCTGTTAAATGTAACTTATGTCATCGCTTCTCTGCTGCTCCCTTACGTCTCTCATCACATCTCCCAATCGTCTTCCCTTTGCTGACTCTGCCCCAGCCACACTAAAACTTTTGCTTTTCCTCAAACAAATCAAGATCAACCTTCTCCCCTCCCCTTCACTGAAGCTTCCCATCTGCTGCTGTCCCTGACACGAACATCTTCCCCAGATATCCCTCTTCCCCCCCCTCCACTGCCAACTTTTCCATCAAATGTCACACTTGCAGTGTGGTCACGCATGACTGCCACATTAAAACTGTGTCACTATCATCCCCCAGCATCCTCTACCCCGCTTCTGCCTTGTTTTTAATTTGTGCTTTATAACCATTAAAAATACTATTTCATACATTTGCTTATTTATATTTGTTGTTTTGCCATTTCCTCGTGAAGATGTGCATTTTTTTAATTTAGAGATTCATCCCCAATGCCTAGATTAATAAATATTTGTTAAATGAGTGAAAAAATTGGAGAAAATAATGCCCTGACTTCGCTTATATAGAGTATAGTTTAACCAGGAATGTTACTACATCTGAAAAAAGAACTGTCATTGTAGGGACATCATCAGCCATGGATCAAGATGTCATGTGAATTCAGTGACAGAGAGTCTATCACAAAAAAGCAGATCACCTTGGGATATGTGGACACGGTTCATTTTCTGTACCTACAACACTGAGGTTGAGAGTCCTGAGTCTGGAAAATGCCACACACTGAGATCACTTGATGATCAGCCAATGGCCTTCCCCAGGTAGCACCTCCAGTCAAACATCAAAAGAAGAAGTGATATAAAGTCTGAGGTAAAAATCAAAACACATCACTCTCATCATTCCCACCCAACACTAAGAATCTACACAACAGAGACAAAAACAGCCTCTACAAGAACGCATGAACAGGATGTTGATTGCAGCATTGTTCATAGCGGAAACTGCAAGCAAAGCAAATGTCCATCAACAAGGAAATGGTTAAATAGATACTACAGAATATAAAGTAACCTTAAAATTTGAATTAGAGATACATCACTCCAATACCTTGGAGGAATTTCTACAAAGTATTATAGAATCAGAAGAAGTAAAATGAAGAAAAGTACATATGTTGTGCTTCCATTTGGTAAAATATAAAAGCTGCATCTGTGTATATGCATATATGTATATGGCAATGTTGTGTGTAGTTATATGGGGATGGAGAAGAATATGGACAGGTAAGCATTAGGTCATTAACAGAGACTATCTGAAAGGGGCAACATGGCAGTAACAGACAGGAGAAAGAAAAGAAGGGTGCTATGAACTGAATGTTTGTGTCTCCCCCAAAACCATATGTTAAAGCCCTAATCTAAAATATGATGGGATTAGGAGTTGGGGCCTTGGGGAGGTCATTGGGTTTACACAAGGTGATGCAGGTAGAGTTCTCATAAGGGAATCCTTATAAGAGGATGAAGAGACCACAGAACTCTCTCTCTCTCTCTCTCTCTCTCTCTCTCTCTCTCTCTCTCTCTCCTCTCTCTCTGTCATATGAAGGTGCAGCAAGGTGTCCCTCTGCAAACCAGGAAGATGGCACTCACTTGGAACCAAATCAACCATCACCTTGATCTTGAACTTCCCAGCCTTCAGAACTGTGAGGAATAAAGTTCTGTTATTTAAGCCACTCTGTCTATGATATTTCTGTTATAGTAGCATACTAAGACAGCAATACTATTTTTTAGAAAGGAAAAGAAAAGCAAGCACTCAAAAAATGCAACAACATACAAAAATCACATATGTGCATTTATGTAAAATTACATACGTATGTGGGATATAAACAGAAACTTCAAAACAAATTTTATGTTTAAAGTCTTTTAAAAATATGTTTGTAGAGAACTTAAAAATAAATATTTTTATGAACAAAAATTTTTATGGACAAAAATATATTAAGTAATTAAAGACATATTCTCTGACAAAGCCAATGTAGAACAAGCCTATCTCATAGGTAAATGTGTCACCATGTCATTGTGTTGCTTAGCTAAAAATAAATTTAAGAAAATAATCAATATAACTAGTTCTCTAGTACCAGCCCATGAAGATACAAAGGGCAGACTTTGTGCAAACTTCTCAGGTCTGGTCATCCACCTAGTGAGAGGATTATTAATCCCAAATGAAACCAAAGAATGCAGCAAAATGGAGAGGCACCTATGTGATTTCACCCAACAACCGTCTCCAAAGGATTGATCAGCAGTGTGTGTCAGGCTCCACAAGAAGAGTCCTTGACAGAGGTAGGCATAAGCATGTGGTCCTGGAATTCTCTTCTCCTGCCACCCACTCAGCCAGTAGCTGAAACAAATCCTCTTTGAAACCCCACAGAGACCTTGTATTATACAAAGGCATGAAAAACAAGGGCTTTGATCCAGAGTCATGTTCCTGATCTTTGTACCCATTGTGACTCACAGGTCAGCCTGCCTCTAAACCAGTCCCAGCCCCTCACCTTTTACAATAGATCACAGCTTGGTTACCATCCCACACTTTTAGAGCCAGACCTGGGTATAAAGGATGAATAAATCAATTTCAAAGGAAGGAATCCTATCTTAGAGGCTTTGCCATATTTCACAAATTTGTGTTTAATGACTTTAATATGTTTTGGTTTAGCACTGCCTTAGTAAGAAAGGCAATGTGGAACAAAATGGAACAACTTAATCAAAATCTTCTATTTCATGTAAGCAATTTAGAACACCAAATAAGCTCTTCTCAGATATTTCAAAAATAATATAGTCAATGTTTCCTTCTTTTCTGTTATGATAACTCAGTAACTGAGTATTTATCAGATAGATATTGGAAAAGAGCCAGTCTCACCTTCTTCTACAGAAATAGAAATTTTAACTGGGTAAATTGTCACCTAGAACCAAGACTATATTTCACAGCTTCTCTTGTAGCTATCTCTGGCCATGTGACCAGATTCTGAAGGGAATTCAAGAAAAGAGGTCACATAATAGCTCTGAGAAACCTTCTTTAAGAGGCAGTTATGGTATGACCCATGCCTCTCTTTTGGGTTTTTTTTTTTTTCCTTTTTTTACGTCTCCCTCCATCTTCTCGCCCAGATGGAGGATGCTGCCTTGCACATGAGAAATGAGCTATGCTGTGAGCTAGAAAGAGCCTGGGTCTCTGGGGCATTTGCAAAGCAGAGTCACCATACCAGCCCATTCTTCCAGAACTTTACATGGCAGAAAACATAAACTACTTTTCTGTTTAACTTGTTATTTGGCATTTTTTTTTTTTTGTGACTTACAACTGAACTTTAACTACATCTCTAATAATCACCTTCTTATTCAATTTCTTGTATTAATTTAGGTTCGTCACCAATCATCTAAGATCATAACTTCCTACCTACCTAACAGCATATGGGGCCATAGCTCATTTTTCCGTTATGTCATAGTAAACCCCTGACTGAGAGATGAGGTCAAAGTCCAAGATCCTGATGTTCACCCACCAGGAAGACACAGGAGAGGAAGAGGAGAAGAGATATTTCTTGGCTTCCTGTGTCACAATATTGTGGAAAGAATAGACTTGAATTCTGAAGATCTGGACTCTAATGCTGATCTTTATGAATATCACTTTCCTCTTTCCAAAATGAGGTCATCCAACCTTCCTCATCCAAAGTTTCCCTGTTAGGCTAAATGAAACAAGCTATGTGGAAACATTTTCTTAATTGTGAAACCCATGCACATGTAACATTATTATTACAAAATATTTCAAAGAGATAAGGGAATAAAGCTTTCTCAGGAAAAAACAGAATAGCAGGAATGGGGGCTTGGTGAAGGCATCAAATTTAGGTTCAACAAATGTCAAACAGAGTATTTTTTGTTTACATTCTAATTGTCTCTTTTTCTTCCTCATAGTCTGAAGACAAAATGTATAATAAAAAATTGAATTTTAATGTTTCAAAAGCAACCTGAAGCAACACAATTGGGAGGAGGGGAAAAAGTATAAGAGCAGCAATTTCTAAATTCAAAATCAAACAAAACTCAAACTTCAATCAATTGAGCCTGATGAAGGCTGCAGAATTAGGTGCAATAAAGATAAAAAAGAGTATGCTTTATTTGTGTTTTATTTGCATTCTAACTTTCCTTCTGTGTTTTCCTCTTGGTATTGGGAAACACCAAGGATGGAGACATTCCATGGAAAATACTGGTCTGATTTTTTTGCTTCAAGAAGGTGGCACAGGAGGGGAGAAAGAAAAGGATTTGTATGAACAGATAGAGAAAGGGCAAAAGGTAATACAGAACAAGAACAAAGCAAATCAGGACTCGGAATCAAACAAGATTTCATAGATGATGATGGAGTTTTCATCTCCCCTCAAAATGAGATGGTGGTAATTGTCTCTGACACAAAATTATTCTGTCCAGTGGCAGACAACATTTACTTGACAACACTCTAATGGGAAGCCTAGCACATCTTGAGGATTTTGTTCTCTTGACCCCACCATGGGGCTAAGTCAGATCCTCAGAATCCATGTGTCCCCAGCTTGCTCTGATTGCTGTTATGGCATCCACAGGGTCAGCGGAATTACTGGGGGCACGTGGAAGTGAAGGAGCAGAGGGCACTTGGCTAAGTTCCCCCAGGAGCTTGTAAACTGACTTTCGGCCACCTCAGACTTAACTGGATTCTGCAATAGAAACAAATTGTGTCTTCACTTGCTTTTGTGGTTCAGCTGTTTCTCACCATTTCCAAATCCTCCTGTCATGCCTGCAAATCAGTTCTGCTCACACTGATCATTTTCCCACCATTGCCTTGTTTCTTTATGTAGAAATCGTGTATTTTAAGTATATCTGTACAAGCCAATAAAAGTGTGTGAAAATTGTTCTGAAAAGTGGGAAACCACCGTGCTTTGAATTCCTCCTTATAAAAATTCATAAAGGTTTCTTTAACTCAACTTTCTTCTTTGGGAAACTTCCTGAACAGAAGAAAATAGTTTAGTAACATTTCATTTGGTGGAGGGGAAATGTGAGCTAGTATTTACTTCATAATTACGCATTCAGTTTAACCATATGAGCATGTATTCTCCATGTTGATACGAACATACTCCTGTCACTAATCTGAGATAATCCATGCATAGCAACAAAAAAATGGATCCCAGCTGTACTCTAACCTCTCATTGCAATGGAAATTCTTGATGCTCAGCCCTGATGAGAATAATGTTTACTTATTCTTCTCTGGAATTTTGCAATGGTAGCTACACAACACAAGGCAGGTGCCTGACCCCTCCTGTACCCAGCATAAATATCAAGATATCAATAATCTATGGTAGCTTTTTGTTTGCTTTGCTTTTTGCAGAACTCATATGTGGCCTGATACTGTTCTTATCAGTGCTGCAGGTAGTTATTATGATTAGACTACAGATCATATGAGCAGTGGAACCTTCTGTGCTCCCTGGGCCTGGGGCTATTAGTTACTGATTCACACCTTTATTTCTTTTTAAATTTACTTATAATTGAAAAATAAAAATTGTACATATTTATGGTGTACAACATGATGCTTTGATACAGGTACATATTGTGGAATCGCTAAATCAAGGTAATTAACATATCCATCATCTCCGCTTTTTTGCAGGGAGAACATTTCAAATCTACTCTCTTAGCAATTTTCACGTATTCAGTACAATATTATTGACTATAGTCATCATGTTGTACAATAGATCTCCTGAACCTATTCCCCCTGACTAACTGAAATTTTGTATCCTTTGAGCAATATCCCGTAATATTTCCTGCTCCAAGCCCCTGGTAACCACTTTGTATTTTCTTTCTGCTTCTATGAGCTCAACTTTTCCACAGCTTTAGATCTTACAAGTACCCGAAAGTCCTGTAAGAAATAAACTAAAGTAATAGAGAACTAGTATTTTAAGTCAAAAAAAAAATAGATAACTCATAATCAGTCCATCCCCACCCACCCAAGCATAAAGAGCTTGTGAAATCCTTGGCTACAGGGGAAATAAAGTAAGCTGATAAAGATTTTCTAATTCTACTCCACATTAAAATCTTCAAGGTGCCAGTCAGAAGCTAAACTTAGATGCATTTTTAAAATCATCATAATTTTCATACAAATAAATTTCCAGAGTAATTCATATAATTCAAATCGAGAGTTTCGAGCATAAACCTGTAGCTGAATATAATTACCATAGGACAACTGAATTCAAATCGCATGTGATGTGAATTGATTCACCAAAAAAAGCAACAAACTGCACATCAAGAGAACTGCGTCCACAGGGAACAATTAGCTGTCTAAACTTAGAGAAAGTGGTTCTCTCCTTTGTTCAGTTGAGGAAATCAAGACTTAGTTTTTACCCAGGACTTCAGAACCACTGTCTCCTTTGACCTCACAACTCCCTGAGGTGGACAGAGAAGTCTAACTGCACTTCCTTAGAAGCAGCAGAGAAGTGAACATTCTAAGCGAGTCATCTGAGGTCCCGGCAGGAGCAGCAAAGCTGTGGGAGGAGCAGCCTGGGGCAACCTGGCCAAATGTCCTTTCTCCTCCGTCCTGACAACTTCGTTCCATTCCATTCCCTCCAACGGCAGAGCAGTTGTGCCAAACTACAAAGAAGCCCTTGGAAGACACAACCAAAAAGCAGATTCTTTTCTTTCAAGAAGCTCATAACCTCTTAGGGAGCTTTAATTGTTCAATGTCCCCACAAGGATGGAAAATCTTTATGACCTTGCCAAACATAGGATTTTCAGAGTGAATTCTCTCAGACAGGCAAAATAGAATCATGGAGAAAGAAATAGCTTGTGACTTCTAAGATTTTTTTTTCTCTTTAGCAAACAATTTTTAGTATCCCCTATGTACAAATTTCTTCCCTTGTATTTTGCTTATTAGTACTTTCATTTACTATATATAATAGAAACAGAGGCACTGAGCTACCCTCTGTATATGCATCTTTTCATTTATTTCTCACAACAAACCCACCAATCAGCTTCCATTATTAATATTATTCTAATTTTATAGATAAATAAACAGTAACTTATAGAAGTGATATAATAATATTAATAAAAACTAACACTTATTAAGTGCTTACTACATACTGGGTATTGTTCAAAGTGTTTTGCATTTATTATTATTTAATCCCTACTATGGGTTTAGGAGGTAGACAGTGATTTTACAGATTTGGAAAATGAGGTGCAAAGAGGTTAAATAACTTTCCCAAGGTCATCAGGTTGACTTTGTCCTTGCAATTTTTGTAACCCAGTTTTGCCCAACTCCAGGACCCCTGCACTTAACCACTGTATTATGCTGTTTCAGATTACATCCCAAACCTTATATTCCTCACAATTGCTTCACTAGCCCCAGGGTCTTTTTCCGACAGTATGCAGGAAACTTAACAACTTCCTTTCTGGTTCCAGACAGCAATTGATGCCTGCTACAGCAGTTAAAGTTTCACGGGAGGCAATGTTCTCCAGAGGAAATAGTTGTTACTTTAAGAGCAAATAATTAAGGGAAGTATCCTGTGTGCTAGCATCCTAGTGTCCCAAAGCCTTACACTACAGCACAGTTGAAAGGCTTCAAGGAAAACAGGGCACTTCGTAATTCTAGTCTATTAAATCAGTAAAATATGTGTTGATTCTGTCTATAACATTGTATTTCCTCCTCTCTGCAGTTTTTTCTAAACTATAATCTAAATCAGAGAGTGTACAGTTTAGGAAGAACTTCAGAAATCAGCTAGTCCATATCCTTCATCTTTAGTTATCAATTTATTTGCTTTTTCTGAAAATAACTTTCTTTTGAGTATAAAAGAAACGTATCATTAATTAAAGGGTAAAAATATAGAAACTTATAAAGAAGCAAAAAATACACTATATATATATACACATATACATACATACATACACATAGTTTTTAAAATTAATTGGAACCATACTACAAAAAGAGTTATGTATCATTCTTTTCTATTAACATAACATTCTATTATAAGCATTTTCCGTATTACTAAACATTCCTTGTGATCTCACTTTGAATCTGTGCACTGTATCCACTGGATGGATAGTACAGTTGCTATAGCCATTCTATTACACTGAAGTAGTTACTATGTCAACAGATTATGATGAAAAATCCTTAATTATAAACCAGTCCATTTCTCTAGTTGTTTCCCTTTTGATAGATTTCTAGAAGTGGAATTGTAAGGCTGGAGGGTGTAAACTTATTTTGAGGCTCTGGAAAGGCATGCTTTCTGGAAACATGGTACCACTTCACACCCTTACCAGTTTTCCTCACTGATGACATTCAGTATTATCTCCCGTAATCTTCACTCACTTTCTAAGTGAAATGCTGTATCTGGCACTGCTTTAATTTGCATTTCCTTTATGTGGAAGATTTAGCTTTTTTTCCTTTTTTAAAAAATGTTCATTAGTCATTTGTATACTCTCTTCTCGGAGCCCCTTCATTTGCAGAAGAAAGGAAGGCCCCAGGGCAGTTAAGTGCCTAACAAAGACTACACAGCTGGCTGAAAACCAAGCCTGGATTGGAACAATTGGAACCTCCATTCTGACACCCAGCCCAGCACTGTGTCCATTATCCCAGGCAGATTCCTTAAATCACAGATGCTCAATCCAGAAATATTCCTTTCAGTTTTTTCTTCCCAGATCTTCAGGAAGCACTGACAGACTCAGAACTAAGGAGAGGGAGCCCTCTCTCAGGCTATGCATCATGACTGGAGGGGAAGGAAAAGTCCTTTCCTTCTAGCAATCTTAGGTTCATTGGCTGGAGCCTTGTAAATTAGACTGAAAAAAAAACATATTAAAAGGGAAAAGTATATCAATTTATGGAACAAAAGTGTTATATGACACAGGAGCCTTCATAAGGAAATGAAGACAGGAAGAAACATAAGCACAAATGTTTTTATACTAAGTTTGATAAAGAGTGGAAAGTTGTGAGAAATGTGAGAAGTCAAAGGAGTATGAGCTAAGGGTAGTAAACTGGGGGAAATTTAGCAAGTCCTTCTTGTTCAGATTCCTCCCCATTTCCCTCTGCCTTTGGATGGAAGGATGTTCCTTTCCTCTGAGTATAGGGAAGGCATTTCTCGAATGAGGGTACTGGGATCTGCTGTTCCAGGAGAAGGTCAGAGACTTAACAGCACCTGCTATTTCTCGAATTCCTTCGGCTTAAAATATTCAATATGCGAAGGCACCCTGTTTTGACATAGTGTGTTCTGAACCCCGTCATGACCAAGGTTGCAAAGACAGACAGACCTTTGACTATTACACAAACTCCTTTCCTTAGATTATCAACAGATCAGTCTATCCTGCCATGTTTTGCAAATTGCGCTTCTGAAAATGCACACTTTGGAGATGTTAAAAGATCCTACAAAAAAGTCTTCTGTATCCACATATGTTTGAAATACAGAATGCTAAAATCTCCTTTCAAAGATTCACAACATAATAGCATATTAAAGGCTCTCAGAAGTCCTGTGGAAAGGAAACATTTTAAGCCTAAAATTTGCAAACTTATAGAAAACCTTTTTTTGTTCTTTGCCATAAAAAACCCAGGTTCTTTGAGACATCATTCAAGAGACACTCGGTTACAGAATTAAAATGATTGAAATGTAGGATGGCCAGATGGTATCTACAAAATTTCTGGTCATGCCTGATAAATTCATACTTAATGAGTCTACATCAGAAACCCAAATTCCAGTCTGTCCTTTGGAAACCAGACACCTGGCCAGTCTCTACAGAGGCCTTCTACTAAATCTACCTTCAAAGGCAGAGAAAACTGATTGCAGAAGAAAAAAAAAATTGTGCCCCCAACTTACAGTTCTGTTTTTAATGACTATGAAAACTTAAACCATCAAAAGCATTTCCCTGAAGATTAGTTAGGAAGTAGCCATAATTTAAATTTTTTGGCTTTCAGCCAGAGGGTTACATCACATAAATTTCCACAATAGGTTGCTTTAATTGAATAACTACAACAGAATGAAAACCATTCACTCACATTCACTGTGGTTGACTATACCCCGTTCTTTATCTGGGACTTACTACAGGTATGTACCCAAACTCACACCTACAGCCTTCCCCACCAGAATCAACGCTGACTGAAATTGATTTTCCTTTTTTTGAGTGAATTCTGTATTTCTTAATTTACAATGAAACACCAAATTGTCCAAAAGTCAGATTCTGTTTAAATTCATGTTAAATCATGTTCAAGAATTCATCTTTGAGACCAATCCCACTTTCAAAATACAGCCTGATTCTTTATTTGAATATGACATATTCATTTGTCCATTCATTGTACAATTACTAAATACCCACTCTGGGACAAGTGCTATACTAAGTGCTAGGATTACAAAGACCAAAAAAATTCTTTTTGTTGAGACAGGGTTTCACTCTGTTGCCCGGGCTAGAGTGCAGTGGTGTGGTCATAGCTCACTGCAACCTCAAACTCCTGGGCTCAAGCGATCCACCTGCCTCAGCCTCCTAAGGAGGTGGGACTACAGGCCCACACCACCATGCCCGGCTAATTTTTCTATTTTTTGTAGAGATGGGGGAAATTCTTACCCTTAGAGAGTTTGTAGTGTAATTCAGAAAGATAAACATATAAACTAATGATTCAAATCGTGCAGTAAGCGCAATAATGGCGGGATGCATTGTGTGCCACAGGAATAAATACCAGCATTTGACTCAAGCTAGGCCTAGGGGATACTTCCTAGAAGGGGAAATAGTTATATTTGAAAGAATCAATAGGATTTACAAAGGTAAAAAGGGGAACAAAAGGCATGTTTGCAGATGGAGAGAAAGAATGTGGCACAGTCTAAGAATCAGCAAGTAGATGTTACATCAGAAGAAGGAGTTTTTGTGAGAAAGGGTAGAGAGGCACTGTGCAAATAAACGTTAAGAAAGAGGTAACCCTATCTTTGAGAGATTGATGTCTTTGTGGGAGAGAGATTTATAATCAGGTACTTTACAACACAAAATGGTATTTGCTGTGATAGCAAACGAGCAAAATGTTCTAATGGTTCCATCAAACGCATTAGTATACACTTAAAGAAACTTCCACTATTCAGGTTGAAACATCTCATTGTAAAAACAAAAAAAAGTGCTCAGACATTCAAAAATAAACTACCCAGCACTGTTCCTCAAGCTGTGCTGTGTAACCCTGACCATCTTACTTGCACGCCACAGCTAATGATGAAACTCAGACTCACAGATGTCTCGAGCAGAAAAGAGACCAACCACCACAAATATTTTTGTTATGAGATCTGCTAAAAAGAAACTGCTTTTGGTGACCTACGGAACTTGGTGATAAATGACAAAAAGTCCAATGTTATTTGAGCCTAAGCCACAGCAAAAAATCCTAGAATTCTAGAGATAGAAGGAGCTTTTCCAAATTTTACATACAATAATAAGCATGTACCACACACTTACTTTGTGCCTGGCACTTTTTTAATTCATTTAATCTTCACAACAAGGTATGGAGTAAATTATATTATCATTCCCATTTTGCTGCTAAGGAAACAGATAAATAATTTATCCAAGGCAAATGCTAATAAATAGCATAGCTGGGATTCCAACTCCAGCAGACAGATCCCTGAAACCCATGCTCTGTGCTCTAGCACAGGGTGATCAAGATAAGGAAATGGAGGCCAAAGATGGTAAGTGATTTGTCAAAGGTTAGACAATTGGTTGGACCTGCTACATTATCCATTAATGCAAGCAGAGTGTGGAAAGTAAAGCACAGTACTGTATACTGAGATGTAGTAAAGTAAAAAAAAAAAAAAAAATGCATTGCTTAAGACCAACAGGCTGGATGGCTCATGCCTGTAATCTCAGTACTTTGGGACGCCAACGCAGGAGGGTCACTTGACGCCAGAAATTCAAGACCAGCCTGAGCAACATAGTGAGGCCCCATCTCTACAAAAAATAAATAAATAAGTTAGTCAAGCATGGTGGCACATGACTCTAGGCCCACCTACTCATGAGGCTATGGCAGGAGGATCTCTGGAGCCCCGGAGTTTGAGGCTGAAGTGACCTATGATCACACCACTGCACTCTAGCCTGTGCAACAGAGCAAAACACTGGCTCATAAAAAAAAAAGAAACTTAACAGGACTCTAATGAGAGTCTTAATGTTCTTCCTTACTGAGAATCTTAGCAAAATTTTGAAGTGTTCGGCTCTGACCTACATATCACTTTTTTTTAATTACAACTTCTCTTTTTTACAAATAGCTTTGTAATTTTCTGATTCCACTGTACTGAGAAAAGGAGGTGAGAGGGCTTAATTCTCTGATGCAGGACTGGATGGGAAGTGAAAGTGCAGAGGCCAGGCTGTTAATCGGATCCACTAGAACTGTGCACCTATGGTTCTACCATTTCCTTGAGCAAGGTCCTTGTTTTTCCTTGGGCCCTGTTTCCTCATCTATAAAATGAAGACAATAATTGATATGTTTCAGGGTTGTTAAAACAGTTCAACATGATAATACTACAAATGTAAATTAAAGTCCCCAGCAAGCATGCACGCGCACACACACAGCACGATGCAGCCTAAGTTAGCTTCCTGCCTGCCCTTCTACCCCAGGCCTGCTGAAGAAAGCTTTTTCTAAAACTTACTTTAAAAGTTACTACTGTAATAGTGAATACATGTCATTAAACATTTGTCAAAACCCACAGAATGTACAATACAAAGAGTGAACCCCATTGTAAACTACGGGCTTTAGTTCTATTAATTGGCCCATCCATTGTAACAAACGAACCACACTGTGCAAGACATGAATACTAGGGGGCTCTAAGGGGCTGGAGGTGAGGAGGTGTACAGGCACTCTGGACTTTCCGCTTGATTTTCTTATAAAACTTCTCAAATATTAAACTTAGTAATTTATAAAAAGTTCATTAGTGGAACACTCCATTAGCATGCCTCATGATTTAGGTTGAATTGACTCTCCTGTGACACCCAGGCAGAGCTAAAAAAATTTCCCCAGAGCAGTGCAGGACCATTAGCAACAAAAAAGAAACAAGGCAAACCACGGTGAGCTCTTGCTTATCACACTCCCTGGTGTTTGGGGACTGAGCATAGTCTTAGCAGGCTTTATAGCTTTGTCTGTTCTGGGGATCTGCATATCCCCAGCTACTCAAATGCCACTCAAGTGGTGCACAGGACACTCCCCCACGTTGAGACCCCACGTGTGAATGCACCCCCGTGCCAGCGTTAGTCCTGCTGCAAATGCCTGAGTCCCTGATGCAGTCCTGGCTCACTGAGCTTAATGGCATTAAGAAAAGCGAAACTTGATCTGCTTACTTTGGCAGAATTGGGGTGGGCTGTGGAGGGGTGGGGGTGGGAGGGTGTTCTCAAGCAGTGGGATTAGAAATGCTTCAAGTGCTGGTTCAAAAGCAAAATCTCCATAAACACCACCAGGCTGCAAATAAAGTACCTAAATATCTGATTAGATGTCTTATTGTCCATAGCAATGTAGAAGAATGACATTGTGTAAGAATTGCAAACACCAATAAGTCAGAGAAACATTTTTAAAGAGAAAAAAATATGGAGCCCACAAGCAGCCTTGGCTAAAACACTTTCTTAGAGTCTCCAAGATACAAATAGGCTAGATTCAAAATGTTGGTTTGCAGGTAATTTGTCTAGAAGTGGAAACATATTTCCTCAAGGCACAATGTCCCTGGGCATGAGGGACATCATCATAGTGGAAGATATTTCTGTGGAAAAACATACTATCGTATCTGTCCTTTAGAGTGTTGGCCAAAGATCGTGAGACTCCCTTACGTGGTTTTGCTCAGTTCAGTGCACCAAATTCTAGGGCACGTTTATCGTTTTTACGCAGACATCAGTGTGAATGGTGCCCCTGGAGTTGTGCAACGTGGGCTGACTCCCATGGCCTGCAAAATGAACTTCACTCTCACGGCTTCAGTCCTACCGTCTGCCTTGGAAGGAAGCAAACAGTCCTCTCGAGGGTCTAGGAGGGTCTGAGCTATTAATGGCCCCGGGAAACACACCAAGATGAAAGAGTTGCCCCTAATGCCACCCTTAAACTAGTGAGTCCCCTCTCTAGCATCACATTCCCATCAGCCAAGCAACACACTCTCAGAGCTTCTGATTTAATTTGTCAGAGCGAGTCCAGGCTTCCGAATTTAACAGCACTCCAGGAGCGACCAGGATTGAGAACTAGTGCTGTAAATAACTGAACTTTATTTTCTTCTCCTTTAGGTATAAAATGAGGTAAAAGAGGTTTAGTGCCCCAAGACTGAAGTCGGGTTCTTTGACATGTCTGAAAACCCATCAGACATGGTAAGCCTGTCGGACAGTATGGAGCCAGGCGTTGGGACAAGGGCTGAGGACACTACTGCCAAGATCAGTGCCAGGAAGAGCCCGAGGCAAAACGCAGTTTGGGGGTGGCCAGGGAATGGCTGGGGTGGAGGAGGAGGAGATAGAATGACCCTAGGCAGAGAGGGTCTGATGCTTAGGGTACAGAAATGCATGAAGCCCCAAGTGAGGCGTCATGAGGGAACTTTTCATTGACAGCCTAGCTAGGACAGCCATCCCTAGGAAGCCAGTCACGTGTGTGAGATGTACGTACAATAGTCAGCAGCTTCCTGCATTAGCAAAATTGTCAGAAAAAAAGCAGGTCTGAAATGAAACAAATAACATAAAGTTTAATTAGTAAAATTTTGTGCTACCACTGGCTTCTGTTGCATTGTAACTTTTTCCCTGTCTGTGACTCTTTAGAGACAAAGGTGTATATATACCATAGCAATAAATTTTATTACTCACAAGGCTAATGCTTTTCCACACCTTTTTTTCATAATATGATATTTCAAGATGAGATAGAAATGGGTACTTGTATTTAGGCAGGAAGTAATAGATCTCCCTAAAACTATTACCTGCAAACTCGTTATTGATCAGACTAGAATATTTGAGGCTATCTGCTTAATCATCTGCTGCAAAGTAGAAAAAGTCAAACCTTCTGATCTGTAAATTAAAAATTCCTCACATAATTCCAAAGTGTAATTCCACTCTGTGTTCCTCATGTACCAATTACTTCTTATCAATTCTTCAGTGAAACACTGGCCATTATCCCATACCCCTTATAACAATCCCTAACATGTTCATGGACCTCGATCTTGTTCATTTATGTCCATCTCACTAGCTCCAGGCTTCTTCTTGGGTTAAACAATCTATTGTTTTCTACTCAATAACAAAAGACAAAAATCAGTCTTTTGAAGGAAAAAAAAGAGTCAATTCCTTTTTCTAAAACAAAATATATGTATTTTTTTACATAAAAAGAAAACATGGTAATAATGCATAACACATCACAATCTTTAGCTCAAGGATCCCTTTGTAGGTAGATCCCATTTACGCATATAAACTAAGGATAAGCACTTTGACTAAATTGCTTACTTTTTGAACACTTTGTTGTCTATGGAAAGAACTTCAACCTACAATATATGTTATTTTGACTTTCTACGCCTTGAATTCATCAACTGTACAGTGAAGATTTATAATACTGACTTCACAGAGTCATTGTAAAGATAATTTTTATTGTTGTTGTTTCAAATTAATAGAGAAATTCAACTGCCATCATTCCTGGTACATGTGCTTCTTACCATGACGTCATTTTAAACTCTTAATTTCAGCTCTCTCTGGCCACAGAGCTAATAATTCAGAGGCGAGGCCGCTAAGCATTGGGCAGTGACTGCAACAAGCCTGCTGTGAAACACCATCCATCCGCTCACACAGTTGTCATCATTTGCCATTCTTAACACAGGCAAACACTAAAGTGGGGAAGGGATACTCAAGGACCCCAGAGTCCCCACCAATGAGTCCGATAGCCTGTCATCTCCATGCACCATAAGGGGCCTGCCACCAAAGCAATTTACAAAGCCACAGATCAGGAAACATCTCTTTATCAGGAGTAAATGAAGACCAGTAATTCCCAATAAAGTAATTCAGCAGCAATCATTGTATCTCTTGTGTGAAATGGTACATGTGGCACACTGTTCCCTCCTAGCTCAGGCAGTCAAGTCAGCACCAAACAGGTTTAACATGAGAAAGATAAAATGGGTTCCATCTGGGGTTTTTGAAAGTCTATAAAAGTGCAAAACTAATCCTTAGTCTTGCCTGAAGAAGTTTCCCTGTTACCCTATCCTGCAGCCAAATTCTAAGTCCAGAGTGTATCATAAACTGATTTTTAAATGTGGGTTTATGTGGCTACAGGTTTTATTCTATTTCCTTTTGCTGTAGTAATGCTTCAGTAATGCCTAACTAATACGAAAAGGAGGTCTTGACATGATTGCCTGGTCAACAGGATTAAGAATAGGCTATAAAATTCAGTGTTAAACTCTGAGTACTATTTGATGTAGTCAAATGGCCATTCGACTCTTGTTCTTCTCCTACAGATAAATCACCTTCAAATAACCTTTTAATCACCAATCATTACCTCCAGCAGCAGCAATATTTTTACCAGTCCAAAATTTCTAAGGGCTTGAGACAGTGACTGCTTTCCACTATTTGAGTAAAATCATTTTTATAAAAAGCTGTGTGGTTTCATTCGGATCTAATGTGTGAACATTAGCAGAGCTTAGTAGCAGAGGCCACGGCCATTGAGGAGATCAAAGTTGCTGAGCCATGACATGTGGTTAGGAGGATGCTGATTTTCTTAAACCAAAGGAAATATTAAAAGAAAAGAAAAAGAAAGTAAGAAGAATGAAAGATGAAGAAAGCAAAAGGCAATTGTGTCTGTAATTTGAAATGGACCCTTAATGCCTGGACTGCTGGGGAACAGTGGGTCATTACATTCCATTGCATTAAATGACAATGAATTCGTGTTAAAGGGGCTATTTTATATTGCCAGGAATGTCTTTGTTTCCATCCTTATTGAAAGCCTTCCCATTTATTAACCCCTCAAGAAATGCCCTCCGGGATGCCCTAAAATGTGATCACTCCATTTGGAAAGGTTCCCTTCCTGCCACTGCAGAAGAATCATATTTTAGTTAAACCCCTCACAGGGCATTTGTCACATCCTACCTGGTAGTGTATCTATTTAGTTATGTGTTTTGAAGGTAGGAGGCCAAAATTGTCTGTTGCATGTAGTATGCATTCAATATATGTGTCAATAAATGAAATCAACAATTACTGCGCCTTTAGCATTCTTGTCAAAACAAAACACCCACACACATTGATATAATTGAGCTCTTCTCATTAAAACTTAGATATTTCTATGATTCTGCATTCTAGAAACTAGTAAACTAGTACTACTTTCCTTAAAAAAAATAAAAGAGAGGTTTAGGAACATCATTTCTCTCATTAGAAACATTTAGAACTGGGCCCCCTAGCTCTGTTTTCAGTTCTCTCTGGTTAAATATTTTTCTAAATCTTTAAACAAAGATATAGAAGACAAGCGTATCCAATTCACAGACAGCACAAATCCAAGAGGGTTAACTATTATCACTGAGGACACAATCAAGATTCACAGCCTTGATAATCAGAGGCTGGAATGACATACTCAAGCCAGTAAGTTAGCTTTTGACAAGCAAAAATATGTAACTTTCCAATATGTAAATTTCCAAAATTCCATTGCATATGTGTGGAAAAGAGTAGATCTGCTTTGGCAGCATATAAAAAATAATAATCTGTCTTCAGATGTCTGAAGGAGTGACTTTACTCTGTGGTTCTAGGATGCAGAACCAGGGAGAATGAGAGGAAGTGTCAACTGGCTTTCAGACAGAACTTTCCCTCAGTGCTGTCCAATAATGGTACGGGCCAACGTATAGACACAGGACAGTGTTCTTTGTTTCGAGGAGGAAGTATGGATTAGGTATTTTCTGGGGTCCCTGTGAACTGTGAGACTGGATTTCCCTTAACAACTATCCCCTGCTCACCTCTCCATCCTCTTTGTGCATGAATCCCCTTGCCATTGACACGCTAGTCAAACTGGACTTCTTCTCTTCCTTAAACTCACCACCCTGCTCGCCCCGGCTTCTAAGCCTTTGCATGCTTTGTCCATGCTGGTCCATCTGCCATGAATGCCCTTTCCCCACTCCCACCAACCACACCATTTTCCTGGCTAAATTCTCAACCAGCTAGACCAGTTTTATCTGATAGAATCCTGCAGTCCACCTTGCCTCATGTCGCACACCTACAGGCATTTTCTTATTTATTTCAGCCATTTAAAAGCAATGGCTTCCCTCCCTCCTGGTCTGTAAACTCCTTGAAGAAAAAAACCATGACTGTTCTGCTCACCGAAGTTTCTCCAGTGCTGGCTGTTGAGTTTTGTGCAGAGAAGCTCAAGAAATATTGGTTGAGTGACTAACCCCAATGCAAACATCAGCCCTCTAAGAATAAATGGTGGAAGAGAGAGAGCATGTGCTCCTCCACATGTTTGAAAGGCTATGTCCTTCCTTTGGCAATAGTTCATAGGCTTAACCATGGTGCAACCACACAGTTTCAAATTCTCCAGCAAATACTACCCCCTGAGATTGGGCCCTCCAATCCAATACAGCAAAATCCTGAGAAAAACACAATGAGTCATCTTATTATGTATTTATCCAAAACAGCTATGAAAGTCTGTGATTCTAGAGGGTCAGGAAGAGATGAGAACAGAATGATTTTCACATTGCCCTTCATTGCTCCATACTAATCACTTTGGTGGTCCATAAGCTGATGGTCTACGAGAAAGAGTCGAGTGAGAACAAGGCTGTGGATTAGAGTTAAAGGCCAGGGCGCCGTGAATTGAGATCTATTGTGCCAGTCAGCGGGATCTGGAATAAAGCTTTATTTCTTATTTCTTTTTTATTTTCACCTATAAATTAAGTAGCTTACCACATGTTGGCTTCTTTCCAGCCTTCACTCTTGTATTCGCCCTCTCCCAAATAAGAAATATTTATTGAACACCTGTCCTGCACCCTGCACAAACATCTAGTGAGGTAAATATCAATACCCTTGTTTTACTCCTGAGGAAACTGGCTAAGAAACTTGGCCAACATCACAGAACTAGAGAACATTGCAGCCTAGGATTAGAACCCAGTTAAAATTTATTCAAAGGCCATTTTTTTCCTACTACAGTTCTGATTTAACATTCAGGTCTTGTATCAATGCTACCTTTGGTTTCAAAATAATCACTAATGTTTATTGGATGAAAGAGAAACATCCTACTGTGTTATAACAAAGGGGAAACTTCATATAAAACAGAATTAAAGTATTGCTATTGTGTTGTTGCATTATTGTCTTTCTAAGGAGTAGGATCACTTACAAAAAAAAAAACAAATCTGGGCTATGAAAGGGATTTGATAGGACACACCTACAATTTTTAAACATTTGGATGAAGTTTCATATGGGGATTTCTATCCTTTCTGAAATTTTTCCAACTTTACAGTGGTTTTGGTTTATAATTTACAAACTGAAGAATGTTTGTGCCAACAAGAAATGTGGGCCTTGGAATGAAGATACCATGACACTAAATGTGACCTCATGAGACAAAGTTGTGGCTTATTTATTTTAAGAGAAGAGCACAGGGAGCATTTGTAAAGACTGAGCAGCTGATAACGCTTGATAGAACGCAGAGATGAGTCCCGGGAGATAGAACACCCAGGTCCTGGCATATTTATCTGCCCTCTGTCACTAGGGAGCCAGATAGGAAAGTTTCAAGGATAAAGTTGAGCGTGAAGAGTGACATGCAATCTTAGTGACCTTTGGATGATGCACACAAAGAGAATTTTTGGCATCATCTTTTAATACACATTTTCCCCAAATATCACCAACCCCATAAATAGGCAGGTGTAAACTATTTTTGCCTTCTCCTGTAAAAACTTACCAATAAGAGGCAAAGAACATTTGGCTTAAAATATCCTAACTTTGCAAGATCCCTGTACTCATTTCCCACCCAAACATATCTTCAGACAGCTGGAGGCTCCGTTTGTCAGAAAAGCACAGAGACCACGGCTATAATTTCTTATCTTGATGGCCAAGTTTTAGAGCCCTTTGAAACGGCGCCCCAGTCACCACAGTAAGAGACACTACATTACAGACAAAATACATAATAGTACAGATAAGAATTCATTAGGGAGTGGGGGTTTTGTTTTGTTTTGTTTTTTAATTTTTCCCAGCCCCTCAAAGTTCTCTGAGCCTCTCACCTGGAAGCACAAAAGCTGTTGACTCCCTTGAATGAAAGGGTCAGGTTGCAAGCTGTGCTGGTAGGGAGGCTGTCAAGCCCTGTTCAGACCACCCAGCTCTCCAAAGGAGTAGCAACAGCAGATTCAGACAAGATAAGACGCTGCCCTCCCATGTAACCCGGCCCAGGGAAACAGCCTTTCTGGAGAGTTACAGGATCCTATTGTGAGGAATGGCTGTGTACTTTGAAAAGTTTGAGTTTTTCTAACTCAGTATATCAGTGGTTATGATCCTTTTTGAGAGAAAGAAATATATTTGAAATTTTTTGAAGAAAAGCAGTAAGTCATATTTTTGTGCCTGTTAACGTAAATGCTGAAAAACTCCCGTACCCCATATCTGCATTTAGGAGACTGGGTCATATCCAACAATGTCAGAATATCAGAGCTAGAAAGATATCAAAACTCATTTAATTCAACGTATTTGGCTGAGGGAGAAAGTGAAGCCTAGAAAGATTGGGTGGTTCATCCAAGGTTGGTCAGCAACAGCTAAGATCTGAAATGCCACGAGAACCAGAACCCTGCACACACTGTTCACACTGGTCATTTGGAATCCTTAGAAACTAGCACTGCGCCTGGCTTGTAGCACGTACCCCCAAATACTTGGAAGGTGGGGCGGGAAGAAAGGAAGGGGCTCTGATGACCACATCCTGCTTTCTTTTTACTATAAATATTAAATGCCATAAAATGTGGGGATGGGGATAGAGGATGAGTTCTGACTTTCATATGTTGTCAAATGAGGACCTTAACACGATGAAGGAATAGCTTCCTATTAATATTTTTTCTAATCCCTGTGGGTTGGTCCAATCCAAACTGCATTTCTAAGAATAAGATTCCTCCTGAACAGTTCCAAGAAATCCAGCTCAGTTCGGCCCAACCCAGCCTAGCCCCGGGAGCCAAGCATTCCTAGGAGGCTGGTAAGGAATTAAGAACAGCCTTGGGTTTAAAGTTTCCAAGACAAACATCGCTTAGCTGTGTGGGGGCAGATCAGGCCATATAACCCGACACGTGGAAGCAAGGTAGCAGGGTACCAAGGTACCTTTGTCCAACTTCTTTTCTCACTCATGGGAATGAAAAGGCGGAGATGGAAAAGGAAGCAAAAAAAAGAAAAGAAAAGAAAAGAAAAGAAAAGAAAAGAAAAGAAAAGAAAAGAAACAAAGAAAGAAAGATGAAGTTGGTGGGAAAACTGGTTAAAAAGCCCTGGTTTGTCAGCCAAGCATGCAAAACCATGTTGTACATAAGTTATGCTCAACATCAGCTCAAACTCAGGTTTATTATTTAGATATGAGGTTTAATATTAACCAAGTACATGGTAAGAATTTAATTGTCAAGGACAATGTAGAGCAATGTTTACCTAAGAGTAGTCTCACCTGCATTAGAATCACCTGGGCAGATTCTTGGCCCCACCCCAGGTCTAAAATCTTTTGGGGCTAGGGAGTCAGAACCTGCCTTTTTCACCAAGCACCCTGGTGGTTCTTACACACCTCAAGTTTTGAGAATCCCTGATGGAGAGAGAGAGAGCAAAGGTAGTTAGCATTTTGCTAGAGTTACATTGAAGGTGCTTTCCTCAAGGGTAGGCAGGGAGCTAAGGAGCGACTCTTCAAGCTTTACCTAGCCTGGAACGGCGGTATCCGTTTTCCACGGCAGAAGCCTAAAAAGCCTTTAGATCACTAGGTCTGGTCTGTGAAGCAGTCCTGAAGAGGTTAATCTCTCCAGCAAGACTCCCAGGCTCCAAACACCAACCAGCCCCGGAAATGCTCTTTTTAAGCTTTGTAACGCACACCATGCTACTAGACTGGGTGCAATAGTGAAAAAAACAGAAACTAAAATTAAATGCTTTGACAATGATTTCTGTGATCCAGATGAAAACTTAAAGGAACTATTTACTACAGCACCAAGTCTCTGGACCAAATTCTAGTCACAAGCAGAAAGAGCCTAAAGATCAGTGCACAAGTTCAGAACAACGTGATTTCTTTGCTTCCCCAACACTATAGCTCATCCCCATAAAATAGAAATCATGTTTTTAAAAAATATATATCCAAATACAACTAAACTAAAGCAAAGGTATCCAGAAATTATCTCATGCAAATTTCCATGTGTTTATGCTATGAGGATATTACCTGTTTTGTTAATCTTTACATCTTTTCCATTTGCCATTTCATTGAGCTGAGAAGAAACATTCTAAGTTCCAAGGAAAAATATTATAAAATTAAAAAATGGTTATTTCACTGGTGAGTGTCCTTGGGGATGGATTCAGAAGAGAGTTAGAAATTTGTGCCTAATAATAAAGAAAATCCTATTTCTGGCATTTGGTTTGTTAAGACTGCAAGTTACCACCTTCTGAGTTAACACAAGAATTAAACTTTTTCAAGCCGATGCTGCAGACTTCTTGCATTGTTACTTGGTGTTAATGATACCACACAAACCACCTCTGGGGCATTCTGCTAACAGAACATTCACAGCCAATTTGAGAGGAAGCACATAAAGAAGATACTTACAGGTAGTGGTTTTCCTTCCCATGCCAAAAAGCTAGACCCCCTCGGAACCGGTGAGCAGGATAGTCACTGACCCGGTAATCTGGTTTAAAGGGCTTTGAGAGGAAGGGGGAGGAAAAGTAACCCAGGGGAGGAAGAGAGCTGAAATTCCAGTCTTTCAGGTCAGCTGAGTTTGAGTTTTCTTTGTACTAAAAATCCATTAACCCACCCACCAGAAAAATACAGAACTGAAGTTCACATACACACTGCACTCTCTTTGCTGGTCTTCTCCAAGGCTGCTGCTGCGGCTTTGAAAACTTCCCCCCTGCGAAGGGCATGATGAAGATGCCTTCCGCTGTTTGCAGGGAGCCCGACCTCCCTGGCGGAAAGCCACCGCTCACCGGCCCGCCTGCTGGTTGGGTCCGCAGGGACAAAACTGAGCTTTTGTTAACAAGGTCGGTTGCTTCTCTTCCTAGTCTCTTCCCAGCTTCCTCTCTCACTACTAGTTATGTACTAACTGCTCTGCCACTGGCTGAGCGACGCAGCCTCTCCCGCCCGCAGCAGTCACCGCACACGCACACACACACACACACACACACACACACACACAAGCAAATGTATTCACAAGCATGCACACACATTGACACACCTCACAGACATGTGCATGCATACTCACACATGCTACACACACGTAGGCACCCCACACACACACACCCCCACACACCCACATACATGCTCAGACTTCAAAAACACTTTCTTCCTATACTTTTTTTCTTCGAACACGTTCCCATCCTGAAAGGCTTTTACTCCCATTCAGAAGAGATGCCCACTATTCAGAAGGGAGAGGGAGGCAGGACTGGCCCGTTTTAACTTTTGTCCTGGCATTTAAAGGAACAAGATGGAACTAGATTCTAGGGGGCTGTTTTCAAGAGCCACCTTAGTTCTTCCATTTATAAGGCTTTTCATGTGTCTGATCCTTTTTGAAAATCCACAAAAACCACATTCCCCGTTAATCTGATCCCATCTGCTTATAGTCCATGATCCCACTGATTCGTATCACAGGCCAGGAACTGTCCTCTCAACAGAGACTCCTGTACACTTGTCAGGATTCAGGGGTGGGTGAAAGGCTTGGTCCTTAACAACTGTTGAATAAAATGCTTCCTTGTATTTCACCCCCATCAGAAAAAAAAATAATGGCATACCATCTGGCCTAACTTTTAAATTAACCATAAACAGAGAAGTTGAAGTATTACCTTGCTTTGGGGGAACTGTTTATATTGAGACATGTCTGGCTGTTCTAAACTTTAGCCAAAAATTCAAGGCACTGTACATTCAATTCAACCAAGATTGTGGTTTCCCCTAACAAGGTCACCATGCCATACCCCTTTCCTTGGAAGCAATGAGACCAAGAGAGAGGAAAATAGAAAAAAAGGGAAGAAAATTATGTAAGAAAGGAAGGGAGATAGGGAAGGATGGAGGGAAGGAGGAAGGAAGAAAGGAAAGAAGGAAGGAAGGAAGGAAGGAAGGAAGGAAGGAAGGAAGGAAGGAAGGAAGGAAGGAAGGAAGGAAGGAAGGAAACAAAGAAGGAAGGAAGGAGTAAACAAAGAAGGAAGGAAGGAAATAAAAAAGAATGCAAAAGAAGAAAGGAAAACAATTTAAAAAAACATTTATTTGTGGCTACATTGGCAATGAATGGTGCGTATGCACTTTCTCAAAGTCACCAGAGCTTTAAAACCTTTGAGAATCTCTTGATTCACTTCATTTGCTCTGAGAATAAATGGGTAAACCTTAAGAATCACTAAGCTCTTTGTAAGTAAACAAACACTATTTACTAAACACAGTTACTGTTAAATAAGTGACAATGTATGAGTAATGTATTAATTTTAAAAAGGCAAGACTTAAAGCTTTAATAATGACAGTTAAGAAACACAACACGATAGACAATTTTGTTCTCAAACTGTATTTAAAAATTGCCCAGGTTGTGAATATCTCACCTACAAAGAAATAAAGATGGTTTTAGATACTATTAGTTGAGACTCAGAACCCAGTTAACAAAGGGATAGTATACTATGTGTAGGTGGTTGTATCAATATGCTTCTTCTAACATTTGGGCTGAATAAAGTTTATGAATTAGTCCAAAAACAGAAATAAATGTTTTATACCACTTCTATGGGAAAAATAACTTCACCATGCTAAGCAAAAATAACTAACAAACTTAAATTGTAATATATTTCAAAGTGTCTGCAGGAAATATAAACTTTGTAAAGTTAATTATATACCCAATGCTTGGCCTAACTGTGCTGAACATATTCTAAAATAGGCAGATTAGCCAAAATGTCCTGAAATCTAAAGTACCTTTTTACACAAATAACTCACTCTGTCTTCCACAAATGGATAGGGGGCTGTTGAAATAATACAATTATAAACTTTAATCAATAAAGTACTCTTTGAATAACATGAAATGCAAAAAGAACTAGTCAAAGTTCTTTTTAAACAACAAAAAATTCTTCCTTTAAAAGCAGGTGCTGCTAAACCTAGTGCCGGAACAAAATGCATTTTGAAGAAATCATTTTATTTTTAACCCTAGTTGAAATGATAGGAAGAATATCAAATGTGTGTTGGAGATTAGCATACCATCTTGGGTTGTAAACGTGAATGACATTTGTTGAATTGCTGTAGGATGTAACATTCTCTGAGAAGCATAGCCAATACATTCACCAACAACTCATATCAAAGAATTAGGAGTGTGCCTATTAATTTTGCTGATGGAAAGACAGGTGTTATCCATCGTACTGTGAAGGTAGTTTTCCACTGAGTCTCTAAAACTGGATGGCCTGGGAAGCAATACTGCAGCAAGAGAAGATCAGTCCAGGAGTGGAAAAGTCATGTGTACCATGCTCGAAATAGATTGACACAAAAACAAATAAATAAAATAAAAGCAAAATAAACACCCCTACGTACCAGAAAAGAACAAAAATACAACACAAGGAGACAGTTTACAGGAGGAGGCTTGCTGACCTCAGAGTCAGAGCTGGCAGGGTAGCTAGGGGATGTCGGGGAATAAAACAACCCCCCAGTGAGGCAGGAGAGCAGCGTGCTCTGCTTGAAATCAGGAGAGTCCAGACCAACTTCACCAGTAAACATAAATGCAAAATCCTAAATAACGTATTTGCAAATCAAGTCCAGCTCTTCATTCTAAAACATATTATGACCAATGGAGTTTTTTTTTCAGGATTGCAAAGATGGTTCCAGATTAGAACATCTAACAGTTTAGTATATTAAAGGAGAATAAAAGACACATGATCACCTTAACAAATGCAGAAAAGAGACATTCAGTAAAATTTAACACTCATTCTTTAAAAAACCAAAACCCAAATCTATTGGGCAACTAGGAACAGAAGGGAAGTTTTTAACCCATTTACAGGCATTTTGCTACAATCCCCACAATTCAACATTGCCTAGGAGATCCTAGCCAACACAATAAGTCAAGAAAAAAAATGAGGCACGAAAATTGAAAAAGAAATAAACTTTTCATTATTTGCAAAAGATATGAGTCTCTGTGTAAAATATCCAAAAGAATTTACTATTTGAACTATTAAAAGAGTTTAGCAAATTTGCTGGACATAAGATCGACATACAAAATCAATGGCATTCATATATGCCAATAACAATTATTAAATATGTTTTTAAGGGACAATTTGCATAATAGCAACAAAACTTTAATGAGGATGGGAATTAATCTAAGTTAATTAAATTGGGATAAAATTATTATGAAGAATATAAAAATTATTGAAAATCATAAAAGAAGATCTAGGTAAATAAATAGAAAGGTATATCTAACTGGATGAGCAGACTCAATACTGTAAAAATGTCAATTCTTCCCAAATTAAAATTCCAATACAATGGCAATTGGAATGCCAACAAGTTGCATATATATATATACATATATAAATATATATGTATATATATAAATATATGTATGTATATATATAAATATATATAAAACTTAATAAGCTGATACTAAAATTTGTCTGAAAGAGTAAATGCCAAGAATCGCCAAGACACATTACAGAAGATAAATTTAAGGATGAATTTGCTCTACCAAATATTAATATTAACATTATAAAGTTATAGTCATTAAGAAACTGTGGAATTAACACAGTGAAAGAAAAAAAAGCAAAGAAAGAGACTAGAAAAGTTCAGAAGCAGCTCACTCATATATTGCAACCTGGTGTACAACCAAGGTCAGAATAGAAGTCAGGGAAGAAATGGTATTGAATAAACGATGACAGGACAATTGGTTATCCATATGGAAAACATAGCATTAGATCTTCCCCTCACACTATATGGCCAAATAAATTGCAGTTGGTTTAAATATCTGAATTTGAAAACAAACCTTTTAATTTATGGAACAAAAAAAAATGGGTGAATATCTTCTTAATATCAAGCTAGGGAAGGATTTCTTAACTAAGATATAATTAACTATAAAAGAAAAACTTGATATGTTTTATGTTATAATTAAAAATTTCCATAGACGAAAAGGCATAAAGATTTTTTAAAAAACACAAATTGGGAGAAGGTACTCACAATAAAAATAAATTACAAAACCTTTATGTTTAGAATTTAAATAACCTCTAGAAACATATACAAATCATTAAGAAAAAGAGAAACATTTAAATATTCTCCTTTCACAAAAGCAGAAGACACACAAATGACTAATACATACATGAAAGCATCCACAACCTCACTAGTAATTAGGGCCAATGCAAATAGAGACTAAAAATGAGATTCCGTTAGATAGGTAAAAAGTTTAAAATCCTACAATATCATATCTGGTCAAAGATGAGAGGGGAAAAAACTCTTACCTGCTACTGGAAGTTTTAACAGTTACAAGCACTTAGAAAGCAATTTGACAATTCCTACTGAAATTGAATATTCAAAAAACTTTTAATTAGGCATTTTAACTTTTAGATTTATACCTAAATTCTCATATGTGTACAAAGAATCTTATACATGACCTTCCTTGTCATTGCAATTAAAAAATATTGAAATAACCATCATCCAAACCCAAGAGATGAGAATAAAAAAGATAAAGATATGAGTAAAGAAAACAAGTTACAAAAATACGGAGGACAGATTTTAATACGGATTGCATTCAATCTGTAGATTGCTTTGGGTGGTATGGACATTTTTTGACAATTTTAAGTCTTCTAATCCATGAACATAGGATGTCTTCTTGTTTATTTGTTTCTTCTCTAATTTCTTTCACCAGTGATTTATAGTTTTTAGTGTACAAGTCTTTTACCTCGTTGGTTAAGTTTATTGGTAAGTATTTAACTCTTTTTGATGCTATTGTAAATGAGATTTTGTTTTAATTTCTTATTAGCTCTAACAGTTTTTTGTTAGAGTCTGGCATTTTCTACATATAAGAAAGCTCATGTCATCTGCAAACAGACATAATTTGTTTGTCCTCTCTGATTTGGATAATCTTTCTTTCTTTGTTTTTTTTTTTCCTAATTGCTCTGGGCTAGTACTCCCAGTACTATGTTGAATAGAAGTAGTGAGAGTGGAGATCCTTACTTTTTCCTGATCTTAGAGGAAAAGCTTTCATCATTGAGAACAATATTAGCTGGGAAAACTAGATATTCATATACAAAAGAATAAAATTGGACCCTTATGCTATACATATAAATCAACTCAAAATAGATTTAAAACATAAATATTAAACCTGAAATTATGGAACTTTTAGAAGAAAACATAGGGGAAAATTTCATGACATTGGGCTTGGGGATGATTTCTTAGACACAACACCAAAAGCACAAGCAACAAAAGCAAAATTAGATAAGTGGAAATACATCAAACTAAAAGTTTTCTTCACGGCAAAGAAAAAACTCACAGAGTGACAAGGCAGCCTATAGAATGGGAGAAAATATTTGCAAAATATGTATCTGATAAGGGATTAATATCCAAACTATATAAGGAATTCCCACAACTCAACAGGCAAAAGCTAAAAAATGAATAAAAGATAACCAATTTAAAAATGGGCAAAAGACTTACATAGACATTTCTTCAAAGAAGACATAAAAATGGCCAAAAGATATGTGAAAAAATGCTCAGTATCACTAATGATCAGGAAAATGCAAACTAAAACCACAATGAGGTATCACCTGTTAGGATGGATAGTCTAAAAAATAAAAGATAATAAATGTTGGTGAAGATGTGGAAAAATTGGAACCCTTGTACACTGTTAGTGGGAACATAAAATGGTGCAGCCACTATGAAAAACAGTGTGATGGTTCCTCAAAAGATTAAAAATAGAACTACCATATGATTCAGCAATCCCACCTTTGGGTATATATCCAAAAGAATCGAAATCAGGATCCTGAAGAGATCTATGCACTTTCATGCTCATTGTAGCATCAACATCCATCAAGAAATGAATGGGTAAAGAAAATGTGGTTTATACATACAATGGAATATTACTCAGCCTTTCCAAAGAAGGAAAACTTGCCATATGCGACAAGATGGATGAAGCTGGGGGACATTAGGCTAAGTGAAACAAGCCAGTCATGGACAAATACCGCATGATTCCACTTACATGAAGTATCTAAAATAGTCAAACTCATATATTAATAACCAGAGAATAGAATGGTGGTTGTCAAGGGTTGGGGGGACGGAGAAACAGGGAGCTGCTCTTCAATGTTTATGAAGTTTCAGTTATGCAAGATGAATAAGTTCTAGAGAGCTGCTGTACAACATTATGCCTTAGTTAACAAGACTGTATTGTGCATTTAAAAATTTGTCAAGAGAGATCTCATGTTAAGTGTTCTTATCACAAAAAAAAATAAAAAACAAAAAAACCTAAGAGGCACAAGGAAATTTTTAGAGGTGATTGACTGTGGTGTATACATACATTCAAATCATCAAATTATACACACTAAATATGTACAGTTTTCTGTATACCAATTATACCTCAATAAAACTGTTTAAAAAATAGACGAACAGAATAATATCCTGTAATTTTTAAAACTCGAAAAACCAAAACCGCATTGTTTATTGGTACATCTGTGATAAAAATATAAAAATATAGATGAAAAAGATGCATACCAATTTCAACACAGCAATTACCTCAAGGACCCCTAGGCAGCAGGCTGTTGCTTTATTTCAAACAAGAGGCTTTAAAGAAATGGTCTAAATGAGAGCTTTGGATGAGAATGCTCCCGACTGGACAGACTTTTCCAAACACACACATGCACATACACATACACATGCCAACATAGAGTGTTCATAACAAAGGAATCCTTCTCCCAGCACTTTGTTTTATGTCTGCAGCTAATGGTCCAGCTGGAGATCTGAAAGGATGAAGGATTTGAGTCCTCTAACTTTATGAGGGCTCACACTCAAATCATGTGCTTCAGTGAATCTATTTGAGCAAACATTTCCCATCCTTCATATTTAACACTATCACTGTGGACATGGAAACTTCAGGCTAAAATTTCTACCCATCATATTACCAATTCTACATTTGTCCACTAAATGCAGGCAGGAAGTCAAAATAAACTGATTCGTTCCCTTCCACTCTGCCTTCACAATTGAAAATCAAACAGGTGATGCATTTTTCTCATTAATAATTAACTTGAACACAGCTTCAAATGCTAGCATTAAACAGACGTTAGGATTTTGCACATACATTAAAAACATGAAAAAACCATCAGGAATCCTTTTTATCTCCATCTTTTACAGAAAAAGGAAAAATGCACCCAAGGCAACATAAAGAATTTAATTTTAAGATGCTTTCTATTTTAACTATCTTTATGGGACTTGGAAGTGATTTGGTCTTTTCAAAGCTTAGCTACCAGGAACAATTTTATCTTTCCAAGCATAACTCAAGGAGTTGGGAATCTTTTCTTACTGACCTATTTTTTTTTTATTTGAGATACGGTCTCACTCTGTTACCCAGGCTAAAGTACAGTGGCATCATCATACCTCACTGCAGCCTCAAACTCCTGGGCTCAAGTGATCCTCCCGCCCCAGCCTCCTAAGTAGCTGGGACTAGATGCATGTGCCACCACTCCCACCTAACTTTTCTATTTTTTGTAGAAATGGAATTTCACTATGTTGTACATGCTTGTCTTGAACTCCTGGCCTCAAGTGATCCCCCTGCCTTGGTCTCCCAAAGTTCTGAGATTACAGACATGAGCCACTCTGCCTGGCCCTTTATTTTTTTTTTAAATGTAATCCTAGAAAAATTTTCTAACTACAGCTCTCTCTCAAAAGACAATTCATTTCTCATGATGAAAAATAATAATAAAAACAGTTGTTGCATAAAAACAGCCCCATTGCAGTTTAGCCCAAGTTAGAACGCTCTGAAATTAACAAAATGAAACCACACGCAAAAAATGCTTTCTACATCTTAAGACTAAATGTCACAATTCTACTACCAAAATCATAGACTTTTTTAGAAAGTGAGGCTGAAATCACACACTGGCTATGTTTCACAGGAACCAGAATGTGGTGACCCCCTTCAGTGTGGGTTATAAGATCTTAGTATAAGCCAGGCACTGTGCTAATAGTTGGAGGGACAGAGATGAGTAAGACCTAGTACCTGCTCTCAAAACCTTACAATCCAATTGGAGAAATAAGGTAAGAATACATAGAAATAGTATACACTGAGAGATGAATAAAGATAGCAGTTATTGAACATGTACACTCTTATATGTACATTTTTATTTGCATGCGCTTATTCATTCATTTAATCCTGACAACAGCCTTAATACCTTGAGTGGATCTAGGGGCTCAAGTCGTAGCATCAGTTCTCTCTCCCTCTGTCGCCAAGTTCTGTCTCTGCTTAACTTTGCATGTTAACCTTATTTTCTCCCGCTACATACAGGCTTTTTCATGGGAAAGAAGAGCACCAGCAGCCCAGGCCTTCGCTCCTATGGCTTGCAATCCAAAGGGAAGAGAGTCATCATCCGTATTAGTTTTAGCAGAAAAACTCCAGGGCAACTGGAGAAGGAGTAGGGGAACCAGATGGAATGGGGAAAGATTTTTCAAAGGGTAGCAGGGGAAGAGGGATGGGAAAGCAGCTGGGCAGGACAGTCAGGCACCGTGAGAAGTGTCTAGTTCAATCTTTCAGGCAATAGGGAGCCACCAAAGGATTTTACTAGGGAGGGACATGGCCCTAACCATCCAGGCAGTGAGTGAACCTTGCCCACTGCCCAGACTCTGCATCTCACCACAGCTTTGCTATTCTCATTTAATATATGATCTCCTTCATCTTCAAAACAAACCTTTGAAGAAAATACCCTTTCCCCCATTTTAAAGGTAAAGGAATTAAGTGGTATCTTTAGAGACTTGTGAATGTCAAGTGTCTAGTGTAGAATAATCATTACAAGGTGCTCACTAAAGATTTGTGAATGAATGAGTTGTATGCTAACATTCATTACATCTCTGGCCCTATATTAAATACTGATTAAGATTAGTGAAAGGATATACATTGCATGGCCCTCATTCCCAAAGAACCTATGGTGTTGGGAGATAGGATTTATACACTAATATCTGCCACACAAAACGGAGAATAATTACAGGCAATACATACAAATTATACCAAGAGTTGCAGTGCTCAAGGAGGGTCTCTCTGAGGAGGTGACACTTAGGCAAAAACTTGGATGAAGGGAGGATTCTGGGGTAAGGACAATTCAGGCAGTGAGTGCTGAAAGCGGCCTTAGAAATTTTCCAACTTAAATTTTGGGTTTTCAACTGTTTTTAAGCATTGGGTCATTTTGTAAATAAAATTTTTCATAGTGTCCCGATACATACAACAGAAATAAGTAGAGTTCTTTGGAAAGTAGGAATAAAGGACTGAGAGCCCCATGTCTTGAATTTCTGCATTGTACAGTTCAGGGGCACCTCTTAGAAATCCCAGGACCCCAGGAAACATTGTATAGGATGGAAAAAAGTGCTTAAATATGGAATCCTCATTTTACAGATGGGTAAACCAAGGCTGACAGAGTAAGTGAATTGCCCAAAAGAGCACAGCTATTTAGTAGTGGCTCTGTGTATAGCACTCACATCTCCTCCCTCTGCAAATAATACTCTCTCTGCCATACTTCATTCTTTCAGTATATATCTATTAAACTCCCACGATGCACCAGAAACCAGCTTCATCACTGAAAAAATTGCAATGGGGCCAAGGAGAGAGGATTGCTTGAGACCAGCATGCACCACGGCAAGATCCCGTCTCTACAAAAAAATAGAAAAATTAGCCGGTGTGGTGCTGCATCCCTGTAGTCCCAGCTAACCAGGAGGCTGAGGTAGGAGGATTGCTTGAGCCTAGGAGTTCAAGGTTGCAGTGAGCTATGACCATGCTACTGCACTCTAACCTGGGTGACAGAGCAAGACCCTGTCTCAATTAAAAACAAAATTGCAATGGAAAAAAAAATGCCCCTGGTCCTCACATAACTTATGCTACATACATCCCCTATATTTAAAAAAATAAAAAATAAAATCAGAAAGTTAAATACTTAATTATAAATTGTGGTAAGTGCCATAAATAAGCATGCTATAAGGCATTATAACACGCCCTTTTTAAGACAAGGACCAGAAAGAGATTTATCACATGGGATACAGGAAAGTTTTGCCTTAATGATATATATTCTTAGTAATATGCCTCCCCCATATCACATATGTTGACTCATTGTATTTCAATAAAGACTTTTCATAATTGAATTCATGCTCCCACATCTGCTTTGTTCAGCAGACTAAGGAAACCTTAACTTAAAAATCTAGCCACCAAGTCATGTGCATTGATTTGAACAAGTGATGTATACTAAACTTTCTTTTCCTCCAGTATTTACGCTGCATCTAACTACTGACATTTTTTCTCCACTGAACAGATACGCAGATGACCTTTCTCTCCTCCCTTCCTCAGGGAGTACACACTTCGTGATTGGAACAAAAAGCACATTCTTCAGTCAGATTAAAAATCAGTGGTGTGTCTGACCACAATACCCAAAGAGTCTCTCTCGGAGGAAAGGGAGGCCTAAAAATTCACAAGAAGAAATTGAAACCCTTGTACACTGTTGGTGGGATTGTAAAATGGTGAGACCACCATGGAAAATAGTATAGGGGTTCCTCAAAAAATCAAAAATAGGACTACCTTATGATCCAGCCATCCCACTTCAGGGTATATATCCACAGGAGTTAAGAGCAGAGTCTTGAAGAGATATTTAAACACCCATGTTCATCACAACATTATTCACAAGAGCCAAGACATGGAAGCCACCTAAAAGTCCATACATGGATGAACAAAATGTGGTGTATACATACAATGGAATATTATTCAGCCTTAAAAAGAAAGGGAATTCTGGCTCATGCTACAACATGGATGAACCTTGAGGACATTGTGTAAAATTTCATAAATGAAATGTCAGTCAGAAAAAGACAAATACTGCATGATTCCACTTATATGAGGTGTCTAAAATAGTGGAATTCATAGAAACAGGAAGTAGAATGGTGGTTACTGGGGGTTGGGGGAGGGGGAAAGGGAAGTTGTTTTGTGGGTATGACATTCCTGTTTTGCAAGATGAAAAAGTTCTGCAGATTTGTTTCACAACAATGTGAATATCCTTAACACTACTGAACTACAGTGCTACTGTATGCTTAAAAATGGTTAAGATAGCTAAAAATTAATATTCACAAATTAAAAAAATAATTCCACAAGAAACTTTTACTTTAAAAGCCTGAAATCACTAAAGATCTGACATCATTTGAAGAATGACCAACCATGCAATGACCCTTCTTTATTATGTTTTTTTAAGAATTCACATCTTTACTTACAAGTAAGTACAGTTATAAGTTCCCAGCTTGCTTACAGCCACTTGACTCAACCAAATTTGTTTGAGGTAAGGGGGAGGGGGTAAAATGAAAAGTTGTTTTTCCTAAAGTTTTATTTGTTCAGAGTTTCAAATTATCTCTTATTACTTCTGGATCTCAAAACTAGTTGCACTTGTTTAAACTTTTTTAATTAAATTTTTTAAAACAGGAAACATTTCTCTAAGTCTAAATCTTTCGGAGGTCTTCCCCAGAATAAGATCAAACACACTTCCCAAAATCTTTTGTTCATAAAGTGGTCATTTTATAGCCAGTAATAGTCAAGAACAAAAATATGATATTCAAGTGTACTGAATGAACTTGGCTCCAAACAGGAGGTAAAAAATTTATAAGGTATTTTCTGAAGTCTACAGACCCTTCCTCTGGCTCCTTAGCTATGAGCACTTTACCTTATCCATTTTCTTCCACCTTCTAACTTCATGACTAAATTTTGCACTATTAAGTGGGGATGAGGAAAGAATGCACAATTTCAGAAAGCCATTCTAGCATTTCAGACACAAATTACATATGCCAAGCCTTATTCACAAGAGGCTGCAAATATGTAGTCTTTAATATTTTAATTTCTTTAGTTTAATTTCTGCACTGTATAATTCTGTGGTTTGCACAGCCTGTTTAATACACTATGCTTTTAATGTTGTCTACATCTAAGCCCAATAATTCTAATGAATTATATAAACTGCATAACTTCAATTGTAAGAAACATATCACAGCATCTTGCCCTGGTGAGCATGCAAGAAATGATGCTGATGAAAGTTACAATTTGGGTTCATGCTACAAATTAATGTCCCAGAAGAGTCTGAGCTCTCTCTTGTGGCATCAACAAAAATGTAGTGAGGAAACAGATTCTGGGAGCCACGCTGGAAATCCACTCGAGACATATTGAAGATGGCTAAGCAGAAGCACAGAAGCCATTGCAAAGATAAGGTCTGAGTGGACTGATCCCTTTGGGCTACTCTTTTTTGCTTTTATTCTCTCTAGAGGAAGTCAACGTATTCATTCATTTAACATTGTTTTTTAAACACTAAGCATATGCTGGACACTACTTTGGTGCTGGAAGTATAATAATGAATATTACACACATAAAGAACTATGAAGAGTCTGGGATTTTACCCTACTTGCAAGCTAACAAATTAGCCTGCCACAGTTTCCCAGATGCTGGCAAAAGACACAAAACTTGTGGGTCTGAGACAAAGAACAATTTATCACTCACAGCAAAGCAATAGCCAGTGTATTAACATTTGCAACACTTCCCTGAAATTCAGTTACTATAAGACAATGTGAGGAAGGTCAGATAGTATCTTCATACATCTGTAGTTGTATGAATTTTTTTAAGAGAGGAAACTTGAGTTTAAGGAACCTGAATATTTTATTACAAGCAGTATATTAACTTTCCTGCCCTTTGCTCTGAGATAAAACATTGTCTTTATTATACTGGACAGTAAACAAACCTGCTTTTGCTCAGGAGGGAGACACTATGTCTCTTGGCCAAGGCTGTTTGCTCAAACACCATTGAAAGTGTAGTATAGAAGAAAGGCAACCAGTGCCTTTGTTCATGAGACATGCAGAAACACAAGAGACCAATGGAGAATTGTCTCCCCAAAACACAGTCCCTTCCCTCAAGAAGCTTTGAGTCTAAAAGAGGGACTAGAAATGTTAAAATAATAATTACAAGATGGCACATAAAATGATAGGATATATACAAGATACCATGGGAAAATCAAGGATGGGCTCTTAACCAACCAAGACTGTGGAAGAGGAGCATTCAGAGAAGGGTTCTCAGAGGACCTACATGCCACAGCTGGCTCTGGAGGGAAGAATAGGAAGCGGCAGATATAGAAAGACAGAGAGAGGTCATTTTATCCAGCAGTCTCTGTGAGTGCAAAGCCACAGGTATGCAAGCAGTTTGCTACAAGTAGAAAACTACAAAAAATTGGATGTCACTGAACCTTAAAGCAGAAGGTGAAAGGTAATGGAAGATGATATAGGCAAGCAAGACCTAGAGTTTGGAGAGCCTTTGATGTCTTGCCAAGGTGCTTACTCTTTGCCCTGTTGGCACTGGAGAGCCCCTCGAGGGTGTGAGCAAATAGTTAGGTTTGCATGGGATAGATCAGTCTGAACAGAAAGGGCTCCATGTCTCTGGCTTATTGTTGTGATTTCGATATGATATGGCAGGTCCCCAGCAATCTCCTGCACTCTCTGATGATATGCAACAAACAATGTGTATGGTTGCCATCAACCACCTTTGTGTGTGCGTCTTTGATAATCCAGCAGGGCTGTTTGTGCTTCTTTCTCGGTCCTGATAAATATGCTGCCACTCTCACATTCAGCCTAACTCTCCAACAGTGCACCAAAACTGTGTTTCTTACAGCATACTTATCAACCCCACTGTCTTCAGAGTCGTTTTATCTTGTTCCCCGGGGTTTTAATAGTCAGTGATAAAGGTATCCAACTCAGCATTTTCCTATAATCTAATTTTCTCCTCTGACAAATACTGTCACTGGAAAATGATGGAGAATTTCCTGACACCTTCTGCTTCCCTTTTTGTGGCCCCCCAGAGCATTTCAGCATGCGTTGTTGATGGGGGCACTAAATGCCTGGGAAGTGTGCTGACACCACAGTTCCAATTATGGAGTCTGAGGTTACAGTGAGCTGTGATCACGCCACTGCACTCCAGCCTGGGTGGCAGAGCAACACCCTGTCTCTAACAACAGCAACAAAAAAGGGCTGGGGGTGGGGGTCCTTTTTAATCATCTATTTCTGAGAAACGGAAATGTAAGTCTTTTTACAATTCTTGGACTTGGAGCCAGTGAGACATTTAATTAGACACCAGCAGTAGTTGTTTCGACCTAAAATATGACTCTAGATACTTTATCATCACTAAACGTTACAAAATGGCACCTAGATCTGTCACAGCCCTGGACGACCAGGGATCAAAAAGGCCTGACTCAATCCTAGAAACTCCACTCCCCCAAAATTTCAAGACCAAAACTTATTCTGCAAGACTCTCTTTCCATGACATGTCAGACCAGCATCACTTTAGCAAAGCAAGTGCTCACTACCATAGTGAATGGAGTAGGAATTTATTACCTATCTGGTCCCTGCTTTTCCACTGATCTGTTATTTTGCTTAACTTTTCCATGGTATGTTGGAACCAAGGGGGTGTCTGTCAAATGTTTTCATCTTCTTAAAGTGAATCCTTTAGAATTGACTCTTCACAATCCTTAGTAGAAATAGTGTAAATCTGGGTTCTTATAGTGGCCCTTAGGATTTTAAAAACATAAACTGCAGCATCCCATGGGCAGCACCGTTGATTCAGTATGTGAAGGAAAAGATGTGAATGATCTCATCTACTCCAACATGGCTGATCTCAGATGAGAATTACTGTAATAGATGATCACAAATAATACACATAATATAATTTTCGGGAGCCCTTTTCTAGTTCCAAAGCTGTTTCATAAACATTAACTTTGATCATTATAAAACACTACAATTTTGGCATTATGTGTCCATCTCACTGACAGAAGAATCGAGGACTTGTAGCTGCATCTCTGCAGCAAGAGGCTGCCTCTGAGGCTTATATTTACACAATGTATTCACAGAGTTTCAAGGGATAGTAGCAATGAACCAGCCATAGGTGAACTGGCCATGGGTCTTCATTTTCTGAGTTTTTCATTTTGAAACCCAGAAATATGCTCAAGTTCCCATAACTATCAGTGGAATTGAAATATAAACTCAAGTCATTTGATCCCAAGCCAGGGCTCCACATTATGTGGCTTATGCCTTTGCAATATATTTCATGATTTCTAATTCCCCTGTGGTAGGACAAGTGGGAGCAGCCTGCCAATCTTAGCATTTTCATCTGAAGTGATTTCAAGGAGTCTTCAGCGTGTCAGGGGGTTCCTAATGCTCTCATCTGCCGACCATGGAGCAACTGCGCATTGCACAGCCCAGATCTAACAAGGCTCTGTTGTCGACTCTCAGGTGCAAGGCTATCTTCAACATCAAATATCATTTGCTCACCATTGAGGAACCTGCAACAAGGTTGATATTTTGAATCGCCAGATTAGTGCCATGCAAAAATATGATCTATACAAGAGCAACAGCCATGCATGGAACTATGCGTAGCTGCAGTGGTGTAGAGATAGAGGGTCCGGGATTGAGGGGAAGCTTGGCATTTACAGGTTGTGTGACCTTGGAGAAGTGTTCTCATCTTTCAGAATCTCAATTGCTTGGTGTATAAAATGGAGGTATTCCTTTAGACACCTCTAAGAGTTGACATGAATTTTAAATGGAACAATATGCTCAAAAGTTCTCTGTAACCGCTGAAGCAATGATCAAATGTCATTTGATTAGTTAATGTATGTAAAGCACCCACATAGTGAATGCAGAATAATAAAAATGCCATAAATGTTAATTATCAATGTTAGTTAATCATATTATTAATGTAGAAAATAGTACACTTCTGAAAATTTGAGCATAGCAAATTTTTCTCCATACTGCAGATTCAAAATGTCCTCTACAGAGAGTACTAGTTTTAGGATTTTTTAAGAACATATTTTGAAGTATAATATAGTAAAATGCATAAAGGACATTAATTTTAAGTGTAGAGCTTGATGAATTTACACGTTCAAATACACTCTTGTAACTACCATCCAGATCAAGATACAGGACATTTTCAACATCCCAAAAGATTTCCTCATTTCCCTGCCCAGTCAATACAATACCTCCACACATATACTCAGAGGTGATCACCTCTGGTCACCTCTGGCCTCAATCACTAGAGATTAGTTTTGCCTATTCTTGAACTTTGTATACATGGAATCATATAGTATGTTCATCTTGTGTCTGGCTTCTTCCACTCAAGGTAAGATCTGTGAGGCTCTAATCCATGAGTTCTAATCCATGTTTTTCACATACAGTTTCTTCTTTTATTACTGTATGAATACTCAACAAATTATTTGCCCATTCTCTGTTGATGGACATTTGGGTTGTTTCCAGTTAGAGGCCATTATCAATAAAGTTGCTGTGAACATTCTTATGCATGGACCTATGTGCTAAGTTCTCTTGGGTATATTTTCAGGCCTGAAATTGCTATGTCATAAACTAGGTATATGTTTTACCAGGATTTAAAAAATAACATTAACTTCCACACCTGGTCAAACCCAGCCTGACTCCAAATCTTTGGATTTCACAATGTCGTTAATTCAATAAATATTTGTTTAGCATCTGCTGTGTGTCAGGAATTATGATTGTTAATATTTTTTGCAACTTGACTAGGCTAAGGAATACCCAGATAGCTGGTAAAGCACTGTTTATAGACATGTCTGTGAGGGTTTTTATGAAAGAGATTAACATTTGAATTGGTAGAATGAGTAAAGAAGATCACCCTCACTAATTCAGGTGGGCAACTTCTAATCCGTTGAGGACTTGAATAGAACAAAAAGACAGGGGAGGGGTGAAATGTCTCTGTGTTTGAGCTGGAACATTCTCTTCTCTGGCCTTTTGACCTTGGCACTCCTGGTTCTTGGGCCTTTCGACTCAGACTAGGACTTACACTGCCAGTTCCTCTGTTTCTCAGTACTTCAGGTTTGGACTGGACCTACACCACCGGTTTTTGTGGGCCTCCAGCTTGCTGACCGCAGACCACAAAACTTCTCAGCCTCCACAATCATGTGAACCAACCCCTTATAACAAAACTTGTTCTATATACCTATGTATATCCTATTGATTCTGTTTCTCTGGAGAGCCCCGACTAAACACAGGACAACAGCAATGAAGAAGGCAGATGTCAGCCTGCCTTCATGTTTACCATCTAAGGGGTGGTGGGCAACAAAGTAGAAATTAGAACATGACGAGTGTTATGAAGAGGAAGTGAAAGTTACCATGGGAGCATATAACAAGCATTCTGATCTGCTTAGGCTAAAGGCATTTCCCCGTTCCTTTTCAAAGTTAAGTTTTCCAACCAAATGGTCAAGAATGAGTCGTGATAAAAGCACTTTGGGTTCCATTTGCAGTTTCCCCAACATGCTGCTCTGTGACTTGGGGTAAATCCCTTACCCTCCTGGGTCTCATGTGCAATAAGAATACCACCTTACATTTCTACCAAAGTGTACTGTTCCTCTTAAGTTGTTTGAAGAAGTGAGTTTGTAATCTAGTCACCAGTTATAAAAATAAGCCAGTAGAGAAATAAGTTGGACAAGGAGTCCTGATACTTTTCCGACTAGAAAAAGCTACTTAATCTCTTTACATGCAAGTAACAGAAAACTCAATTCCCCTGAAAACATATTATATCTTTAGCTATGACAAACAATTGCTAAATTCATAGGAGATTATTATTAACTCATTGGGTCTTTGAATAACAGCTTAGTAAGATTTTAATGATTTATGAAATCAGATTCGGGTATCACTCTGAGAGGAGGTACCCTCATCACAACACAGGATGCAACTTATGTTTTCAGTGTCCTCTAAGCCAGCAGTGCTCAAAGCAGCCAGGGATGCCTGGGAGTCCCTGAGACCATTTCCGGGGATGCGTAAGGTCAAAATTATTTTTATAATAATACAAAGATATTCTTTCCTTGTTCACTCACATTCTCTCATGAGTATAGAATGTAATTTTCCAGAGGCTACATGACGTGTGATATCACAAGAGAATGAATGCAGAAGCAGATGTGAAGATGCAGCTGTTTTCCATTAAGTCAGACATTAAAGAGACTTGCAAAAATGTAAAACAACACCACTTTTTCACTAATTTTTTTAAAAAAAAGTCATTTTTCATCAAAATATGTTTTTTACGTGTAATAAATGTGTCATTTCTTTTTAATAAATATTTTAAACATTTCTCAGTTCTAATTTCTAATACAGTAAATATAGACATAAATCAAATCAACAAAAGCTCTTTGGAATCTTCAATAACTTTTTAGAGTGAAAAGCAACCCCAAAAGTTTGAGAACTACTGGTCTAAGAAAATATCTTGCAGACATTCTTGATTTCCTTATGTAACAAGCTCCTGGGGTCAGTCTGGCTATAGTCATGATTACACTAGCCAAGATCGAATCAAAGAAAACAAAGCTTATGGAAACCAAGAAACAATGTAGTGCTTATAGAATACTTTCTATCAAAGAATATTGAGCATATATTTATTCTGTCTCCACAAATTGCATGATGGCTCATGATTTTATATTTACATCCATGATTTTATTTAATTCTCAAAACTCCAAAGTAAATAGAAAAGGCGTTTTTCCTCCAATTTTACAGACAAGGAAATTGTCCTAGAGAAGTTATGTGATTGATCCATGGCCATAAAGCTAACTGGATTGGAACATACCTATTTGTTTCACCCTCTCCAGTGTTCTTTCCATGTAGCTGAATGTAGAAATTTTATCTACATATTCTCTAAATTTACTTTGAATCTGCCATACTTCTCAATCAATTTTATCCTCCTGACATTTCTTTTTTCAAAAAAGCCATATTTTTTTTCTCTAAAACCTACTTTCATCAAACCTGAAAGTATCTTAAAAGAAGCTAATTTTCTGAAAGTATCTTTGTACTTCAAGGGTAAAGAAGTCAAACATACATCTTGCCTTTGCATTCACTAAAAGTAAGTACAGTCTAATTGAGACTAGAAACAAATGTATCTTCTGAGAAAGAACTAAGAGCTAATATTATATATTCCATAAAAAAGACTGGGAACTGTCTTTAAAACAGCAGACTGATAGCAGTTAAATACCTTAAGAGAACCAAATGAGTTTTTAAATTAAAAACAAGATTTATTGTTGTTAAGATTCTTTAAAAAAAATAATTAATTAATTAATTTTAAAAAGAAAGACAGATTTTGCAATCCTTTCCTAAAACCAGATGTTGATTGGTTGGTTTGTGATTTATTGATAATTTTCTTTTTTCTCTAAAGCTCTGCACAAATTAATGGGTTTTCCCCCACAATTTTATTTATTTCTTAAACTTATGATTATGTAATGCCCGACACTTCCACTTCTTGAGATTAACGGCATGCCAACTTCTAATTTAAGAAATCAACTAAAAATGGCATATAAAATGCAAAATATGAATTGTTTACTGAGTAAGGTGGTCAAGAATTAAGTAACAAAGATTTTAGTTTTAATTTGGGGGTAGTTAAAGAAGAAATTCAAATCGTGAAGACAAGTTCTGTTATTGCTATATTCACAGAAATACCAATAATTTGAAGTAGGTAATTGAACAATTACCTACTTCATTAGAGACATTAGAGACAGGTGCACTTTTAAGCATGGTTCTTAGGATGGCTCCAAAAATTCCTAAATATACAAGCATCTTAATTCCTTTTAATGAATAATCAATTACGTGTAAAATATATCAATGCCTTGGACTAACAGGGAGTTTTTTTGACTTCTCCAAATAAATGTTAATTAAGCATTTAATGTATAAATTTCCAACTTTCGTATTTGAAAAAATCCAGATGGTACTAGTCATTTTGTTATTATAATTAAAACTATGCCATTAGGGAGAAGGAGCTGGGTTTGAAGGCTAGAATAAAGAGTGAAGTAAGAACTTTTCCTTTAAAACTACCTTCTTAAATTTAACTAGTGAATTCTAATGTATCCCCACCATGATTAAAATCCAAGATTACGAATTTGCCAGATTTGGTCATTTGGAACTGTTTTTATAACAGAAACTTAGAACACTATACTTGCCAAAACAAAAGAATGAGGAGGAAAGAAATCCTCCAATCTCTAAGTGAAGGGCCTTTAGAAAACCAGGGAGTGGCAAGGCAACACTACCGTTATATCTTCTCCTAAGCAAGTCATGACATTTCAGCAGCAATTTAGCTTCAGCAAAAACAACAATAAACTGTCCCTTTGTAAAAAGGCCAACCATCACAGTCACAGGTTGGGCCATACAGTCATCAAAGAATTCAAAGATGAAGCAAGTTTTGGAAATATGACCCGTTGTGCCTTACACACTCCCCAAACTACTGCCACAGTATAGCACTCCTGGACAGTTAAAGAGTTAGGAGGACAATTTCACCAGAATAGTTGATGAAATTTCCCATCTGTTTCCATAAACTCTTGCAAAGAAAGACCCTTTACCTGGGTATTTTCAGGCACCACGGAATTTATCTCCACATTAAAAAGTTATAATCAGTGTAAATTAATGGCCCCCTATTTCACAAATTGAAACTTGGGAATTTATTTCTATTTCTTTCCTTATTTACTTTATTTGTTTGAAACTTGGAAATTTAGAAAAAAAGCACTATCCAAAGAGAGTTTGGAATTTCTTTTCTTTAAACTAAGCTTTCTGTCTATGCATCAATGCAATAGCACATTGTCTCACCACTCCATATTAGAAATTTATAGCATATGTTTTCAAATTACCTACTAGTATGCATAAATATTAATTAAATGGATGATTTATTTTAAGATTAGACTTAATTTCACTACAGCATAAGTCTTGGCCAAGTAAATATCTTCAGACATTTATGGCAGATTCTGCTGTGTAAGCTAAGGTTTCTTGAGCTCTGTTTTGTGGGAGTGTAGCATCTGCTTACCATCAAGAGGCAAGGGATTGCATTTTATGGTGACTGTTTCCTGGAGAGATGGAAAAAAAACCTTAATTTATCAACATTCATTCTTTTAAGCCTTAAATTAACAGCACATTTATAACTGATGATCTGGTTTTACAATGAGAACCTAGAACTGGGGAAACTGTATTTTTTTTATAGCCAGTTAAAAGTAGACAATTTCTCTGTTCAGAGGTCTTTTAGTGGTGAGATAGGTATCTTTTCAATCGAGGCAAAACTGATTTAAAGAATCTTGAAATGGTCACATCTTTTCAAATACGCCTGATTCCTAGGTAATCTGAATACTGTTTTACATTATTTTTCTGCAGACAAAATGGTTGGTTACTTTCAGAATCAAACCAAATAAAGGTTCTCCTATCTACAAAAGTCTTACCTCAGAACCTAATTAGCAGAAGGCTATTCTTTCGTGGTCTCCGGGGCAAGTGTAGGAGTGTAATCAAGCATTTAGGATGCGGTCATCTGGCAAGCGGACCTTTGTTTCAGGTCATTAATAAACAGTCACTGGAGTTAGGGATTCTAATCCTAGGACCACACAGCCTCCCACAAAATTTATTAATACAAAGCACTGATGAAAGAAATCATAGATGACACAAACAAATGGAAAAACATCCCATGCTCATAGATTGGCAGAATCAATATTGTTAAAATGTCCATACTGTCCAAAGTGGTTTACAGATTCAGTGCAATTCCCATCAAAATACCAATGTCATTTTTCACAGAATTAGAAAACAAAACCTTACATTACATATGGAATCAAAAAAGAACCTGAATAGCCAAAGCAATCTTAAGCTAAAAGAACAAATCTAGAGGCATCACATTATCAGACTTCAAATTATGCTACAAGTCTACAGTAACAAAAACAGCATGGTACTGGTATAAATGTAGACACATAGATCAATGGAACAGAATAGAGAACCCACAAATAAAACCATATAGCTACAACTGATTTTTGACAAAGCAGATAAAAACATACACTAGGGAAAGGATGCCCTATTCAATAAATGGTGCTGGGAAAATTGGATATATATATATAGAAGAATGAAACTGGATCCCTATCTCTCACCATATATAAAAATTAACTTAAAATGGATTAAAACACTTAAGTGTAAGACCCAAAGCCATAAAAACTCTAGAAGAAAATGTAGGAAAAATTCTCCTGGATATTGGCATACAAAGAATGTATGACTCAGACCTCAAAGGCAAATATAGTAACAACAAAAACAAATAAATAGGACTTAATTAAAATAAAAAGTTTCTGCACAGCAAAGGAAATAATCAACAGAATCAATAGACAATATACAGAATGGGAAAAAATATGTGCAAACTATATATCTGACAAAATACTAATATCTAAAATCTACAAAGAACTCAAACAAATCAGCAAGAAGAAAACAACCTCATCAAAAAGTGGGCAAAGAACATGAATAGATTTTTTTCAAAAGAAATATACAAATGGCCAAAGAAACATGAAAAAATGCTCAACATCACTAATCATCAGAGAGTTGCAAATTAAAACCACAATGAGATACCATTTATACCTGCCAGAATGGCCATTATTAATAAGTCAAAAAACAAAAGATGTCGGTGTGAATGCAGTGCAAAGAGAATGCTTATACACTGTTAGTAGAAAAAATTAGTACAACCTCTATGAAAAACTGTATGGAGATTCCTCAAACAACTAAAAGTAGACCTACCATTTGATCTAGCATTCCCACTACTGGGTATCTATATAAAGGAAAAGAAGTCATTATATCAAAAAGATACCTGCACCCAAATGTTTATTGCAGCAAAACTAATAATTGCAAACATATGTAATCAATTTAAGTGCCCATAAACTGATGAGTGGATAAAGGAAATGTGGTACATATATTACACCATGGAGGGCTACTCAGCCAAGGAATGAAATAATGTCTTTTGCAGCAACTTGGATGGACTGGAGACCATTATTCTAAGTGAAGTTTCTCAGGAATGGAAAAACAAATACCACGTGTTCTCACCTCTAAGTGGGAGCTAAATGATGGGTATGTATGGTCATAAAATGTTGGAAACTAAGAAGGGGAGAGGGAGACAGGGAGATGAGGGATAAACAATTACCTATTGGGTACAATGTACACTATTCTGGTGATGGGCATACTGAAAGCCCTGACTTCAGCATTATACAATTAATCCATATAACAAAAAACATATTTACCCCTTAAATCTATGGAAATTTTTTAAAAATTTTTAAAAAGACCAAAAAAAAAAAAAAAAGAAAAGAAAAGTAGAAGCCATATAAACACCTACAATTAGAAAATTTTAAAAACTGTGATATATAAAAATAATAAACTATCACACCTCATTAAAAATCAAATTTCTTACGGTATAATTTAAGTGTAAAAAGGAAGCCATAATATAATTATTATTATGCATTTTTAAAATTTCTTACTGCAACAATAGATGTTAATATATTGATATTACTATTGATATCAGTATTAAATATTAATGTATTAATACCATTATCAGTATAGTAAATATAATATATTGGTTAAATATTATGATACTGATGTCAAATTTTGGGTACATGTTTGTATTAATATATTGATATTGATATAAGTTAATATATTAATCACATGTTAATATTTTGATAGTGTTCACATTAGTATTAATTAATAATAGCTAACAATTAAGTTTTTCCTTCTGTGCCAGGCTCTATGCTAATCCCTTTTTATAAATTCTTTCATTTAGCCTTTATAATAATACTACAAGTACTCATTTCTTTTTTTAAAACTTTAGAAACTATTTTGAGATAACTTCTTGCTTATAGAAAACTTGCAAGAATACTACAAAGAACTCTTTTAGACCTTTTACATGGATCTACCAATTAACAATTTGCCACATTTGTTTTATCTTTCTTTCTCTTTCTCTGTCTTTCTGTTTCTGTCTCTCTGCACACACAGGTACACTCACACACACACACACACACACATACACACATTTTCTGAACAACTAGGGTAAGTTGCATACATCATTCCCCTCTACTCCTAAATACTTCACTGCGTGTTTCCTTAGAACAAGGGTATTTTGTTATATAACCACAGTATAATAATCAAATTCAGGAAATTTCACACTTACACAATAATGCTTTTTATACTACATTGTCCCAATAAAATCCTTTATAGCAATTTTTTTTTTCAGATCCAGGATTCAATCCAGGATCACTCATTGCGTTCAGATGTTATATCGCTTTAGTCTCCTCTAATCTAAAACAGTTCCTCAGCTTTTGTTTTCAATCACATTAACATTTTTTAAATGTGTGGTCCATGCATTTTAGATATCCCTCCACTTTGTGTTTACCTTCATTTTTGGTAAAAATACCATTATACATATGTGATCCTGTGTCCTTCTTAGTGTATTACATCAGCATGTCCATAATGACAGTTTGTCCCACTATTATTGGTGATGTTAATGTTCCTGAAGCCATCAGATCGTGTCAACCACTTTTCTCCATGGTAGTTACTTGTTTTTTTAATTCTTTAAGAGTATTTATATGTGCTTTGCCTCATCAAACTTTCACTTACTAATGTAATATTTATAGATATTTGTCTGAATTGGTCATTACTATAATGTTTGCAATTTGGTAATCTTCTATCTCCATCATTCCTAGCTTTCTCCTATAAGGAAGAAATTTCTTTTTTACTTATTTGTTTGTTAACACTATGGATTCACAATTCTTTTTTTATTTAATTAATTATAATCCCTTATTATCATTATTTATTTTCTTTTTTATAGATCCTGTGATGGTTAATTTTATGTGTCAACTTAACTGGACCATGGAGTGCCCAGATATTTGGTCAAATATGATGATGAATGTGTTTGTGAGGGTGTTTTTGGATGAGATTAACATTTAAATCAGTAAAGCAAGTAAAGCATGTTGCCCTCCCTAATGTGGGTGGGCCTCATCAAATCAGTTGATGGCTTGACTAGACCACAAAAGCTGACTCTCCTCCACAAAAGAGAGAATTCTTTCTGTCTGATGGTCCTCAAACTGGGACATCAATTTTTCCTCCCTTTGGACTCTAACTGAAACATTGGCTCTTCCTAGGTCTTGAGCCTGCTGGCCTTTGGACTGGAACACCACCATTGGTTCCCATGGTCCTCAGGCCTTCAGACTCAGCATGGAACCACGCCACGAGCTCTCTTGGGTCCTCAGCTTGCTGACTCACACTGCAGATCTTGGGACTTGCCAGCCTTCATTATCGCATAAGCCAATTTTTTATGATAAATCTCTTTATATATATACATATATACCTATTCATCCTATTGATTTAGTTTCTCTGGAAAATCCTGACTAATATCGATTCCCATTACTTTTTAAGTAAATCCTTACTTTTTAGCCAAGAAAATGTTCCAGGGTTATCTTGATTTTTTCTCTTCCCTGGCCGTGGAATCAGTCACAAATCCAAGTATCACGAGCTATTTTTAACGGAGCATGATATTTGAAAACAAAAGTCTGTGTTGTTGTTATTGTTGTTTTCTTATAAGTCTCTGCAGTGAGCAGTTGGGAAATATGTGTGTGAATATATACATACATACAGATGTATACATATATAAATAGTACTGAGTATATACTCACACACATGTAAGTATATATGGATATATATACCCATGTGTGCACATAGATATACAGATATTATACTGATAACCTCTAATTGCAATCCAACACCAAACACCACAGTGTTCTTCACAGCCTTTCTGATTTTTGTTTGTATCCCTCTTCTCCAGCTGTGAAAATCTGGTTGCCAGCATGGTCAATACAATTTATTACTTGCTCAGTCCTACCATACATTGAAAGTAATTTCAGAATTGTTAATCCATACATTGCAGGGAAAATAAAATCCAAATAAATATAATTGAAGATTATCTTTTGACAATAGCCAAAGCATTATGTTCAAAGTTACTTGAGGTAGCTCTTATTCACTGTTCATGGTAGTGTTATTCATTTGAAGGTTAGGCTCATCAACTTCTGTTTGTAATCCATTTTAGGATATTTTTCCCACATCCTTGTTGATTTTATTTTTTCAAGAGCAAAAAACATTAGCCTGGTGCCAGAAGTCAAAACTACACAAAAGAATTTACTCAGAAAAATGTCACTTACTTCTCTGTGCATTCCACTTTGCCCCTACCCATCACCTGTAGGGAACCAATCTCATTGATTTCTGATTTATCCTTCTTGCAATATATATTTTCTTGTTACTTTTGTTTCTTACATAAAAGGTAGCATACTATACATACTCCCTTGCCTTTTGCTTTTTTCACAGGAAAGTACTGTGTCTCCATTTATGGCGATGTTTTTCCTTCTTTTTTGCAGTTGCATAGTTCTTCATGATATGAATGTTCCATAGTTCACTCAATAAAAATTTCCTATATTTGGAAGTTTGGGTTATTTCCAATATTTTACAATTATGAATAATGTTGCCATGAATAACCTTGTGCATTTTTTTATATTATTGAGATATACCTTCAGGGTAAATTCTCTGAAGAGAGATTATTGGATCAAAATGTACAGACATCTGTAGTCCGGTTAGGCACTGCCACCTTCCCCCCCATTGCCACATGTGCTTTCGCTAGCAATGTCTGAGCATGCTTGTCTTTCCTCCACCTCACCAGGAAAGTATGTTGTCAAGCTTTTAAATTTTTTTGCCATTAATTTGCATTTTTATGAGTAAAACTGAACACTTTGTATATGTTTAATGACCATTTTCATATTCTTTTGGTGAGTTATCCCTCCTGTCTTTTGCCCGTTTTTCTATTGGGTTTCTGTTATCACCCCTCTTTAACATAGAGGGCAACAAACTCCAAGAAGAGGAGTAACCCAGGGTCATTTACGTAGGAATTGCGGGAGCTGAAACTGGATATTGACTATATAAAGAGAAAAATTGCACAAAAAGTTTTCTGTTGCTTTTGGATCATTATCATTGATTCTCCAAATTTCCTGCCAGAGTATACATATATTACTTTAATAATTAAGAGCAAAAATTAAGTAAAGTTTAAGAAAAAAAAAAGAAAGAGAAGAAAAATCAGCTGCTCCTTAAATCACAACAACTTTCAACAGTCTGCCAGGAGAATCTGCATGTCGAAGGCGAGAGCAGCCAAGCATGCAGGCTGCCAGCTGCCCGGGGCTGTAGGAGTTTGCCCTATTTGTGTTTATTTTAAGTGAAAAAGTAAAAACAGACGGAGAAATAAGTAGAAAATATTGATAAGGTGACATTTGGGAAGACTGATACTGCATACTGAAACCAAGCAGCAACTGGGGAACATAGATACATCCTCTAAAATCAATGACTCGAGATTCATAAGAGAAACAAGACGAAGGAAGGGAGGAAGCTCACCAGTGAGACATAAATCTTAGAGGCTGTTTCGGGGTCTTCAGGAGTGACTGGGGTGAGGAATGCAGAAGTAATGCAACAAATCTGCTACCTCGGAAAACTGAAAAATGGCAAAGTCTGGGGAAGGGAGCCATAAATCAATTCTCCTGCTAGGAAGTGGTTTTCAGGCCTAACAGCAATTAACATCACCAGAGGAACGTTTAAAGTAAATGGATACCTGGGCCTCATCCTTAGAAAATTAAATCAGAATCTCATGGGTGGGAGGCTGAAATCCTGTTGAGAACCACAGGTCTAGCCAAGGTACAAGGGGGACGTTCATAGACTCAACAAGTCTACCCATTAATGCACGTAAAGAAGTTATATCACCATTGTCTTTATCATCATCACCACCATCATCATAGCTCCCATTTAGTAAATAGCTTACTATGCCCCAGATTACATGCTGGGTACCTTATACTCTTTACATATTTCAATCTTCACAGCAACTCTTCAGGGTAGGTATTTTACTGTAGAGTTGATGAGACAGGTTCAGAGAGATTAAAAGAGTTACCTAAGTCTGTTCTTGGCATTTTTTTTAGCCCATTCAATATTGTGATTGCACCATATTTTTCACATTTATCAACTTCACTAACTACACTTACCCTACAGTATAGCAACTTCTCTCCTACCTAGATTAACACCCAAGAGAATTGAGTACATGCATCTACAAAAAAAGATTTGTACAAAATAGAGAAACTCTATTCATAGTATTCACAAAATAGAAACAATGCAAATGTCCTTTAGCAAAAGAAAGGATAAAAAAATTGATATAACCATACCATGCAGTACCGCTCAACAATTTAAAAAGAAACTTCTAAACTGATATATACAACAACATGGGTGAATCTCAAAAACATCTTACTAAACAAAAGAAGAGAGACACAAAAGAATACATACTGTATGATTCCATTTACATAAATTTTGAAACACAAAATAAATGCATAGTGTCAGAAATGAGAATAATGTTTATGTTTGGGAGAGGGGCATGTATATAGTCACATAGGTGTATAGGGATGTAAAAATTTACTGAGTTACACATGTAAGATCTGTGCATTTTACTATATGTAAATGAGACCTTGATCAAGTACTACAATTTAAAAATAAATAAAAAGAAGTTTACCCAATATCATAAAGCTAGCAGTTGAGCTGAAAACAGACCCTAGGCTTATCTGAGAAAAACCTATGATCTATAAACAGGGGTACTTTTCCCCTAAATGTGTATTAACTGCTCCCATTCAAGTGTCACAGTTACTCGTCTAAACTGAAAACAGTCCAAATGCCTAACCTTAGGGGAGTGATTAAGTAAATTATGGTATGCCCATATAATAAAATATAATTCAGCCACTAAGTGATGATTATGAAGGTTTTAAAGCAATAAAACTAAATGTTTATGAAACAGTATATGTGAAATAAAGCAGAATATTAAATTGTACCTGCCCAAATGATTATAACTATTTAAGCATTAGAAATACAAATATATAAGGACCAGAGGGAACATTAAAAACTCCTAATTTGTTATAATTGAGGGATTGTGGAAGATTTTTTGAATTTGATGGTCATTATTATCATTATAATATTGTCTTGACAATGAACTAGAAAGGATATAATAAATAAGAAATCTTTAAAATCATTACATGTCCTATTTCCAGTGGAATAAACCTAACAGTTTTTGTCTAGGACCCATCCTATGAAACCACCCAGAATTATGCTGGATGGTGAGCGGGGCTGTTAAACCAGACTCTAATACTTCCAGTGACTGAAGTTTCTCAGAGAGGATTTTAGAGCCAATTCTAATTTGTGTCAATGATGGTATGATATATAATTAAACTAAATTAAAAAGCAAAAACAGATAAATAAAAATCCAATATTCAAAATGTGCCATTTGAAAAGCCAATTCCAGTATACTAAAGAATACATGAATACATACATTTTAAACAAGGAATATCAGTCCAACTCAGTATTTATTGCTTTTGATTACAGGCTGCTAGAGGGCAAGGTCAGTTCTAACTTGTGCTGTAAAAGGTCAATTTGTTGTTTATGTGTTTGTCAAGCAGGAGAAGCACAATATATGGATATTATTTGTTTAAAAATTATAGCATACACTGTGGATTAAATATGGCAGATTGAACACACATATTTTTCTCTGCTTTTCCAAATCCTACAAACACGTCATTAAGAATATAAAATGATATGAGTCTGCCAAGACAAGCAGAATGGTAAGACAACACCAGATGAGTCTATAAACTGATGAATGGAAAATCAAAATGTGGTATATCCATACAATAGAATATTATTCAGCAATAAAACAAAATGAAATATTGATATATGCTACACTACAGATGAACCTTGAAAACATTATGCTAAGTGAAAAAGCCAGACACAGAGGTCATATATTTTATGATTCCACTTGTATGAAATATCCAGAACAGGTAAATCTATAGAGACAGAAAGCAGATTCGTGGTTGCCAGGGTGGGATGGGGGTGGGGGAAATCGGAAATGTCTGCTTAAGGGATACAGTGTTTCTTTTGAGGATCATGAAAATGTCTTAGAGCTAGATAGAGATTGTAGACACACAATATTGTAAATGTACTAAGTGCCACCGAATTGTAAATGATTAATTTGGTGTTATGTAAATTTTATCCCCATTTTTAAAAAACACAATAACAAGTGAGAAATAAATACAAAACTTAGAAGATGGCAAACAAATGGCAATTGACTTACCAAAACAGAGTAAGTGGAAACTTGTGGGCTACTGAAGTTTTCTTCTCCAGGGAAAAGGAGCAGCCTAGGAAAAGAGGACTACCAATAAAGTTAGACCAGATTCCTGCCTGTCAACAAGCCCCATTCAGAAATCACCTTCAGATGCCTCACTCCTAAATATGAATAACACTGGTAGCCAAGAATCACAAAACATGGAGGAAACACTGCACCCATGAAATAAGAGCAAAAGACTACATTTTAAAGAGTATTGAGAAAGCAAGAAAGAATGCTCGGAAATTAAATATATAAGACAGGAGAAATTAAAATTTCAAAAGAAGATTTACAAAATATAGTTTGAACTAGCACCTCTTGTATTATCCTGAAGGGGGCTAGAGCCCATTCTTCAAAGTGAAGTATCACAAGAAAGGAAAAACAAGCACCACATGTACTCACCATCAAATTGGTACTAACTGATCAACACTTAAGTGCACACGTGGAAGTAATATTCATCAGGTGCCGAGGAGGTGGGAGGAGGGTGGAGGCGATGGGTAAATTTATAACTAATGGGTGCAGAGCACACTGAGGGATGGACACACTTGTAGCCGTGGCTTGGGCAGTGCAAAGGCAATATATGTAACCAAAATGTTTGTACCCCCATAATATTCTGAAATTTAAAAATAAAAAAATATATATGGATGGTAGGACAAAAAGACAGATGAGGAAAATAAGAGAGAGAACGTAAGAAAAGTAGAGAGTCAACCCAATAGCTAACATTTGAGAAAGAGAGAACAAAGATAGGGGGACAAGAAAGCCTGAATAATGGCCCACAAAGATATCCAGGTCCTAATTCCTGGAACTTGTGAGTGTTATCTTATATGGTAAGATATAAGCCTTTGCAAGTGTGATTAAATTAAGGATTTTAAGATAGATTATTCTGAATTATCCAGTTGGATCCTAAATGCAATGACAAATGTTCTTATAAAAGGGAAGCAAAGGAAGATTAGACACAGAAGAGAAGAAGGCAATGTGACTATAGAGGCAGAGTCATCGCATATTCATTGCAAATGTAAAAATCATGTAAACCTTGAATTATTCCTGCAATAATAGTTGTTTTAATCCAAACATTCCTATTTACAAGGCTTTTAAAAACAAATGTGAATAGAATCCATATTAAAGGTACATTATCATTAAAGTTTAAATAAAAAGAAGGATATGAAGCCATAATGAATAGTCTCTCGTGAACACCTCTAAGGTCCCAGCACTACCTAAGTGGACAGTAATTTGTAGCTCTGAATGGTCATCTGAGAGTCAATGCATAGATGAAGAGATGCAGGTACTGCTTGCAGAGTGCAACAGTTCTCTTGTGGACCTCTGTTGGCCATGATGGCATCAGTCAGGTTGGAAATAATTACATATGCTAATAGTGACAGACGTTACTGTGCATGTCAAGGGGAAAGCAAAGGAGACATCTACACCAGACTTTTATGTTGAGCCCCTGAATAAAAGGAATTGCAGACCCTCCAGGGCCGTGTATGATGCGCAGATTCAGCAGCGCCAAAGACTCTTCCACAGAGCAATGCAGCTTACCTCACTCCCGTGTGGTTCATGGAGGACAGGAAATGGTTTCCAAGCAAGTTACCTTCTACCCAGAGATGTTTTTCCATAAGCCATTTAAGATGTTTTACTTTCTTTTCATCTAGTTTCCAAAAGTAAAGTTAAAAAACTTTCTGGCAATAAAGAATCTGTAATATTATATAAGTCATTCATTTACCTTTTATTAAAAAAAATAAAGCTCTATGGGGTTTCATATTCAAGAGTTGCAGAAGCTGCTATTTATTGGCATGGTAATGGCTCCCCTCCTGCCCACCCCAACCCCAGGGAAATCCTCTCACAGCCACACAGTCATGTATGTACGCGCACGGCACACGCAGGCCCCTGCAAAACACTATGGCAATAAAACCTTCCTCACGGGAGCTGGTAGCTTGTTAATTATTGTAGCCTTTCCCTATTCAACTTACCAAACCCTCCTCAGAGCTCCACAACACTATCACTCCTGCTCTGGTGAGAGTGAAGGGCCAGAACCCAACCACCCACCATCCCCCGGAGAAGTCACAACGTACATGCTTCACCGCAAGCTGCCGATCCTTTCAGACGCCCGCGAATGGGGGGGCGGCTGTGGACACGGGACCTCGCGGCCCGTCCCCGCCCAGTCTAAGCTGGTTCCGGGAGGGGCAGGCCCGCCCGCGCGCCACTTCCGGGCCGGGCAGGGCGCGGCAGGCGCGGACCTTCCCCGCCCCGGCCAACCTTCCAGCAGGCGCCCGATGATAGAGTCCAGGTTGAGCTTCTCGCTGTCGGACATGGCGGCGCCGCCGCTCCGGCCCACCAGCTGCACTGGAAGGATACAGCCACAAGCCAAGGAATGCCAGCAACCACTGGAAGAGGCAAGGAATGAATTCTCCCCTAGAGCCTCTGGAGGGACACAGCCCTGCCAAAGTGAAATTACAGCAGATGAAAACTATGAATCTAAACTTAAGGAATGAAGAGCCCCGGGCATGGCATATATGTAGGTAAATATATACAAGTTTTTCCTTATTATTTGAATTCCTTTAGAAGATAATTGGAAAAAAACCAAACCAATAACAGTGTAGTGTGTGGTTCTAATGTGTATGACAGTAATGACACACAGGGTGGGAGGAGAGAAATGGAAGTCCTTATACTACACATGAAATGGTGCAGTATCATCTGAAGGTAGACTGCAATACATTAAAGATCTGTACCATGAATTCTAATGCAGGGTTTCTCAAAAGCAGCACTATTGGCACTTTTAGACTAATCTTCAGTTAATTTCCAGAGTTCTGAAAAAGTTAATTCTGACCATTTTTGCCAGTGTTCTCATTGCTTTCATGGAGAGAATTTTCAGATATCCTTAGTCCACTATTTGCTGATGTCACAGGAATCTCTTTTTAAAAAGTTTGACTTTGCTTGTCTCTGCTTTTATCATCCACTGATGACTTTATGGTTTAATGTTTAAAGAGCAATTTTATATTCCTTATTTCTAAGATCTTGAGGACACCTCACTTTTGTCTCCTTTTGCCCTCAGGTATTGACTATTAAAGAAATGTTATAGCTACTTAAACCATAGTCTCTAAGTGGCAGTAGTCATTTGTGTCCTGTATTACTTTGATGGGCCAATTAGGAGGAGGGAAATCAGATTGATCACACTTGATCAATATAACACAAAATCAAATAATATAAAGCTGTCCAAACAACAACAAGTTATAAAGGGCTTGCAGTTACAATCATATATTAATATAGCTTTCCTTGGCAATACTGCAAATTACTAAGTGTTTTATAACCAGCAAGTGCTTTAAACTGTAGTAGGTACTTTCCACTGAGGTAGATTTTAATAGCACCACCTCAGCTCTCTATAATTGGGAGGGACCTTTCTGTAAAGCAGCAGTGAGCTTAAATGTTGCCTCAGTCCATCTAGAGTCAAGGATGTGTGGGATAGTTTTTGTTAGTTTTATTATTTGTGTTTTTTCTTTGGGAGATTTTGTTTCTTTTGTTTGCATATTTCTTTCTTTTCAAAAAATCCATTAGTGGAAGAATCTATAAAAAAGTTAACCTGATTTTTGTGGATTCATCAGAGCCCTGCTGACTTTCTAAGCTATCACCTGCTTTCTACATTATTCTCTCCTGCAATTTTGTACAAACTTTTTCAATCTCACAAATCCATTATAACACCTGTGATTTGCTAGCTACTTGCTGGGGTTGTAGTATCTAATAGCACGGCCTCCAGACTTGCTCAATAAACTAAGAGGGCCCTGGTGTAATAGCAGTCATAACAGTTGTTTTCTATTTATTGAGTTAGCACAGAAAAGCATTGTTTACACATTTTAATAATTTTATACTGAAAAAATACACCATAATAAAATTATAAGCCAGTAAATATTTTTCCAGCAATACAAATGAAATTGTTTCTCTCTTAGTTAAGTTACCAACAAATCATCTATTTCAACAAATACAAAGAAAGAGGAGCAAAATAGCCCTCTCAATCTGTTTAGGTCAGTCCCCCCCACACACAAGTTGAAAGCGTCACTGGTAGAATTGATGAAATATGCAGTCCTCAAGCTACAAACTTTAACATTTGCTTCTGGGGGAGACAACAACAAAAACTCTATTTAGCATCTAGCCAAGGATTGTGATTTCATCTCCACATGCCATAAACTCAAGTCATATATGTAATTACACAGAGGGAATCACATGTACATATCAAAGACCTTTTACCCATGATGATGGATGCAATCTTGGCCCACAGTCCTCTTCATGACATGCAGGGTTTCACTGCTTCCAGGACCTCATGCTCTTCTAGTTGTTTTGTCATTTAGTGAAAAAGAGTACCATCTTACAAAAAATTAACTAAAATACACCAACCCAACACTTTAATAACAGGTATCCATAGTCTTTCCCATCCCTTACAATTTCATGAAATAATTGGAGTTTGGGGGCACTCAGGACTGATAGTATTTGGAATCTAGGTGCATACTTTTTATTACAAAACAGAATCTGCAGATGTTTGGGTTAGAAAACACATGGAAAACAAAATGTGGACTTAGCAGAAATCCCTGCTTCTTCACTCAATATGTATGTATGTACCTATGTATGTCCACCTTCTTCCAGAAAAGATTTAATGCATCTGTAGCATTTCTCCATCTGTATAGAGCAATTCTTTTTTAGTTCTTTCCATAACTTGCAAATATTTACTTCTATCTTCTATAACTCTGTAACAATAATATCTAAATCTTCTAGAAGTTTATTGTCTTTGAAGAAAATGCTTTATCTTTCTAAATAAAGAAATAGAATGGAGAAGGTTGGAGAGATGAGGAGTGTTGAAGATGTTGGCTATAATACTAAAAAGAAAAAAAAACTTTGAAGAAATTGGGAAATTAATAAGAGGCATTATCAGATGGTACAAGACCTTTACAACCTTTATGTGTAGGATTTACTTCCAAATAAAATATACTGTAGATTCTGCATGATTTGGTCATAGCTGGGTATTATGTTTCAAAAGAAAGGTTCAAAAAATACTCTCTGAGAATTAGTAAAAATTCCTGGGAGACCGTCACACCTCCGAAGGCTGGGGAAGTGGTGGAGTCCAAGTGCATATCTCTAAGGTGTAAAGGGGAAGAAATTTTTACATAAGTTATATATATAATTGTTATATGTTATGTACATAACAAATAGATAATATATAAATAAATACACTGAGGAAAGTAAGAAGGACCAGAGAAGGGTGCAGGGATATAGTGGCCATGAGTGGGTGGTGGGATCTGCTAAGCTGGGCAGTGGGGAAGGGCCATGGGTTCACCTCCCTTTTTTGTCCCCTCATCCATGCTGAGGAGCCCTTGCTGACTGCTCCCTAACTCTCTGATGGGGGCCTGGAACTTTAGACTGGAGCGTGCACTCTCTGTGCCCCATTGCCTGAGTTGGAGTCCAGGTCAGAGGATGGAAAATGTTGGTTGGTTCCTTCTACATTTTAGTGGGCCCTGGGGCTTTGGTTCCATGTTTGATTTTTTTGAGTGGGTTGGGGTCTTCTTTCTGTCTTGTTACTGCATTCAGTGGAATCCAATATTTGGAGAAGACTGAGATATCAAACAGGTAGAAAAACCCTAGGTCCAACTCACAAAAGACATTGACTCTTGTTTTTTGTTTTTCTCTTCCTTCCCATTTTCCTAAATTAATTATAAAGACAGGGGGACATCAGGAATGGAAACTCCCAAGAAAGATAAGAACATCTAGTCTTGGAAAACTACTTGGGCAGGGAGAGAATGAGACCAGGGCTTCTAACTAAAACTCACAGACCATCTTCCTGGGTGTGGTAGAGGCTCCAGGGTAAAATCTGAAACATCATGATTTAGGAGCCACGGATTGCTTTATTAGGAGATTTCAGGGCACTTGAGAGGCACAGTGCTGTCCCCAACATTGTTCATCAGTCATCCTCCCATTTCAGGTGTCCCTGGGCCAAGCCTCCTCCCTTTTTTAGGCCGACCTGGACAGCAATGCTGAGCCGCTGATAGGCTCTAATCAGACATAACTGCATCTGTGCTAAGGGAGCGGATTCTACAGAAGGGAGCATAGATGTTCCTAGAGATCTGAGATTCTGTGCCTTCCTCAGCAGGGGATTACTGTCTGAAATATCAGTTGAAGATCACATGCAGAAAACCCTTCATTATTTCAGTTTTCCAGAAGCATCGCAGGAAATATTTTTATACACTTTAACCACGAATGACATGGAAAGAATGCAAATCACGATGAAATCAACGCAGAAAGTCACATAATTCATTAATGAATTCCACATAATTTATTCAATAACCAATGTCTTCTACTTCCTTAAGGAGGAGACAGTGAGAATGGATTCAGCCTTTTTTTTTTTTTTTTCTTCTATCAGCATCAATTCAGAGGCAGGAAGAACAAAGCAGGAGCTTTAAAAAGGTTCTGCTATTCAACAGCAGGCTCTGACAGGGTTAACCTTAAACTCTCCTTTCCATGACATCCCAGCTCCATAATGGCTGAGGACGTCAGTTCCTAGAGACAGTGCTCAGAAAACAGAGCCCTTAGAACAGAGGCACATGGGAAGGACAGCAGAACCTGGGACACTCCGAACCCTGCTTCTTGGGAATTAAACAACGATAGAGCTGGCCAGTGGGTCTTGCCCACTAAGTGATGGTGTGAGATGTAATGGAAGGACTTTTGGTTGGTGTTGGAGGCAAAATTTCCAGGTAGGTCCTGACTTTGGACAAGTTGTCAACTGCCGTAATTCTTAAGCTGCTTCTCGGAGACAGCACCTGGCCTGCAAACCTGAGGGGGTTGTTTTGATGATCACCTAGAATAAGATGTGACCCTTACCGGGAGAGGATCAAAATGGGGGTGCAAGGTTGGGGCTCTCTCACCCAGAAAAGAACAGGGGATTAGCAGAGACTTCTGAGCACAAGATGCCCAGTTCCAGCTGGAGGTTCCATCAAAGACCAAACGTAAAAATAGAATGGGGCATTTGTTTCAGAGGCTTCATACATGGAAAAGAGGGAATGGACAAGGCAGATCTATGGCCAAAGCCTAGACAGGTCCATCTTTAGATGTTAGAGTGGCCTCTGTGGGCAAAGGAGATATTGAAACTCACAAAGAAAAAGCCCATCATTGGCCAAATCCTAAGGAAGAAACTGGGGTTTACGCACAGAGTTAACAAAACGCAAGAAAACAAAGTCTACTCAAGGGCTCAGAAGAGCCCAGATATACAACTTCCTGTGATGACAAGGCGTCCTCCTTCTGTGAGCAAAGGAAAGGGCTGAGGGCCACATCCTGCAACCTTCAAGCAAGAGCTGGGAGTCTGAATGCTGTAAGCATTAATATGCATTTCACAGACAGAGGCAGAAAACCCAAAACAACTGTGAGGTTGCAGGATTAGCAACTGTGTTTCAATTAGAAAAAAATAACTAGTTTTCATATTACCACACCCTCTGAAGAAAATGGTCTTTGTTTCTCCTAACCAGAAATAATTATTGCCAGGTCTGCTTCTTTTATCTAAACAGAGGGTAGTGTCTTTTGTCTCTGGTGTGTTTGGGGGAAAGTTTCAGGGAAGTCCAAGAACTCAGCCTCATAGAAAACAAGGGTTTGACTTTAGCTCTCAAGAGCTGGCCTTGGCGTCTGGAAGGTGACCAGGTTTAAGGAGGGTGGTTGACAGTGAGCCTCCACCATCCTGGGTTCCTTCTACCTGTAAAAACATCCCATTTAAAAATTTTATTATAATACCACAATTATATATAAAGTATATGTATATACCCATATGCAAACACCCCACTTCACAAACATTCAGAGATTTAAACAATGAAAAAATCCAATGATGACCAACCCCCAGGACTTGGACCATTCAGTTCCTCCCCTGCTCCCTCATTGTCTTGGATGTTACACAGTATTGGGGTAGAGTGCAAGGGGTTTCCCAGTCATCAAAGGGCCGAAAGTTACCCACTCAGCCTCCAAGAAACCTCATAAACACCCAAAATGGAACTGGAAGCTTGGAGGTTGTGAGGCTCTCAGCTCAACAAAATAAGGAGACATCTCAATGATGGTGAGTTCTTTGGTGAAGAAGTTTCCACTTGCCCCCCTCAACCGCTTCCTTTCCTGAAGAGGCTGAGGAGATGAGCGCTGCTTCTCCATTCTTAGCTGTCTTAATGAAAAGGTATAGCTGACGGCCACCTCACCTTTCCTCTCTCTGTGCGACTCAGCCACTGAAGTCAGCACAGACAAAGATGGCAAATGAGTCCACATCCTCCTCCACATCCATGTTGTCCCGGTCATTGCCATTGAAGGGCCGAGTGGAGGAGCTCCTGGGGAAAAGGAAGCCACAACCAAGTGGAGTAACCCAAGGAGGAAGCACCAATGGCCGTGGAATGCCATTAAAAGTGTACAGAAAGGAACCACTGTCCTCAACTATGTGCTCCCACCAGTCATCAGGCCTGGAGGGGAGGAGAGGTGAGAGGAGTGAGCCTCATTCTAACTCCACCTGCCTTAGCTCCCAGATCCAGGATCTAGAGAAGCAATTTTTATCTCCTACAGACAGATTCAGGCTTACAGAGCAAACATTTCCCGGGAGAATAATGTCTGCTATTTATTACATATTTAATAACATTGCACAGTCTTTTTTTTTATTGAATTCTCCCAACCTGAAGTTCAGAGAGGATTTGCAAGCTCCGCACACCTGCCAAAGAGTCAAACAAAAGGTTGCTGGACCATCACAAGTTTAAAAAGTCCTGATTAACATCTAGGAGGATTCTCGAATATTCTTTGGTTCAAAGAAAGGACTATCTGCATGGACTGATAACACCTTGATAATCAAAGCCCCGTGGTTCTTTGTGTTAAAGGAAAAATTCAGTTGATGTCCAAGTTGATGTCTTCAAAGAAATGTTCAGGGTTGGAAGGAGGCATTTGAAACAAAGTTGGACCTATTGGAACAAGTTAAAAGAATAACAAAGTGGGGCCCCTGGGGAAAAAAAAAAAAAACAAGAGCAAGAAAGCAATCTACTTCCTCTATTCTAGCTTCTGGGCATTTTAGCTCAAAGAAATGAATTCAAAAGTGAATTGCAAAGGGGAAAAATGCAAAAATGTTGCCCAGAGGCAACAAGCAACAATAATTACAGAAAGAAGAAGAAAAGAGACTTAAAAAAACAGAATTTTTTTTAGTCCACATAGAAAACAATGACAAATCTTCTGAAAAAGAGCAGAGAGGATAATGCCAAACGTTGTAGGGAGAGGGAGAAGAACAGGTCAAACTATCCAAGGTGAGATAGCATTAAGATGACATATGGATGGCTAAGTTAACAAGTAAACTGCTAATATAATAGAAGAAGTAGTTTCTAAGAAATACTGACTAATAAATCAAAGAAAGAGACTGGAAAAAATGAATGAAATATAATTACCTGAGGTCCTCCAATCCGTTGTCCCATGGTTTCTTCTAGTTCAAAGAGGGAAGTAATAGTAATAAAGTTTGCCAGAGTAAAGTAACATTCTGCCTGAATGTTATAGCCTTGTGACCTTTGCCAGAACTTAAAACATCCTGCAAAACATTTGGCTTTTATCAGGGCTTCAAATGGATTATAAAGCAAACCATGTGTCCTGTTTCACATCCAATCACAACTCACACGGGCCTTTTAACTGAATCATGGTATCTTGGAAACTTCCAATTGCAAACAGTCATTTGGACATCTTGTCTGGGGCCAGGGCAGGGTGCACACACCCTGTACAGTCTTGCTACTTGCTGGGTTTGGTTTTAAATGCCTCTGGGGAAGTGATTCTTTGTTCTCCTCTTTGAGATATATCCTGCCATCTATTAGGACCCACTGCCAGGAGATCCTCTGTAATGCTCACCTTCTGCAACTAATGCCCTAATATTTCTCATTAATGAGTATCGCTACCACTCTCAGAGGAGGAGTTTCCCCACCAGAAAAGAAGGAAGCTGTGAATAAAGTGGCTGGAGATTTTGGAAAGAACAGAGAAACCAGGGACCAAAATATACTTGGAAATAAATAGGCTAGGTTTCCTCCTTGTTCTCTAGACACCTGACATTGACCCCCCACCCCCATCCGTGGGACTTCTCACCTCCCACCCTGCACCGTATTTTTATGATTATATACCTATCTCCCCCATTAAAATGGGAGTACATAGAATCTGTAGTAGACACAGTGTGTGTTAAATGTGTACTGATGGTGAAAAGAAACTTCAATTGCATAATTATAGCAAGGAAATGACTGTTTTGCTGGGCGATTTTGGTTTCTAGACATGGAAAGGACAACTCGTGTCAAACTAGAAATCCTTTTGGGGCCAGGCACCAGACTGGTCCATGCAGTACCCAGGCATTAACAAAGAGCCGTGCATTACACTGAGTGGGAAGATGAAAGCAGCCATGTGGACTGCGCCAGGCCCTAAGCTCTGCCTCTTCAGACGGAGGGACCAGGATACCCTACTCACCTTACCGAGACTCCAGCCTCGCCTCATGCTTCAGTGGGAAACAGAAGCAAAGGCTTCCGGCGTCCTTTCACCACCAAATCCAAGCTCGTCTGTGTCCCTGGTTACCCGTTGTTAGCTCCTCCCTGTAAAAGAACCAGAAAAACCACTTCTCGCTTTGGGCCGGGAGCCCATCCCTTCTCCCTCAGAAACCTCATTCCTTCAGTTTGCTGCTCCCGTCAGCAGAATCCTGCTTTTTGCTTTCTGCAGGCTCATTCCCACCCATATTCCATGTGCTCTAGTATCTCCCTGTTCAAAACTCATACAAACACCCCCACCTCGACCTCACAGTCCTCTAAGCCCCGTGGTCCATTCTCCTTCTCAGCCAGGACTCTCAAAATATGTTGCTGCAAAACTTTTCTGCACTTTTCTCATCCCCAATTAGCTCTTCAGCCCTCTCCAAATAACCAAGAGTCACCAGTGGTCTCTGTTTTGTCAAATCCAATGAACACTTATTTTCTTCTTAAAAAACCACTCTCTCTCCTTCATTTAACACTCTCTCTCCTTCACTTCCTTGCGCTTGTGCAAGGAAAACCAGAGCTGGACAGTAGTTAAAACAGTAAAAACACCTTTTATGCAGGACTATTGCAGTAAGGGGAAAGAGACCATGGTGTAGAATTGGGCTCAATTCCGAACGCAGCATGGGCAACTGGGAATTCATAGCCAAGGAGCCGGGTGAGGGTGTGTGGAGGGAAAATTACTAAAAGCAAACATCAAGGGAAAGGAGGACTCTGGCTAAACCCACCTATCGGGACTAGCTTCAATTTTACTCATTTATAGAATAGGAATGAAAATAGAATCTACTCCAGAGAGTATTTGAGGGTTAAATGAGATAATACTGGGAAAGCATTTGATAAGCACCTGGCATATAATAAGAATTCACTAAATGTTAACTTTCATAATTACTATAATTAAGTGTTATTATTTCCTTACTTTGGGCCTTGCACTTTGCTCCTCCTTATGCTGGGAGTGTTTTTCTGCCTGATCTTCTGCCAGTTAACTCCCACTCATCCTTCAAGTTTTAGTTTACATGTAAACTAAATTTTCACTTACTCAAAAATTACTTCCTGGTCCATTTTTGACTATACTACCCCCTTGGTTTTCTCTCATAGTGGCATTTTTCCCTCTTAGAGCACTCATTAAAAGTTGGACGTGTACATTTTTTGTATGTTCATGTATCTAATGCCAATCTTCCCCATGGAGCTACAAGTTCCACGAAGGCAGGAGCCGTGACTGCAGGTGCTGCCCCGTCACATAGCCAGCACCCAGACTGACATTTTGCTCAACACATGAATGAGCTCAATAAACAGAGAGCTATGTTACCAAGTTCTAACACAAAGAGCCCAGGCCTTCTTTCATATAAAACAGCCCAAAATGAGTTTGAGAAATTGCCTGTGAGTATCCCTTATAATACTAGGTTACACATCGATAGCACTCTACAGTCTTGTAAGCCCTTTTAGATGCATTAATTCTTTTAATCTTTATGATAACCCAGTTATCTTTTGATTCTGTCTTACAGAAAAGGAAATGGAATCTCCAAAATGTCTGCAATATGCCCAACATCACACAAATAGGAAACAATACATTTCATGAATCACCCTTGCTTTGCCATTTTCTTGCTGTGTGGCCTTGGGTAAATTACTCAACCTCTCTGAGATGGTTTCCTCCTCTGTGAAAAGGAAATAATAATACTAATACTTTTGTTGTTGGGAGGATTAGAGACTCTAGGTATAGTATGTGCACTGGGTAAATAGAAGATCCTAGACCACTGAAACCTTAGAATTACATGTTAATCAAAGCTGCAACTAGAGCCTCCTCTTTCTAAGTTGCTTTGGACATAGGCTTTGATTACTTATCAATGAATGAGAAATAAGCAAAAAATATTAAAAAAAAAAAAAAGAAAGGAAAGCTATGGACAGGAAGTCCGAAGGGCTTCAAGAAACTAATCCTAAGGGAGATGATCCAAAGCAGAGCCAAAAGTCCTGGACTCACACTCAGAACTTTTTAAGCCTCAGGCCAGAAAAACCAAACAGTCCCGTGTCCTGTTTCTGGGAGGAAATCAACACTCTGATGAGTACACTGTTAGGCAGAGTGCCACAAACAACAGTCACGGTTTTTGCTGTCATTCAGGCTGACCTGGTTAGACCATTACAGAGCAGGTATGACCCTGTCACATGAAACTCAGTGAAGTGAGAAAGACAGGTGGTAATAATTAGAAGACCAGGTGACAGGGGTGAGTCCTGAGGTTTCCATTTCCAGCATCCTCTAGATGCTATCTGTTATAACCACAAATAAATTGCATGTAACAAACACTTTCAAAGGGGTTATGAGTGTTCCGAGTTCCTTCCCCAGGGCTATGACTTCAACATCTTGAATATCCATATTAATAAGGATCCCTGGTTTTAATCCTATGAGATTGACCACATTATTTCCTGTTTGCGACTAGGCTGAACACGGTGGATGGGGTTCAGAACTCTGACGCCCCCACAACAGCAGATCTCATGTCTTGACTGACTCTCCCATTGAGCTCCCTGGACATTGTGTTTCCATACTGACAAGTGAAAATTTCCTTACAGTAGAAAGGCTGCTCTGATACGGTACAGGCACTAAAAGACAGGGAATTTGTGGCTAAACGGTAACAAGAAATCAGGCTCATTTCGACTTTAAACCAATCTCTGCAGTATTGCTTCAGAACTTCATATCTGAATCATAAAAATGCCAGCTGCCATGCTGAGAAATCAGCTAATGTATCTTGAAATAATGGTAGCAAATATTTATTTAACACCCTTTACCAACAATCATTCTAGATTTCAGAGAAAATAACTCCTTAATTTTTATCACAGCCAAGTGAAGTAAGTACAATAATTATCCCCGTTTCACAGATGACAAAATAAAGGCTCAGAGAAGTCAAGTAACTTTTCTGAGGTCACACAGCTAGTTAGCAACAGAAGGGATACTCGAACTCATGTCAATCTGACCTCAAAACCATCCTTAGCATATTTCTACACAACGTTCTTTTATTTCTGTAGGCCAACTATCACTGTGGCCAGCTCTAAAGGGATAATATTTCTCCTATCTTTTCGTCCTTCAGGTATCACATTAGAAGTCCTCTTTTCCAGAACCCTCCTTGATTCCTTGCTTGCTTTGGGCTCCCTCATGTACACGTAGAGTATTCAGTACATCTTCATCCCAGTACTGCTTGTAACATCTGATCTCTCCCACTAGACTGTGACCTCAGAGAGGGCAGGGACCAGGTCTGTTTTATTCAGAATTAGAACTCCAGTGGGTAAGAGAGTGTCTTACACCTCATAGGCACTCAAGGGATATTTGTGAGATATATGGATTCATGAATAAAGATGATACTCTGCCACAGTTGTGATGGTTTATTTTATGTGTCAATGTGACTGGGCTAAGGGATGCCCAGACAGCTGGTAAAACATTATTTCTGTGTGTGTCTGTGGGAGTGTTTCCAGAAAAGACTAGCATATGAATTGATAGACCGAGTAAAATGATCAGCCTTGCCAATGTAGAAGGGCATCATCCAATCCATCGAGGGCCTGAATAGAACAAGAGGGCAGAGGAAGGGCAAATCTGCCTTCTACTTGAGCCGGTACATCCACCTTCTTCTGCCCTCAGACATCAGTGCTCCTGGCTCTCTGGGCCTTTGGACTCGGACCAGAACTTACACCATTGGCTGCCAGTTCTTAGGCCTTCACAGGCTTAGACTAGAACCGTATGACTGGCTTTTCTGGGCCTCCAGCTTGCAGACAACAGATCATGGGACTTCTCATCTGCTACAATCAAGTGCACCAATGCCTTCCTATATATCTGTATATATCCCATTGGTTCTGTTTCTCTGGAGAACCCTGACTGATACAGTGCTTCTTTTTATAACATGAGAACAGAGGATCTCACTGCTTTGTGCTGGGAATCAGAGGATAGGGTAACAACCTGCCATAGTATCCAGCACACAGTAAATACTTAATACATGTTTGTTGACAGAATTAATGACCTGTCTTTATGGAGATTTTTCTGGTCTCCTGGGCACTAGTCCAACTCTTAGCAGTTGTTTAACTATATCAAGGTCTGCAATCTCTTTGTTCACTTTTTTTCTGTCTTTTTTTGGCTTTTTTTAAAACAAATTATTTTGCAGTAATCACTTATGCATTTTGACAATTTGAATTAGAAGGCTTAGAATTAGAATATCCAAATATATGCCTGACTTATCCAGACTTAACTTTGGGGCTGGACATACCAAGTTGTCTATGTTCTCAGTGACACACTGGGAGGTTTTGGCTTGTCAGACGCCTGGAGCTTTTTCATGAAGAATCTCACAGATAAGACATGTCCCTCCATCTAACTGCAGGTGGGGGCAATACTAAGTTCACAGTCTTTCCAAACTGTTCTAATAAAATATTTTTAAACATAAACACACTAGCTATTTCTTACATTGGATTTGCAAAGCTTATTATTTTTAAGAATTCCAGAAAGTAATATGTCATTAGAAAAACATAATGGACTACAACATGTGGGTGTGCTGTATTCTCTAGTTTGCTTTAAGTTGTTAGTAAAAACAAAAATTGTCAAAATGTATCCAGAGGGTCCTCTTTATTTTGGTGCCCTAAATTTGTTCATTCTCTGGTACAACTGGGTACAAAACGGAAAGACAAAACACTAAGTAGACATTTTCCTCCTCAATTACAACCAGAAACTTATGCCTCTCTTTGGAAAGAACAAAATTGTATTTTTAAATATCTGAATAATAAGACCAGGTTTTCTGCATGTAGAGAGCACTCAGTAAGAACTCTGCAGTGGAGATGAGCAAAGAAGAGCTCTAGAGGCTGTGCTTTTCCTGTCTACTGTAACTATTTCACATAATTGCTTCAGGACTGACCTAACAGATGGCTTTATGGCCTCTAAACAGCTAAGGCTGTTGGGGAAGAGGTGCACATACACACACACAAACACACACACACATACACACACAAAGGAAAAGAGGAAAGGCATGCAACAGGCAGCTTAATGGGCTCCAGAATCAGAATTCTAGATTCAAATCCACATATGGACACTTCCAAGCCATGTGGCCTTGGGCACGTCTTGCATGCTCTTGGAATTTTTATTTCCACTGTAAAAAACAAAATGTAGATACTAGCGCCTAAGAATGTAGGGCAGAGTTTTTAGAAATGCAAGCAGCCTCACATTAGCAGGTCCTAATGTCAGTTAAATGAGTTACAACCAACATTATAACAAAATGAAATGGTATAGAATAGAAAATATCCAAGTTGCATTACATGTAATAACAGTAAGTACTATTTTATAAAACTTTTGCTTTAATTATATATATATATACACACACACACAATTAAAATGTAGTTCTTGCTAAGGGTCACAGGCAAATTTCAAAAATCACTCTTGTAGGTATTTCATATGGATTAAGAAGAGGGCATGTATATGAAAGTTATTCTGTTACTGGTGGGCTTTTTTTTCCAAAGAGAAACTACCATATTTTAACAAACTTATTATAAATCACCAATTTATGTACATGCCCAGAGTTTCTTATTTTCTTCTCTTTCAGCCTTTGCTGAAACGTTGCCTTTTGCTAAAAATACCTTCTATGAAATATGATACATCAAATTTATGATACATCAAATTTATAGAGAGACCTCTTTAAGATTACTTAGGAGGGGAATTTGTGGAATAAATCTCCCTGCTTTGAGAAAATAGTCACATGCCATTTATTGTGGAGGATTAAGAGGAAATAGCCTCTTGTCTTTACAGATTTTCTGGGTGTTAGCTTTACTTTGCAAAGAAAAGCAACATCAGTAGAAAGGAGGTGAAGGTAAAATGGAAATTATCATTCACTGAGCCCCTTCTATGGGTCAGGCTGTGTGATGAGCCCCTGTTTACAACTCTGAGGTAGATACTGTTATTGCCTTCGTACTGATAAAAACTGAAGCTGTGAAGGAGGTAAGTAACTGGCCCCAAAGTCCTCTAGCTAATGTGTCATTACACCAATTCCACTGCCTGGAACCCAGGTCTGACCCCAAAGATCATGCCTTTTTCATCCACCATGTAATGGAGCTCGTGGCATACATTTCTCAAAGCAATTCGTTATTCCTTTTCCCTCAAAGAGGAAGATAGCTTTTACCCCCTGGAGTGAAGCAGGAATTCCGTGGGAGGCCAGACCTTTATCAGCACTTTTATTTGCACCCGTGGTGGAATCACTTGTTCTCTGTCAGAGAAAACAACTCAACATTAATTCCATGAAGAGCCATTGGGGCTTCCTCTACTCCTGAGCATGCACAGACCCTTTACTTTCCAAGCCTTCTTGTCCTTCCTGTGCGTGAACCAGGAAATGTCCATGTTCACTCCTCAACTAAGGCCTCAAACCGAGATGTAAAGAAATAGAGAAACCAAAGATCTCACATGCACACACTCACTGTGCCTCCCCCATGAGTTTTTCTCAAAGTGCCACTTCCCAGGGGCATAAAGAAAGGTAGCCATGGTTACCTCACATTTGGCAATGTGGACTTGAGTGGACTATCTTTTCTAGACAAAAGCCAAGCCAGGCAGTGCACAGAATGGAAATGTCTATAAAACCAGTCTCAGGAAAATAAAGTGTTCTTATCACTGAAATGTTAGAGGATGGGAAAAGATCCTGACCTCTCTTAAAATACCACAAAATAAATCACAATAGAAGTCTGAGGCAGCTCAACTGGGGGCATTGCCATAAATAAATAAGTGCAGAAGGCTGGCCCTATAGTATGTCTAAGTCTAAGGGTGAAAATAAAAATTTAAACAGTAGGAGACCACGCTAATTCAGTATCTTCAACAGGAAGGGGGAGAAGTTTATCTCCCTAACCTCTCATTTGTGCCATTTTTGGTCATAGATACTTTGACCTCCAGATATCTTTTCCTCCCCTTCTATTAAAATTAACTCAAAGAAAGGAGTTTTGTTCATTTGTTCCCACTAAGGTAAAAATTAACGATATGGCTCAATGTGCTACCTTTTCTAGGAGGTTCTTCCTTATAACCAGAGAGGGTCCATTCAGTCAGCTGGGGGGCTTAAGGTTGTATTTTAGTTCACACCAGTTTGGATTCAATTTAAAAAATATTCATGTGTGGTCCCCACTGTGACCAATGAGGATTCAGAGATGGCTAAGTCATGATTATCAGCCTCATGGTAACTCAAGGTGACGCTGAAGGAGAAAGGCCAGTGCACAGTGAGAAGACCAGCCACAGAAGCTACATCCAAGGCACAGAGCTTGTGCAGGGGAGGTGGAAGAATTAGCTCCTTAGAAGGAGCACAGACAGTCAGAAGGGACTTTCTGGAAGTGGTGACGTCTGAGCTCAGTGAACAAAGGTTGCCAGGCATTCCTAGAGAGAAAGACATTCCAGGAAGAGTAGAAAATTGCTCCCAGCATCAACGGATCCTCAGGAGAACAGCTCGGGGAGAGAAGGAGCAATGTCTCAAAAGTTATTTGAGAGAGTGCAGAATAGTCTTCATGTGAGTACTTCTTTCATCCACTCTCTTAAAAGCCAAGAAAAGTGAAGTTCAAAGAAGATATTTCAGCAGGGAACCACGTGAAGGGAATTTTAGTGAATTGTTTTCAGGAAACGGCACTGGATTCAAGGAAAGACATGGAGCATCTGAAGCCTCCCCCTCTTTCAGTCATTCGTCTCCATTTTGCTTTCAGATGGAGCAGAACCTCGAGCAAGTTAAAATAAATAAATAAAAGTGGTTTTCTGTGAGTGCTTGCAAGGCATGTGTTCAAACTTGTTTCAAAATATGAGCACCAGGCCCACATGGCCCATGACCTAAGCCAAGGGCATAGATAGTTATTTCTGTTCTTTTTCAAAAACATTCACTTATCTGGAGGCTGAGATGCTCAGGGTAATAAATAAAGAATGTTTGTGTAATGTGCTACATGTCAAGTGTTTAAACAGCTTGTAGATACTTTCCCAATCTGACCAGTTCATCACAGCTATGATCGTTTAGCAGACAGAGGAGAATTTCGAGATATATTTCCTTGGTTACACCCTTATTAATTAATATTTATGAACAATTCTCCCATCATCTGCTAGATATAATAACTAGGGACTTTATCAGTCCTTTTGACTACTAATCACTTAGTTTTATGTGACAATCAGGACTAAAAGAATGTCTTTTTTTCTGAAATAGAAGTGTCATTTACTGCATTTTCTTTAATGTAGGCACCAGTGTGCATTTGAGCTGTTTATTGTCTGTCTTCTCCCATTAGAGAGGTCTGTGGGAGTAGGGGGTCTCGTCACTTTTACTCTGTATCTCTGCATTTACATTAGTGACTGGCCCATAGTAGAAGCTCAAAAACACCTGCAATTCAGCAACCGAGCAGCTGTGGTAGATGTATAAGAGGTTAGACCACAGAATCAGCAGCCTAATCTAAATCCTGGTTCCACCATGATCTAGCTGCGTAAACTTGAGCGAACGAGTCACTTAGTATCCAGGAACCTCAGTTTCCTCATCTTTATTGCGGGATAGAATACTTACTCCACTGGATAATTTATTGTTACATGAAAAAATGTGTGGGGAAAAGCCTGGCATGAAAGTAGGAAATCACTAAATACTAATATAATTTAAACTTTAAACAACGCTAAAATTATTATTACCTAGGTATAGCCCCAAGACGTCGTATCCTAACAGTTTTACAAGGTTAAACTCCAGTTAATACTGAGTGATCAGAACAATGGATTCCAAACTTTGATGTGCTCAGGTACCTTGTTAAAATGTAGATTACTGAGCTCTGCCCATGAAGATGTCATAGGACTGGCCTGGCCCTGGGCCTCCCCATTTCTAGCAAGTGCCTCGGGTCATTTTGGTGCAGGTGGTTTACACACCACACTTGGACAGACGGGAAAGCAAGGGCAGCAGTATAATTTAATCTGCAGGACAAAATTTAGATTAGGAAGTTGAGAGCTCTGTAGTCCACTTACACCCTAAAATAAAGAGGGCCAGAGAGTGCGAGATAGACAGGGAGCAAGAAGGGAAGGTTTCAGCAGCCCCCCAAAGCACAAGAGTTTTAGGATTCTGATTGTGTGGTAGGATTGTTCAAAGAATAAGACCGTCTGCACTGCAGGGGTTCTGAGCGACTTAAGAATATTTCTGATTATTTTGATGTTAAAAGAGCCTAACATGTATTTTTTCTTCCCCTCCCTCCTTGTGCTACCACTACCATGGACAAGCCTTAAAGCCATGTTTATTTCCAAACCAAATCTAATCCATATGTTTGTCTTCTTTAGATTTGAGTCCAAAATGTTTTTAGTGTTAATTTATAAGCAAGAGAAAATCTTTACCACAAAAAGGGCAAAGAGAAATTTTTCTACTTTTGGTAAATATATTGAAACAACAACCATGCAGAACTGAAGAACGGTGGTGAAAATGGGAGGAAGTGGGATATAGGAATTCAAAAGCAATGAAGGATTTTTCTACTGTTGTTTAATGTTTAGTCCAGTTCAAACTAAACATTCTCACTGCTTTGAATTCTTAACTTGCTGTTTTGTGCATCCATCCTTTCACTGTGGGCACGTATAAAAGGGCGCAGTTTAACCACGAGTAAATGAGTTCTAATACCTCATCATGATTGTTGGATTGCTTTAAGCTATCTTCTTTTAAGTAAACATTTTCCTGCAAGACACTGCCCTGTAATCACTAACAAATTACAATGCTATTTCTGTTTATGTCTTGAGGATCAGCCAACTGCATCAGAGAAGTAGGACAGCTGCCCTGTGCTGTAGGTCTGAATTTAGTTTCTGCTTTTATATAGTTCTTTTCACAATCAAAGCTCACATCCTAAGAGTTTTACAGACCAAAGACAACCAAAGTATTTTTGTCACCAAGGACAGAATCAGTACTTGCCCATTGCCCCAAGCGGGATCCTACCCTCCATGAGATTTTAGAAACCCTGGAGAGCTGCAGTGATCTGCCAAATCCTAGAATAGGAGTCTGACAGATCTTCCAGGCTGCCTTGAGGTGGCACAGCAGTGTCGTGGGGACAGCACAGGTTTGCATGTTTGAGGTTCTGGGTTTAAATCTCGACTCTGCTCTTAGTTAGCTGGGTCCCTGAGTGAGCTTCTGCATCTTTTCAAGGCTGATCTATAATAGGGGGTGGACAGTACCTTGCAGGGCTATTCTAAGTGATAAAACTGATAATACACAAAGCTTAGAGCAGTGGCATACCAAGCGGGAGTTGAAAGGAGACTTATAGACCAGGCATAGGCAAAAGAGGGGTACATTATCTGTAAAGAATTTTAAAATAATAATAAAACTGACTAAAGGTTGATCTCCTTTTTATTGTTACAATTCGTGGGCAATTCTACATAATCTCAGTGATTAAATGCTTCTCCCACTGGGGCAGGCAGCTCCCACTGCAGCCCTCCTCCACCTTGGTATGTCATTGGCTTAGTGACCGGTGCGTAGTAGGTCCTCAGGAAATGCTAGTTCCTTCTTGGTGGAAATGGGCTGAATCTGGGTGCAAATAATTCTAAAATAAGAAAAAAGCGTTTGTGCATAAATCCTACTACAACTCAACTGAGTCCCAGTTAAGGACATTGAAACATGACTTATTAAACTGGTATCTACTCAATTGGCTGATCTCCACAATCATCTTTTCAAAAGGCGACTCCAAGAAGTCTTAAAGGTTAAGCCTAATAAAGCATTGCTTTTAACTCTTAAAGAAAAACCCCTTTATACCAACACACACACACTGATCAAATGGAACCATTCTAATAACAGAGTGGGAGAAAAGATCAGGTAATAAAGTTGAGGTCATTTAGTCCAACCCTCTCATTTTAGAGTCAGAGTTCTTGGTTGCAAACATAAGAGCTACTTAAGCTGAAAAGTTATTTATTGGATAGCTATCGGATAGCTTGTAGAATCACCATGAAGACTGAAAAACAAAGCTGATCGATAGGAACAAGGAAGGTAGACATTCCTTGGGAACTATTTTGGACTCTGCCGCTGGGGACATCAACAGTGGACTCTTACCTCCACTACCGAGTAAATAATCTCTGGCTGTCCCTGCATCTCTGTGCTAAGCCCTCAAGAATCAAAGTTCTAGGCCGGGGGCGGTGGCTCACGCCTGTAATCCTAGCACTCTGGGAGGCCAAGGCGGGTGGATCGTTTGAGCTCCGGAGTTCGAGACCAGCCTGAGCAAGAGCGAGACCCTGTCTCTACTAAAAATAGAAAGAAATTAACCAAACAACTAAAATATATACAAAAAAAAAAATTAGCCGGGCATGGTGGTACATGTCTGTAGTCCCAGCTACTCGGCAGGCTGAGGCAGAAGGATCGCCTGAGCCCAGGAGTTTGAGGTTGCTGTGAGCTAGGCTGACACCACGGCACTCTAGCCCGGGGAACAGAGTGAGACTCTGTCTCAAAAAAAAAAAAAAAAAAAAAGAATCAAAGTCCTAGGCAGGAGTGCCCAACTGAACCCATCATAAGTTACATTTCTATGAGGCAGTAACTCCCTCACCCTAACACATTACATATGTATGGGTGCCAAGTGGGTCCCATGTTGCAGTATCAGAGAACCTTCATGATGGAGAGCAAGAGGCATGTGATACAGGCCCAGGGTGAGGTGCTATCAGGTTGCACCTGCATGAAGCTGATTAAAGCCTACACACATCTGATCATCTTATTCTAGCAGTGGCGAGTGAGGCTAAGAGCATTTCAAGTATAAACAAGTTTTCAAATACCCCTTTTTGATGGAAGGGGTCCAATGTAATCAAGATGCCACCCAGTTACTCCACAGGAATACACCATTTCAGGGGCTTCACACTGTTTTCACTGACAAGTGACTACCCAGTTGTAATGGTAGCCAGGCATCCACTGGTAAGCAGAAGACCATGTTGTTAGACCCACGCATAGTTTCTATCCGTGCCTTAACAGCCACTTTGTTTATAGGGGTGACTTGGAAGGAAACTGAGTGCCTCAAAGCAGGCTATCCAATAGAGGGAAGCTTTGCATTCACATGGGATGCAAAAATTTTCACTCTTTGGGTCCATTCCAATAGGTCCACCTGAATACCTGCTCCCCAAATCTCCTTTCCCTATTCAGCGAAATAACAAGGCACTCTCCATGAATTGGTATAGAATCTTACCTCAGGCCAACTGTCCTTTTAGCAAAGTGGACAAGTATAAACTCCTCCAAGAGGATAGAACTATCCCTCAGGGCCATCCTTCTCACCACGTTATTAATAGTAGGTAAGTCAAGATATAACACAATTGGCCAGCAAGAGTAAAGCAGTTAAATTATGTTATAACTGTATCACAGAAAACTAAGAACAGATTAAAAATTATATTTTGGGAGGAAAATGATACATAAATATTCTCATAACCTATTTCAAATTTTAGAAGTAGATTACAAAATGGATGTTTGTTAGCGAAGACATTTAGCACTAACCAGGTGAAAAAAGAGAGAGCTGTTCTGGTCAGAGGAAACATTGGCAAAGAGGCACTGGCGATGGCTGTTGAACTATTTGGAGCACTGAGAACACCTCAGCAGAGCTAAAGCAAAGGACACAGCAAGTGTGAAAGGACCTGTGGCTGGAGAGGTTAGCAGAAAGAAGATCAGCAGGACCTTGTGGGTTGTGGTACAAAAGGTCTACCCTGTATTATTCAGCCTTAAAAAGAAAGGAATCTGACACATGCTAAAACATGGATGAACCTTGAGGACATTATGCTAAGTGAAATAAGCCAGTCACAGAGAGACAAATACTGTACGACTCCACTTCTACGAGGCACCTAGAGCAGTCACACTCGCAGAGACAGAATGTAGAATGGTGGGTGCCAGGGGCTGGATACAGAGGGGAGTAGGGAGTTGTTGTTTATTGGATTCAGTTTTGCAAGATGAAAAGAGTTCTAGAGACTATTGGTTGCACAACAAGGCGGATGTACTTAATACTATTGAAGTGTATGTTTTAAAACAGTGAAGATGGTAAATTTTATGTTACGTGTATTTACCACAATTAAACATTTTTTAAAATTCAAAAACAATTTTTCTATCCTGAAGACAATGAATTGCTAAAGTTGATCTTTACACAGAGGGACATAATCACATGTTGGTTAAGAGAGTGCCTAGGCAGAGACGTAGATTAGGGGATGATAGGCTAGGAGGACAGTTAGAAGGCTGTTGAGCTACTCAAGGTAAGAAATGATGAGAACCTGGACCAGGGAGAGCAAAGACTAGGGCAGGGACAGCAGAGAGATGGCCACTTAGGAGGTAGACTTGACAGAACAGACCTTGACGATCAGTGGGGGAGGTGGGGCAAATCTGAAAGAAAGAGATTTCTGAAAGAAAGAGAAATCCAAGAGAACAACCAGAATTTTGACCTGGGAACTCAGGGGGTGGGAATATTGCACCAGATGCAATTGATATGGAAAAGATCAAGTTTGAGAGGCCAAATTCAATTTAGATTTATTGGGCTTAAGGAGCAGAGATGTTCAATTTATATCAAGTGTAAATTTAAAATTGTTTCAGCCCAAGTAAACATTGCCTTCAATAAAATTGAAGAGAAGATGTTGAGTAATGATAGCAGTAATTATGTAAAAGTCTTTAAAATTGAAATCAAGTTATCGGTAAAATCAAAGGGATACAAATCTTCCAAGTTTGGTGAAAAGTTTTCTCTTCGAGTCAAGCTTGAGCCAGGATTTATTTTTATTTCCACGACTCACTGAAAATCATAGGATATTAAAAGGTTCTAAAACTATGATAACCAAACATTCTCCATTGGTCCTTAAGTGCTCTAGGACCCCAAAAGAGCTATGCCAATGAGCAGAAGTTCTGGAAACTGTTTCAAAGGCCACAGAAAAGTATTAAAGATGGGTCTTCAGAGCGCAAATATGTCTATACAAGAAAACAAAAAGGACCAAGTATTTATTATTCCTCAACATTCTCAGTGTGGGTTTTTTTCATGTATTCTAGTAGTAACTTCAATGATACTGAGTTTTTCAAAATATGGCGTGCCCACAATAGGCCTTATTTGGTTTTGTTGGCCCTTTGGACAATTAAAGCCTATCACTTTAAGCAAGAGGTCTCACATCAGTTTTATAGGTATTAACAATGGAAAAATTCGAAAATGCATATATTCTCATACACAAGAAGAAGAAAATGAAAATCATGATAGGTAAATAGTTTTCAGATCAATAAAAGTGATTCTATAACATCATTTTCTGGACTCCATTTAAGCTATTAAAGTAAACTGACTATGATTCGTGGGCAGAATATGACATTTTAAAGGCCAGTGGATTGATAGCTACAACACTTAAAAGTTGTTGATTATAGTAACCACCAAGTAGATGCCTGTAAAAGCAGGAATAAAATTCATAGGAAAAAAAAACTTTACTGCTAAGTACCTAATTAAGCAGAATTTTAATGATCTTCTCTCAGGGCCTTCTCAAAGGCCCCATTTGCACAATTTCCCCTACTCTCATTAACTCCACTCCCAACCCAGGAAATCCTATATCAGGGAACTGTCACTAAGGAATTAAGGGGAAAAAAAATAAAAAATTTATGGCAAACAGCTACATGCTGTTATTATACTCAATCAGATAATTATATCTCAGCTGCATACACAAGCTAAGTCCCAAATAAACATATGTTGACTGATAAGTGAATAGCTGAGGAAGTCAGGAAAGGAAAAACCATGACCTGCTTTTGGCTGCACAGAGTGATAAATTCAAGAGAAAAGGAGATATTTCTCTACCAGATCGTGGTGGAAAGTAAGTACATGGGAGACTAGACGTATGTACTTCTTTTTGACCTTTAAAATAAAGATTGGTTTTTCTTAATTGCAAGGTAACAATTAATATCAATAGTAATAAGTTTGCTAAGAACTGAAGGGCAAGACAAGGGATATCTATAAGGGAAGTTTATGGAAATGGTGGTGTCTCTTGTGGAGGTGAGTCCTGGGAAGCACATGCTCTGTTGGACAAATTATGACAAACTCTTCATGCTGTTTAGAGCCATTTGGGTAGAATGGAAGGAAAGTCATGATACTGTACACACATGTACATAGAATGGGGATATATGATCCCCAAATAGCACAAACTCATAAGCCTTATGTTAGAAGTAGTCCCAGAACTGAATCATTCCAGTCTCCTCAACGGAGGGATCCTCACACAATCCCTAGGAGTTGGTCTCCATGGAAGTCTCTGCCATTAAAAAATATATAAAAGTGTTATCAGAGTGGAAAGGAGATCTTGAGGCCTTCCAAGTAGAGCTTTTTGCCCATTTTCCCTGAGGAAACCATCAGAGAACATTTACAGGAATGAGATTCACAGTGAAAGATTTTTAAAGAAAATTGGAACATCATCTAGCCTTGAGAAAAGACAATGACGGTGAACATCAAAATGATTTTTTTCTCTCGGGGTAGGACTGTTTTATAAATACCCACAAAGGCCATAAAAGGAAAAAATTTAAATGACAAGCCATTTAATTCTCTTTTTCATTCTATTTAAATTATAAACCAGAAAAGTGTCCTGAAAGGGAAAAGCTAAATGTCACAGTGGGCTCCTGAGAGGATGTAGCTAAATTCGTTCGCTCTTTGGAGATGTTTGAAAACTGGACTGATTTAAGTGTAGCCCAGAGGCAAGAATGGCTGGATGACCTCTCCAAGAACCCAGTAATCATATCAAACACACTGTCTCAGCACTCTCACAGTGTCTTTCGTGTGCTGAGCGAAAAATCCAGGAAGTTCAGTGACTATGGAGGTCAAAGTTAAGGAGTCCAGGAATTCTAAAGCATTGCCAAGAACCTCAGAGTTTGTTATTAATAGTGATTTCTAAGGATGAGTGAGCCATTTCATGAAAGGTAGAGAAAAAGAAAGTGCTTTGGTAAAGACTTAAGCTCTTTTAAAACAGTTCTGTAAACTTTTGCATTCCTTCCCCATTAGGTCTGGGGTTTGATTTTAATCTATCTGCAAGTGAATAAGCCAGACTGTTACTATTTCATGGTTGCTGGCAGAAGACACAGCACCTCTGGTTTAGAGGCTAAGGATTTTGTTGCTCACAGCACAGCAAGCAGCCTGAGCATCAGGATGTTTGCACCAGTTCCACTCGCCCTCCAAGTCCCACAGCAGTATTGTGCAGGGCCCAGATGGATGCTGCACTCAGTAGGCTGCACTATAGGAGACAAACTCTGAGCCTAGCGGACTCACCACTTTATAGTAAGCAATAAGCAAGCTGGCTCTTTGTCCCAGAGAGAGACATGACTTCATCTCTCAAGGTTGCCCACTGCAAACACAACCTTGAGAAATTGCCTAGGTGTAAGGTGATGTTGGCCTTGCATTCTTGACACATGCAGCAAGATGTGTACTAGTGCAAGATACCTATGCAAGACTGGCCCTCCCCTTATTTCCTAACTGTCTCATTCTCTCACCTAACCCTCCTTCCTTTCCTGAAACTGTGGAGAAACGGAAACCCCAGAGGATGGGCTCAGACCCTTCCCACAGCCTACCTCATCACAGCTTTGAGGCCTGTGACCTGAGAAGAAATCCCCAAACTCACAAGTTCAGAATATACCATTTCGTATTCCAAGAAGTGTGTCATCATCTCACATAATCTCTTCTATAAGCACCCAGGAGGAAAGCTGGCTCTTCTTTCTTCCCTTGGCTTCCTTAAAGGCTACCTGTCCAGAGTTTTAATCTGCTCCCACCTGGTGTCTAAGTTTCGTCTCTGCTTGTTGTCTGTACAACACTTGAAACATCTTACAGCATACCATATACAGGTCCCCCAAAAGATCAGTCTTCTTAGTTCTATCCCTCTTCGAGGCACTGTATCCACAAGCATTTCTGAGAAAAATTAATTTCAGCAGACAAAGCACTGAAGAAAACGGTAAGAGAAAAGAATTAACATCTACTGGGAGCCTATTAGGTACAAGGCACTTTCTCCTATGGTATCTTATTTAACATTCACAATCTATAAGGTAGGAATTATTCCCATATTTTTCAAGTTAGAAAATAGACTCAGTGAAGCAGTATCCTTCCAAGACCTCAGAGTTGTTGGGAAAAGTCAATAAGATGTAAACACAGGTCCATGTACTATACAGCGTTTGTCCAGCCATACCAGAGTGCCTCCACAACTCACACAAGTGACTTGCAGATATTTCCTATTGCTCTAACCCATGTTATGACATGCTCAAAGTTATGCTAACATGAATGCCAAGTCCAAGGCAAATTGACCACTTGCCCAAAGAAGCATATTTTGCATTCTTACCCTACACAAATACACACACACACACACACACACACACACACACACTACTATCTCTTGGATTAGAGTTTTGTACATTTCTGTTAAACATTCATTCTTCTAGTTCTAATCTATGCTATGTGTTCTCTGCTATGTGACAGTGAGGGTGGCTGTGGAGTCAACCAGACAGGCCGTGTAAGGAGTATGTGGTTTCCGAAGCTTCTGATCTGGATCACAAGAAGTTGAAAAAGAAAGCAAAACAAGCACAAGGTCAGGCATCTGGGTTGATCATCATGAAGCTACATTCAGTGTTCAGTCCAGAAACAGATCCAAATTTCCCTGGAGTTTATAACAGTTTCATGGCCAGGAGTAATCCACAAAAAAAGCAGCCTGAGGGTCATGTGGGAGCTTCTGCTGAACCAAGAGACGTTTGCAGCTCCCTAGAACCCCCAAGTTTGCTGCCCAACCCCTGTCTGGTTTCTGTCCTACCTCCACCATTGTTGGTGTCTTCTGGTGATATAATAGAAAGTGCACAGATTTTCAGATCAATGGATTTTGAAGCCTAGACCTGTTCTCTGACCTCGAGGGAGTCATCCGCTCTCCCTTGCATGTGAGCCCCGTAGGGCACAGACTGCATCTGTACCCGCAGCTGAAGTGCCAAGCATATATTAGGTATTTAATCAACATTCATTGAACAATAAATTTCTCTGGACCTTAGTTTCCTGTAGGATACCCACCTCAGAGTGCTGTACGGATGCAAGGAGATACTGCATCAAAGCCTCTGGTAGAGTTTCTAATTTACCAGAGATGCCTAACAACTGCTAATCCCCACCTTGTTCCTCTATGGACTGACAAAGAGTGCTGAGGAAGGCACAAATACCTGCACACCTCTCTGTGCCTCTCCAGATGTCCTCCTAAATTGGACAAAGACCCAGCAGAAGTCATTCACTAAGCAGAGTGTTCCAATCCAAATGAGGATCTTAAAATGTATGCTTTAAAAACTGCAGTTCTTTAATGACAGCAAATCTGGAAGTACAAGGGTCTTTTATTTTACTAATCTGCCCCTGCTTCAAGAAATACATAATTCTGATTCTACCTTAGAGTCAATACGAGTTCAATGCATCCCATTTTCTTCTCGGTTTAGCTTTATATAAGCAGTTCCCAAAAGCTGTGACCAATGATGCTTACATCTTGGGTCAGGTGAAATTCCCATCCGCCAGGCAGAACACCGCCCTCTTTTTCTTCACCCAGGAAATCATAATGACAGCAAGTAAAAGTGATGTCCTTACAGAAAATGTTTAATTCATCCTCATCTATTTGATTAGAAAGTAAATCACATGCAAGCTTGACTACTTTACTACTTACGTTACTATTAAATTGTTGGCGACCCAGCTCACAGCTGACAACCTAGCTCACAGCACGGCAGTGAACATTGACGGGCAAATGAGAACCATTGAAATCTTCAGAGTGTAACTGATAAAAATTTCCATAAAAAATACCTCCTGACAGGATCAGTTTTGGCCTTAGCCTTCTTAAGTTAATTTGGAGAAAGTACTAAGAAACTGTAATAGCTTTTTAAAGTTGTGAGGGCATTTCAATTTTTGCTAAGGGAAGAGCTTGATTCTATTAGCTTGTGACAAACACACACTCATACATGATACTGTTTTCTGTAACCTTTACACTTGAAAGAGACAGTTTATGACAGTTGCTTGGCTTCACCACCAACTAGATAGCTGTGCAATGCCTGTGAAGGGTGGGGCAGGGGCATTCCGAGGGTCAAGCCGTCTTACCCAGTGTTTTGGAAAGAGTTAATTCAGCAACTAATAGATCCACTGTTTCCCCTAGCTCTGTCTTGGGAAGCTCCCAAGTTTAGTCACTCAGCTACCAAATTGGTGATATGTCCTCTGTCTGTGTTTCTGTTTCTGAGTATCTAATGCTCTTTGATCTCTCTGATTTCAATGTTCCCTGACCACATTCATTATTCATGGGCCATGTAGAGGTGGGAAGGAAAATGTTTTCTCCTCTTATTTAATCGGTAGCCTTCGCATGAGAAAAATCCCCTGTCGTGGAGGCTCCAGGAGCTTATGCTGCCTTTTATCAGATCTTAGCATGTGTGAGTATCATGCTAAGTGCTCTCTGTGCTTGGTCTCATTTAACTGCCACAGCAGTCCACTGAGTGCTTCCTAACAGATGCAGATGGGTGTAAGTGCCCTTGCCAGAGACCTGAGAGTCAGGCCCCTGAGCCCATGCTCTGTCTATGAGACTATGATGCTCTAAAAGAAGGTGGCCTAAGAGCCATTTTCGAGAACTTGGAGTGTTACTGCAAGGAGGCCATTTGTCCATTTGTTCTTTCCATTAAGGTTCAGACAAAAAAAATATGAGCTTAAATTACATGGGAAGAAAAGTTGGTTAGATAATCAATAATGATCCACCAAAAAAAAGAAAGAAAGAAAGAAAAAGAAAGAAAGAAAGAAAGAAAAAAAGAAAGGAAGGAAGGAAGGAAGGAAGGAAGGAAGGAAGGAAGGAAGGAAGGAAGGAAGGAAGGAAGGAAGGAAGAAAGAAAAGAAAAGCAAAGCTGGGGAAAGAGTAGAAAATCCATCCTTAAAAGTGCAACAGCAACTGCCCATCTTGGGTCATTTAGGGAAACATAAGAACCTTTTTGTTCAGGGTTGACTGATCCAAAGGGGAAAATTTAATCAAAAGAATTCCAATTACTAAGATTTAATAATATAGCGCTGTTTCTGTGTCAGACTGTGTTCAAGTGCTTTATATTAGGTAATGGAAGTAAGATCAGGAAAAGTAAAACACAAACATTCTCAAACTATTTTTAAAATTACAAATAATAAAGTTGTATTTCACAACTACCATCAAAATAATAGTGGCTCTATGGACAGTTAAACTATTGGTGGAGTGGAGAAGAAAAGGAAAGAATAAGGAACAAAGAGAGGAGTGGTGAAGGAAGGGAGTACAGGGAATATGAGAAAATGGGAAAAGCACATTTAGAGGAGAAGGGGTGAGAAAAGAAGAGAAAGAATCAGAGGGAAAGGACAGGAGAAAAAACTGAGAGGCAAATAATAAAAACAGGAAAGGATAAAGGAAAGAAAGGCTTACTAAGATTACTTTTTTCTCAAAAGAAGACATGCAAATGGCCAATAGGTACATGAAAAAATGCTCAACATCATTAGTCATCAGAGAAATGCAAATCAAAACTACAGTAAGTATATCTCACCCCAGTTAAAATGGCTTTTATCAAAAAGGAAATAATGAATGCTGGTGAGGATGTGGAGAAAGGGGAACCCTTGCACACTGTTGGTGGGAATGTGAATTAGTGCAACCACTGTGGAGAACAGTATGGATCTTCCTCAAAAAGTTAAAAATAGAACTACCATGTGACCCAGCAATCCCGCTGCTGTGTAGATATCCAAAAGAAGGGAATTCAGTCTATCAAAAGATATCTGCAACCCATGTTTATTGCAGCACTATTCACAGTAGCCAAGATTTGAAATAGACCTAAGTGTCCATTGATGGATGAATGGGTAAAGAAATTGTGGTACATATGCACAATGGAATATTATATAGTCACAAAAAAGAATGAAATCCTGTCATTTGCAACAACATGGATGGAAGTGGAGAATATTATGTTAAGTGAAATAAGCCAAACACAGAAAGACAAATCTTGCATTTTCCTCACACATATGGGGGAGCTAAATATTAAAAACAGTTGATCTAATAGAGACAGAGAGTAGAATGATCATTACCAGAGGCTGGGAAGGGTAGCAGGGAGGGATAAAGTGAGCATGGTTAATGGGTACAAAAATATAGTTGGTTAGATAGAATGAACAATATTTGATAGCACAACAAAGTGACTATATCAACAACAGGTTAGAGTATACTTTAAAATAATTAAAAGAATGGAATTGAAATATTCCTACCACAAGGAAATAATAAATGCCTGAGATGATGGATATCTCAATTACCCTGATTTGATTAATCCACATTGTATGCCTGCATCAAAACATCACATGTACCCTATAAATATATACGACTATTATGTACTCCTAATGATTAAAATTTTTTTAATTTTTTTAAAGATTATTTTTGTGTCCCACTCTGCTATTCACTTAGGTTAGTTACAAGTGGACTTTTGGCCAAAATATCAATGGGTAATTTCCTTTTACAATGTCTAGTTAACTAACTGTTGTTCACAGGTCTTCAATGTCTCTTATCAAGTTTTCAGAGTCTTGGCACCAACTGACATAATAACTGTGGCTGTTGAGAAAAATTACTATCCACACCACTCTGCACAAAACCGGGAACTATTGCTTTCACACTGAACAAAATCAAAATAAAAACAAATTGACCCTCAAGTCAGAAGTTACTTTAAAACTCTCTGAGGAAGTGGACTGGACTACAAGTTTTACATTTCAGTTCAATGCCAAAACATGAACTAAAATAAAATCTATCTAGCATATTATTGTGAAACATTCTCAATGGAGAAAGTTTATCCTTGGCTGGCCTCTAGATTTTTCTCCTTCTTCGGAGCCATCTTTTGCTACATCTGCTCTCAAGCTAGTCAATGTATCTTCCATCTGGGCTCTGGGTTCTGTTGGCCAGTCCAGTCATCTCCTTAAAGAAGTTCCCGGAGGTGCTTCCTACATCATAACGTATGTGAAGTGGCTCTCCTTGCCTCATGTATCTAGGCTTTCCATTCATAACTATTTTCCACCCTAGCTCAAGAAATCAATAATAGTAGCACATTTTTCAAGTTAAGTTGAAAAATTTTCCAAGGTCCCTAAATCTCCACAGGCAACTTTACAGATTTGTGTAACACAAAATGGAACTTTGAAAGCAGAGTGAAGCTGTTTTGGAATACTCAGAAAGTCACCAGATGTTGCACTCGCAGAGAATATAAAGTGCTTTCTTCTAAATGTGCATGTGATTAGATCTTGGGGAACTACTCTATCATTATAGTAATGGGGTTTTTTTTCTTACAAAGTTGCATTTTTCATACTCAAAGTCTCTTTTGACTAAATGAATTTCATATGTGTAATCAAAACATTATGCATGTCATTGTACTTGGAGTTAATTTGAGCAATTTTTGTTAAAATTTACCCACATGGTAAAAGACTCTTTGAAAACAATTTCATGAAAGAGACTTTTTAAAGTTATTATTTTAATCATAATCATGAATCTTTGCTTTAGCTGCAGTATTTTTTTCTTTTGGACCAAATGGGTGTCCTTAGATGCAACATGTTTTTACATCAACGTAGAAATTATATTTTGGTTCTTGAGCAATGACTAGAAGGTTATACATTACTCTACAAAATTTTAAAACTTCAGAGCTTCCTAGAAGTTAAAGGGATTTAAAAAATATTAATAGTAAAAAATTGGAAATAACTTCAATAATATTCATTCATTCAACAAATATTTATTAAGCACCTACCTATGCTACCCTTGTTCTAGGCACAGGGAAGCCTCAGGACCTGGTACAGGTCCTGTCTCATGGAGCTCATATTCTAGACAAGCAGAAAATTGGCTATGTAAACAATGGCATATTCAAACAATGGAATACTGTATGGCCCTATAAATGATGGGGTACAAATATATTTATTAACAAAGATGATGTTCACAGTATAGGCAGTGAAGAAGACAGGTTACAAAGAAGGCTATAGTGTGATAATTTGGGGGGGGTGTCTGTTTGTTTTGTTTTGGTTTTTGAGACACGGTCTCACTCTGACACCCAGACTAGAGTGCAGTTGCACCATCATTTGATCATAGCTCACTCAAGTGATCATCCACCTCAACCTCCTAAGCAGCTACAACTGCCAGCATGTGCCATAATCCCCAGCTGCATTTTTGTTTTGTTTTTTTGTAGAGACAGAGTCTCCTTATGTTGTCCAGGCTGGTCTTGAACTCCCAGGCTTCAAGCAATCCTCCCACTTCAATCTCCCAAAATGCTGGGATTACAGGCGTGAGCCACTCTACATGGCCTGTAGTGGGATGATTTTTATTTAAAATTCATATAGTAACATAAGCGATAACAATTAATGCGGGTTTACCATAGGTAGGCATTGTCTTAAGTACTTCATATAAATTATTTTATTTTGTCCTCATTACAATTCTGTACAGAGTTTGGGGTTATCATTATTACCCCCATTTTATAGATGAGGGAATGAGAATTGAGGCACATAGAGATTAATTTTCTTACTTAAAGTCACACACCTCATAACTGGGCTTAAAACCAGTTAGTTTGGCTCTGGAGATACGCTGTTCTGACTTGTATGCTCTGGGCCCACACGCCATGGGTTCAAATCTAGGCTGTGCTACTTGCCAGTCATGTGATCTTGAGCAAGTTAATTTTTTTATTCTAGCCAAAATATTTATTTGAAAAATAAAATATTCCCTCTATTCCCCCTCCCTCCCTCTGTTTCTGGCTATTCCATTTAGAGATGTCAAAGATATAGTTCTATTAAAAAATGAATGCAAAATATTTTCTCTTCATCTTTATTTTAATTATCCTTAGGTGTTTTGAAACCATCTCAGTGGCGCTGAGATTATCTGAGTTATTCAAGAATGAGTTGCTTTTTCCATTGCCTCCTTGTACATTCTCAGCCTGGTCTCTCCATGTATGGGGCCCAGGCCTCCACTGAACAGAGTCATTTGAGGCACTTCCTGTAATGTTTCATGCTGTTGTGTTGTTGACATTCGGTGCATGTGTTTGTCATTGACACACAGGCTCCCATTCCAGCTGGAAAGCCTTGCCTTTCATCTAGAAGCTGTTTAAAGAAAATGTTCCTACTTATCTCAAAGCCAGAGAGAGTGGATGGGAGGGAGGGGTTTGTTTGCTCACATCTTCAAACGCACTGTGTTTTGGGGATGCCAATAGGACTGTTTTAATTTGCTCCCTGCAAAGGCAAACTTCTGTTGCTTTCCCTGAGATCCTGATGGAAGAGTGTTTGTCTTTAATGTCATGAGAGGAGATAGTGCAGCTGTGTTTATGGTGGGAGTTACCTGTAATTTATGTTGTAACTTAAACATTTAGGAAGATGAGCTGTTTCCTTTTATTTAAAGATCTGAATTCTTTCTTTCTTTCCTCAAAAATTTTAAAATAGAACTACCTTATGAGCCAGCAATCCTACGTTTGGGTATATATCCAAAAGCAATGAAAGTAGGGTCTCAAGGAGATATTTTCACACCCATGTCCATAGCAGCACTATTCATAAGAGCCAAGAAGTGGAAGCAACCCAGGTGTCCATCAGCTGATGAATGAATAAACAAAATGCGCTAGGTACCTACGATGGAATATTATTCAGCCTTAGAAAGGAAGGAAATTCTGTCCCATGCTACAAGGAACCTCAAGGACGTTATGCTACATGAAATAAGCCGATAACAAAAAGAAAAATACTATATGATTCTACTTATATGGGGTACTTAGAGTTGTCAAATTTATAGAGACAGAAAGTAGGATGGTGGTTACCAGGGGCTGGGAGGAGAAGGAAAAAGATAGCTGTTGTGGGTTAATGGGTATAGAGTTTTAGATTTGCAAGATGAAAAAGTTCTGGAGATCTGCTTCATGGCAATATGAGTATATTTAACACTACTGAACTGCACATTTAAAAAATGATCAATATGGTAAATAATATATTATGTGTTTTTCACAATCAAAAAAATTCTGTGGAGACCTTCAAGAACCTGATGAAAGTTATGCCCCCCCTTACCAGAAAAATGCATAGACATTATTTTCAAGGAGTCAAAGGATATCTACTAGGGGAGATGCACAGGTGAAAACTGCTGCTATAGGCCACACTTTACACTTAATAGATAAGAAAAATAAAAAACAGAGGAGACAAATTATTTGTCCACAATCTCAGGGCTTAACAGTGACAAACTGTGTGTTAGATTCTGGGTCTCCTGATTCAGGCCTGGTGCCTTTCTACCATCTCATGTTATTGCTTCTTATGTTGAGGGCTAAATTATCACTAACAACTGGGCAGAAAGTAGAACGGCAATTCAGTTGCAACAAAGGCTTCAGCCGATCCTATGAGGAGCTCTGGAGCCGAGGAGGCCATTCACAGCTGTCTTGAGTTGGGGAGGGGCTGGAGGCTGGGGTGGGGAGCATGGATCTCATTCTCCACCATCAGCCAGTCACCCACCATATGCAGCTGCTCAGAGGGTGTGTGCCCTAGGGCCAGGTAGAGCTCTTCAGGACCTCAGGTGAGAGCCACCAGCTGGCAATACTGCCAGCAGGACAGCAGAATGAGCACCCGGGTCCTAGGGAAGGGGGGAACTTGAGCAGGGGACTGTCACTTCCAATATAGAGGGTGTGGGATCACTCGTGACCAGCCTCCTCCTATTCCTTCTCAAATAGCCTCAACCCTTTAAAGCAACATTCTCCTTTCCCCTCTTGACACTTTTCAAAGAACTGGGGTCAGGCCAGAGACGACCAAGAGCAGAAAGAATGCAGCTACGATGCCTCAGGCATATCCAAGCGAGACTGAGGACTCCTCTAAACATTGTCATGACAATTAACCTTGAGAAAATTGGGGAGTCCGTTTCTGAAAATAGTCTCTGGAGGATCCCAAGAGTAATGGGATGAAATTGATCGAGCAATGCGCTGTTTCGCTTTATAGCCTTTCCATTTGTCACACAAATTATAATGAATACTTATTCCTTGATTTACATTTCGGCCTCCACACAATGTGCAGCTCTTGCCATGTTTACATGCACCATCTGGAAGAACTAATGAGCCAAGGAGCACCAGAAATGATAACTTGCTTTGACTAAACCTAGAAGATTTTTACTGGCAATAAAATGATTTTTGCCTTTTTTTTTTCTTCCCCTGGAATTGCAAGGCGATTAAAACATGAGTTTCACTGAGGGTAAGGAAGAAATATGCAAAGCAAATTTTAATAGAATGAACCTGCAGGCATCTGGCATTCCTAATCAATTCAGAATAATTTAGTCATTATAGCAATAGTCTCATGATAGGAAGTCTCTTCTGACATTGGAATTCTTAAAAATGATTACCTAGCCTATACACACATGCCACTGTGGGTCTCCATGGGCATCAAAGGGAACACAGGAAAGCTGAATAGCACAGAGTTAAGGAATTTGGTCTCTGGTCTCCCCTGGCCTGAGCTCACATCTGGCACTTACCATTGATATAACTGGACAGGTTACCTAAGCTTTCAGGTACCGTGTGTGTATATAAAACACAGATAATAATAGGAACTACATAATGGGATTATTGTGAGAATTAAATGAGATAATACAAGTAAATTACATTAAACTGTTAGGGCCTGACACTAAAGAAGCACTTAATAAACATTTGCAGTTATTTCCTGTCTTTAGAGAGTTTATTAAAACACACATGCGCGCACACACACACACAGATTCTTCTTTCAAAAGCAATTTAGTCTCTCTTGGGTCAAAGTTGCTCTGGGTAGCTGGGTGTGGTGGCATATATCTGTAGTCCCAGCTACTTGGTAGACTGAGACGGGAGGATCACTTGAGCCCAGGAGTTTGAATCTAGCCTGGGCAACATAGCAAGATCCAGACTCAAAAAAAAAAAAAAAAAAAAATCAAAGCTGCCCTGTATAGAGGGTAACTAAGGATAACATGGATGAACTAATTAAATACATCATCCGTAGTTAAGTTAAAGTGTTCATTTTTATTCCATGACAGAGTGTGAAGTTCTTCAGATTAGCCCTGATTTAGCAAGTTAAATTCAATGTACTTCAAGAAATGTAAATGGGTTTACAGATGGGGTCAACTACTTGGAAAACATCTCACACTCTAATTCTTAAGTTAAATTTAGAAAAGGAAACAAGTGACTGTTCCAATCATTCCTGTTGCCATAGCAAACATCTCCCCCACTGGCAAAGTGAAGGAAAGAGGTAAATATTAGATCTACCCAGTAAATCCAAAAGGACATAGTTATAATCCTTGAAAGTCTCTACTAAAAAGAATGTATTGAATTTGGCATGCTAGCCTTAACATAATTTTTATAGGTTTGATAAAATAGTATTTGTTATTTCTGTTTATAAAACAGAAAATTACATATTGTAGAAAATTTAGAAACAACATTAAACTTTTGAGAAGAATAACAAAAATCACCCAAATCTGATAATTCAAAGATTAAACATTTACATTGATCAGTTTCCTTCTAGTTTATTCCTATGCACAAATAGGTTGGGTTGTTTTGAATCGGATCATGCTGTCTATTGAAAAGTTGACCCTGCTTTCTTCATTAAGTCTTACATGTCAACATTTTCCAGTGTTATATAGTTTTTGAAAATGTGACTTTCAGCAATGTGTAATATCCTATTATATAGAGTTCTACAAATTAGTTGTTTTAAATTTTTTACTCTAAAAAATAAAGCTGCAGTAAACATCTTTGTGCATTAATCTTTGTCCAAATCTTTGCTTTTTTAAGGATAGATTTCTAGAAATGGAATTACTGCAAAGACTGTATTTTTAAGCCAATTAATGCCAACCAATTGTCTTCCAAGAAGATTATATCAACTTACATTTTTATCAGCAATGCATGAATACTCGTCTTACCAAACCTCTGCCAGCACCAAATTGTATAAGTTTTAAACTGGAAAGCATATCTCATACAAAATAATTGGTATCTTGACAATATGATTATTTTAACTGTCTACTTCTAGGTTAAAATTTGAAAATTAATTCAGGATGATTGAGTCAAAGGTAATTATTATGTAATCTCTATTATGGTTAGGCTTGTGGTTGAATTAATTGTGTATTCCTTTATCTGTTGCCACCACCACTAGTTTACGAGCCTCTGGGAGGTAGCAAAGGCCCTATGTACCTCCCACACCACCTAGCACATGTCCTATACACAGTTCATGTTCAACAACTACTCATGGAATGGAACTGATTGTGCTATCTCGCCTTCAGGATGATTTCAGCCCATCATGTGAAAGAGGGAGATACAGATTCAAAACCCAGAAATGCCTCTATCTCCTAGTCAGCATAGTCTTGTCAGAATCAGGGAAAAAATAACAACCAACCACGGAAAACCAGCTCCACAGTGACAACACTGCCATGCCTTAAACTAGATCAACAGCTTTCAAACTGTTTTTGACCCTGACGCAGAATAAGAACAACATGCACATTGTGACCTAGCACACACATACATACACAGAGACATATAATTAAAATACATATTTTATACTTCTCTTATAACTTGTGAGGTACTCTAGTGTTTTCTATTCTATTTCCATTTTTAAAGAATGTTCATCACCACTCACCAAATTGTTTCATAATAGATGGTTTGGAAAACAATTCATTTGAGCAAGATCATAATTGGCCTCCAGTTTGGTAGCAGACTCGGAGGCCGGCAGCTTCCATACCTATTAGAGGTTGGGGAGACCTTCCCTGCCCCTCGCCTGCCCCTCCTCACACAGGCAAGTCTATAGAGGCTGCCTGGACCCCATGAGGTCTTGCTAGTGTGCCCTTGTTTTCTTAGACCACAGCTCCAGGCAACAGTGGGCAAACCTGTGCTAGTGTTGCAGACTGGCTGTTGCCTCAAGGAAGTCCAATCAGAATAAATCTTTGTTAGATGCAAAACTTGCAAAATGAAAATGAATGGCAATATTATAATCAACCTCAATGTATGAAAACCCTTAGGAAAGAAGTCTAGACTTCATGTCAAGTCCCCAGATTTGCTCTAGACATCAGAGCAACTCCGAAGTACGACTCCAGCTTTATCAGATTCCAAATGTCAGTTTCCATCACAGGTTGCTGAAGGCTACAATACTCTTCACAGGGTTGCAGAAGCTGCAACCTTCTCAGAAGCTCAAGCAACCATTTTCTGACTCCCAGATTCAAAAGCAATCAACAACTCTACTCATTTCCAGAAACTAGAGTACCAAATCATGGCGTTTCCAATGAAGGCCACTAATGAGGCAATTCCTGAAGGGCAAAGACTCACAGCCTGCAAGGTCTCCAACATCCTTCACAAACACTTCAAGTCCAGCTCTTCGTGCCGGCAGATAAAGCTCTGGATTGACGCAAAAGGTGAAATGATCACTTTACCATTGTGATACAGCGAATCACCTCCTTAGAGTAATGCTTTAAAATAAATATATAAGCTAAAAACAATTGTTTAATAAAAAACTACCCTAACAAAAGACAAGGATCCAAGTAAGCCCACATGTTTTCTTTTCTCACTGTTAAATGAAGAGTTATGTCGCATGCTCCATATTAAAAGTCTTATAAGCATTATCTCATTTAAGTCTCATAATTCTATGAGATCAATCTTACTTTCCAGATGAAGGAAATGAGACACAGAAGATATAAGTAATTCATCTGTGGAAGAAGACAGTTGTCTCCTAACATCCATTATCCTCTTCTTATTTTAGTAATAAACCTCCTGAGTTTTAGCTGGGCACACAGCCACCTGGCTAAAGACAACATTTCCCAGCTCCTTTGTACGGCCATTGTCTTAGTCAGCTTGGGCGGATATAACAAAATACTATAGAGTGGGTGGTTTTAACAACAGGAATTTTATTTCTCACAGTTCTGGAGACTGGTAAGTCCAAGATCAAGGTGTCAGCCAATTCATTTCCTGGTAAAGGCTCTCTTCCCAGCATGCTGTGTCCTCATGTGGAAGAAAGAGAGAAAGAGCAAACTCTCTGGTCTCTTTTCAGAAGGGCACTAATCCCATCCTGAGGGCCCCACTCTCATCACCTCATGGAAATCCAATTACTTCTCAAAGGCCCACCTCCTAACACCATCACATTGGGGGTTAGGGCTTCAATATATGAATTTGGAAGCACACAAACATTCAGTCCATAACAGCCATACAGTTAAGTCCTGGGCTGCAAGTGAAAGTGACATGCTGACTTCCGAGTTGCCCCCCCTAAGGGGATGTGCCCTCCACTTCTCTTCTTCCCTTCCTGCTGGCTGGGATGCAGATTTGGCAAAAGAAGCTGGAGCAACCACCCTGGACCATGAAACAGAAACTGTAGGTTGAAGGTGGGAGGACAAGAAACTAGATACTATGAAGCTGACACATAAACTCTAAAGTATATACAGGCGGTCCTCAGGTTATGGACAACATATGATCCCGAGAATGTCTTAAGGTCAGATTTGTATGTAATTTGGATCCCTAATGAACACTGCATATACTGTAATAAAAATATTAACAATAACAATACTATAATGGCTCATGCGGTACTAATAATACAGTGTAATATCGCAATAATAACAATACCCCTGTACTATAATAGTAAATTACAGAAACCATTGTATTCTTTCTTTTTAATTCAAACAGAACATAAAAGCAAACTGATACAAAAAGTTTGGATAAGAAATGGGAGAAATTTCAAAAAAGAATATTAAATGTTAACACTCACCTAATGTTGCATCAGTATCTTGCTTACTGGAAGGGGCATTTGAAGGTAGCTAACATTAATCAGAAGATCACGATGGAGATGGCGCTGGAGAGGATGGAGCGGGTGCTGGTGAGTCAGGATTTGATTCTGTTGCTGGAGGAGGGAGCTCACCACCGAAGTCAGTTTCTTGAGAAAGATATCTAGGGTTGTTTGCACAGTCTTTTTCTTTTATTCATCATAAATGGCCTTGTAGCAGCTGATGTTCTCACTAACTGCACAGTAAACCTTTGTAAACCGTTCAATGTTAGGATCTTGCTCCTCAAGCTTAGCAAATCCTGCTTCCATGAAACGAAAGGCTTCAGCTCATTCTTTTGTCATCAACTTTCTTGGCTCTGGATCTTCTGATTCTTCGTGTTCTTGTGTTTCTATCAGCTGCTTCTCTGTCTATCTATGGGACTAGCCACCAGCATAAAGATGCTGCGCCAATGAACCGCGTACACCATGTGGCTTCGTTTACATGCACAGAAGAAACTAGTTCTCGAATTACTGATTTAATTATTCAACTATAAATTATCCTTACGCAGAGCCTTGGGAGCCTGTTTGTAAGTATGGAACACTGTAAGTCCGGTCATCCGTAACACTGTACTCTGTTATATGAGAGAAATATAAACTTCTATCCTATCAGAGCCACTTTACTTTGGCCTTTGCTACAATCTATATGTAACCAATTCATTTTCCAGGTCACATCACCAATAAATAATAGATCCTGTTATTTGAACATAAATCTGTGTGAATCTAAAGCCCAGTCTCTTACTGACGATACAGTACTGCGTGCAAAAACCAAAAGGAGAAAGTATACCAAAGGGAAGTCAAGCTGACACCCAGAGATGGTGCTAAATGTAAATTAATTTCCATTCATCGAGGCCTGAAACAAGCCTGCCTATGCCATGCTCAGGTCTCCCAACCATGAATAAAAGCGTGAATAAACATCTAGAAGAACAGAGGATCATGCCTCACACTGGGCTATACAAGCACAATTCTGACAGTTGCAGATAAGGGCCGGCTTCAGGTTTTCTGTGGGAAGCAACAATTATAAACAATCCACGGTGACAGCACCATATCAGTGACACTTCCCAGCTGAAGTCCGATGTGGCAGCACTGAGGCTGTTTGGCTATGGTCACCTCTCACCCCACTCACAAAAGGCATTTCTAAAGCCTAACTCCCAGTAGCACCCTGGAGCCTGAATCTGGAAAGTCGTGACTCCAAAACCTACACCATGGAAAAATCATGTCTGGTCCTACCCACTAGCCCACTTCAAGAGCCTAAGCAAGCAACATTGCCTCTCAGCAAGAAAGCCTCACTTTCTGTCACAAAGCTCCTCTGGGAACATTCATTTGATTTAGCTGGAACAAACAAACAAAACCCAGAGTCATCTGCTTTTAGACCTAAAAGATTTTCAAATGCAGCAAGTAGGCACTCTTTATATGTTTTTATATCTACACCCTTGTCCACGCCCTTACCACCGTCTCCCTGCCATCTTGTGACACTAACATACTGTCAGAAAGAACTTTCATATAAATATAAGTATTCTGAAGAAATGGTACCCATTTATTTTGTTTCTGTGGATCTGAAGAAATTACTAAAATCCATTCTGACCCGAATGACTGGAACTAGGGGCCACATCGCACAGCCAAGCAACAAGGCTTCAGCCAAATCAGCCCCAATTTTTTGTCACTGTGGAAGAAAGTAGGCCAGGAATGGTTTCCAGACTGCCCGGTGGCTGAAACAGAAACCCAGGACCCCAGAGAAAGTCCCAATTCCCTGTAAACAAAGAAGGGAAGAACTGTTTATTACAGCCACTGCGGTATTTTAATATAAGGCTCCAAGTATGTCAAGCACACCAAACAAATTTAGCTTCACCACCTGTTCCGGAAAAGGAACGCCCCTGCCAAAATCCCCCCAAAAGTGCATAGATATTCTCAGTGTGGATTAGCTGGGAGTCTTTTCAAATATGTTCTATATTAGAGTTTGTAAACTGGGCATTTGATGTACACCACATGGCTGCCGGGGAAGACGTGAAGTTTTTGTTCTGTGCCTCAAAAAATCACATTCTTTTGCTCTACAGTTTTTAGATAAAATGTGACAAAATGGTAAGAAGTCCTAAAAAACAAAACAAAATAAAACAAAGAAGAAAAAGAAGAAGAAAGGAGCCTATAGTCTTACTGGAGGGAAAAGACACATACTTGAAAAATTCCATTATTCAAGAGATGTGCCAAGAAAGAGTGTGGTTAATTGCCAAAAGAGGGGGCTAGATGGTAATTGATAAAACACAGACGCACAAGTATCTCAGTGCAAAGAGGTCTCAAATGCCATCGTATAGGCAGGTGACAGAAAAAGTAATACCTCAGTTAAGCCATACAAAGGGTCCAAAAAGTAAAATTAGGGCAGATGCCAAAATATAGTTCCACCCAACATTAACTTGGGAAGCACCTTCTATTCTGTGGATTCTGATGAATTAAATAAGAATGCCTGTGAAATGATTAGGAAAATGCCAAGCACCCACTAAAGTTTCCACAAATGCTTGTTACTGTGGTTGCTGTTCAGTTGAAGCTGTGTTCCAGGGCACAGTGTACCACACACGAACTTGCTAAACTCCTATCTTTCCTTTAAGACCCAACTCAAAACTCTGTGAAGATTCCCGTGGCCACAGCTCCCCTCCCTAGGCAGTGCTCCCTCTCAGTGCTTTCAACGCACAGTCTCGTTCACACAGTCCTCCCGGAAATTCAGGAATAACTTAAAAATAAGCCACAACAAGCCTTCATCTATGAATCTAACATCTGCATGGAAGCGTGCTTGATGAATGAATGGTTCCTGAGTGCTAGAAGGAAAGAAGGAAGGAAAGCAGGCTGCTGGGAAAACCTAAATGTGCCTCAACCTCATCAATGTGTGGATACACATGAGGTTTTTTTTAGGTAAATAGTTAGGATCTCTGGCTTTTCTCAGGACAAGGATTCCCTGCTTCAGTGCTGTCTCTAGCAATCGCTCCACCTGGGAAGTGAACACTCCATTTTGGTGTTGTCCCGCCCTTAATCCTATCCCCAACAACTGCTACACCTGGGGAAGGAGGGAATGTTTTATCAATCTGGGAATTCCCCAGCCCAGGCATGATAGGATCTAGAAAGCCACCTACGGTAACCTAAGGGTAATTATTATGCCATTAGCTTGACTCTGCATTGTGGGTCACCACCCAGGTGGGCTTTCGGAGAGGGAGCTCTTATACGCAGATGGAATTTTGAGGACACCTGTCGATCATTTGATAATATCCCACCCTCCCGAGAGCCCGCCTCCAGACTGGGCTAACAAGAGGAGAGAGAGTGGGTGGGTGAGCGAGTGAGTGAGTCAGTCAGTCTGCCTGTCTCTCTCCACTGGTGGAGACAGACCCATTTTGTTCTGTGATGAAGAGCTGCTGGTGTGAAACTGCTTCCTGCCTGGGGTTGCTCTGTCATATTGGCCCTGCTGGTGATTTTTCCAAGATAACAGTCTGGACTTGACACTTAGGTGTGTCTGGTCATTCTTTGGCCAAGAGCACACAAGAACCGAGGGCAGACTGCCACCCTGACACTTTTACCAACATTAATACCTCAGAGTGAGAGCAACAAGCCTATTCTTACTACTGTTGCCGGAATGCAATCCCTTGCAAAATTCCCCTGAATTATATTTCTGAGCTCCTCCAGAGTGTGTCTCACGTGAGCTCACAAGTTGGTGCTGACGACCACTTTTCTTTGTCCTTGGTAACTTGCAGCCCACTCCTTCCCCCGTGATGCCTCTCCCTGGGAGCAGCCCCTCTGCCCAGGCCCAGGGCCCTGCAGACTTACCCAGGCACAGGCGCTTGATTCTGGCTTCGTGACCACAGTCAGGCCATCTCGTGAGAAGTGAGAAGGGAAAGGCAGGCTTCCTCTCCACAGAGCAGCTCTAGGAAGTGGATTGGGGCTGAGGGTGGGGCAGGCTAAAGCACCAGCTCGGTGAAATGGGCTTTCCAGGTAACACACACAGTAGCCATTTCTCCCCTTTCTTCCTGGGTGCCCACAGGGGTCCAGAGAAGCAGAGTTGGGATGGGTAGGAGTGCCAGAACCCTCAAGCCCTCCTGCTGAGTCTGAATTGGGGTGGCAGTCTCCGCCTTCCTTCCATAGGAAACTCTCTCTAGGGCCCTCCAAAAGTGTTGTTCTATCCACTAGGTGCTCTAGACACAGTGCCCACGGTCTTTCAGCTATTCAGTTAATAGCACGTGAAAAGGTTGAAACCTAACACTCACACAAAAAATATTTATTTGTTCTGAAATTTTTTTTTAAAATCATGCAAAATGGAAATGAATAAATGTCCAATTAAAATGTTTACCAGATATAACATTACATCAACTCAAATACTATTTCCAGATTAAAAACATTTACCATGGTATGAGTGCATTTTCGTTTGTTAGAAGGATATGGGGGGGGGGGTCTCCCAAAAGTAAGAGCACTGAGAGCTCTGTAGGTCAAAATGGGCCATTTCTCCCTGCAACCTGGTTCCTCTGACCGTCTCCAGCCTCCCTGGTGTGCCAGACCTGTCTAAAAAGACTACAACTCAATTGTAGCCACACTTCAATCCTTTAAAAAAAATTGTTATAGAAATGTTCAAATATACAGAAAAGAATACTATCAGTCTGCACATAGTGCCCACGACCCGGCTACAACATCCATCAGCCCGTGCCATTCCACACCTCCTTCTCTTCCCCCAGCAAATTCCAGACATTAAATCATTTCATCCATAAATACTTGAGAGAAAAAAATATATATATCTTTAAAACTTTTTTCAGCATATATACAATACCATTATTACACCTAAGAATATTGTAATTAAAAATAATTCTTAATATCATCAAATACCCAATCAGGATATAATCTAATTTTTACCTCCTTTCTTAGTCCTCCAGTGAATCAGTCAATGGAAGTAGTTTGGTTGTCGTTGTTGTGGTTGTGATTTTGGGCAGGGGGCTGCATTACTTTACCCGCCTTCTTAATCAGGATCTATATCCAGCCCAGGAAAACTCCTCATAGTTAAGCCTGAAAGAGAAGAAGGCAAGAAAAAGAGGATGGATGGGGAGCTAGGAGGGAGAGATGTCTCTAATATTGGACCAGGGATGGGTTTTACAGCAAAGAGAAATAGCAGTTTTGAAGAATGAGAGGGGGGCTGGAAATAAGAATGGAAAGAGATGGGGGAGACACCGAACACAAACACGCCTGTACCCTGAGGGCCTGTGCTCTCTCATCTACCAGGTGTTTCTGAACCAGGCTCAACCCTTCTGTCGCAACAGTGAGCAGGAGAGATCTCCGCACTCTGATGGAATCATTGATGATGGACTTTGACGGCACCAGCACCTTCTCTGGGACATCAACCTCATGTAACATGCTTCACACGCCTGCTCCTCTTGAAGAGAAAATAGTTTTTAAATGGATTTCATTTCCAGGCAGACTGGCAGTTCGACACAGGCAGGCAGAAATGTTCCAGAGCCAACAGCAATTTTTGTTTTAATTCACATTATACAAAGCAAATTAATCTGAAGTACTTAAAAAATTGTTTCCCTTCACATCATTCTCACTGAGAAAGTAAAAATTGTCTCCCCTCTTTCTGCTGAGAAAGAACCATAGCATTGCAGAATAAAATCAGGAGCTCTGAAACCTTGTGAACTGTTTTCAAAGTTAAAGAATTTCATTGTTCTTTGTTGTTTGTGGACAGTCATACCTGGGAGGCTCCCCTCTGTCTGTAGGACAAAGTCCAGTCTCTTCAGCCTAGAATCTAATTGGTCCCCACATTACCTAGCTGACCCAAATACCCCAAGAACTACTTCTCTACCATGAGTCTCATGTCATCTCTATTCCTCACTCTCATCCAAGCCATTCTCACAACTCTGGTTTTGTGGAAACCCTTCTCCTCACCCAGTACATCCAACCCCTCTTGCTCAGGCATAGCTGAAGTTCCAGTTCCCTCTCACAGGCTTTAAGTCTAACCAAACCATATCATCCGTCCCTTCTCCAAATGGCTAGCCATGGAAGCTCATGCCTGTAATCGCAGCCTTTAGGAGGCCAAAGTGGGAGGATCACTTGAAGCTAGAAGTTCGACACCAGCCTGGGCAACATAGCAAGACCCTGTCTCTACAAAAAATTAAAAAATAATTTTTAAAAAATCCTACAACACAGGCTTTACCCTACAGTTTAGTCCTTAAATACACTCTTTTGTATAATCTAAATATTGTTTCTATTTATATCTAATAAGATTTGCAACTTCCTTGAAGGAAAGGATTGTGATTCATGCATCTTTTATACCCAGCACAGTACCAAGCATCTAGTAAATACTCAGTGCCCTTTATCTTAATTTGCCTTGAAATTTTAGATCGAATGTGGGGACTGTCATTTCTGTAATTGTATGCTTACCAAATGGGATTTCATAATCTCATAAATATGTATGTAAAGATTTAGGTGGGTGGTGTCATGACAAGACAGTATAGCAGCATCTTTTCATCATAGTCAATTTGACATGTTTCCATTTAAATAAATTACCCTTGCCACTTTGACCAATTCATTTGTTGGCACCACAGAGGACTCCATCAATGCATGGGTCGACCTACATTTCCAGTGAGCAAACACCGAGTGTTCCTTTTTGTTCTTCATGTCAACATCCACTAACATACTTCTAGCATTCTGTCAATGTACTCCAAAAAGATGGGGGCGGGGATAGAGAGAGAGAGGAACATTTTGTAATTTATCATTAGTCCAATTTAAGATAATGAGGTAGGAAAAGGTGTATTATTTTAGCAGTTTTACCTTCTTAGGGATGGAATAATCTATGCAAAACACTTTGAAGAGAACTTGGGGTGTGAGTACAGACAGCAAGCATCTGCATGTCAGAAAAAAGCTTGAAACTGCTCTGTGGGGAATAAGGAAAGGAATACTTTGTTGTTTAGAATGAGTGGGGGAGGGGAGGAGAGAAAGATGCGAAAAGAGGACAAGCAGAAGACCTGTGAAGAAGCCCTTTCTCCCTTTACCACCTGGAGAGAGCCAAGAGAGCACCCCAAATGGAGGGGCTCAAAGGGGTTTAGAGAACTTAATACAGATTTTAGTTTGTTTATTCCACCATGTAAAAGGGGACCCCTACTCCATGTGCCACCCAAATCTTCTATCATTCTCTGCAAAACTCAGTCTTTATAAAATTCAATCTCTACACAACTCAGCCTCTTCTCAGCTCAACCTCTACCCAGCTCAAATTCTGCTCAAATCAACCTCTATGTAACTTACTCTCTACCCAAATCAATCTCTACTCAATCAAATTCTTCTCTGCTCAGTTAAAACCCTTCTCAATTCAATACTTGAATCAGCTCAAACTCAACCTAATTCAAATTCTACTCAAGTAAACTAAAGTCTATTCAACTGAGTTCCCTAAACTAAATTTAACTCTGCTTACAGATGTTTTGTGTGAGTGTAGTATTTTTTAAAATTTGAAGAGGTCTTCATCTTACATCCAGCCTATAGCAGCATAGACTGAAGAAAAACATGAATAAAGTTGTCAGAGAAAACCAACAAAATGAATTTTCTGTGAATTTGCAGAAATCTTGCAGAGATTTCTATAGGCTGTGGTTTCCAGGCACTCAAGTGAACTCTATCTAGACATCAGAGGAACAAGGGCTCCCAAAGACATGAAAGTTACACACATTGTTTAAAGCTCTGTATATGCATATGTAGACTACATGAGTAGGAAAAATCCTTCTGAACTGAAGGTACTCAGTCCAGAATGTACAGGTTACAGAGCAGAACTATGGCACTGAGAAAGTAGAAAAAGAAGCTATTATCAGACAACAGGTGTTAAACAACAATTATGGGAGGCCATTGTTTTCAGCTGAGCTCCTGCATTAGGCCCCAACAGACCAGATCAAAACAAAATGGAGTCACTCGTGCTAAATGCCACATCATCAAACTGAAACTTTAAGGTAACAAATAGATCCCAAAACAGACCAGTTTTTCTGAAAACAGGAGTTTGCAGTCTACCTGAGTCAGTGTAACAAGGAAGTCCCCTCTGCTTTAACCCTTACCAAAAAAGTAACCTAATGTTAAGAGATCAGCTTTTTTCCTATTGTTCTGTTTCCTTGTTCCCACCTTCAAAAACCCACTGTTCTGCCATTGCCCAGTGGGAGTTCCCATTCTGTTTTGCAGAATGGAAGCTGTCCCAATTTATGAATCATGAACAAAAGCCAATTAGATCTATAACTAAGTTTGTTGTAATTTTCTCTTTTGACACAGGTAATCAGTGGCAGGCATTTTACAAAGCACACTCTGGACAGCAAACCTCTTTAGGAATAGCATTTTTGAAATATTATTTAAAGTGCTATGAAAGAGTACATCTGGCATAACAGGGTGGAATGAAAATGTACAATTATCCATTGCTTTCTGAAACGCAACTAAAATAAATTAAAGGAATTAAAAATGCAAAACCCACAAGGACAAAGAAAAAAAGGAGAGAAATTGCCAAGGAATGACGTCAACAAATTTTCAAAGATGGGAAGCAGACAAGGGAATAATAACATCTCTAGTAATCAGCATCTGAGCACAGGGAAAAATAGTGATGAATACAGCCAAATCACCTGCAGTGCAATTGGAAGGCTCAGGATAGAAGTACCAGGAACCAGAAGGCAGGATGAGACTAGGAAGGAAGAACTGTGTACATAGTAGAGAGTGATCAAACACTATGGGCCTTTTCCCTTCCTTCAACTCCTTGCAGCCAGGCCACTGGCTTTCTCTCCATTGCTTAGGAGACTGGAATTTTTGGTCCTTGGAAAAATATGGGCCAGAGAGACTCAAAACTACCTAGCACAAGTTTGGTCTAAGCATGGAGCTCAGAATAGCAGGATTAAGAAAAGCCTTCAATAGTAAATACTGGAACTACATCTCCTTACCTTGCTGCTGGAAAGTATATGCTCTCTAGGAAATACATTACAGTATTCTTATCTAAAGAAAGTGAACAACATGAGAGGGAGAAAAAACTTTAGAGACAATGATATCAGGATCTCTCAATGAAAAAATCAGATCACAAACCAAAGCCCCGAAACTTCCCTACCAGCTTCCAATTTGCTTTTGAATGATTATTTTTTTAATAAGAGGATGGATAAGGATCTGCAAACATCTAACCAAACCGGTAGCCTTCCACTCCCTGACTTCAAGACTTTTGATAAGCCACGGTTATATTGGTATAAGGGTAGTCAATGAAATGCAAATAGAACTGTACATATATGATCAGTTGATTTTTGACAAACATGACAAGGTAATTCTCTAAGGAAATTATAATCTTATCAGTAAATTGTGCTGGAACAGGATAGTCATATGGAAAAAACTAACCTCACACTATGCATAAAATTAACACATAAATCCTAAAACCGTAAAACTTCTGGAAGAAAACATTGAAAAAATTTTCTACTACTTTGGAATAAGCAAGGATTTTTCTTATAAAAACATAAAAAATACCAACTTTATATTAAATAAAATTTATGGGAGAGCATTGTTTTGGACAAAGTTCCTACACTGGACCTCCACAAGATTAGACCAGACCAGAATGGAGTCACTCATGCTCAGTGTCTTGCAATCAAACTGAACTTATAAACAGGCCAGTTTTCAGAAAAAACAGGAGATTCACCACAACCAATCAAAAGGGGCCCAGTCAACCTGAGCCAGCATGATAAGGAAGCCTCCGCTGATTTAATTCATAAAAGGAAAGTAACCTGAAGTAACCTGATGTCAATCAATCCGCTTTTTAGACTATGCTGTTTCCTTGTTCCTGCTCAAGCTCCCCTATAAAAACTGACTGTTCTCCCACCCTCAGAGGAGCTTCTGTCTTTTCCTAGACCAGAGGCTGTCCGGTTCATAAATCATGAATAAAATCCAGTTAAATCTTTAAAACTCAATGTATTATAATTTTTCTCTTTGACACATTAAAAAAAAGAAATAGGTAATATATTTAAGGCAATTTTTAAATTGCAATTAGGCAATTTTTAAATTTTTAAATTTCTTCTTTTTGAAATGTCCATTAATAGATAATAGATAAACAAGGTGGTATATCCATACTGTAGACTACTACTCAACACTAAAAAGAAATAAGGATAGACACAACAATATGGATGAACCTCAAAAACATTATGCTGAACAAAGAAATCAGATATAAAAGACTTTATGGCGTATGATTCCATTTACATGAAATTCTATAACAGGCAAAACTAATCCAAAATGACAAAGAAAATTGGTGGTTGCCTGCCTGACACTGGTAAGGGGTGAGGAGAGATTGATTGCAAAGGAGTATGAAGGAACTAGGAGGGTGATAGAAATGTTCTAATTTTGGAGTGTAATGACTACTCAGGTGTGAACATTTGCCAAAACTCATCAAACTGTACATTTACAATAGATATATTTTGTTGTATGGAAATTATACCTTAATATATAATACTTGATTTTTTAAAATCTCTTGATAGCACCTCTCCTTCCAACCACTGCCCCATTTCTCTGCTCCTGTACAGCTATGTTCTCGGAAAAAATTGTCTATAATTTCCAGCTCTATCTCTTCTCCTCTTGTTCTTAGGAGCCCACTCTAAGTTGCACCAAAACCGTGCTTGTTAGAATCACTAATGACTTCAAATTTCCTAACCCAATTATCAATTTTATACAGTTTCTCACTTCCTTTTTCTTGATATGCTTAGAGACACTGGTCTCTCTTTCTTAGTTCTCCTCCTACCTCACTGCCTGTTATTCTGCTTTACTGGTTTCTTGTCATCTTTCCAATCTCTTCTTGGAATTTTCCTGTGCTTAGTAATCCTCCATTCTTTCTCTACACTCATTGCTAGGTGATTCCATGCAGCCTCTGCCTTGAAATATCATATTTAAACTAATGATTCCCAAAACTGTATCTTTATCTCAGAACTCTTCTGAACTCCAGACTCACATACCAGCTGCCACTTGATATTCCACTTGGATGTCTAAGAAATATCTCAAGCTCAAAACATCTATAGTATGCTGAATAATGACCTACAGAGATATCCAGGTCTTAATCCCTGGCACCAATACATGTTGCCTTATGTGGCAAAAGGAACTTTGCAGATGTGGTTAAGTTAAGGATCTTAAAAAGGGTATATTATCCTGGATTATCCAAGTTGGCCCTAACTGTAATCTCAAGCATTCCTGTAACAGGAGGGGAAAGGGATATTTGGCTGTAGGAGAAGGAGGCAATGGCACAGTGACCAAAGTTGTCTAAAGTAAGATGCTGATGTTGAAGATGGAGCAAAGGGACGCAAACCAAAGAATGCATGGAATGCGTTTCTAAAAGCAGGAAAAGACAAAGAAACAGATTTTCCCTTAGAGCTTCTAGGTGGAGCATGGCCCTGCTCCCTTGATTTTGGCCAGTAAAACTGATTTTGTACTTCTGACTTTCAGAATTGTAAGAGAATAAAGTTGTGTTGTTTCAAGCCATTAATTTTGTGGTAATGTGTTATAGCAGCAATAGGAAACTCATACGATGTCCTAAAGCGAACTCCAATCTCTTGCCCCCACATCCCCACATCATTCTTATTCTTGGTAAATAGCTCAGGCCCAGAACATTCTAGATATACATTCCATGAGAAAAGGAACTTTGTTTTATGCACTACTGTATCTCTTAGCAAAAAATCCCAGACACAATACGTATTCAACAACCATTTGCTGAACAAATAATTAAATGAATGCAGAAAATGGAAGATAACATCAATATAAAACTATCCTTAACATTCTAAGCATTAAAAGTGTATCTACTTTGACATCCATGAAACAAGAATAATATAATGTAGTATTAAAAAATCAAAAATCAATGTAAAGAAGTCTTTGAAGTTGAAAATATCTTGGCTGAAATTTTTTAAAAGTTCAACATAAAGGTAGGAAGAGTAGAATGAAAAAGCTGAGGATAGTAGCATAGGAGATAAAATAAATTAGGATTGACTCCAAATTTTAATCCAAAACTAGGCCTATGATCTGATTAATAGATGTTCCAAATAGAGAGGACAGAGAAAAAGAAGAGAAAGGAAATTAGTGAAGAAATAAAATTAAATAATTTTTCCAAAACTAAAGAATATGAGCCTTCATGTAGAAAGAATCCATAATGCACATAAAATGAATTATGAAAGATCCACATAACGGCAAGTATGGATATAGAGGAAGAGAATTGCCCACAAATCATAAAAAGGGCTATGACACAAGGGAGTGTCATCCCTCAGTAGCCTAGCCCAGCGCAGGGCCCACACAGTGGTAAGAAAGAGCCCACTTTCTAGCAACACCTGGCTCAGAGATTTTATCAATCCCTTTGTGAGAAAGGAATTGGAAATTAATGAAGGCATACATTGCTTTGTTGTTTTTAGGTTTTGCACATGAAGTTTAGCATGTACAAATGTGTTTATGGTTCTTTCATAAACATGTAGGTTCAGTCGTTCTCAGCAACTATCCTCATTACCCTCAGCAAGCCCTGAGGTCAAGAGCCCTTCTGGTGTGTCATAATTATAAATCCACACTTGCCAGAACCAAGGGCAAGTTCAAGGAAAGAGGCCCTCTGACAGAAAGCTATGTATTCTTGAGAGGAATTTTTGTAACCATTGTCTTCTGGTTTTTTTTACTCACTGTTTACTGTTCCGCTCTTCCTTCCTTCTTATTTTGGTTGTTACACAACTATTTTTTTAAGACTATTGTTTTTTAGAGCAATTTTAGGTTCACAGGAAAATTGAGCAGAAGGTACAGCGATTTTCCATATAACCCTCTGTCCCTACACATGCACAGACTCCCCCACTGTCGACATCCTGCACCACAGCGGTGCATTTGTTACAATTGATGAACCTATACTGACACATCATTGTCGCCCAAAGTCCATAGTTAGCGTTAGGATTCACTCTTGGTGTTGTATATCCCATGAGTTTGGATAAATGTATAATGACATATGTCCACCCACAGAGGATCATACAGAGTACTTCACTGCCCTAAAAATCTCCTGGTTGCATAACTTTTTAATTGAACATCCACTTTCATCTTAACTAGAACAATGAAATGTAAATGGCATTATGTGAGGTAAGCAAAAGGCACAGAATAGTCCACAGACTTGGAACAACAAACTATAACAATGCCAAAACTGACTACAGAAACAACCTTATTAGAAAATTGCTCTAATTTAAAAAGAACCTGTTATATTGGAGACTTCTCAATGTTAAGGCTGCATAGTTTATTGATATATAAGTATATCCTTATAACTATATTTTCATTGTTTATAGCGCCACCAGGCTGAGGGTCACCATCTAACAGGCTACAAATAACCTTTGACCAAAACAAACAAAAATGCTTTGTTTCAAAATAATGCATAGGTACTTTAAAAAAAAAAAAACAAACTCTAATTATGTTCAAAGAGTTGCTTGTGTAACCCAAGGTAGTAGGGATTAAATGATTCAATGGCAAACCCAGCCTGTGAGCTCATACCAACTAGCCGGGAAACCCTAGCTAGAAAGAAAACAGGCAGTAAACTATTAGACACAGATGGAGGTATTTCTAAATAAAATAAAATGGGAGACATCCAAGAAGTATTCAAGGTAAATATTTTCAAACCTAAAAATCAAGAGATTTCTAAAACTTTTACTTCCACTATTGGACAGAAAGAGCATTTTAAAATAGGTGTTAGCAGAGCCAGTTCACTATAAAGAAGAGTCCCAGGCAATTCCAACATTGCTGTAGCCATGAAATGCCATTTCAATCACTTCTGGCCAGTAGCCTATGCAGAGGCATTGGTGAATAATACCAAAGCAACTTCATGAAGCCTGCACCTCACATGTAGCTACTTCCTGGGGATGCACGTGTGTGTCTACACATGCACATGAACAGCTTAGCCATGTCTGGTTAGTTATTGTGAAATGAACTGGCTATTACACGGTTAGTTACATGGTGTGGGCTCAGCTCTTTAGTGGCAGCATGGGACTCTGGTTCAAGCCACAAGCCCTGACACTTGGTCTAGCCGGGGTTAAATCCCAGCTCAGCCACTTACTTGACCTTTCTGTGCTTTCTTCCCTCCTCTATAAAATGAAAATTGTAATGATATCTCCTTCATAGGGTTTTGTGAAGATTAAATGAGTGAATAAATATGCCGTGCTTAGAATAGTACCTGGTACAGAGTAAGTGCTACATGAGGATTGGCTGTTGCTACTACTCTCAGCTTCTATGTTTATTACCATAAAGTCTAAGTTAAAGAACCCGTGGAAGGATTATCAATGAAAGGAAACCAAATCTGGTAGATGCAATGAAACTTTAACGATAAGACAGCTGTGTCCACGTTAGGGTTAGGGTGGCCTCTAAGTTCAAATCCCAAACCCCTCGCCTTTGCCTTTAGAGCACTACTTAAGATTTTTGAGGATAGAAATTACTTTAGTTATGCCCAACCTGAAAAATCATTGTGAGGGTTAAGTGAAATACCATTTCCCTTAGTAACTGTCACATAGCAGGTCCCTGAGCAGCATTTTACTTTCAATGACCTTACAAAGTAAGAACATACAGTTCTGTAAGCTCCACTGAGACTGCTTCAGATCGTGTGTCCTGTTTCCTGCTGTTTGCAGTAAACAAATGACTGCATTGAGTATATGCTCAACCAATGGTGGTTGTATGAATGAATAAACCTGTTAACTGATTATTGATTAATAAATAATGGCACTTGCAAAGGATATATTTCTATGCAACTATGTCATTCCCTACAAACTTGATGTTTAAACAGAAGATTTAACTAAATTGATCTGCCCTAAGCAGAATATGCCCTAAGCAGGTATGAATAAAATGTAATTGAAGTGGTATTGGAAGTTACTAAAATAACTAAAATAACTAAAATAGTCTCAGGACATGGGATATTGTGAAAAGATTGAATGTAACCTAAAAACTGTATGATAAATGATATTTTAGTCAAAACTCTCTCTAATAAACACTCTAACAAAATGTGACAGGTTGTAATTAATGATGGCAAAATTATAATAAGAATGGGGAAGAGACTACAAGAATGAAAAACATATTTTTATGTAAATTAGAAAATATGCTTCTAGTTCTGAAGATGTCTGACCTTGGAGATGGGTACGTCCAAGAGAAATTGAAGAACCACTACTCTGTACACTAGTGATATAGAGACCACTAGAATTATTCATTTTTAGGTCAGACACCAACACTCTAGGAAATAAATTCTTTCATATCAAAGGTGCAAATGAAAGAATGCTAGAAAACTATTGTAAGAAGCTAGAGAAGGAGATATTAGTTCATAGGGTGATACAAAGTTCATATGATAAATATCACCTGAACATTGCAAGAATGCAAAAGACATACACAGAAGTAGGCATTCATGGAATGGCCCCAGTACTGACTTTCTCTCAGTGCCACAGGCTCTGAAATAAGACCAAAAGAGGAATTTTAAAATTTTTGAGTCACCGAACTATCATTAAAAGAAATATATTGTCTTCCATGGCGATTTCTTTGAAGAACACGATATATTTAAAAGTAGGCATTTCAATTTGTCTGCTAAAATTCAGTCTCAATTCCTTGTACTATACTTATTTCGTACACATAAGTGAAGACTGTTAGATGGAAAGGCAACATTAGGGCTTGGATGATCCAAGGATAGGAAGTAAAATCTACCCTGGTGACCAAAGTTCTAGAGAGACACAACAAGAAAAGGGAGTCATTTTCCAAGCAAGATGTCTTAGTGACAACAAATAGTCAAGATATGAATGCAGAGAAAGAGCAATGCTAAGTACAATGCCTGTGTCATTATTCCAGAAAATATCCATGTACCAGTCTTATGTACCAAACTCTCCGTTTCATGAAACAGCCAACTCTCAAATATTCTTGTTAAAGAGGGAACGAATTCCCAATAATATGCCCAGTTTTGCAACGTCTTTGTTTTCAATTAGCAGTCTAGCCTTGTATTTTTAAAAACATTCTCCTCTTCCTATTATTTTTAATGATAAAAATACCCCATACAAAATTTTAACATTATTATCATCTTGTAAAAAGAAAAATCCCATACTAAAATTTAAAAAAGAATCATAACTTCCCCCTACTCTTTGGGGGGAAAAAATAACAAAAAGGAGCATTGTTTTGATATCTTCTGATCTTCCACACATTTGAGGGCTGAGAAATGGAATCACTTAAATAACAACTCGGATCGCTTCCCCTCACAAAGCAGGATCATAGTGGGAACACTTCTGTGACTCCAAGGAAGCAAATGTTTCTAATTAGCGAACAAGATCAACTGGGGTAGCTGCTCTGGGTATCTGCACCCCTCATTAGGGACACTCTGCTATTGACAAGCAAGGGAACCAAATTGCCTGAATTCTGTTTGTGAAGGTTGCCACCTACTGAAGAACATGCAGCACTACATCTGGCTTTAAGGGGAAAAAACGATGGAGGAATTAGGGGAAAAGCAGTTGGTAATCCTTTGAGCACGGTGAGACTTAAATACCCAAAAAAGGCAAGAAGGGTGTATAGCACTGACTTGACAGGACATAGCACGTGCCAGGCTGGAAGGCTTTGTGTAAGACGGGTACTTAACTGGGCCTCGAGGGGTCATTCGGGTTTAACAAAGCAGTGAGGGGAAGTATGTAAAGTGGAAGTATTATTAATAATAGTTTGGGCACAGACACAGAGGGGAGAAAAGCCACCGTAACGATCTCCAAAGAGCAGATGACACTGGCTGTAGAAGACTGTCTGCATTGGCACTCGTAGGACATGACATCAGATACTGAGGGTCTTGGATGGAAGAGTTAGGACTTTTCTCCAAAGGCAAAAAGAAACCACTGCAGGTCTATCAAAGCCTCAGCAAATGACCCTCAATTCAGAATCAATAGAATAGGAAACAGAACTCAATTAGAAATCATGGTACAGATGGCAAACCTCTTGACTCTGAAAATTATCTCAAAAGAAACTACTCAGATTAAAGATTGATGCAAGGATTTGACAGGTAACCCATGCCCTGGGTCATGGTCCTCCACCTCACACTCAGAGCCATGGCTACCCTAAGATCTGTCAGTATTGGACCCCCAATCCTGCCCCCCAACACGCCAAAGCCCCCCTTCCTCCCATACATGCACCTCCTTCTCTGCCCCATATAAACAATGCTCCCACATTTCTACTTCATTCACTTGTTTTAAATACATCAACCAAGCCCCAACCATGTTTCTGGCACTAGAATTAGGGGAAAGACCAACATGGTGGTCCCTGGTAAGCTCTAGCAGCGCAGGGAGACCTTAAGTAACATTAATTAATAACCATATAAATGCTAGTATAAAAGTGACAAGGACTGGAGAGTCAGGGTTGTGAGAGCCTAAATAAGGACCACTGAGCCAGTCTGAGGGTGGCAGGAAGTGCGTGAGGAGATTCTCACTGAGGAAACACTATTTGGCCAATACACATCGATTTATGACTCAGAGTTTGGAGACCTCAGGCCTGGATAAACCTCATAACACCTGTAATTATTATTATTTTTTTTGGCAAATCACTTTATTTCTTAGTCTCGGTTTGCTGGTATGTAAAATGGGGAAAGTAGTGGGAACTAAATGATAAAATCCCCATACAGTGTTTAGCACAATGACAAAAACATAGTACCCCTATGATAAATGTTAGCTGACATTATTTTTTATATTTAAATTCACAAGGGCTCCTAAGAAAGTAGCTCATTTTCTTAATTTGACACTGAAACGATAAAAGGATTAGATTCTCAAATCAGACTCATCAGAGTCTGAGCTCTTACCCAGTATTAGGCTTTTTGGAGCAGGCAGGGAGAGGTGTCAGACCTTCAAAACGACTTCTCAGGTCCTTTCTTGCCTCATTATGGAATATTTAACACATGCACAATCGTTTTCACAAAAGAAAGACATTTTTGTCGGAAAATATCTTGTTTTTATATTCCTATGAAATATGGCTTATATGACTTTTCCCAGGGGGCCATGACCCATAAATCCATAAATTCCTAGTGTGTTCACCATGATCCATTTCAGACAGACCAGGTACATCCTGCCATGCTAAAAACATTTCATGGTTAAGGACTCTCCCACCAGTGAATGCCATGAGTTCTTTAGTGTGTTTGCCGAGAGGTCTCTCATTATCATGTTTATAAGGAGATTTGACATAGTCACCTTGCTTTCCAGGGGGTCTCTCAGTAAAAGGGAGAGAATGTATTGCTCTTTCCTTCCTAGCCCCAAAGAAAAATTATTTGTTTTTATTTGCCTCTTTCATTAAAAGCTTTTTTTCTCATTTTGTTAAAACAGGTGTGTTGCCAAAAATACAGATAAGCAAAACAAGAACATTCAAGTCAACATAAGTGCACAGTATTAATGAAATGACTACAGGCAAATGGTCCTTGAGATATATATGAATTACAAACAAGAAAGGGGAATAGATTTCTGGAATGACAGTGTGAGGAGTTCTGCAAACCTCCTCCCCAGCAGAATAACCATAACTGGTAAAAATTGTTTTTAAAGAATTTTAATGTTTAACGAAATTCTCCTAAGGACATACAGCAAATGGAGAAATATTTATTCAAGAAAATCTACTAAATCTCATAAGAACAGTAAGAATCGGTGCTGTTGCACACTCACACACACGCACTCGCAGCTCAGCATGCTGGGGGCACTAATGCAGGCTGGTGCAGCCAGGAACACAGGGCTCCCACTTCCCCGGCTATCGGTCTGGGGCTGCCGTAAGAACCTCCCCAGGAGGCCCAGACCGCCAGCATTTCTCATCCCCCCAGGTCTGTGTTGCAGAAGCTCTATCCCAGCCAAGAGCATCTGAGAGGACTTCCTCACAGAGCAGAAGCTCCATCCCAGGCATGACGGTCTGAGAGTAATGGGGCCCCAATCACACTCATCCCAGTTAAATTGTGGGCAGAGAGTTTGTGCCAGGGAAAGACTCTCCCACCAGCATCCTGCTCATCAAGCAGAAGTGTCACTCTGAGAAGTGTGGGCCAATGTCCCTGCCCCATGCTTGGGAGCAGTGACACAGAGGTTGACCAGGGGGTGACGCGGCCATAAGAACAGAAAGCTTTGAATTTCTGCTCAAAGGAATGGTTTCATTTGGAACAGAGCGTAGGGAAGTTCAACCCTAAGGGCACTGTTAAAAAAGGTAAAGATTTTAGCAGTAAGAAATTAAAAGGAGGCTGGCAGGTTTATAAGAGAAATAAGCTAAGTTGTAGAACAGTAGACGTTTAACAGAAAGATTGAAGTGATTCTCCTGCCTCAGCTTCCAAGTTGCTGGGACTACAGGTGTACACTACCACACCTGGCTAATCTTTCTATTTTTTGTAGAGACTGGATTTTGCTCTTGCTCAGGTTGGTCTTGAACTCCTATCCTCAAGCAATCGTCCCACCTGCGCCACCCAGAGTGCTAAGATTACAGATATGAGCTGGTGGGCCTAAGAGGCCCAAATTTAATTAGATAAGACTGTGGAGCAATTTATGTCCCAGGGCATTGTCAAAGACAATACAGCAATCAGCTGGCAATTAGTGGAGCCTCACAGCTGGGGTGATACCAACAGAGGTGGAGAGACTAACAGAGAGATCCGGGAGACACAGAGCAAGCCTTGCTAACCGCTGTCATCCTAGGGTGACTGTGTGCATGCCCAAGGCTGCAACCCCTGGGCAGCAATATCAGAGGCTTTACACTAGGGGGGAAATAGACTTCTAGCCAAATCACTAAGCAAATAAATAAAAAGGAAATGACACAAGAAAGTAACTTGAATCTGCAGAAACAATGAAAAGACCCAGAAAGAGCAAATAAAGAAAGTTCATAAAACAACCACTATGGATTAAAAGGGATAAAGCCCCTTTTCTATGAAAATTGGTCCTTCAGTTAACATTATTGCTCTGTTCTTCTGGAGACCTGATAAAGGTGGTGCGGAGTCTGGTTCCATGGGGAAAAATACAACACTGAGAAGCAGGTGCCTCTCTTTTTGCCTCATGCTTATACAGTCACAGTGAATAAATAAAGGCTTGATGTGACTCTCAATTTGGTTTCTGTTAAAGTGACCACCTCAATACCTGAGTGCTCAACAAGTAGAATGTCAGCTATGATACTAAGCAGCATTGCTTAGCGATAAAAATGTCCTTCAGTTGGTAAATTGCATCTGGACTGGGTAAGACCATACGGAACTCTACAAACCTGATCAGACAACAGAGCTGTGTGTCTCCCTGAGTATGGTGACTCTAGTTAACTGAAATGTTTTTTGGGGGCCCTGGAAGCCTCCTGAGCTGTTACAAGAAATGTTTAGCCACTGTGAAGTATAAGGCTTCCAAGCCATGGCAGCTGTCTCGCCTAATTTGTGTCCCCTCTCCTTGCACCAGACCTGTACTGCTGCAGGGACACATACTGAAAGGAATGCAGGATGCTGCCTGCAGATGAGCCCTGGCTCCTGGCTGACACCTTCCATGGCAACCTGGGCCAAACCTAGCCCCTGACAGTCTTGAGTCTCAATGTCCAACAAGACCCCATGATGGGCATTGCAGATACACAAACACACGTTTATCTATCTGTTGGTTTACAAAAAGTGAGTCATCCTAAGTAGACTGCTTTGGAACCCACTTTTATTGCTTAAAATATTATGACTATCTTTCCGGTATTAAATATTCTATATTATTTGAAATAATTGCATATCTATAGTATGAACATATCATAATTTACTAAATCTCATTCTGGATATTTTTTCCTTTTTGCTATTTCAATGACAGATTAAGAAATATTTGTGATGTCAAATAATTTGATGTGTCCATGATTATTTCAAAGATATATTCATAGAAATGAAGAAGTCATATATATTCTGCTTGGATTCAAGATAATCTCGGTATTTCTGTAAAACCCTCTGTGACTGCTCCTGTGAGATGAGTGCTTTTTTCAGCTCTTCTGTCCATTAGGTGAAGCCCTTATCCATTTCTATTTTTTAGCGAACACGTATTTGTAATATTAAATAGGTAGTAAATATTATTTTCCAGAAATTTTCCATAACATAAATTCACTTGATAATGGTAAATATACTGCTTTATAAATCTAACAATCATGGTTTTCTGGTTATAGTTAAAGAATAAAATGAGTTATATCCCATACATTTATCTTTTCTTGCCAGTGAAATTGGAACAGGGAGAAGTTTCTTTGGTTTCTGAAGCATGTTTATAAACCTCTTCTAAAATTAGAAGTAATTTATGACTGAATGTTCTGTGCAATACAGCTGTGTATCCATCTGGCCCTGGTGCTTTATTACCTGATATATCTTATAGGGCACTTTTTAAACATTTCTTTTCACCCACAGAGCTTATTTAATTTCCTTTTGCGTCGGGCCTCAATAATTCCAAAACTCTTTTGCATCCTTGTTGCAAATGCACAAAATAAATTCCATAATCCTACATGCTATCTTCCAGGGGTCAGATTTATAAGGTCTGTAGATCAATGAGAATCTTTGAAAATGGTTTTTCTTAAAGCCTATTTAGAATTTGTTTATCCTGTCCGTGAACTAAACTTTGACTGACATTGCAAATTAGCTTTCGTCTCAAGTAGGAAGGAATATGCCTTTTTAAGATCATAGATCTACCTACAAAGAAGTTGCCAATGTTCTACAAAATTTCTTCTGAAAGAAGAGAACATTTCTAGGGATTTATCATAACATCTCAAGGTCAATTCAATAAACATTTAGTAGGTCTTCTCTGCAGAACTAATTGTAATAAGAAAATATTGGTTCCCTTTCTTGGATTCCAACAAGGGTAGTATGAAGGACTATCTCCTGGAAAGACCAGGATTCCTGAACCACAGCTACCAGGTATGTGCTGTGATTAATTATCAGAGTGGCAGCATGGGAGTCTTTGGTCCAGGGTAGGCCCCTAGGGACAGTCGTTGAGGGCCCTCACTCCCATAGTCCACCGCATCTGAGACTGGAGGGCACAACCATGAGAAAGGCAAGGAGGAGAGGAATTATTCTTAAGGTCTTGTATAAATCCAAATGAGGGGCACTCCCTATTCACTGTGAATGTAAAAAGGCAGTATACTTGTGAAATGGCATAACCTGGATACTGCACTCAGCCAAAACCTGAGAAAATAGTACTGATTACCCTGGAGAGGTAGAGGGTCCTAGTGAGAGAGAGAAGGCAAGTTTGTGATCTGCTGGAGTCACTCACTGCCCACATCCCCAGCAAGAAAACCAATCACTCTAAGAAATAAAATGATCCTACCCCCAAAATCAGATGAGTTGCCTGAGTTTAGGGAAGGTGAGGGTGCAGAGGGGTGCTTCCTATAGCTCTAGGGCACATTGCACATACTAAAGTGAACCTTGACCACAAGATTGGAAACCATCCATTTGGAGTTTGTTTTCAGTGTTCTTAAATGACAGGGTAAAGAAGATTGAAGGGTCTAAATTATCTACAATGTTCTCTTCAACTCAAAGCATTTAATTAAATAGCTAATAATGCCTATCATTATTTATTTAAGGCTTACCTGATTCTAGATAGAGTGCTAAGCATATTACAAGTAAATGAGATCTAACAGAGTATAAGAGTTCAGTAGTATAAAATGGTAAGACTCACCTCTGGCTTTTCTTTTGAACAAGAACTACATCTTATTTGTCTTTGCATTCTCGGAACAGTACAAGGCACACATGGGCACTCAATAAATGCTTAAACTATCTAAAGCCATAACTATTTCAGGTAGCAAGAAATCCTCCAAAGAGAAGAAAGTTTTTCAATTTTCTCAGTAGTTCAACATTTTTTGTGATATAAATGACATCATAGAAAAGTTGTATCCCCTATATATTGTTCTATTAGCTTCAAATATGACATCTCATAAAAATCAAAGCCTGAGCCTGCTCTAGAAGAGGCATTCAAGTTAACTTCCTTGGGAAGAGTGGATTTACAAAACTATTCTGGAGTAGGAACAGTCCGCAAAGTATATTTCACAGAACATCCATTCTGCAGGTCACTAGGTTGTATGCACAATCAGTGATGGCATGAAATGGGTTCTGGAGTCAAATTAGAGTGGATAATGCCAGGCTAAGAAAAGTTAAACTAGTTTCTGTGCTAGAACACATATTAGAAACTTTATTTCACCATATACCTCGTAAACCTCCCCAAAGAGCATATGGGTTGTGGCATTTCTCCAACTCCCTTTTGCATGGAACTGCCTCTACATGATACATCTTAAGGAGTGACATTTTACTGAGCCTACTTCCAAAAGCACTGGCCTAGGCCAGCCACACTTGCCCACGTACTTGCCCAGTGGTGTTCTAGGTGCTGCTTTCCTTGTTGCCATCCGTTTTGGGTAGCAGGGATTCATCTTCTCTTTCTGATCTAGAATATAAGGAGAAGAGGAGAAAAGGCAAGAAGCCAGGTTCTAAAACTGTAACTTCTCAAATGCCAGTTGCTACCGATGGAGCTAAGAAAATGCCTTCAGAGGTACTGGGAACTGTAGGCAAAGATGAAAGGATAACTGAGGCATGGAGAAGAAAGGGCAAGAAAATATAAGACAAGAAGAAAGAGAAAAAAAGTTTAAACACAAGAAGGAATACGTGGCAAGAAGGGATGTGAAAATGAACACCCCACCTTCCACCTTGACACAGTAATCTCAGAGCTGAGCTGCATTCCAACCATGGGCGATGGTATTCCTACAGAGCAACTGACCAGTGACCTGAAGAGTAGCCTTTTCTGGGCTCTCAGCCTCTCAGCATTAGCCACCTTAGCCACGGGAAGTCACCCACATACACAGCAAATCTTTGCCATCCCTGGAATGCATCCTTAATATTGTCTTACCATGATTTTAAATGTATTAATATACTATACCATCTACTAAAATGACTCGATCTTAACAAAAACAGAGCACACAAATGCTGCGTGGTGGACAGAAACCATATCCATCTGGTTTAGAATCGCAGTTTCATAGATGTTCAGTGTTTAAGAGACCTTGGAGGCAAGTTTGTTTTGGTGGTTGCCCTGCAAGAAGCCCACAGAAATGGGTGTTTTCATAAACCTTGCTTTTTTTATATGAAGATTATTCAAAGGAAAACTGCCCAACTCACCTGTTCACTGTGGTTTCCTGTCAGGAGGGACAGTCCAGATGACTTCTTGGAGCCTGTCAACTGTTACTGAAATATTTGCACTGACAGTATCAGTTGCAAGCTGGGGATTTGGAATGCTGTCTGCAATAGTGACATCTGGTGGATTCTATGTCCTACTGCACCTCCTTGAGGCAGGAAATAAAGCCTGGATATTAAGCAAGGAATATTTGGTGAAAATATAAAGGTATTACATGAGTTCTAGAAAAGGACCTCAGACAGTAAGATTTAACAACATCCACCTGAATGCTTAGGTTGCTCACTATATTAAAAATGAAAATGAAAGCACAGTTATGATATAAATCCTTGTTTCTACTGGGGAAGCAGCTAGGGAAATACCCAATTATTTTGATTGCAAAGGGTGTGGCATGTGTCTGAGTGGAGTTTTGAGTTCCGTGGTTTGCTGTGTGGTACCCCTCACCCCCACACTGTGGCCCCCACACTGTGACTTTAGAAATGAAATGAATAAGGATTCTCTCCTAAGAGTTCTGAAATTGGAAGAATCAAAAGCAATGTCATTTATCTAGAGGGTTGAAGGTGGAAATATCCCAGAAGGTAGACGGGAAGCCAGAATGGCCCTTGTACAAGACAACGTTTTGAAGAAGCAGAATCTATGAGGACACAGACAAACCTGGCCAGGAGAAAGAAGAATGGAATAAATGTACGCAGGCCACAAAGCATGAAGGAAATGAAGGGAAATTGTAACAGAGGTTAAGGTCTGAAAAAGGGCAAGGAAATCTTTTACAACATTTCTCTCTTTCTAAAATCCCCATCCTTTTTGGGAATTAAAACTTGCATTCCTCCCCGAGCCAAGAAATCAAAGAGGTAGAAAAAAATGTTCTTTGTTGTTTGCTTTCTAGTATCTTAAACCACAGGAGATGGTTCAACAGAATTGTCCCAGGGCTACACGATCCATCATCACAGCAGACAAGATCTATTGAAATCACCAATTATACTTAAACAACAATAGCCCAAAGCTATGACATGCAACACTGTCATATGGACCTGAGTCCAACCTCTGAAAAACCCCCTTTTAAAAAGCCCTGTTTTGGCCGGGCGTGGTGGCTCACGCCTGTAATCCTAGCACTCTGGGAGGCCGAGGCAGGTGGATCGCTCGAGGTCAGGAGTTCGAGACCAGCCTGAGCAAGAGTGAGACCCTGTCTCTACCAAAAATAGAAAGAAATGATTTGGACAGCTAAAAATCTATATAGAAAAAATTAGCCGGGCATGGTGGTGCGTGCCTGTAGTCCCAGCTACTCGGGAGGCTGAGGCAGTAGGATCGCTTAAGCCCAGGAGTTTGAGGTTGCTGTGAGCTAGGCTGATGCCACAGCACTCACTCTAGCCCGGGCAACACAGCGAGACTCTGTCTCAAAAAAAATAAAATAAAATAAAAAGCCCTGTTTTTCTGCTTAAAGACAGGATATCAGCCTTTTGAGATGCTAGTCTACCACCCTCCTCATTTGTCAGCAAATTAATAAACTTCTCTTTCCTTTTCCTCAAACCACTTGTCCTTGTTCTTTGTTCTGATTTGGCCTCAGGGACAAGTACCGAACTTTCAGTGACACTTTCTCCCAGGAACCTAAGCCAGAAAGCTAGGAGTCATTCTAGTCCCTTTCTCTTCCCTCATATCCAATTTGATGTCACTAAATGTGACTTAAAATGTCAGAAGCATAAATCTTAGCCATCACTTGCTTTGTGTAGTTCCTTTATATATTGCTTCATTCCTTTGGCCTAAAATAAAAATGCTTCTTAGAGAGCTAACGCATTATCTAATCAGTTCTATCACCATTGTTGACAATCAAGACCAATAAGTGTTTTTTCCTATTGTAAACTGATTTGGCTATAAATCAAAATTGTTTTAGTCCTGAGTCAAAATTTATTTATCCAACAAATATTTTGACTAAATAATATGTCAGGCACTCTGCTGTGCAGAAGGATAAGGAATGTGGTTAACTTAAGTAAATAACTGCTTTGAAGAGACATACTTTCAAATTAACTGTAATTAAGTGGTATGCATCCTATAATAAATGAAAAACATCAGGAAACAGAGGAAGAAACAGTGAATCCTACCTAAGGAACAGAGATGAGAAAAGGATGTGAACCTTCAGAGTCAAGTAAATATCACACACACACACACACACACACACACAAATGTAAGGAATATAATTGTGTCTGCTGTTATGAAATCAGGAAACAATACGTGACTATATTTAATTAAACATTATTTCCGAGCTTTTCAACACCACCCTATAAAACCATAACAAAAACTGGAGAAAGATGAGATTTGTCTTCCCCAAGAGGAAGGTGATAAGGCCAGCAATTCTCAAAATTCTTCCATCACAAGGACCAGGAAGCAGAATGAATGGATCATGTGCTGAACTGTCCTCAGATGTTACACCCCACGGGCCTGGGCCCCACGCCAGCTGCTGCTCATACGACTGTCATAATAATGGACAGAGACTTTTAAAACCTTACAAAAAGCCAGAGGTATACAAGAAAAACCTTGCCCACCAACTAAGGTAGAACAAATCACTTGAGAATATTTCCATGGATCAGAGCTGTAGGGGACCAACTGCCATAGTCAAACCATATTTTTTCCTTGTTGGGCAGATCCATGTGAAAATGGACACCAAGGCAAAAGAACACAATGAAATAGCATTTTGCACTGAGTGTTTTCTGAGAGGAACAGACCTTATACTGAGCTCCATGTTCTCTCATCAGGTTCTAGGCCAAATCAGTAAGAGGGTGCCATATCCTTACCTGAACTGTCTTTCCTCCTCCTTATCCCAACAAGGCAGGTTCTTTACTCTTTCAAAGATCATGGTTTCCAGAACAACAACAAAAACAGTTATTTGGAATCTGTTTTATAAAAAGAAATCTCAGGCTATGAGGAGAGGCAAGGCATCAAAACCTCCTTTATTTGGGATACTAAATTGCACCTGAGGCATACTAAATTAAGTGAATTTTAGCCTCACCTTTGGAGATGTTGTGTCCCCCGGCTGGGGGAGCCACCTTACTACTTTGGGGTGGGAATGTGACAATTAACTTAGTGATATGGAACTTGAATAGAAAATAAATCATGCTGAATTTCACATATGGTGTCCTAAAAATGTCCACAATGATGTCATGCAAAGAGGGGGAGGGGACTGCAATTAGATGGATGAGGAAGAGGCAGTTGAAAACAGATTAATGATGCCTTTGACACAATCAGCCTGAGAGGAATACTGGTTTCCATGACAACCAAACCACTTAACCTAAATTAACAAAGCTGTTAAAAAAGAAAAACTTAAAAGATGGGGAGGGGAAAAGGCAGAGAATCCTCTTTGGGGGAATTAAGTAGCCTGTCCCAGCAGGGCCTGTGAAAGGTGTGTGTGTTAACTACATATCCACAGGATGAGTGTTCGCTTACACTCTCTGGTTCCCAGTAATCAGTTTTCAGAAGAAACCCAAAGATGTTGAGAAATTGCAACTCATTAGCGTGGTTTTCTGATAGAACAGCCTTGTTATCCTGACTGAACCTTAGCTAGACGGCAAGGACAAGGAACAGACAAAAGGCCACTTCTTGCTTTTCCCAACTTTGTGTTGATGTTCATACACACCATGTTCCCAGCATCTTCCAGGAACCACTTTCTCAGAATTAGGCAGGTGGGGCCGGATTCTGGAATTTTGTTTGTAGCAGAGAATAGTTGTTTTTAGAATGAAACACACAGGCCATTCACGATGAGGCAATATTAAAATCAAATAATAAAATATTTATTTATGCAAAATTTAACGTCCTCTAGGTAATAAAAGGAATTGTATGTTCCTGAGTCACTCTTAATACTATAAAATTATTTTCAAATTTTTCTGGGTCTGAGGGGGGTTTGCCTGAGTCACAGTGGGCAGGAATGGAGTGAATCTAACAGACGAAGGAGGTGGGTGAGACAGCAGAATGGTTATTCTTTCTCACCTTGTAATACATTATCAGTTCCAACACTACTCCTTTGTCTCCTCCTGAGCCTGAAGGTGGGTAGGGAATCAGGACTTTCCCTACCCACCTTCAGGGTAGGGAAAGACTACCTGCTTATTTTCCATGCTCAACTTTAAAATCTATTTGTCATGCCACTGATATATTGATTGGGAATGAGAAATTGACTTGGAAAAAATTGATATCTTTGCAATATTTCATCTTTTTATTCACAAATATGGTGTCTCTTGGTTTATTAAAATCTTCTACTATATCTCCCACTAAATTTTGTGACTTTCCTTACATAGGACTCAGCCATTTCTTGTTAAGGGAAGAACTAGATACTCTGACCTTGGAGGAGCTGAGAGTTGGACTCAGTTGATGAGAGGCAGTTAACCAAGCAAAGATGTGAGGGAAGTTTAGTCCATGCACAGCAAACAGTGAGTGCAAAGTCTATGAGGTGAACACAGTTGGCATGTTAGAGGAATAAGGAGAAGGCGAGTGTGGCTGGAATGAGGTGAACCAGGAGGAGTAGGAGTTGAAGTCAGAGTTAGGCAGGGCCCAGATCAAACAGAGCCTTAGAAGCCATATACAGAAGTCAAACTTTGGCCTCATGCAAATCAAAAGCCATGGGAGATTTTAGAGCAGCCATTGACATGATCTTGCATGAAGGCAACTACCCCTGGGCCTGCCAGGAAGTTGCCCTCTCCATGTGATCACGTGGCTTCCTGCCCTGGGGCCAGGGCCAAGGCCTAACAGCCAGAGAGGAACTTCAGGGTGCTAGGAGAGCCAGTCCATAAACACTACTCTTTAAGGACTGCTGACCCCCACAGGCCACCTGCCCATCACACACTTTTCGTGCTAGAGGCTGGCTCTGAAGCCACCAGCACCACCAAAGGAAGCTGCAGGCCCCAGGAGACGACAACCTCAATTCCCCATCTGCCCATCACACACGTATGAAAAAGCCCACGTGATGAATGTAGCCGTCAGCACTTCTGGAGAGAAGCTAGTCAGCAAACACCCTCCTTGCAACAGCCTGCGCACCCTGCTGCCTCGAAGCTGCTACCAGAAAGTGCACTGCGGGACAGGAGCTTCCAATACCAAGCATGGTGCCAGGAGTCACCTCACGAACCTTGAAGGGATTGTTGTGGCCTCTCACTCACCCAGCCAGAAGCTGCTATCTTCCTGGCAGTAACTGCCTCGGCCTCCATCCCTGCTGTTGTCCCAGATGTCCATGTGGCCTGTGTACGTCTGCCCTGGTGAACCACTTCAGGCACACCTGCCAGGAACAGCCCAGTGAGCTCACACTCTCTCACCTTGCTGGGGAGCTGAAGCTGCCGCAGGTGGAGGGCCCACAGGGGAGACATGTTGAATTCTAGACAGCTATTCCTCAGCACCCATCCCAGCCTCCTTCTATGGTGACTTCCTGAACTGAAGGAGCTGGAAAGCTTAAAAACTGCATTTTTCACATGCTCTTGCAGCCTCAGATCTGGATACAAATTCAATCAGATGCCCTAACAGGAGATTTGGAGGCAGAAGTGAGGCAGACACCATCTTCCTGCGACTTTGGGCTGTTCCTACTGGCAAGCAAGGTTGTAGAGACCTGGGAGTTTTCGGCAGCAGGGTTCTGTGTACAGAGCTAGAGAGCAGGTGACTTCCTGATCCCAGCATTACAGCTAAACAGCATGGTTTGGTTTTTTTCCAACTCATGGTTAAATGTGGTAGCCACTTAATTCTCCCCCTTCCTGATTGTGTCCCCTGGTGGGTCACTTCTGTGGTGTTCTGGAGTCATTCCTGGAAGCCACACATAGAACCTATTCCACCAATACTTCTAATGATTTTGTAAGCATCTAATATCCTGTATTAGATCCTTTTCTTCTTAAAGTACCTAGTGTGATTTCTGTCGAACCCTGACTCGGCTCTCAAATAGCAGCAAAAACAATCTTCCCTGAGTTATCTCCTCAGCAATCCCCATAACAGCCCACTCAGCCCATCCAGCTTGCTTATAAAACCATTTTTTTGCCCAGCTACTGTCTTAGTGAGGAAACCGACTTCACTTGGCACCTTCCTCTCTCTATGTAAAGGCTTAGTCCTGTGTCAAGCCTCTGGGAGCCTTCTAGACTTCTCTTTTCTGACTATCCAATGTGGATCTCCCAGAAGGCAACACAGCCTGAGGTCTACCAAGCTAAGGCAAGTCCAGAAAAGGACTCCTGACACCAGTAATCCATGGGTTCATTCAACACACACTGAACGCACAAGCTTTGCCAGGGCTGTTTGCAAGAGACTACAAAAGTTCTGAAAGTCCCTGCCTCAGTAAATTATTGACATAAAGGAAATCCTGCAAGGTGACCAAAGGATAGCATCAAATTGTCCCTGCTGATCAAATCCCACTGACATTTGAAAGGGGACGTTCGTGTTTTGGCCCAGCTGGAGCGTGCCAGGCCATCTGGAATATAGCAGAAAGCTTGACAAAGTGGACTTAGGCACCTGCCTGGCCCTGCTGGCCCTGCAGCTCCAAACCAAAAGGAAGACTTCCAGTGGGGCAGCCTCCTTCCATACATGAGCTTCATGCAGGCATAAGACAAGGTGGGAAAGCGGGAAAGCCATACGGCAGCCCATTTAATCTTGGAACAATAAGAATGTTTCTGCACAAGGCAAAGAGACTCTTCCATTGGGTGTTGTGTGCATGTGTGTGGCACAAGAATGCACATATATATACATACTTCATACTGGTAGTGATCTTAGGGGGAAAATAATCTCTGTGGTGCCTTGGAAGTTCAAGAAAATGCTACCTGGTGATGTGGATTTTTCCCTTTGGCCAACAGATTATCTTCTGAATTGGTTCAAGTCTATACAGGCTTTAGTATACAAAAAAGGATATCCGATACCTCATTGGTTAAAGTTCAGTGAGTGGAATTTCACTGAATTATGAGTGAAACTGGGTTTTTGGTAGGGTATTTGTGCCCCTGTGTTCTTCTCCAAGAAAGCTTAGTCACTCTAGATAAGCCCTGACTGCCCCCAGTCAGCCCCACTCAGAAGGAGCCCTCTGGCCCTCCCCAGGGCATCTGGAAATAACAGACTATGGTCCATGCTGTTATGTGTCCTGCCCAAAGTCTGACTGGAAGAACTGTTGTCCCTCCTGAGCAGATGGGGTTGATAATGCACACCTCTGAGATTCACGGTGTGAGAGCCACCTGCCCCACGCAGATCCCAACGATGCAATTTGTGGCCTGAATGGTGAGTATGGAACCCACCTTACTTGCCCCTTTCCCCACTCAGTCAAGGGGTGGAGGTAAATGTTGATAAATCTTGTTTTATTGAATTTAAATCTTGTTTTATTGAACTTATACCTGTGAAGCTGGGGTTATCTGGGTAAGGCCCACTCAGAAAAGAAGTTGTGGAACTAAGAAACAAATACCTATGCCCATTGGCAATTGACCAGAAATGGTGCATGAGGGCCTTTTCCCAAACTAAAGAATGGAATGTCCTGCTAGTAGACTCTTCTACTCCTTTCTCAGTATCTCATGTTTGGTATCTGTTTCTTCCGTTAATAGCCATTCTTATCCTTTTGATTTTGTATAATTGCCTCCTGTTTAAAACCCTTCTTATTTCAGTAGGTGCCTGGACAGTCACCACGCAGCATTATTTGAACAATCTGGTATGACAAAACATAGAGAAGAAACAAAGTGGATATTTGCTCGGAACAACACAATAAAAATAACAGCCACTGCAATCATCGACCACCCACATCACACGTAAGCTGAGGTCTAAACCCAGGGATTTGAGGACAGGTTGAGAAATCGTGGGATTTCCCAGCTTACCTCCTATCCATCACTCTCGGCCTGTAAGGAAAGCATGACTTACAGTTATAAATGTGCACAGTAGTCTAACACAATCTCCTTTAGTCATTCTAAATCCTAGCATAAGGATAAATAAATGTCCAAGCCACAACTCAGAATAAAGAAGCACAACCTCACTGACTGCTCCAGACAACAGCTTGGAAGCCCAACCTGAGTATAATGACCAGGGCAAACACGAACTACTTGTGTTGTTCCACTGCAACACGTCCAGCCAAGATAGGGGAAAAAGCAGCCTCAGCTTCATCTCCAGGTCTTCCCCAGGGCAGGGGCTACTGCCAGAACTAAAAGTGGCTGGAAAGTCAGGGATGGTGAGAGACATCCATGGGAGAGCCAACAAAAGGCAGTATGAAGAGGATAATTGGTGGCCGGCTGCTAGAGGCCACGTGGAAGGAGAAATTAGCTGGCCTTAGAACAGGAGACTTTTTCCTCTGGACTAAGCTTTATAGACCCTTCCTTTGGAGGGCAGAAGATTGCTCAAATAAATCCATAAATCAAATTTATGATGAAGTAGGTGAGAAAGGAACAAGGTGAAATCAAATCTATTACATTTCCTGAGACTTGGGAAGACTTCCAGGGACCAATGTTAGAGGAAATGAAAATTGAACATCAAATGGTAACCGAAAAATCACTGTGGGGGATGTGGAAAAAGGAAAGTTAATCTGGAGGGAAAGATGGAACAATCGTTGAGTTTGTGGGCTTCCCAGTGGCTTGTATAAGAGCCATGAGAATGGATTCTAACTACAGGAGATTTTGTTGACCTGGCATTGACCTGTTGCTCCATAACCAAATGGGGGACACGGGTTTTAATTTCAATGATTGAGAATTTGTGCTCTCTCAGTCCCCACATTCTACCCAACAATATCATCCAACAATGATTATCCAGCCATAGATTTTGATAATAAAAATCTTGTACACTTACTACTGTTTTATATTTTTGTGTAAACTAAGTCTAGGGAACAGAGAGGTCCTCTGGAAAGATAAGGAGGAGGGTGCCCTGGAGGTACATAGTTGTGTATTAAGCTGAAATACTGTCCCTCCCCATGCCACCTCACTTTCTGCTTAGACAGCAATCATATTTAAAGATGGCTTTGCGCCTCTTCTCCACCTCCGCCCACCCCCCCAAAAAGATTTGTAGAGTTCAAGATGTGAAAAGTTGAGAACCACTGCACCACACTGCAGCTCGTACTCCACACACAGATTGCCAAACGGCTGAGGGACAAGGTCTGGCACCAGTCTTTGTTCTACCAATGAGCTGAACCTTTCCAGACAGTTCTGAATATAATGTCCTTTCCAAGACCCACAGTTTTGTTGACAGTGAACATCATGCAGCTATTTTTAAAAGAAGCATTCATCTTTCTGACAGCTAGTCAGTAAATCACCTTTTGTGGTCACACTGCCTGATGTGGCCTCAGGAAGATCAGCTGGGTGAGAAAGGGTGGAAGAGGAATGTGTTCTTCTTCCCACTGGATGCAAGTTATGTGTAAACCTTTGACAAGGATTAGAAAAAAAAGAATCTCCCAAGGTAATGAAATGTTGGAATATATTAATACATGCTTCCTACTAGATTAATGAGCACCATAAATATGTACATGATCTGCTGATGTACCTAACTTGTAGGGGGAATAAGGGAACAGGGGAAGAAGGAACTAGAGAAATACTGAGTAATTCTTAAAGAATTATGCAATAATCATTTTAAAAAATATTTTTTCCTGGAATAAATGATTCTGTCTAATTTCAGAGAAGCCATTCTATAGATAAATTAAAGAGGGTTTATCTCCCTGCTACATCAGTTCCATTGGTACCACTTTTTCCTCCATGTTCACCCACAGTTTGCCAAATAGATTTTTGGCCAAATTAAGATTTATTTACTTGATAATAGAGAGGAGATCAGGAAATATTTGGTGCCCCCAGGACTTTAAATGAACACATACCTTTAATCTGGATTTTAAGGAGTTTTAGTGTTATAAGTAATTTCAGACACAGAAATAAAAAGCAAAGAGAGAAAATTATTTTCCCTTTTAATAAAGAAAACTGTGAAGTCTCCGAAATGTTATTAAAATGACTTTTAACATAGAAGTGCTCTGTTTAAAACTATTAATAGTTTACTAACATAAATCCTTAGTAAGTGAAGAAAAGGAGAAAAATGAAATGGAAAACTTTCAAGGCTAGAATGAGCTCCTTATTTTCCATTTAATATTTGGGTAGGAACAATTCTTGGAAATGATCACAAACGCAATAATTACTGGCTTAATTCTAAGTAGATTTGCGGCCATTCCTTTTCATGTTATTTTTGGCATGCCGGCAGTGGCAGCGGCGTGCCGTAATGTTGGTATAACTGGTTTCTCAGAAAACAAGATTTGTGACAATTTCCTCCATTCTGCTCCAAAGACAATCAATCTGAGGCTTTCAAAGTGGGGCTAAAAATGCACACAAATCTTCCCCCTTGCAGCTGCTTCTTGTTTAACATTGTCAAATTTTCTTAATTAAGATTTGGGATTTTATATGCTTGGCTTCCCCCTATCCCCACTTAAAGCTCAAATGACACTCTCCCTCTTTAGGCGATATGATAAGTCTTCAAAAAGCCAGACAAAGGCCCTGTTTCATCGGAAGACCTCATTTTTAAGTGTGTGCTTAGTACTGTTCATCTACATTACATTTTATCCAGTTTGAACCCCAGCAGGCCAAATTTAGCTTTGAGGGTGAACAGAGCATATAATTCACCCCCAATCATAATCCCCAATGAAATATCATATAGGCGTTCCCTGAGGTCTCTTTGTAAGTCTCCGGTCACACAGCTTTCAACGCCATCTGTACGCCAAGGACTCCCAACTTTTTATCTCAACCCGAACCTCTCTTCCAAATTCCAGAGTCATTTATCCAACTGCCCACTCATGATCCAGACGTCTAATAGAGGTCTTAAACTCATCGTCCAAACTGCCTTCTGAGCACTACCCCCCAATCTGCCCCTCTCAGCCGAGGCACCCTCTGCTCATTCAGGCCCAACCCCCAGACACCACACTCCAGCCTGGGTCACTGCAGCGGCCTCCTGTCTCCCTGCTTCTGCCTGACCCACCGCACCCCACCCTCAACACAGCAGCCAGGGCGATCTTTTCAAAACCTCAGTTAGCTCACGCCACTCTTGTGCTGAAAACTGCAATGGTTCCTCATTCCAGCTGGGGTAAAAGTCACAGGTTTTTTTGCTTTTTACCATTCTGATTTTTTACCATTGCCTTCCAATGGTGACTTATAAACCTACCATCAGGAGACAATTCTCCACAGTCTCTTGCTTTTCTGCACATCTCAAAGGAAGAGGCACTGACCAGCTTTGTTCCAGATTATCTTCTTAGAAATGTTCAGAGAGTGAGCAGCTTTGGAAGACGCAGTGTCTCCAGAGCAGAAGACAGGCCTGTTTACTGCCCGGTGGGACAAAGAGACCGTCTCCCTCCAGAGCAAAGGGCAGGAAGATTTGCTTGTGGTCGGTGTGAAAGATTCAGGTTCCTTGAGCTTCGGGCTCCTCAGCTGTGACACAACCCCACTGGGGGTGAAGCAGCCACCTGTGTTCCTCATCCTCGTGGGACTTGGCTGACAAGAGGAACTGAAGCAAACGTGCTGATATTCATGCTGCTGGTTGTGCCATGAGTAATAAACTGTTTTTGTATCTGACTCAGGAGTTTCATGTCTTCTGCCAGAATCCACAAAACTGTGCAGGTTGAATCTGTTAGCCTGCAAGCAGGGTGAAGTCTCAGACCCTACTCAGTACTGGCCACAATCTGACGCATCTCCTGCTACAGTCCCCTCCTTCAACCCAGTCGCATGATCTTTTTGATGTTCTCTGAACACAGCTGGCACACTCCTTAATGCCTTTGCATTGGCTTTTGTCTTCTGCCTGAAATACTCTTCCCTCAGATATCTGTTTAGCTCTTCCCTCTGTCAAGTCTTTGCTCTAACTTCACCCTCTGGATGAGGCCCACTCTGACCACTCTAACCACAACTGACATTCTTCTCCGCCCCAACATTCCCACTTCCCTTTACTTGCTCTGTTTTTTCCTTTCTCCATTGCACACATCACCTTCTGCAGATTATGTAGGGGTCAGCAAATGTTTTCTTAAGGAGCCAGACAGTAAATATTTCAAGGTTGCATGACTTAAGGACTCTGTTGGAACTACCCAACTCTGTTACTGTGGTGGGAGGGCAGCCATAGATAATATGTAAAGGATGGGTGTGGCTGTGTCCTAATAACACTATTTATAAAAATAGGCAGCCTGCCTGAGGGCCTTGCTTTAAATCACCAACCCTGCATTATATAACTTATTCATCCCATTAGAATAAAAGCTCCACGAAGAAGGCAATCTCTGTTTTGTTCACTAGTATTTTCCAAGTGCCTGGAAGAGTGTCAAGGAACAGCAGAAACTCAGTAAGTATTTGCTAAACAAAGGTATAATAGGGGAACATACAGTTGTGGATGAGTTTTTTTTTAAGCAACCTAAACCAGAATTAGATTCAAAACCATAGATGATATTTTGGGGGTTTATAGTGATCCTTTCTCATTAACTGTCCCATGCTCCAGTCCATAGGGGTGAACTTCCAGCAGCCATGTCCATTCCAAATGACCCTATTCCCCTGGTCACAATTGTTTGAAGAGAGGGTCACATCACCTCTCCCAAGCCAGACCAATAAAAACTCCCCCTTCAAGGACTTGGAACCTGTGCTAAGAAAGACAGTCACAGAACTCTAACATGTGAACTTGGAATCATGGATAGATATGGTAGAATTATACTTACCACCTGTCCCCTTGAAGCAGAGCATAACCACATGACTTGCTTAGACCAATGAAATATGAATAGAAATGATGCATGTGAAAGTTCTGGGTGGAAGCTTTAAAAGCCAGTGTGCTTTTCAACAAATGGTGATGCTACAACTAGATATCCACATGCAAAATAATGAAGTTGGACCCCTATCTCACACCATGTACAAAAATTACCTCAAAAGGGATCAAAGACCTAAATGTAAGAGCTAAACTATAAAACTCTTAGAAGAAAACATAGGTGTAAATCTGTGTGACTTTGGATTAGGCCATTGTTTCTTAGATATGACACCAAAATCACAAGCAACAACAACAACAAAAAGCCCAGATAAATTGGACCTCATAAAAATTAAAAACATTTCTGTGTCAAAGGACACTATCAAGAAAATGAAAACACTATCCACAGAATAGAATAAAATATTTGCAAATCAAATATTTGATAAATTTCTAGTAAGACAACCAAATTTTTAAATGGGTAAAAGATTTGAATAGATATTTCTCTCTAAAGAAAATATATAAATAGCCAATAAGTATGTGAAAAGATCCTCAACCTCATTAGTCATTACACAAACACAAATCAAAACCCACAATGAGACACCGCTTCATACCCACTATTATAGCTATTCATTTAAAAACTGTAAAATAACAGGGGTTAGGAGGACGTGGAGAAATTAGAACCCTCATACATTGCTGGTGGGAATGTAATATGATACATCTACTTGGAAAATGGTTTGGCAGTTCCTCAAAAAGTTAAATGCAGTATTAACATATAACCCAGCAACTTCACTTCTAGGTATGTACCCAAGAAAATTGAAACCGTATGTTCACACAAAAACTTGTACATGAATGATTGTAGAGCATTATTCATAATAGGCAAAAAGGAGAACCTACCAAATGTCCCTCAATTACTGAATAAAGACAATGTGTTATATCTATATAATGAAATACTATTCAGCCTCTAAAAAGGAATGAAGTACTGTTACATGCCATGTATTGTGTAATTCCATTTATATGAAATGTCCAGAATAGGCAAATCCATAAAGACAGAAACTAGATTAGTGATTGCCAGGTGATGGAAACAGGAGGGAATCAGGACTGACTGTTAATGAGTACAGAGTTTGCTTTTAGAGTGATGAATGATGGTTGTACAACCTAGTGAATATACTTAAAACCACTGAATTGTACACTTTAAAACAGTGACTTTTATGTTATATGTACTATATATCAATTTTTTTAAGAAAACAATATGGGCCAGGCATGGTGGCTCACATCTGTAATCCTAGCAATTTGGGAGGCTGAGCTGGGAGGATCATGTGGGGCCAGGAGTTCAAGATCAGCCTGGGCAACATAGTGAGACCCCCATCTCTACAAAAATTTTAAAATATTAGCCAGGCATAGTGGCATGTGCCTGTAGTCCCAGTACTCAGGAGGCTAAGGCAGGAGGATCACTTGAGCTCAGGTGTTCAAGGCTGCAGTGAGCTATGATGGGGCTACTGCACTCCAGCCTGAGCAACAGTTTCAAAAAAAAAAAAAGCATCAAAACACCAATGAAATGTAATTTCACACATACCAGAACGGTTACAACAAAGACTGACAACATCAAGTGTCAGTGAGGATGCAGGGAAATGGGAATTCTCCTACGCTGCTGATGGAAATGAAAAATGATAGAGCCCATTTGGAAGACAGGCAGTATCCTAAAAAGTTAAATATAGGCTTGCATATGACCGAGGAATTCCACTCCTCGGTATCGGCCCAAGAGAAATGAAAATTTTTGTCCACACAAAACTTGTTTGTGAATGTTCAAAGTGTTGTTATTGGTGAAAGCCAAAATCTAGAAACAACCCAAATGCCTATTAACTGGTGAATGGATAATCAACACATGGTATATTCATGCAATGAAATACAACTTAACAAAAATGAACTATGAAGACATCTAACAACATGGGTCAAACTCACAAACAATGCTGAGCAAGAGAAGCCAGAAGCAAAAGACTACATATTATATGATTCCATTTATATAACTTTTGCATTAGGCAAAACTATAGAGACAGACAGGTCAGTGTTGGCCTGGGGTTAGGGGGTTGGGATTGGGGATTGACAGCAAAAGGACAAGACGAAACTTTTTGAGGTGATGGACGTGTTCTAAAACTGGATCGTGGTGATGGTTGCATAAAAGTATACATTTACTAAATGCAGACCTGTATATTTAAAAGGAGTACATTTAATGGCATTCTAATTATACCTCAATAAAGGCATTTTTGGTTTTTTTAAAGCCAGTGTGCAATTTGGCAAACTCCTTTCCCTTTGCAATGAGTATCATTCTAGATGTTGGAGGTTCCAATGGCTTCCACAATGCAGAACACAGTCCTCTACTGATTTAAAATGTACATACAGTGTACAGCAGCAAATAAACTATTATTTGAAGCCACTTAGACTCGGGGACTGTTCATTACTATAGCATATCCTAGCCCAATCTAATACACAAATCAGTTCCAGAGACGGTATTGACTCAAGTTAATATTAAGTTTAGTCAATTCAGTGCGAATGAGTAATGTCTTAGACATACTGTGGTGTGGTTATTTGGCACGTGATTATTGTGTACTGCTTCCACATGTAGACCAACCAGAATAAGAATGCAATTCCATCAAGTATAATTTATTTAAATAACAATTCAATTGCATGTTGTAGGTAAACCAGCGTAGCAATATGAAAATATAGAATTCTAAGAAAATCTGACAAATTAAACACATATCTAATAATGCAGCGTACTCAGTAATACCAGGGAATGAAAAATAAAATGTGTTGACTTTCAAGTTAGGATGATTTATTTGCACTTAAAAATATATAATTTCTAAGATTGCATCTGTTTTTAAAAACATCTTAATGGTAAAAATAGGCTCCAGGAACTGCTGCCTTCATGTTGAAATTTTTGATTTTATGTCAGCATTAGCTTACAAATCATAGATGATAACATTAACACAAAATCAGCAAGAGAATACTCATTGGGAACATAGTTTTTATATTAAAAATATGAGAAGTTCACAGTTTTCTTCTTTCTTCTCGACTTATATTGATAAAATACTTTTATAGCTACAATCTATTTCACTTTCTGGTACCAGATCCAATGCCTACTTGATCAGCAGATGGATGTTACTAACACATTCATTTTACATAGAACTCACACATCTTCAATTTCTAAAAATGTTTTGCTCGGTAAAAACTGTGATCGTTGAAAATGGGAAAGATAGGAGACTGAACTCAAATGTAATGAAAAGAGAAAGAGATAAAATGATGACAACTTTTACTGATAGAACACTGAATTATAAAGTACATACAGGTAGCTTTGATGATTGAACAGGAAACTTCACATTGGTTTACAAAATACTATGGCCTCTAATTTTATTTTTGTTTAATCCAAACAAAAGTGAAAAACACATTATCAAAGAATTTCAAAGTCCCCCTACGTATCAAGTTAACAGGGGTTTTTAGGTTGTCATATCACAAGACAGGTTTATTTTGTATGTTTTAAGGCAAAGCAAAATTTCCCAAATGAAGCACCTACAAAATAAATTTGCTTTGGAAATAAATTTTAGTAATAATACTTATTACTAAATTATTATATATATATCTCACTTATTAAATATATATATTTGCCTTTACATGATTTACCAACTTGCATCAAAAAAATTCAAGTGTTCTATGAACATTTGCAAATAAATATTTTAAAACACTAATATATAAATGAGTCAGTTGGTTTTCATTCAGGTGTTTGGATGTCAACAGTTAGCAAAGGGAAAAAAATAAAAAATAAACTACATATAGAATTTTTCCTAACACAATATGAAAATGCAACATATTGTTGAGAATTAAGTAATTTTTCTGGACCACACATATTGGTGAAACATATGTGTTCTCCTTCTGTTAAATAGAACCCAACAATGCTTAAGCCATTAAATTTAACTGTAATCTCTCTTTTCATGTAAATTACTTTCATAAAGAAAAAAAATCACTCTATAGAAAGCAACTATCTACTATGAAAAATAAATCACTTTATGAAAAAATGTGAATTAATGAAAACTGTACTCATTTACTATCCCCACAACTGCTATCTGGACATTTGTGTCCATTAAAAATAGAAATGAATTAAAATGTGTGCGTGAATTCCAAACCACAGTGTGTCATACCTTCAAATTAAGACCTTCCAGCATTTGAAAATAATGTAATTCCTTTAAAAATGAAATGATAAAGAATATTCTTTATTGTACTAATTTTTCATTCAATTTCGCTGGCTATCAGTTTGGCTACACTGAGACCAACTTCATTTTTTTCACCCGGTGGTGCCCAACAGACTACCAATAATTAAGACCAATTTACTAGAAAATATTAGGTAGCAATAAAACAAAAACTCCCACTGGGATATGCCAGCATCCCTTAAATTCATCATTTAAATTACTGTCTGTAGAACTATTGGATTAACATACAAGGTGCATTGTATGTTAATATTCAAGTTTCACTTAATGAAGTGTGTTATTAGAGTCCCTTGACCTTCCCTATTAAATATCCAATCTTTAGACATCTGTAAGCATTCTTTAGTAGTTAAGTACAGTGAGGCAGCTGCTTTGATTTTTCCATGCAAATCCTGTTACAGCATTACTGTGCTTAACACATGTCATGAGTACATTGTCAACAGGAGGCAACCAGGCTGTTGCCTGGTTCCTCTGCAGCTGGATCCACATATCCCTTCTGGACGATTCAGGCCAAGATCCTGCTCAGACATCTCAGTCCACTCAACAGTCCTTGCACCATTTCTTTCTGTAGTTACGAAGTTATAAACAGACCAGAACAGACTTCAACAGTCCCCTCTTAAGAATAGGGTCTAACCGTCAAGATCAGATAGCAACAGTTCAACACAAAAGATATTTTTCCTGGTGATAAATTCTGATGTGTCCTTTTCATTACATTTCAAGTTCAACCTTCTAATGTAACTAAATCTAACAGCAAATGTACAAAACTACCAAAATGGGGAGGAGGAATAGAGTTTTACAACAAGCAATCTAACAATTAAAGAAAAAACTATGTCAACAATTGGATTGGGGGCGGGAGAACCACCTGGGGAAAATCCCACACTCCTTCTGAAAGAACAGTTTAAAACATGGTCTATTTAATATCTGTAAGTTGTTTTATTTATATATTTATTTATAGATATATCTGATTAAGAAATGTCTAAAGAGATTAAAAATATCTTAAACATATTTATACATATTACCTAGGTATGTATGATACACATTCAAAAAGATTAATAGGCAGCAAAAGACATAATATATATAACTTTAAATAAACCACCTGCCAAATTATTCTCTAAGTGGGTAATGTGTCTAAAAACCTTTAAATAGTAACATCGTTTAAACATTGATAACAGAGAGATTGAAAAGGTTTCACTAAATTTTTCAGAATGTTATCTTGGAAAATATTAATAATTAAATCAACTAACACCTCAAAGGGGAGAGTCACGCCTCTACCTCTCTAACAGTTGCACTTTGTGAAAAAGCAAAGAATATCTATAAAATAAAATTAAAATAGTAATCTCAAAAATAAAGTCTCTTAGTCTGTTATTAATATATAAGGAGCTCAGGGGGGCAGGCAGAATAATGTTCAAAAATGCCAATGACTTTGGTCATCTGCAAAATAAACATAATGACATGAAAGTTTAAGGGCACTTAAACAGAAAAAGCAAACTTCACAGAGAGGTATTAGAAGCACAAATCTGGTGATCACAGCAGACAGCAAGTAAAAGCCAGAACTCCAGGAAGCAGGATACTGGGAGGCCTTTAAGTAAGTGCAGCACGTACGAACAGATGCTCCCTGGACTTTCAGCATCATTCCAACAAGCGCCCTGGCCGTGACAAGACCTCAGTAGCCACAAGTGCTGCACAAAGCAGGACTGAAGGAGAAACAACACCGTTTAGAGGCTGCAGAAGACAAGATAAGTTCCTAAGATCTGTTCCAGGCCCAATGAATCACAAAATCTTAGGGTATCAAGATGATCATTGGAGTCTTTGTTAACTCATTTTAACTAAATGTACTTGAATTTAAGATTTCTAAATATAGAGAGTACAACTAGGGAAAAAAAAGAAAACCAGAAATATGGGGGGTGGGAAAATCAATGAAGAATTAATCAGAGTAATTCCAGAAATTTTTCCAGTTGGTCACAAAGACCTTTTGAAGAATTATTTTTAATGTTCAAGGAGAGGGGAAAAACCCCTATTCACAAAGATCAACAGACTCACTTTAAAGGAATGGATAAGAAGTGGAATCATACTGAATATTAACAGCAGGGACTGTCAGTATCTATCACAACCACTTCAAATAGTAGCTTCAAAGGAGAAAACATTCACTTCTATTTGGAAAGGAGAGGGCACTGTCCTCTTTACACACACCCCACTGATTTGAGCCCTGATCTAAGAATCAGAGTGACATCAAAATTCAACTAGTCCAAGCTTCTAGGACAGGCAGGAATGACAGTCATGCAGGCTTGCTGAATCCAGCAGTATAACCAGTTCTTTTGGAACCCTTTCCAAAAGAACTGGTTATACTGCTGGATTGTTCCAATGATGAAAATATTCCTTGATTCTTATTAATCTGAAATTCACCTCCTTACAGTCTCTACCCACTTGTCTCATCTCTGCCCTCTGAGGATACAGAAAGTCAATGAACTTTTTCCTTAACAACTTGGGACCTCTTGTATCCAGGAGCATAGACAACATTAAAACACACGTCCATATAAAAACTGATATATTTAATCTTTCATTAACTGTCAAGCAGAAATCATGTCTTCCTTGTCAACATTCCTGCAAAGCACCAGAACCCTGTGTCTCCATTAAAAAAAAAAAAAGCAATTATATTAATACCAGGAAGTACACAAATTGCACTGGCAGACACACTGGCAACCCAACCCCATCACATATGTCCCTCAGCAGATAAAACTCACTCACTTTAGTACTCGTTCTTCACAGGACACCCTAAATCAAAAAAATAATTCCACAATTTAATATTAGTGGATGTCACAAGAGCTCGTTGTCACTAAAATACCTTGAATATGGCAGGAAACATAAATATTTGTAACATTAATGGTATTACAGTACCTACAAATCCACTGGATAGATTGTCCATATTACCAGGTAACTATATAATGAACAGGAAGTAATAATAAAATAAGAAAAGTAAAAAAGGAAAAATTTTTATGGAAGAGATGAATTTCTTTTATATTTGATAAGGCAGAGTTAAAATAAAATTTTAAAACCCTCTTAAAATTTTTTTCATTTTATACCCAAAAGAGAATTTTTTTACTTATTTTCAGCTCTGACTTGCAGCTAGCTTCTCACAGTAATAATATGGGTGTATAAGCTTTAAAAAATGCTACCAAAGCTCTTCTAAGGACTTTATAAAATATTTTCCAAAGTTATATACAAATAATCTTTAACATACTTCCCATTACTAATTGTAATGGCAGTTAATTTTACTTCCTCTTTAGTCCGTACCTAAAGTTATATAATATTAATAACACATTGGTATCTACCACCATATTATCTGAAGGGGTGGTACTGTGACTCGAGTTATATCAATCATCTTTCATTGGAAATATATCCTCAGTATTGGTCAAAAAATCAGTACTTTAAAGAAAATACCACACCAAATACTGCTAGACACAAGTTCGTGTAGCAGGGAAAATTTGGGCTATTGTCAATGCCAAACACATGAATAAGATTTAAAAGTATTTGAGTTTCCATGCTTCTTTCATTTTGCAACAGAGTCCACAGACTCAGCCAATACTTTTATGTTGATACTATAATCAGTGCATAAAAACCATGATTATTACAATAATTCATGCTTGCATAGCCTTTCCCAGTTTACAGAAAAGTTACCATACACCTTACCTAATTGAGCTATCACAAGAACCAAATACTACATTGCTATCCACGCAGGGGACACTGAGCCCCAGAAAAGGTGAGTCACTTATTCCATGTCATGGAACCATTAACCGACAGAGATGATCTCCCGAATCCTACTCTGGGGCTCTTTCTGTTAAACTGCAGAGGCTTCTATGTCAAGTTAGTCTTCAAAATGGAAATAGAAGTAGGACAAAACCCAGATTCATCAACTCATGAATGGTTTTTGCTCACTTCGGACACAATCTGGTCCTTAGCCATGACACATACATATGGGGAAATGGGGGGCGGGGGGAACAGTGATGATTGCAAAATAAAATACACTCCAAGTGGGAATAGTTTTGATTCAACATTTTAACATTATTTGTGGAAAACACCTAATATAGAGACTCACAGTTATAAAACTGAAAAGACCTTGAAAGTCATCTGTAAAATATGGTGATGCACACAGAGCAGGGAACTCCCCAAGGGTCACCCTGTTAACTGCTAACCCATAGCACAGCCAGGACCATACAGAGTCAAGCTCTCTTCCTCTCCATGCCCTGATTCTACCTTCCAATTAAACGACTCAGTCCAAATATTTACAAGGAACCATCACAATGCTAGAGAGATTAGAAAATTAGATCTTACCAATATCATAACTGTAAAAATTATTAATATTTTACATATCATTTAAAGCAGCAGGAACTTTGATTCCCATAAGAAAAATAATCAGTGTATATATCTTAGGCTCTCATTGTCAAAGTTAAGAATAATTCCTAAAATATGACACTTTCTTCCCTTTAGATATACAGCAGTTTTTTGGATTGTGTTATAATAGACGAGTACATTCAAAAACAGGATAGTTTCTCAAAAGTGTCCCCACCTTTAACCAACATGAAGAGTAAAAAAACAATAACTTAATATTTCATCACTGTTTATAGATACAGGTCTTTTCAACCTACAAAGTACATTATCACATCCCTGTTCATGCCCTCTGCCTTTTTCAGAAGTCTTCAGAAGGTCATTGTCAAGCTATTTCAAATTAAGTGATGTTTATTTCCCCTTTGAAATATAAATACTAGGCAACAAAATATCTCTGAAGTTTAAATGACCAACTAATCTAAAACTGATTCAACTTGTAAGCTATGTGCTACTTAAATATTAATTTCACATTAAAAAAATAAATAATCTAATTAGGACTTTATTGTACCTTTAAGTCTCTTAAAAGACTTTTTCACCCCCCACCAATTCAAATCTAATATGAAATTGTTTTTGGAGAGGCAAAATATAAGAATTTTCTAGATAGTAGTGAACATCATTCCATAGGAAAAAAAATTATGTAGACTGACAGTAAACTACTCAGATGATAGAAAATATTGACAACTAAATAGTTTTTTGTCTCTTATTCACAAGATCATTTTCCACTTTAACATAAGGTCTAATATACAGCAGATGCCGATGCTAATTGAGGGAAAAATTCCATCCTTCATGTTCTGCTCAATCTGAGGAAGGTTTTTTCCAGAGGTGAAGAGCTGCCTGAATTCTGAAGTGTAGTCTGGACTCCAAGGAGTAATCTTTGTAGTTGTTTCTGAAGACAATAACAATAAAATTGTACAGTCAAAATTTCTTTGTATGCCAGGGTACCACCACTCTTCTCTTCCTCTCTCTAATCTCCTTATTTACTTCCAAACTGTAATATGCATAACAGTGGATCTTGGTAAAATGCAATTCTGGTTCTGTGGGGTGGGGAGGGACAGCAATAGTCTGTACTTCTCATATCTTTCTGGTGGTAATCTAAAGGTCATGCTTTGAGTAGCAAGGTTCTATTTAATTAGCAAATCATTCACAAACACAGCAAGGTTATGAGCAGGCCCTAACAAATTTTGTGAATTATTAATAGTCCTTTTTTAAATTGGGAAATTTTAAGGCAGGTTCATATAAACACGGTGAACATGATCAATCACACCAAAAACAAAAACAAAAACAAAACCCTCGAAACCCTAATGAAGCAATAACTGCAACAAAGACAGCAGGATTACTTAATGACACCAAAATTACTTATTGTAATTCTTACATGCAAATATCGGTGGTTTGGTCAATAATTACATAATAATAGATCAGAAGGGACCATATTTAAAACCAAAATTAGTTCAATCCTGACTTAGATCATTCATGTTTACCTCCTTTTACTAGAATTGTTAGGAATCAGCAAAATGAAATACTCTCACATACTGCCTTGGCCCACGGGCAGGCTCTCACCTCTTTCTTTGCAGTGGCATGTATTTCTGCAGCCCTTCAATTTACATAGGTCTAAGGGCTACTTACTGGTAACCTTGATGAGGGTTAGTAAAATGTATTATGCATAAACTAAAATCAACATCTTACTAGAGTTTACCAAAGGATGCAATTGAGTATTTTCCTAAATGTCTGGCCACTGATTTTGGCAAAGCTCCTACCACATATGGGAAACTGTAGACAACTGACAGTCTTGAAATTATTGGGAAGTACCTTAATGTTCGCATCGATACTGTCTTGAGTTAGTGGTGGCTTTCGATTGCTTTTTGGTAGTGGATTACTAGTCTTTTATTTTCATCATTGTAAATTTGCCTAATTGGACATCACGTAAATAGCACCGAATAGTACAAATAATGAATATTAGCAAAAGTATTTATAGTCCATAATTTTCCAGTAACTAGATTGGAAGATATGTATATATCACAGTTGAAATATTAATCATCTTCACTCCCAACATATTAACTTTAAAAGCAACATGCCCTCATACCACCCATATAGACAGATAGATTTTTTTTTTTTTAAGAAACCCTTCTTGGCTCTATCATGCCCTTGAAGCTTGTGCCTCATACTATGCTCTCTTCACAACAAACACCCTAAAAGGGTAGCCTAAAGTAGTGGACTCTATTTCTTTCCACACCTCAATTGTCAAGGTCACCAATGATCTTCATGCTGCCAAATTCAGCAGCCACCTCTCTGGTCTTACCTTGTTTGACCTCCTAGCAGCTGCCCTCATAACTGACCATTCTCTTCCTTTTGAAATACTGTTCAATTAGCTTTCCTGGATGTCTTCCTAACTCAACTGTATTAGTAAGATTTTAATCTTCTTAATCTTATTGTTTAACGTCTAAAAAGATGGCATATCCCAGGCACTGTGATAGACCTCATTCTCCAGCTATATAACTTTCCCAAAATGACCTCATCAAGTACCATGGCTTCACGGCTCACTATCTCTGTGCTAGTGACTTTGAAATCTCTACATCCAGCCCTGACCTTACCAATGAACTCCACGTTCATATATTTGACTGCCAATTCGCCATCTACCTAAAAGCCTCTCAAAGAATCATGGTCCAAACAGAAGTTATGCTTCTTTTTCTCCACAAACCTGCTCTAAGTATCCCCCAGCTCAGTAAAAAGCATCATCATCAACCTAGTGGCCCAAGCCCACCATCTAGAGGCTCCCTAGCTGTGGCTTCTGTCAGGAACCCTCCCTACCCAGCTGGTGACTTCTGGTGACTGATCTTCTCAGGACAGGCGTTAATTATGCAAATCTCAACTACAATATCACTTCCTCAAGAAATCTTCTAGAATCAACCCAATCTAAGGCAACACCCAGGCACCCTGTACCATATTGTAAATCTCAGCAAAACACATACCACTGATATTTTTGTTTATTTAAAACCTCCCCCCATCTCAGTGAACAGAAACATTGCCTATTTACAGCAGTCCCTTCTAGAGCCTTTACTAGCATATAGCACATAATAGGTGCTCAGCAAATATTTACTCAATTTGAATAAATGAAAAAACTGATGAATCACTAAAATAAGTATGACCTAGAGCTAATATGGCATTCTTTCTCCACTGCAGGAAATGTTCAAGGCAAACAGACCACAGAGTTTTTGCCTCACCTAAGTGAGCCATGATAAGAGCCATTGTCGTGATAAAAATACTTTGAAACTGCTAAAGGAGACAGAAAGAAGAGAAAGTCAGGGGAAGATCAGAGAGCTTCATGAAATCAATGGCTCTTCGAGGAGATGATAGATATGGTTGAATACACCAAAGGCTGGCAAATTATGACCCAAGGGCCAAATCCAGAACACATCTATTTATTTACACATCTTCTATGGCTGTTTTTGATATAATTGAGTAGTTGCAATGGAGACCTTATGCTGTAAAGCCAAAAATACTATCTGGCCATTTATAGATAAGTTTGCCAATCCCTGATATAGAACAGAATAAGTCAGAAATCTCTCCAATCAATGCCCACAATCACATCTGTAAATAGAGTAAGGCAGTAAGAGGGTTGGAAACAGCACAATTATAGCAAAAGTCATGAGCATAAACCAAGCATAAGTTAACAAAAGTAACACTGCTACTAATCTGGTGTTAATTAATTTTTAAGTGTATAATATTATGTTGCTATATCAGTATTGATATTCCTGAGTCCATAGCAATCATGGAAAAGCTCCCTTCATCACTTACCTTGCGGTTTCTAGGACCTTTATAGCTTTGTCAATTTCCCCTTGGCTTTTATACAAAAATGCCAACTCAAACAGAGTGAATGGTACTAGGTAGTGATCATACCTCAGTAGCTTTTCACTGAAAAGAGCAAGAAAAAGCAATCAAATCTTAACAGAACAAGAAACATATCATTTTCTTCAACATATATATTATTCCTCATTCCTCAGAAAACAGGTGCAACACTAAGCCTATGACCAAAGAGAAGCTGCCATTATACAGTTATGGAACTTACTAAATTATGACAATGAATAGTGTGCTTTTAATATATTTTTATTCCTTAATGTAAATTCAGCACCAACGATGGATTACTGTCCCTTAGGTAGATGAGTGTGTACAGATTTAAAAAGATTAATCCTGGAAATGACAAGATCATCTTTCTAAACATGTATATGTTCAAGAAATGACTCCATTTAGAAATAAGAAAGCTGTAAGGTTCAAGTCCTTTTGTATTATAAAGTTTTATAATACTTAAAAATGTTAATAAAGGAGTCAACACTTCCGTTTTCAGCACCATTATGAAAACTCTCTGGCTACGAAACATCCAGAAGCACTAAAAAATATGTAAGTAACACCATTGCAAATGCACAGCTTAGCTCACATCAGAACATAAGAAAAAACTCTCAGGTGCCAAAAAGAGAGCTAGAACTAAAAAAGCAGAACTCTACGTATGTGGGATGCTGCAGAATGAGTCCTAGGATCTGCTTCCCTCTGAGTCATCCAAGGCTTCACATCTTAATATCCATGCAGGAGATGAGGCCTTGGGCCCATAGAAGGCAGGAAGCTGAAACTGAGACCTTTATTTAAAGCTGGGATCCCTGAAGGGAAGATGAGAAAAAACCCACTCACTGGCATAGGAGGAAGACAAGGACAGTTGTCTCCTTGGCCAGCACTTTAGGTGGGAAGAAAAATACCATTCCTTGAGAAATTAACAACCCACGGGCCTGCCCTCCCATGAATTTGCAATTTGAATTTACATTGCCCAAATGATCCAAGAACTGGTAAAGAATGAAATTAACATGAAAGTGGTCCTGGGCTGGAAAAGCTTTCAGGGAACCGACAAAAATAAAATGCAAAATCACTTTAGAGAGACTCTTCCTCAATCTAGCCTCAAAGATAAAACCCCACTCAAGGTGAGCTCAGAACCCAAAATCATATTAATGAAACACATGAGCAAACAATTCACTATGAAATTCAATAAATATAAAAACAGCACAATGGGTCATCCTTTTATTTATAATAATCCTTTTAATCCTTACAAAAACGTCAAATAAAATAGAACTCCATGGATACTTCTTTAACATGTTTACTAAATATATTACTTATTTGGGAAATAGATACCGTCTTCTTTCTTATATGGGCACTGGTCCTCCTATATTCCCATTAATATTGTCAGGAAGAAAGGGATCAGGTGGCTTAGATGGAAAGGTACAGGATGTCAACCAGCAGTCTGCAGCTGTGATCTCTGTGGCTTGCAGTGTTTTCAAAACATTTGAGCCTATATTTAAAAATCAAGCAACTTTACATAAAATCCAGATTCCAGGCTTTTCATTAAAAATAGTAGGGATTATTGCTACTGGGCCCACACTGTGTGCAGCAATAATCAATCAGAGCTAAAAAGCAGCGGCACACGATCTCCCTAAACTACAGTGTCCACCAACCCCTATACCTACACCTGCTACCACGCAGTGGGGCCTCATTCAGTAAGGTTACTTGTCTGGCCCTGTAGGTATCTGCCGTTGTGATACAAAGAAGAGAGCCAGGCATCAGAACCTTGATTCAACCCTATGGTTACTAAAGGAACAGGACATCATCGCCAATGCTATTAGGAGGAAAAAGACAAACTCAGTTATATCCAGAAGAAGTGCCCTTTGCCAACAGAGAAGTGTTATAGTTATTGTCACATGTCTGTCTTTCCTGCCCAATTATTATCACAATGATGGCAACTCTGTTTACTCAACTCTGAATCCCTAGAATCCAGTAGTCTCTTGCACACAAGGGATGCTCAAAGCTCTATGGAATAAATGAACGGACAAGCAAAAATATGCATGAATTAAGAGTATCAGAGGTTCAGTATGATGCTTCCAGAGTTTGGCTAGACACCTGTTAGCCAGGATGCAAATTTAGTTTTGTGAATCATCTTTAAACGTCAAGTAGAAATGCATAAGGCCATGCTCCAACTTAGACCATAATTTCATTTACAAGGAACAAAGAAAACATTACTGGATCCTCTTTCTGGCAACACAAAGTGAAAGTTTAACAGTGGGGGAGAAAAGCATTTCGCATCACTTTCTCACAGCAACTCCTAGAAACCACCATGTGTGTTCAGGTTGGTTTTATCGTTTGTCCTTACCTTTCTACAATGTGATTAAAACATAGCTCGGCTTGCAAGGGCCGCTGTAAGTTCTTGAGGCAGCATCCTTTAAGTAACTTTACTAAGCACTCGTCATCCACGGAGAAGTCATGAAAGTCTTAAAAAACAGACACACAAAGAAAATTTCTTTTAAAAATCCTAATTAAAAGGAAGAACTAACAGCTATTAGGTTTCAGAGGCATCACTTAAAAACAAGGAAAATATTTTTAGCATTTGTTATGCTTCACTAACTAAAATACAATGAAATTACTTTAAATTAAAAGAATGCTGAATTTACTATATTAGTACAAAACATTCTTCAGGCGGTCAACACTCTGAGTTTTATAACCTTTTATACAACAGGAAATCTGAACTCTAACTACGAGCTTTATTAATTCTATAAAAGGTAAAGCCACGAGGAACAGGAAGGCTGCCTCCTCCTGTTGTTTTGGCTTCTGCGTTGGCTTCAATGCAGAAGAGGATAACACTTCCATATGGAGAAGCAGATGGCCCTGTACCCATTAAAAATTCAGGAAGTAGAATACCTCTCCAGATCATTATGTTTACAACTTAACAATTCTCCCAGGTTATGTTCTTTTGGGGGGAAATCATACCATAAGATTAGACAAAAGGGTTCTGAAGTACATGAAAGGCACCTAAAATCCCCACAAACTAACTGCTTGAGGGTAATAGAAAGGATTTTCTTTCGCCGCTTTTTTCCCTTTTGAGAATGGCTCTTTGCCTTCTACAGCCCACAGCAAATACATTGTGAACAGAAGGAACCATATCACATGTGACATCTATCTGACAAAGGTAGCCATTCTGCATTTACCACTTTTGCATTTTTTTTTTTTGCAAGTAACATGCAACTAAGAAGTCATTCCAAGACAGACCGATAATTTACACATTTCAGGCTGTGACAACGGGGCGGGGGGGGGCGGTGTTTGGAGGGGGCAGGAAAGGGAACTAATGAGGCCCTCAGAGTCCCTCATATCCAAATCCTCCTGCATTTAGTACAAACCTCGGAACTCACCATCAACACATGCTGATGTTTTAGCTGGTGCCCTGCTCGTCTATGGGAGGTTAATGATGCTACTAAGCCAACTGGAAAAGGGTCACTTTACTTCTAGGTGCTGAAAACAGCGGATATTCACCTCTAACTTTCAAACTCTGAGAGGTCACTCACCAAGAAAATCACAGATACGAATACCACATTACTTTTTCTATTACTTATTTAGGACAATGTTTCTATCAAAAAAATATTCTATCCATGCTTCTAATCATGGATGTTTGTTGAAATATACACTGAAGAAGCAGTATCTCTTAGGACCAAAGCCATAGGGTCCATATTGGATGCTAGTTTTTGGTATCATTTTTGTGCATTCTATTGCGTTTCTTGTAACATTTTATTAACAGTTTGTGTTATGACAACATTCTGGTGCTCAGTGAATGATGATTTTGCTGAGGAACAGACACAACATCATGAAAGTTAAAGTATCAGTAAAATCACACTTAACTTTTATGTAGCTCTTGAGTTAGGGATATGGCAAATGGGTTCAAAAATACCACATTCCTCTAAAAACCTCAGGAAGCAAAACAATTATTTCCTCAGACTACAGACTACTATCTGCCAGATAATTATTTTCCCTTAAAATATAAATGCTTTGTCATGGTTTTCAACCTTGTGAATGAGTTCACAGATGAACCTTTCTCTGTTTTACATTCAAATAAAATTACAAGATAAAGTTGCCAAAGCACATTTTATCACAAAAGATCTGCTGAACGTAATAATAAAATGGTGGGTAGCCTGAGGAAAAAGGAAGTTTGAAGCCCAACCTACAAAAATATCTACATTGAACTTAGAAACTAGTTGAAATGCCCCTAAAAGAAAATTTTGAAAACAGATTTAGAAAGTAAAAAGCCATAAAGTCGGTAGCACTTCTCCTTTTACAGAACTCTGATTACATTTGCGACATAATTTCACCAAGCAAACTAACTGCAACAAATAGTCGAAATGGAACTGCTGTACCAACTGCTGGCTATATGCTGCATTTAGTTAGATCTCAAATGAAACAGCTATCCAGATTAATACCAAATGCTGCCTCCATGGATGCTACCACGTGCTTGTCTGTCTTCAGAGTTCTACCCATTGTATGGGTGACCAGCCTTTAATAACTATGGCCAGAGCACTGCCAGAGTAGAGGATCAGTTGTATCCTCTACCATCTTTTACTTTAGACATACTTCCCAAAGCTGGGAGAAGCAAAAACACATCCACTTTCTAATGATGGGGGTAGGGTGGAAGATGATGTAACTTCAGGCTTACAACTTCACTCCATCTTCCAATTATGGACCTTTTCCCCCCTACTCTGAAGAATAGGAGCTTAATTACTAAAAGGTTCTAACAGTTCAAGGTAGAGGGGGAAGTGGGAAAGATAATCTTCCTGCACAAAAAAACAGTCCTGGATGAGATCATAAATTTCATATGCAACATCTGGCAAAGGTGATCTTCAGAAAATAAACTAATCGTTTCACTCAGAGAGACGACTGCGGGTAAGTATAGCGTGTCTTTCTGTCTGTCTGTCTCAGCTTCCCCCGACTCTGCTTAAATATCCTCTTAAACCCATCATCTCAATTTGTCATTAGAAGAAAAAGTAATGGGTGGAGAAGAGGGATTTGCTTTTCTAAACTTCCTGTGCATTTTATTAGTACATAGTCTGATGCATGTATTTCTCCTCTAATTTCCCCCCTAACTAATGGAGAGGCAAAATAAACTGGAGTAGGGAGTAAAGAGCCATTCAAATAGAGAAAATTCTAATAGTCCTTCTCACAAATTTCAGAACCTCATGATACACCAAGGCCCCACTCCCTGGTGGTACCTATTAGTCCATGCTATCCAGAACGGACATTCAAACATCAGAATTGATTCTACTAAATCCTCACTGTTGTAGGAAAACAGAAGATACAAGCTGGCCTGTTCTTCTGGGGGGAAAGGTACCCTACAAATGTTTTCACTTAATAAAAAGAGGTTTTCCTTTGGCTCCCAGTATTCACATATCCACTTACTGACTTATTAATATTTATTTAGAGATGAGGTATCACTATGTGACCCAGGCTGTTCTCTAGCTCCTGAGTTCAAGTGGTTCTTTGCTTCAGCCTCTAGAGTAGCTGGGACTACTGCACTCAGCAATATCTGCTTATTTTAAAACATATTCTTCTATTCATTTAGTTTGCACATGTGTGGGTTTTAATCATAGATAATTCCCTTAAGGGCAGGAACAATGCTTCCTCTATCTACTATAAGTTTATATCTGTATGAAATACTAAGGGTGTTCAAATGACCTAATTAATGAAAGTAGCCAAATCATTTGAATAAAAATGAATACCAGTAAATTTGCTCAAAAGCCCAAATGGATTTTACTGCAACACATCTTGTGAAATTTCATTTTTTAAGAATTTTCAGATATTTGCACTTCATTTAAATATCAAAATGATATGCTGATTTCCACTCAAGTCAAAAGAAAATATTTTTCCTTTCTGAAATGATTTCACATTAAAAATAGCAAAGATCATCTCACATCCATTAGTATGTCTACTCTCAAAAAAAGTGTTGGTGAGGATATGGAGAAATTAGCATCCTTATGCATTGTTGGTGAGAATGTAAAATGGTACCACTGCTATGGAAAACAGTATAGTAGTTCCTCAAAAAATTGAATTAGAAATACCAATTGATCCAGCAATTCCACTTCTGGTTATATACCAAAAAGAACTGAAAGCAGAGTTTAGAAGAGATATTTGTACTTCCATGTTCATAGCAGCATTATTCACAATAGCCAAAGGGTAAAAACAACTCAAATGTTCACTGACAAATGAATGGAGAAAACAAAATGTGGTATATACATACAATAGAATATTACATAGCCTTAAAAAGGAAAGAAATTCTAACCCATACTACAACATGGTTGAACCTTGAAGACTTTATGCTAAGTGAAATAAGCTAGACACAAAAGGACAAATACTTTATGATTCCATTTACATCAGGTATCTAGAGTAGTCAAACTCATAGTAACAGAGAGCAGAATGGGAGCTGCCAGGGGCTGGCCGGGAAGGGAGGACTGAGTTGTTGTTTAATAGGTATGAAAAAGTTCTGAAGATTGTTTGCACAATGATGTGAATATAGTTGATACTATGGAACTGTACATTTACAAACGATTAAGACAGTGAATTTTATATTATGTGTATTTTACCATAATTAAATGTAAAAAATTTTTAATAAAAAGATACGATTATAAAAAAAAAAGAAAATTTATCACAACTCCATGCTAATAGAAAGTAACATACAGAAAATACGTTAGTACTGGAGATCTAGAAGAACACACAAAGAAAGTCTGAAATGTCCACAGAGCAAATGTGTAGTCTACACTTAGACATCTGCTCGTATGTATGGTTCTTCGTTAAACAGTACAAATTTTTAAGTATATAACTTTACTGTGAATGGGGGAACAAGAAGAAAGAAAAAGGGGACCTTGGTTCTTTTATAAAAGTGCCACCTTTAATATAGAAAGGTGATATTACTCACCCCTCATCAACAGATGAGCTTTGCATGTGACTGTTTCTCAATGGTGGAGTAGAATACTCCACTCACCTGGTCTCCCTGTGACCACCGGTCTGTATTTGCAAGATGGCTCATGGAGGAGAGGACAGAAGAGTGTCTGTGGCCTCAGGGAAGCACTGTTCTCTTTGTTCTATTTGATGCTGTAGCTGTCCAGCCTGAAACCTTGACCTTGCTAGTAGATAAGCCCACTGACTCAGCTTTCATTCTTTTATATTTCTTCTCCTATTGACGGACAGAAATCTAAAGCTAGAATTATTTTAAATAGGTAAAGCAGCCTAAAGGCCCCATACTGAAAGAACTGATTAAATTATGATACATTAGCTTCGTGGAGTGCTATGAAGCTTTTGAAATTTATAAAGGCTATTTACCGAAACTTTAAAAGCTTATGATACATTAAATAAAAAATACTAGACTAGTATATATCTAGGTACACTGTGCCTAGATATATATTTTTTTATATTTTATATAAAAATAAGGCTAGAATGGAATATACAGAAATTCTAAATTAATTGTGCTAGAGTAGCAAAACGAGTGACTTTTTTCTACCTATACCTAAGAATTATGTGTTTAACTTTAAAAGAATAATTGTAAAGAGAAATCTCATTAAACATTTCAGCTTGATACCACAGCTACAAGTACAAGAAAAGACCCAAATGAAATCCTCATCCCTGGAGCCATAGCCAATCATTTCATCCCCGCTCTGGGGAGTATATTGAGGATGGAGCCAGGGCTCCTGGAATGCCCATCTTTTTCCAATTAAGAAAAATGAGTTAACTGTTAAAATTTTCCCCCACTATTCCTGAATTTCTATGCCCTTCACCATGTTTATAACCACAGAAGTTTTCATTTTACTTCTGGGGTTAGAATATTCAAAAAGAAAAAAACATTACATCTTAGGATATACCTAAGTGACTTGGTACTGATAAGGAATACAATAAAGACTATCATTTATGGCATTATCAAAAGATAAAGCCTCTATTAAAAATACAGAATCAAAAAATGCCAGAGCTCCTGCTCTCCTTGATGAACATAAAAAAAGAGTCAGAGCAAGAAAACAACTTTGTGTATTATCTGGCCCCACGCTGCTCTTTTTCAAAAGAAACCAGATGTGTTCCCCAGAGTCTGACCACTGCAGAGCGGGGACTATAAACCCAGATTGCCTGATTCTCCATGTCAGCTGCTTCCAGGAAATGGAGCTTCCAGTAAACTGGAGGGAGGCCTCCAGCACAACCAAAGGCAATGAGTAAAATCATTAAATTGTGATAAGATTCCAACTTGAAAACTCTTCCCGGTATCTGCAGAAACACACTAGCTGTTAGCAATAAGGAGGCATGGAAAGGCAAACTAAAACCAGAAGGAAGGTACATTGTCCTTGTGCTGCTCTAGAACTCTAATGCTTGTCTTCCTCCATCTTTTTTTCTAACAGTTTTAACATATAGTTCACATACCATATGATTTATCCACTGAAAGTAGGCCAAATTCAGTGGTTTTTGTATAGAGTTGTGCAACCATCACCATTATCAATTTTAGAACATTTTCATCACCCCCGCCCCCATTCCTTCATCCCTAGGCAACCACTAATCTACTATCTGTCTTTATAGATCTGCCTATCCTGTATGTTTCATATAAATGGAATCATACAATATGGTCTTTTGTGGCTGGTTTCTTTCACTTAGCCCAATGTTTCCAAGGTTCATCCACGATGCAGTATGTAACTTGTCTCCCTTCATCTGGATTGCAATCCCCCAGACACCTGCAGCTCAAGCTCTTTGTCCTCACGATGCACACAGATGAACACAGGCAGACGTGCACAGGGGAACACAGGAGAACGGTAAGGGAGCACAAAGACTTCCAGGTGCTTACTTCTCATACTTACTTTCATTTTGCAAAGCTGCCTCAGCCTTTTCAACAGTTACCAACAGATTTTCAGAAAGGTCTTTTCTTTTGCTCACTATTGAAAAACCATTCCAGACATACATCATTTCCTGATGAGGAAAAATGAAAACCATTTAAAATCATGTGAGGTTATTCAATGTCCTTAATGATCACAAAACTATGTATGTATGTTTTCCCTTGGTTGCTAGAGTTCTCAAGACAGTATTTAGAGATCACTTTTCTTACTTACCTTTTGCCTTTTACATTGTGAATAAATTCAATACATATATATATTATGCTTTTACTGAAACATTGATTTATTCATTCATATAACAAGTACTCATTAAGTACCTACTGTTATTTGATTCTTCTGGAAGATAATAGAATACAGATACAGAAATAAATACTTTAAACTGCTACTATGAACAATTCTGTTTAATGTAAACTTTTGTTAAAGTAAAGGAAAATATTTTAAAATGTCTGCCAGTTGTTTACATAAAATGTTTCCAAGAATTTCACTGGAAATGAACACTGGGATATTTTACTGGGCTTAGGTTCTTTTATACCATTAAAAACATGTGACAGTCCAGTAATGCAATCCAATATGCAGAAAACTGCATTCATTTAAAGGCCATATGGCTGAATGACAGCTCTTGAAAATGTAAACTAATGATTTCTCATTGCAGATTATATTTAATGGGCTAACAGATGAGAAATTTTTTTTTGGACCAAAAGCAAATGCGCTTTTACTTGAAAATATTTTTCTAATGTTCCTGATAGTGCAGTTCATATTTTTGAAGAGTACAAAATAAGGGTAATTAGTATCTTCTTGGAAATAAATGAATTTTAAAATATGATAAAAAATATTGCCTGAAAAGCCTCTTACCAGGGAAGTAGTAGAAATGAAGAAGACATTCAGGTAGAGTGGCAGCAAAGTTATCTTTACTTTATGGCACTGAAAACTATGATCATGACACTCTACCTTCCATTTGACATATAACAACTTCTTATTACTCAAAGAGCAAGAGCTAGATTCAATAACTAACAGAATATTTTTTAATTATGCTGATGATCTTTAAAAAAATTTTATTGATGGAATATTTACACCAGAAGGAGGCAAGCTCATGTCTGAGATTTTATGAAAAAGAGGCTTTTGGTAAAATTTTTAGGTACCAAAAAAAAGAAATCCTAGGTACTGCTAATTCAAGCCAATTTCCTGCACAGTCTGTATCCCTAGACCTGGAGAAAGAAGTGCAGTGAGTTAATCTTCCTTAAGATTCTTAATAGGCAAAGAAGGATACACTTATGTATACACTGGTATCTAAGTGCTAGGGCAGAGGAAGAACAATGATGGTCTAGAAAATTTTCAGGAAAGTTCTGTGAGAAAGAAGTTTTCCCAGTGCAAATCACTTGATAAAAATGAATCTGGCATGGAGCTAAAGCTGTGGTTGATACAGCAGGAGCAGGCTCTCAGGTGAGCTGGAAGAGTGGGATGTTGGTTATTTCTGTGATTTACAGAGTATTCTTGTTTCTATCTGTGCTCAGGCATAATTACAGAATGGTCATATTTTCGTCTCGCTCCATCACAGTCACAGAATGGAACTTGGCTGACGTCAGCGTTCTCTGAGGTTGTCTATGATCAGCAGGAAACACATGGGCCTAGGTGCTAGTTGCAGGTTAGCTCTTAACTGACACCTATCGGGGCTGCAATCTTCTTTTTCATAGAACGTTTAAAGAGCTCTGGTAAGTCAATAATAAACAACCCAATGAAAACTTAGAAAGAATATGAACAATTTACAATAGAAGAAATAAGACTGAATAAACACGTGAAAAGATGTTGCATCACAGCAACAGGGAAATGCAAACTGAAATGGTAAAACATTGTTGGTACTAAGTTAAATAGGGACAACTTTTTGGGAGCGAAATTTGGCAATATTTACCAAAATATTAAATGCATACATACCCTTCAACAAGGAATTCCAGTTCTAGAAATCTTTCCCAGAGAATTATATGCACATATACAAAAAACCCTAAATAACTGTAAAGGGGAATAACTACATAAACTCTGGAATTAAAAAAAAAAAAAAAAAAAGATTCAGGAAAGCCCAAAGGAGGACTACAAGCGTCACTTGCATCAAGTAACTTTCCTGTGCTGACTACCTATGCATAAACTAAAGCCCTGGAAGAGTCATAGTAATTTGATATGTTCAGTATTTTTTGAAGAAGACTTCATTAAGAAAATTTAAGTTGGAACTGCACTTTTCACAGAAGCCTCACCTAAAATGGCATACCAATAAAGAATATGAGTTGGACACCAGCCACCTGTGGCTCTTGAGCATTGGAAATATGAAATGTCCAAACTGAGATGTCCTCCAAGTGTATAAGACACACCAGATTTCAAAGAATTAATATAATATAAAAGAATGTAAAATATTTCCTAAGTTTTTATCAATTACATGCTGAAATGATAAAATTTTGCATATACTGAGTAAAACAAAATACATTCTTAAAATTAATTTCATGTTTCCTTTTACTTTTTTAATGTGGCTATTAGAAAGTTAGAAAAGGTAAAATTATATATGTGGCTTGCATTGTAATTCAACCCGACTTCAATGAAGTCAACTTTACCACTCTTGGTCTATAAAATGGGGCCAAAAAAACTATACTCAGAGTTATTATAAAAATTAAATGATACGCTTTTAACAGCTTTATCATAATGCCTAGAACATACCAACTAGTCAGAAAACATTAGCTACAATTCTTACTTATTATTTATAAATGTTTCCCTTACGACGACGCTCATGATGGTTTTTAATTAGGCTGAACTTCACAACCAAAGATAGATAAGCTCCCCGCAGCGGTGAATAGATAACTCATTTCTAGCACATGAACAGTAAGTAAGATGAAAGTGGATACCAGGGCAGGCAAGACAAGCTTCACAGGCACAGGCAAGGAGGCAGAGTAGCGTCGAGCCTTCCTCACAGCAAACTTCTCGGTAGGGAGTGATTTACCAGCAATCCTCTGCTTCAAGCCGTCCACCTGTCTGCGAAGAGCCAGGCCCCAGTGAGAGGTCATGAGAACACACACATTATTTCCACCTGTGGTTGTCACGTGCACGCCACAGCGTCAGCAGCACCTGGGAGCCTGTTTGACTTGCAAGTTTCCAGGTCCTACCTGGACCTACTACTGAATTAGCAGCTCCAGGGGCGGACCCAGCAACCGGGGTTGTGATACGCCCTCCAGGGGATTCTGATGCACACTCGAGTTTGCGAACCACTGACTGACACGTATTTCTCTCTAGTCAACTTAGTTAATGTCTTACATTTATCAAATACGGTCTGGGTAATCTAGTTGTGAAATTGGTAATTTCTATAAATAAACAGGCACAAGTCCAAAGTATTTGCTTATATTGTGGATGCCCAGAGGGAGGGAAGAAGACACATGGAATATTAACTGTTCCTATTTGTAAGTATGACAGACATCTATAAAATAATATGCCTCAAAAGACAGCCATTGATTGATTTACAATTGGAAAAAATGTTTCCCAAGCATAGGTGATTTTGGAAATAATCAGCTTAGGATATGTGCCATGTTTACAAACTTCTCAAAATTCTAAGGAATTCCAATTATAAAATTCACAAGCACATAAAATCGACAGTGTACAGGAAGACTACATGTTCCTGAGAGCACTTTCATGTATATAACTTTATGAATGCATCAAACAAGTTGCTGAGAAAGGATTGAAGGAAATATCCAATCACAACACTGAAAGAAAGAATAAGAGGAAATAAGACAAAAAAAAATCCAGTATAAGGTGAGCTTGTATTAGGCTATTTCTGGGCACAATATGGGGGTATGGACTAGAATGCTCCATCATTTGATGTTCATTAACATCAGTGCAAGAGGCAGTGGAAGTGTGAGGTGGGCCGGGGGAGGGGAAGCATGCCTTAGACATGAACCCTTGTGGTCCAAAGATCTTATCGTCTGTGTGAAGAGAACAGTCATTGTTAGGACTCTCCTCTCATTATCCCAACAACAGTGCTGTCAAAGAGCAGACCTCAAGCTTTCTCCTGAAAATAAGAATGATTACGTCTTTCCCATAAATGTTTTGATATGGAGAATACTTAATCTGAAGTGGAGGAAATAGAGGGAGATTTAAAAGACTTTAACAATTCCATTAATTGTAAGAGGCGACATTTATCATACCATGGCTTCTATTCATGTTGATGCTACAGTTAGTATCCATGGTCTTATTTTTTAAGAAGAGCCTTTAAAAGGAGTTGACAAAATGTCAAATTTGTTCTGGTAAGCCAGAGGGTTCAGCTAAACTGTTATTTCTGAAATGTGGCCTACAGAATACAGTATTCCATTTAAAAGGTGTGGTCATCAAGTTCGAAGAATGCAGTGGGGCCTCTCGGTTCCCTGACTTCCTCATCTCCAATGGTGTCTCCTCCTTTCTACCTCAGGGACTCCCACGCCACACTCACACCCGCACCGTAGGCCACAACCTGCAACTTCTCTACTGCAAAGCACAAATTCAAGTCCACCACCCTTGGAACACCATTCTCTTCACTCTAACTCCCGTTCCGTTAAGACTTTCAGTCCCCTTGGCCTTCAACTGTCTCCTAGTCTAGCAGCTTCCTCCTCTCTCCCTGCCCCTTCATATTCCTGCTTGGGCTGCACTTGCCTTTACTGCTGCACTCCTGTCTGGCCCATTCCCTAAACTCTCCTGTCTACAGCCTAGTCCTGACACTTGTGTGGCACAAACCCAGCCCTGGATGAAACTCAGGGCCCATCTCCCCTGCCGTTGCACCGAGAGCAGGTTGGCATCACTATCAAGTCATCATCAACCTCCAATGGGCCCCTGCACTGCCTGACATTCCCCCTACTGTGTTTCTCTTGCCACCTCGCTGTCCCACTCTCTGCAACACAATGAATTAGTTCTCCACCCTCTTCAGTCCTCCAGCCCTCTCCCTTCTCCCTCACTCTCAGCAGATGACCCTGCCTCTTACTTCATAAAGAAAACAGACACTATGACGTGGGAACTCCTCACCTCATGCTGGGTGGTAACCCAGAAGTCTGCCCACCTCTGCACCTGTTCTTGACTCTTTCCCTTCTGATACCATGGACGACCAGGACTGGACCCTCCTCCTAGATAAAGCCAATCCTGCCACTAATGAATGGACTGTATCCCCTCTTGCCTTCTCAGGAACCTTACAATATCAGTTATCTCATTTCCTGCTTATTTGTGCAACTTATCCTTATTGGATCCTTCCCAGTAGAGTTTGGGAATGGTTCAATCTTTCCATCAAAATATTCTTTGACCTTACATCTCCCTCTAACTATCACTCTCTCTTCCCTCCCCTTCATAGTCAAAGTAATTCAGGGATGTATTTATGCTCACTCTCTCCATTTCTTTGTTTTTCATTAAGTCTTCAACCAACTCCAGTCTGGTTTCCACTTCCATTCTTTTATCTTATAAGCTCCTGCTAGGGTTACTAATGACCCCTGTAACACTAAATACATATTATGTCTTATTTTAAAATGGAATATGTGTTGAAATTACTATGGACTGAATGTTTGTGCCTTCCCAAAATTCTTAGGTTGAAATCCTAACCTTCTATGTGATGGGATTAGGAGGTAGGGCCTTTGGGAGGTTCCATGAGAGTTCATGAGAGTGGAGACCTCAAGAATGGGATTAGTGCCCTTTTAAAGACCCAAGAGAACTTGCTTTTTCTCTCCCTGCTGGCTACCATGTGAGGACACAACAAGAAGCCTGCCATCTTCAAACCAAGACGTGGGTCCTCAGCAGATATCAGATCTACAAGTTCCTTTATCTGGCCTTCCCAGACTTCAGAACCATGAGAAATAAATTTCTGTTGTTTAAGCCACACAGTCTAGTATTTTGTTATAGCAGCCTGAACTAAGATAGTCATTCTTGACATTTCTTTTCCTTTGACCTACATATATATATATCTACACACACACCTAATGGAGCACTATGTCCTGTCCATCATAACCTTTTAGTTCTTTAAATATGCAATGCTCCTTCCTGCAACAGGTCCTCTCTTGTGCTGTTCCCTTGCTCTGACACTGCATCGCCACCACTCCCCGCTGCCACGGCAGCTCCACTCCACCGTCAGCCTCCACCTGGGCCGGCATTCCCTATGTGCTCCTACACATGGATTCTAAGGGAAAAAATTAGCCATGTGTTGTAATTTTGCATTTATTTGTGTGATTATTTCATTGATGTCTGATTCCACTACAAGATTACAAACTCCACAAAGACAGGGGTCACACACCTGCTTATTCAGCATGTAACACAGTACCCTTCACAGAGTAGGTGCTCAACAAAAAGGTGATGGATGGATGGATGGATGGATGGATGGGTAGATAAAATAGAGTTAAACAGATTACTTCACAGCAGAGTTTTTACAAATCTTTAACAATACTAATAAGCACTATGGATATGTTATACTGTGTTTAAGTTTCCACAGAATACCTTTGATTCACAGCAATAGTTAACATCTTTTGTAACAACACCAATTTAGAAAACTGTCTTCAAAATGCAGTAGCAAAGTCCCAACAATAAAATTCTACTCCTAAAATACAACAATGTCTTCTCTAGATTCCTAATCATACCAGCATATCTGCAAAATCCTACTAAAAGAATGACATTCTGACTCTTGGCTAACGGTACTCTTTTAAGGGTTCCCACATCACATGAGTAGAAAAGTTACAGAAGTATGAAAGTGAAGCATGGGAGAGCATTCAGGAAAAAAAGAAGGAAGATGTAATTATGTGCTCCTTTATACAGCCAGGGTCTTTGTTATAGAAATAGTATCTTGCTTACCTGAATAACATTACCACATTCTCATTAGTTGCTAATACATCCTCCTCTGGAAGCATACTCAAAATTGCAGCTTTCAAGAACACATATGTTGCCTTAAGAAAATGAAGAAAAAGATCTTGTTATAGAACATCCCTAGGTACCTTGCAAATCAGGAATGACCTACAAATCTTCCAGACAGAATGTTAAGAAGCATCAAAGAAATCAAAGGAAATAAAGTTTTATATTGCCTGTTCAAAATAAGACCAATACTTTTCAATTAATTTAGACCATTTTCCTATTACCCAACTACAGCATTCATGGGCAAGAAAGTAGACAGAATGAACAAGAGATCATTATCTCATTCTTCCCAACTTTTCACAAGTGGAATAGAATTAATTTTTATTATCATGAAAATCTAGGTCATCAGGGCATTGAGAAGTCTACACAAAATTATCAAGACTATTGAAATTTAATCACTTTAAATATAAATGCAATTCATCTTTAGAGGTAAAACTTTTTTCTTGAAAAGAACCCTTTGGACAGCTTTCAAAGCAGATACTGCTGAGGACAGAGCCTGTAAATAGTAGGTACTTAATGCACATTTCCTCCTTTTGTGGATCTCCAAATTGCAAAAACAGTGTTGATGTCACACTATTGAACAAACAGTCCTAAATGAAAATCATCCTGGCCACTTATTAGCAAACAAATGACATTAATCAAAGCACTGCATTTTACCTTGGACCATTTACTCTCTTTGCAAAGCAGATCTGAATAGTAATACGCCTGCATCCAGTTTTGTTGGTATACATAAATCCACATTAGCTCCCAGTAACAGAGATGGTGAAACTGTTTCCATTCTTCTTGAACTGAAATGCATTTTCGAAATATCTCTTGTGCCTATAAGTCAATTGCATAAAGCTGATCATCCAGATATTAGACAAGGAGATAATAACCTAATGGAAAAATACATAAAACACTTTGTACAAAAAGAACAAAATTACCGCTTATTAAACCACTCAATACGACGATATGTTCCTTTCCTTACATACAATGATACAGTTAAGTTCTGCCTCTTTATTTAACTTTGTGAGGGGCCTTGGAACTTTATAATGTGGGAGTGGGGAAGTTCCATTCCAGGCAAGATACAAAATATAAACATCCTTTAAGAAAAGACTGACAATGATAAAGTTAGGACACCCACAGGGTAACACACATCTTAAACAAAGATACAGGCAACGGACAGACTGGGAGAAGATACCAATATCTATATAAGTGGCAAAAGATTAACCCCTTAGCATATGACAATTCTATAAAATCCTTTAAGAAAAAGACAATCAATGGGAAAATTAGCAAACATATAAATAGGCAAATAAGAAAAATATACAAATAAATGACAAATATACATGTGAAGAAACTTAAAAATGGGCAATATAAATTTAAAAATTAGATTCTCATTTTTAGCCATCAGGTTGGCAAAAATTAAAAGAAGGATAATGTCCAGAGTTGGCAAAGAACATTGGAAACAAGCATTATCATAACTTTATGGTAATTTGGGTTGGAACAACCTTAAGTAAGGAGGGCAAGTTGGCTGGATTTATCACAATGCAAACATCTTTTGGCCCAGAAATTCTAATACTCAGAATCTGTCTTCAATAAATATACCTGTGCACAGAAATACACATACAATGACGTTTACAGTGGCACTGTTTATAGTGGCCAAATGTCTATGAACAGTGGACCACTCTAGTGAGTACAGTATGTCCATCCCATGAAATGAAACCCAGACATCAAAAGAATGAGGGAGATTTAAATATACTGACCTGGAAAAAGATCCAAGATGTATTGTAAATAGAAAAAAACAAATTACAGAAAAATACACGTTTGAGCCCATTTATGTGGAAGAAAACTGTTAGTGTATTTATATGAATGGCACCTCATTTTTCTACTTCTGACCCCAGTGTTTCCTTCTTTGAGGGAATTGGTAATTTCCTTTGATGAGGAGCCGCACGTAGCAGAGTGGAGCTGTATCTTACACAGGGGCTGGACTCCAAAGTCAATGTGTAATGCAGAAACTGATAATACTCAAAAGTTTTTTGAAAATCCCTTAGATTGCCCACCTGATTTGCCCTGAATTGCCTCATGCACTTTATGTGTCAATGCAGACTATATTCAGTAATCTATGGTATATAATAGAATGTATATACAAATTAAAATTTTGGCTTTTTAATTACATTATTTTTTTCCCTTTACTTTTGTCTAGTCCTTATAGCTAAATTTACTTTGGTTGAATGAGTGTGTGGCACAACTCCACCATACAGACAACTCCCCCGAATCACTACTGCCAAATAGATTACCTCTTCAATATTCCCTTTTAGCAGCTCTATTCGGGCATGATAAAACAGCATGAGTGAGCCCTGTGGAAAAAGGAAGAAAACACACTGTTCAACAATCAACGCTGGCTGATTAATGCTGGTTGAAATATGCACTTGAAATACTAAGCATACATTTGGAAACTGTTGCAGGAAGGGTGCAAGGAGGCTCTCTGCTTCCCCAACATTCACTTCTCCTGTCCCTAGAAATTTAACAGGAAAAGCTTCAGTTGTCATGAAACATGATAGATATTTATAACTAACTCTCCAAATTTCATTAACATATATATAGCAAAGGCCTATTCATAGAAATGATGAAAACTATTATTTTGACATTTTTATACCTAGGAAATAAAATAAACACAAGTCTCATCTAAAACTTTAGTTAAGATCAAAGTTCTAAGAAAGACTAATTCTTAAGAATGGAGGTGGATGTCTTAGATTTGAATTAGAATTTCTGGTTTCAATGGCAATATTGACTTATTTTAGCCAAAAATTTCATTTTCTTCAGAAAAGAAATCTAATATGAATATGATTAAATAGATCACCTTAATACACAAATTTTAGCTGAGAACACAAGAAAAATATTCAATGAAAGAAACCACCCCATTCCTTCTGCTGAATGTCACTATGACAAATGTCACTGTTTTCCTTCTTTATTCAAAAAAAAAAAAAAGGGAAACAGATATGGATTACTAGCTCTGATTTTTCTAAAGTTTTACTTATTCAGATCAAAGATAATCAACTTTCAATGAAGCACAATGTCATCAGACCTTACCGAGTATCAGGGAGATATAAGTATGAAAAGCCAGGATGGTTAAGCAGCACAGTGGAGACCTCATGCTTTTTCCTGACGCACCTTCCCGTAACTGCAGGAGGCCCAGCTCCTGTGGGAATTAAATGGATTTCAGAAGGAAAAAAACATGATTGGAAAATTATATTCAGAAACTTTAAAACGCTAGTTTATATATCCCCACCTTCCATGAAGGTAGAGGTTAGTTTTCAAGAGCTTAGAATAGTGGTAATGCCTAACTAGAAACAAACTTTACATTTTAAACTGGCACGAATCCTTTTATACATGTGATTGTAGGGAGAGAAAAAGGCAGCACTCATTACATAGAAATGCTGTATTTCGGATAGTAATATTAGTTCATTAAAACACACTGACAATCTAAGTACAAGGCACCATGGTGGGTATGAACAAATATGGTCCTATGTCTTCGAAGGTCTTTCCATCAAATAGGGAAGACAGTGCATGAACATGTGATCCCATTAGAATACAGGGAGTGCTGTAAGAAAGATAAATAAATGATTCTGAAAGTCAAGAGTACTTGAGCCTCACTGGAAGAGTATGAGGGAGAGCTTTGTGGAATAGATGACATTTATCTCAAACCTAGGAGACGGAAAGGCTCTCATGAGAACATTATTTGGGAGGCGGCTGCTTGGGGGAAACATCCAGAACAGAGAGCAGAAGCACAGAAGCAGGGAAGCACAGGGCCTGTGTGGGGAACAATCAATTGAGCAGTTTAACGGGAGTACTGGGAAGGTGAAGAGTATGGACATTAAGGCTGGAAGCACTGGCTAGAATCAGACCATGGGGTCCCTGAAGCCATGTTATAGTTTGAACTTTGAGGAGGGAATTTGGAGCCACTGAAGGAATAAGATAGAAGCTGAATGGTTAAGGAGAAGGCTGATCATGAAATACAGAGTCAGAATAGACAGAACATATCATAAAGGGATCACCATAAACACAAAAGAGTTAATGAAGAATATGGACAGTGAAACAGACAGAAAAAACTTATAGCTTGTTATACTTGTTCTCAAATCTTTCTCAAAACCTGCTCTCCTGACTGACAGAGACAGCTTTTGTGGTGAGGCAACTCTTGTAATGCCATATTGAGTGTTATGATTAATAAATATTACATATTCATTATAAAACCACAACCACACAGAAATTTCATGAATAACATGGAAAATGAATTTCCTCAGTTAGTTTTATAGCAAAACTTGTAAAAACATATGGAAATCCAAAATACTGTAACTATATTGGATCTATGCTATTTGATACATTGGAATCACAAAATATTAGACGTGGAAGTATAGCCTAATTTCTTCATTTTACATAAGGCAACTCTGGGATTGCTGAAATGTTAACAAAGTATATTTTAACACAACAGTAATTAAGATCTAATAAACTATTTTTAAAAATATAATTTTTAATCTCACAATTTAGGTAACAAAGGTAAAAAATTTTAACTTTCAACAGAAAAATCATATCTAACTACAAAAAATATGATCAAGGACAAATGGCTCTTTGTAGTCTTGTAAACAAATTTCCTATAATTATCATGCTAGTTATGCAGACAGGTAGTATTGCCTTCACACTCAATAAATAATGTTTTATCTTCCCTGCCAAAATTAAGATAAAATTAAATTTGTACCCTGTTTCCAGAAAATCCAATAAATTCTAGTAGTCTGATTATCCTTGCTGGTAAAAGGGACAGCATCTGTAAGAAAAAAAAAATACAAGTATACTTATGTGTTAGTGTATCTAACCACAGACAAATGTTAAATTCTAAACTTACAGCTTTAATGCTTCAATAATATGAAAAATTAGAAACAAGTTTAAATCACTAGCTACGTCTCAATCATCACATAATGTAGTCATTACTTACGAGTTAATTTCATTTAGCTAAAAAAATGAAACTAACAACAAAAATTTTTTTTTAAGCCTGGCCTTTCTAGGATTCTCTAAAGAATACCAGCACCTTTTATGTGCAGTGACGAGGTGGTGAGAAGGCAACACCCAGTGCTCACTTCCAGAAAGGGCTTTTTTCAGCTTCCTTTCCCAGAAAGCAAAAATCTATTGTATTCTGTGCAACATGCAGGTACCACAGGGCCGCTGCAGCACTATAGCTAGCCCTTTCCTGGGACATCCTTGAAGGACAGGGGTGATGGGAAATTCTCCCAGTGGGCAGAACCTTGGGCAGTGTGCCTGGTTATGAACTTTGCTTGGAAGGAGAAATGAGCATATGCACATACGTGTGATTATATACTGATTCACGGGCTGCGGTCAGTGGTTTGGCTAGACGGTCAGGGGCTTGGAAGGAATGTGATTAGAAAATTATTGACAAAGAGGGTTGGGGAAGAAGCACGTGGACAGATCTCTCTGAATGGGCAGAAAATGTGAATACATTTGTGCCCCTTGTGAATGCTCACCAAAGGGTGACCTCAGCAAAGGAGGATTTTAATAACCAAGTGATGACAGGATGACCTGTTCTATGGATGCCAGTCAGACTCTCTCCCCAGCCGCCTGATCACTGCCCAATAGGCTCATGAACAAAGTGGCCACAGTGACACATACACTCATGCATGTGATTCTCTTTACCACTTTATTTTCTCACTAGTTCCAGTCAAACTTTAATAACATTTCAAAATCTCTAAATAGGCCGGGCGCGGTGGCTCACGCCTGTAATCCTAGCACTCTGGGAGGCCGAGGTGGGTGGATCACTCGAGGTCAGGAGTTCGAGACCAGCCTGAGCAAGAGTGAGACCCCGTCTCTACTAAAAATAGAAAGAAATTATCTGGCCAACTAAAAATATATATACAAAAAAATTAGCCAGGCATGGTGGCTCATGCCTGTAGTCCCAGCTACTCGGGAGGCTGAGGCAGTAGGATCGCTTAAGCCCAGGAGTCTGAGGTTGCTGTGAGCTAGGCTGATGCCACGGCACTCACTCTAGCCCGGGCAACAAAGTGAGACTCTGTCTCAAAAAAAAAAAAAACAAAATCTCTAAATAATACATTGGAATTTGACAGATTTCTACTCAGACTCTTCATCTCCCCAGAAATCATAAAAAAAAAAAATATTCCTCAAAGTTTATCGCTCCCTCACCTTAGGTTCTTCTACTAAAGGTTCTAGTTTCTATATAATTTTTTCCTTACCAAATTAAAGGCCCCAGTGCCAAGCTTGACACCCCCTTCAAACTCATAGAAGAATTCCTGCTCGAGTTTGTTCTTCTGAATTTCATGCAGGATTGAAAGACATTCTCTGGATTGAAGAAAAAAAGGTATAAGCTTACCATAACTCTGAAAATAAATATTAAATCAAATTTCACACTTACACATTATAAAATAAATGTTATTAGCTGAAATACCACAGAACTTTTAAATGGATGATGTCAGGCTGAGTTTGCCATTAAGGATATGGGGTAATCATCACCAAGGAAAAAGGAACACCCATTTGTACGGTGTTTAGCAGGACCTCCTTCTGGGCTTAAAGAGAGGGTTCATCCACCAACAAGCATGACCCAGGACCCACAGCCCACAGGGCTGCGATCTCACATCTTACAGTAGACCTCCTAGAAGTGCTTTGTTCCTCAGTCGCTGTGCACACTTCAGCAACCCAACCTTCCACCTAGGAGCTGAGATGCTCCTGGCAAGAAGACCTGAATTTCGGTGTGAATGCCATGGTCTCAAACAGATTAAATAAATTAGAGCTTGGGACAAAAAAAGACAAAGAAGAAAGGAAAGGCCATCACAACTGCCCCATGTGACCTCTGGTTTCTTCCTGCTCCATCCATGCAAATCTTTCCAATTGCTCACTGTAATTTCTTTTCTATGCATTTCTCTTTCCCATTCACATCAACTTCAAATGGTTAAGAAACATAAAACAATGACAAAGATATAAAATTATTAATAACTGAGAATTGATTATCAAACTGACAAATACATATTGTAAAGGTAATAAGGAATAACGAGACACCATGTATCACCTGGTGTGATGCAAATATGAAGCCGGCAACTTCACTTAGAATATACTCTAACCAAATACTTTTAACTCGAATTTAGCAAGCCTATAGACCTAACTTCCATTTTAAAAAAAGGTTAAGACAAACCAATTTAGATGCCCAACAACCTATGAGCATCCCACGCTGTCATTTATAACCCATTTCCATTTGTACTTACTATGGTGTATTTTGCCATGATAAAACATGAATGTTTATTTGGTCAAGTCAATCAATCTCTGACTTTATGTCATGGTTAAAAAGGCCTTTGAAATTGATATCATGTACCCACTGATATCACTTCTATGGGATCCTTGCCATAGATTCATAATCTGAATTGAATCATAAAGAAACACTATATAATCTACCTTGAGAGATGTTCCACAAAGGAACTGGCCAGTATTCATTTGAAATGTCAACATCATGAAAGACAAAGAAACACTGAGGAACTCTTCCAGATTAAAAGAGACTAAGGAGACACAACAACTAAATACAACATCCAGGATGCTGGTTTGGATGCTGGACCAGAAAAGGGGCACTAATGAGACAAGTGGAAAAATTGGAGTAAGGGCCATAATGTAGTTATTTTTTTTTTTATTTCAGCTCTTCATGGGGGTGATAATGTAGTTATTAATATTGTATCAATGTTAGTTTCCTGATTTTATAATTCTACTGTGGTTCTGCAAAATGCAGGCATTTGCAAATCAGAGTGAAGGATGCACAGAAATTCCTTGTAATGACTCTGAAATTATTTCAAAGGAGATAAAATAAAAAATAAAAGGTTTAAAGACTTTTATATTTTAGAATTATAAAAATACTTTCCTATGTTTCCTGCTAGAATTTTTGAAAAGTATTTTAATATTAAATTTATATGGACTTAATTTTTGTTTTAATGGTCTTTTTTCCCCCCAAATGAACAATTTTCCCAAAAACATTTATTAAAGTACCTATCTTTCCCTAATGTTTTGAAAGGGACCTATGAATATAGATATAGTAGTTTAATATATTTCAAATTCCCAGAAATGTTTGCGTGCATACGCACATGTTTGTAAGCACATGTGAGCACACACACGTGCTATTTCAAAACCTGTGGTCCAGTTTACTAATATATACAGGCATACCTTGTTTTATTGAACTTTGCTTTATTGCATTTTTCAGATATTGTATTTTTTACAAATTAAAGGTTTGTGGCAGCCTGCATCAAGAAAGTCTATCTGTACCATGTTTCCAAGAGTATGTGCTCATTTCATGTCTCTGTGTCACATTCTGGTAATTCTCACAAAATTTCAAACTTTTTCATCATTATCTTATCTGTTATGGTGATCTCTGTGTGATCAGTGATCCTTGATGTCACTATTGTTAACTGTTTTGGGGTACCACAAACTGTACCAATGTAAGATGGTGAAATTAATTGATAAATGTTGTATGTGTTCAGACTACTCCACTGACCAGCTATTCCCCCCCCTCCTCTCTATCCTGGAGGCATCAATATTGAAATTGGGCCAATTAATAACCCTATAACAGGCTCTAAGTGCTCAAATGAAGAGTGGCACACCTTTCACTCTAAATCAAAAGCTAGAAATGATCAAGCTTAGTGAGGAAGGCATGTCAAAAGCAAAGACAGCCCAAAAGCTAGTCCTCTTGTGCCAAACAGTCAAGTTGGGATGAAAAAGAAAAGTTCTTAAAGAAAATTAAAAATGCTACTGCAGTGAACACAGGAAGGATAAGAAAATGAAACAGCCTTATTGCTGATATGGAGAAAGTTTAAGTGGTCTCTACAAAAGATCAAATGAGTCACGACATTCCCTGAAACCTAAGCCTGATTCAGAGCAAGGCCCTAACTCTCTTCAATTCTATGAAGGCTGAAAGAGGTGAGGAAGCTGCAGAAGAAAAGTTAGAAACTAGCAGAGGTTGGTTTCTGAGGTTTCAGGTTAAAAGCCATCTCCATAACATAAAACTGCAAAGTGAAGCTACAAGCACTTCTGGAGAAGCTGCAGCAAGTTATCCAGAAGACCTAGCTAAGATAATTGATGAGGTGGTTAACTAAACAACAGATTTTCAGTGCAGATGAAACAGCCTTCTATTGGAAGAAGATGCCATCTAGAATGTTCATAGCTAGAAAGAAATCAACGTCTGGCTTCAAAGTACACGCTGACTCTTTTGTTAGGGGCTAATGCAGCTGGTGACTTTAAGTTGAAGGCAATGCTCATTTACCATTCTGAAAATCCTAGGGCCCTTAAGAATTATGCTAAATCTACTGTGTCAGTGTCTATAAATGGAACAGCAAAGCCTGGATGAACGCACAGCTCTTCATAGCATTGTTTACATAATTTGAAGCCCAGTGTTACGACCTACTGCTCAGAAAAAGAGATTCCATTGAAAATATTACTGCTCATTGGTGATATACCTGGTCGCCTGAGAGCTCTGATGAAGCTATAGAAGGAGATGAATGTTGTTTTCATGCCTGCTAACACAACATCCATTCTGCAGCCCATGGATCAAGGAATAATTTTGACTTTCAAGTCTTATTATTTAAGAAATGTGTTTTGTAAGGCTATAGCTGTCATAGATAGTGATTTCTCTGTTAGATCTACGTAAAGAGAATTGAAAACCTTTTGGAAAAGATTTACCATTCTAGATGTCATTGAGAACATTTGTGATTCATGGAAGGAGGTAAAATTAGCAACATTAACAGAAGTTTGGAAGAAGTTGATTCCAACCCTCATGGATGACTTTGAGAGGATGACTTCAGTGGAGGAAATCACTGCAGATGTGGTGAAAATAGCAAGAGACCTAGAATTAGAAGTGGAGCCAGAAGATGTGACTGAATTGCTGCAATCTCATGATACAGTTTGAACGGACAAGAAGTTGCTTCTTAGGGATGAAGCAAAAAAGTAGTTTCTTGAAATGGAAAACTACTACTGGTGAAGGTGCTGTGAACACTGTTGAAAATGACAACAAAGGATTCAGAATAATACATAAACTTAGTTGATAAAGCAACAGCAGGGTTTGAAAGGATTGACTCCAATTTTGAAAAAAATTCTACTGTGGGTAAAATGCTATCAAACAGCATAGCACACTACAGGGAATTCTTTCACGAAAGGAAGAGTCAATCAATTCAGCAAACTTCTTTTTTGTCTTATTCTAATAAATTGGCTGGGCACGGTGGCTCATGCCTATCATCCCAGCACTTTGGGAGGCCAAGGCAGGAGGATGGCTTGATGTGAGGAGTTCCAGATCAGCCTGGGCAACACAGGGAGACCCCATCTCTACAAAAAATTTAAAAACTAGCTGGGGGTGGTGACACATGCATGTAGTCCCAGCTATCTGGGAGGCTGTGGCAGGAGGATCACTAGAGACCAGGAGTTTGAGGCTGTAGTCAGCTATGATAGTGCCACTGCACCCCAGCCTGGGTGACAGAGTGAGACCCTCTCTCAATCAACTAATTTACCCCAACCTTTAGCAACCACCACCCTGATGAGTCAGCAGACATCAACATAGAGGTATGACCTTTAACCAGCAAAAAGATTATGGCTTGGTGTAGAATCAGATATTCATAAGCATTTTTTAGTAATAAAGTGTTTTTAAATTAAGGTATATACATTGTTTTCTTAGCTATAATGTCATTACACACTTAATAGACTATAGTATCGTGTAAATACAACTTTTAAATGTACCAGAAAACCAAAAAATTTGAGTGACTCACTTTATTGAGATATTTGCTTTATTGCAGTGGTCTGGAACTGAAGCCATAATATGAGGTATGCCTGTATGTCTTTGCCATTATAGGACTATTTTCATTCCTTTAGTTTTTCTAAGTTTTGAGGATTAGAACAGCAATTAACATTCAATTTAACATTCTTTTGTACCTTCTAAACATATTTCAAGAAGAAATCTAAAAATAGTATTTCAGGTGTCCAAAATCTACCAACCCCTTCCAGGATTTTGAATGGAACACAATTTTATGAAATGATTTTAGGTAAAATTACCACTTAAAACACTAAATTTTGGTTCTTCTTCCAGTAATGGCAGTGTAGCTTATATTAGATGAACCCTCCCACAAATAACAATTATAAACTCTGGAAAAAATATAAAATATATATTTAAAGTATATTTGCAAGTAGTAGAAAGCAAAGGAGAAAAATATATACAGAAGGAAACTGGAGAAGAATTAAACCTTTAAAGAAGGGAACAACTATTGTATGAACTTTATACTTACACAGCTATTCACCCCAAAGCATTCCCCAATCTATTCAATGTGGGGCACCTAGAACTCAAATGGAACGTCACCATCTTACTGGCTTTAAAAGCCAGAGTACAGAGGTCAAGACTGCCAGAGTGGCTGTCAGGTGATGGGAAAACGTCCAAATATGGGAGAACCACACAGGAAGGAAACACCAAAATCTGTGTTTAAACTCCACTCAAATGCTTGGTTGACTCATGAACTATGTGAACACTGGGGAGACTCCAAGGAAAAGCAGGAGCAAGATAGCAGAAAGAGTGAAACACAGATTTCAGATGCTGCTCACTACTGGAGAGTAAGAGTTTGGAGTCTAAATCTAGTCAAATTAAACGCTTCCTAGAACAAAAATCAGCACTCTTCAGAGAAAGGATAAAAGAACACAGACTCTCTATAATGTGTCAATAACTGGTGTACAATAAAAAATTATTGAATATGAGAAGAAATAGAGAAATATGACATATAGTCAAGAGAAAAAGCAATGAGTAGAAACCAACTTCAAGATGACCCAGATGTTGGTATAATATCCAATCTGAAAAAAAACTTTTTTAATGAACAGCACTTTAGTGACTTATTGAACAAAATTAGGCAGACTAACATGTATAATTGGAGTCTCAGACAGAGAGAGGAGAGTAAGAATAGGGAAGAAAAAAAAATAGTTGAACAAATAATAACCATACATTTCTCAAACCACACTTAGACACATCAAAGTCAAGCAGCTGAGACCCAAAGACACAAAATAGTCAGGCTTCAAAAAAGCCAGAAGAAATGACATTAGGGACATAAGGGAACAATTATACAAATGACAACTGATTTCTGATCATGAATAACCGAGGCCTTAATAAAGTAGAACGGCAGTTTCTCAAGGGCTGAAATAAGAAAAAACAACAACAACAAAAACCCTGTCAACTCAGAATACTCTAGTTAGCAAAAATATCCTTGAAAATGAAGGCAAAAGTAAAGATATTTTCAAAGAAATAAAACAGAGAGAATTTGTTGAAAGCTGACACACACTACAAGAAATGCTAAAGGAAGTTCTTCAGTCTGAAAGTAAACAGGAATGAATGAAGAATACCAAAAATGGTAAATATACGGGTAAAGAAAGACTATAACATATGACTATTCAAAGCAAAAGTTTGGCACTGTATTGTAGGGTTTATGATATGTAAATGTGCTATATATCATAAGAATAGTATAAAGGACAACAGGTGATAAACAAAACTATACTTTTGCAAAGTTCTTGTATTTTATGTTCAGTGCTATCATATTAACTTTACATTGACTGTGATAAGTTAAGGAGGATATTATAATCACTAGAGCAAATACTAGAAACAATTAGAGACATAGCTAAGACGACAATAAAGGATTACATTATTTTTAAAAAAAATTTTACCAAAGCAAAAGAAGATAGCATAAGGGGCAGGGAACAGATGAAGCAAAGAGAAAAACCAAAATGGTAGTCACAAGTGCAAACATATCAATTGCCCAATTATGTGCATGTATAAGAAATGCAATTAAAATATAATAACAAAGATAGGCTCAAAGTAAAAGAATATATACCATGCAAAGACTAACTATAAAAAGCATAAGTGACTATACTAATGAGACAAAATAGATTTCAATACAAAGAATATTATCAGAGTTAAATAAGGACATTTCATAATGATAAAAAGGTTGCAAGACAGAGCAATTATAAATACATGAGCCTAACAATAGAGCTCCTAAATCTATAAGGCAAATGCTGACAGAACCAAAGTGAGAAATTGATAACTGTAGATTCAAAGTTGGAGATTTTAACACTGAGGAAACGACAGAAATAGATAAAAATCAGTAAGGATATGGAAGATATGAACAACATTATGAGCCATCTTAATTGTACATGTCTATCCACTGCAGAAAGTTCTATTGGGTAGTGTTGCTCCAGAGTCTGAACCAAAGACATACCTGTTATTTTAAATTTATAAATTGCTCTTAGGAGAGAGAAACTAAGATCATCTAATCAGAAATTATATCAGAAAAAAAGATATTATGTCAGTAATTTTCTTTTCAGCTATTCTGCTCTTAAAATTGTATTTAAACTTAAATATGTTGTACTATGGCACTGAATACATACTCAGCCAATAATTAAGTGTATTTCTACCAACACCAAATAAAAAAAACCTAGTCATACTTAGTTTATGAAAATTTTGAAGAACAAAATAGTATATAGCACAAAATCACTTAAAAACAATATCTTACTTTTAAACTTACTTATATATTTGGTAACTTGTTCTAATTTTGAGTCCACCTTTGATGAAGTTGATCATATTTTCATCCTGAAAATAATTCAAACAATTAGATCATTTACCAAAAATATTTAAACTGTTCCCACAGTTGTGCATTTCTGTGATTAGAAAAATAAACCTATCCTTTGAGGACATGATTTTGAAATTAGCACATTCTTCTTGCTATACATGCAAGAAATGTGAAATTTTTTTTGTAATTTTTCTTCCAAGCTAGAGGATAACAAAAAATATTTTAAAAACCCTTGCATTACTTTATATTACTAAGGAGGTAATCCTCACCAATTAGGGGGCATATGTAGTCCAAACCTACTTTAATAAACAACAATATCTACTGAGCAATTCTCTTCTGGGTTCAACAGAATCCAAAATGGTTGACTTTAGGATCTATTCTAAGGCCAACTTTTCCAGCCCATCATATCCAGTAAATAGAACTTGGTTCTTCTTTCACAGAGTACTTTAGCAGGGAAAGTCTATTTAACATTGTGAATTTCATTCATACACATTTTCAGACCAAAAATAACTGGTCTGGTTTCTAAAGTGGCTGTCACTAATATGCAATTTTGTTTTAGGGGGAAAAAAAAAACAAAAACCACTTTGCTTCTCCTAGTCTGATTGTCACTGACCATAAAATTGAGGCAGTTTGCCTCGATGAATGGCATCTTCAGGGTCTGCATTCTAGGATTCTAATGCTCTCAATAAATTATATCATATAACTGCTTGAAGGAAGTTACTCTAACAGATGGTGGGGGCGGAGACAATCCCATGTTTCATATTTCCAAGGATAATGTTTTTCTAGTCCACTGATATCAGAAAGATGCTCAGGTATTTACTTCCTGTGTACTTAAGCATCCCTCTGAAGCAAAAGAAAAACTGAATTTAGGTTACTAATTTCATTCAACACTTAAATATTTAACATTCTAATTATAAGATTCAATAGATACAAAATTCACTATACAACTTAAATATTTATCTTATTCTAAGGAGTCTTATGATTACATAAGATCCAATACTGAGCAAGAAAGAATTTCTTAAATTAGCTTAAAATCTGCCTCAGAAAAGAGTATTTCATTTCATGATTCATCAAACACTCACCGAAAGCCTATTTTATACCAGGCACCCAAATGCAAAAACAGACAAAGGCAATACAATGTGCTCAGGGATGAAGTCATGCACAGGGCAGGAGGGAAGGAGGCATGCACAGGATATCATGACAGCACGTTTCTGCAGAGACCCAGAAACACCTCCTGGAAGCACATGTGCTTAAAGCACAAAAATGGTTAGGAAGCAGCCAGGTGAAGAGAAGTAAAGCAGATGTGAACTCTAAGCAAAGGCAGACTCAGGTGGAAAGGCAGGAAAGCATTAAAGACCATGGTGGGTTTGGTCATGTGAGTGTACATAACTCAGCACTGCTAAACAACCCATCGCAAAGAGGGGAATGACCAAGGAGTAAGACAACTACCTCCACCCATGCCACTCAAGTATGCGATATACCCCTGTTGGGGGCATCTGAGGACATCTGTAAGATGGGGAGTAGGGAATTTGGGGAGAGGCACCAGTTTCATTCGAACTCCACCCTGTTTGTGACAGTCTGATACAGAACACAGCCAGAGTTGACCAGAGCTACTAAATGCTAAGTAGAGGAATGACCAGGCCAGAGTCTCATTTTTGAGAGGGCACTCAATTGCAGAATAGACAATGAACCGGAGGTGAAAGAAATTACGGACAGAGAGTCACCAGGTTGCCGTACAGTTACTACACGAGCACCTCTACTAGAATAATGATAGAATAGAAAGGAAAAGAGATGGAACTGTGAAATCTACAAAAGGCAAAAGCAGCATGAAAATGAAAGTCACTGTGTATGGGAGCATGAGGAAGAGGGAAAAATCATGGCAATCTCCCAGATGTTTAATTTCAAGTCCCCACATATAAAATAGGCTGTCCACCCCCAGATTTGATTGCCAAATCCCCATTTGGAAAACACATCAGAAAACAATTTTGGGCCTCCATGACTATCATGACAATGTTTGTTTACTGAGGCACTAAGACCGCTGTTATCAACCAGCCTTTGTAATGTGTAGGGTTTTACGAAACAGGGTCATGGACCACGTTGATTGAATTTTATGAAACCAGAATCCAACCTAAGAGGTCAACCTCCAGAGAAAGAAAGAAGTAACTCCCAAAACAATTAAAAGGTTGAGACTGAGGAAGATTTTCCATCTTATTGTTGAATTTCTTTCTGACTCCTTACAATCTCCACCCACCACTCCCTCACTGTAGCCATCACTACCCTATGTGAAAATCTGTTTTTTAGAAGTTTTGGAAGATAGAGAAATAGGCAGGTACTGACTATAACAGTCACATAAGGATTCATTGTTTTGTTTAGTGACTTTTTAAAATTGCTCTTCCAAAAGAAGAAATAAAAGCAAGAAGGGCGAATGAGAATAGAAAAAAAGGGAAAAATAAAATCTGAAGTATACGTGGAAAGTCTGGCTATCCATGCATGCATAAGTGAACTTGGCTGAAGGAGATGGTGCAAGAAGGGAGTGGCCAAGTATCAAGGATTCCACCTCCACCTGGGCCACTCCCTTGCAGATAAATCCTCTACCAGTAGCAAGCGCAAAGAGGAATAATATCACAGTTTTCACACAGAAGCACCCAGAAATTAGGTGTAGCAGTTGCAAAGCAGTTTCTTTAAAGGGCAGTGATTCCCAGCAGATTGAAATTCTAAATGGACTTTAAGTGCATTTGAGTAAGAATAAAGCTATCTGGAGTCTTCTTTACAGCCAACCTTTATTAGAATAACAAACATCTTTCATTACCACTCTAAGTCAAAAGAACTGAAGCACCAACATAGAATGAGCCACATTTTTCTTTGCAGTACTGGCAGCCTTCCCAGCCAATACTAATTCTAAGCCAACGTTCATTACCTGCACAAACGTGAGTGCTGCTTTCTGCAGGAGACACTCGGCATAACAGATTTCGGCATGCATTTCCTCTATTAAAAACAAATAAAATCATATTAAGGAAAATCCCATGTCCACCGTAATTGCTCTGAGATGTTCAGGAAAGACTGGTAGATAAATGAACCCAAGAGAGACACAAAAACCTAGATTGCTTTGGTTCTTCCATAAAAGCAAAATGATAACCTCAGTTCTTGGTCCTTCAGCAAGATTTTCCTGGAATATATGCAATGTTTGGGGAAGTCATCTTTGGCCCATTCAAACATAACTGCAAAGAGTCAGGTACTTAGTGTCAGAGACTCAAACTCAGCTCATAAGAGAAAACCAAAATTTAAAAGCACTTTTTTAAAAAAGGAAACCACTTATTTTTTAACTTAATAGTAACATGAAAGTTTAACACAGTTAAAAAGATTGAAAAAGTAAATTTATGAATTCTAACTTCTTAAGTATGAAGGTGTGATAATTATGACAATGACTAGACACATTATTAACCTAAAGAGAAAGCAGCCATTCTTCTAGAGTCCAGTGGAAAAGAATTGTCTTCCATGCCCAAGTTAGGACTGGCTTGATATAAAGAGTTAGCACTAACCCAGTTTCAGGCTAATTTCATCATTTAGCTGTCTAGCACAAGAACAAGGCACCAGGGTTAGGTAAAGCTAAATACATTGCAGGGACATGGGGAGTGCCCCAAAACACATGTCCTTACTTCATAAACAATTCATTATACTTGCAGAGATTGGGGAGTCAAATCTTTGCATTTTGTATACATAAAGTCAGTAGATTCCTGCTTGATTCATGGGATGCAAATTGTGGCATGGTATTTAAGAGAATGAGCCTGGGTGTTCAATAGCCTAGGTTGGTGGAAAGGTTCTACCACGTATTAGTTATAGGACCTTGAGCATACTAGCCTACCTCTCTCTGCTGGTTTCCTCATCTATAAAGGCCACTAACATCTCTATTTCACAGCGGAAGGACTAAACGAGGCACTGTGTGCAGAGCTTGCTATATAGAGTAAGCACTTGATAAATGCTAGGTACTTTCACTAAGATTATTACCCCTGGCCATGTCAGTGCTTCTTGGTAAAAGCCCAGAAAGCAGAAATCATTTTTATGTTGAATAAGTAGCTGGAAAATAAGGTATTTCTGTGTTATTGGGAATGCTGTTGAATCCAACTAGACAAGAACACTGCTTTCTTGTACTTACATACACAAACCCCACCCCCACCCTACACAAACACAACCCACTGCTTCTCACAAATTGGTCCAAACTGCTGCCACACTCATATTCCAAATGTTTAATTTACAAAGAAGCAACTCTGCAGCTAAGATCCCCACCACACACAGATAGATGGGGCCAAGCCCATGACAGCACCAACTTGTGCACATTCTAGCAGCATCCACAGTCAGGGTCTTGGTCGTTCGGAATGCTTGCCCTTCAAGTGTGCCCTCTTGATTTTCTTGGTGTGTTCAGTGGGACACAAACTGGTAATATTTTGACATAGCCACCAGAAGGTCCTCTTCCTTAGGTAACAAAGTGAGAATTGTCCGGAATTATTAACTAGGAAAGTGTGCTCGGAAGCACAGACTGCTGGCTTGGGGCAGGTGCAGAGGGGATGAGGTCGGTGGTGGTGGAGGACCAGCAGGAGCTAAGGCATGGAGCAAGGAACGCCCAGAGCACCTACGGGGAAAGGCCAGGCTGTGTCAAGGGAGGAGAGGGCAATGAGGCTGGAAAGGCAAAGCTGGGGCTCACTTGTGGTCAGCCTTGAATGTCAGAGTCTGGGCTTGGTTCAGTAAGCAACAGTGAGTCCTTGCAGAGATCTGGGCAGAAGGGTGGACAGATCAGAGTTAAGCTACAGATGGACAAATCTAAGAGCAGCACAAAGGATGTAACAAGAAGGCAAAGAGAAAAGGCAGGAGAGTTTGAACTCTGTATTCCACAAACAAGTATTCTTCACAGTAAATCCCTTTCATATCCTAGGCACTGCATATAAGTATCTGTTTTTAAAGGCAATTTGAAACCCAGTCAGGGCAATCTGCCAGGCACAAGAGAAAAGAGTTGGTGCATTTCACGTTAAACCCATGAAAAGTTTAATGAAATATACACACTCCTGCAGACAAGGAGACACTCAAGGATGTAAATGAAAAGTACCAAGAGGAAAAACAAATCACACACTAAAGCTACAATGTTTTGACATGCTCCCTCGAACACAAAGTCTGTTTGGGTTGCAGTGACAGCCAAACTTACTAGGAATGAAATGCAACTTGATTTGTAAGTCTTATTCTTTCACCACGGTTGATTTACATTGTACAGTACTTTAGTTCTCAGAATTAGCCATTAGGTATTTATGAGTACGTACCTACCAGAATAACTCTCAGTTATAAATTCCTTAGTCCACAAAGAAAATATCTTCATGATGCACTGAAATGCTAGCTAAGTACAGCCTTTAGATAAAAAAAAGTCTAAACAAACCTGCATTTTAGAATAGGCTATAGTCACAAGCTAGTTTGTTTGTTTGTTTAGAGATAGGATCTTGCTCTGCCGCCTAAGGCTAGAGTGCAGTGGCGTCATCATAGCTCACTGCAACCTCAAAATCCCTGAAAAGATCAGCTTCCCACGGCTGCCTCGGCCTCCAGAGTAACTGGGACTACAGGCACACGCCACCAAGCCCAGCTAATTTTTTTCTATTTTTTTGTAGAGATGGGGTCTCGCTCTTCCTCAGGCTAGTCTCGAACTCCTGGCTTCGAGCAATCCTCCTGGCTCGGCCTCCCAAAGTGCTAGGATTACAGGCGTGAGCCACCACGCCTGGCCTATTTTTAAATAATTAGTAAAAAGTAATTTTCTACCTTTTTCCAGATTTCCTAAAGTGCCATTAACTAAAGATATTATAAAAAGAACACAATATCATCTATTTTCAAGACATCCAACACAGAAATAATTCAACATTTCACTCATCCAGACAGGATACATTTTGTGCCCTTTTCTACCCACCTACAGGAGAATGCGTGCGTTACAGTGGAAAGAGCGTGGCTCAGGGAAAGAAGATCAGATTTAAACCCCCCAGCCCCCCGCTCGGCAGGTAACCCTGGCCATTTGTTTAATCTCTCTGAACATCAGTTCCTAGTCTGTAAAGAGGAGGTTACACAGATTAGATTGGCTAATGTTAAGAAGGCACCAAGGACAGCATCTGCCACAGCTTTTAAAAAATGGGGCATTATCATTTTATTTTAAAATTACTATTTATACTCACACCAAAAATACCATATCACTCTTCCCAAGACTAAGGTAAAAAATCTCAAATGTCAGCCTTCATACTACAAAGGAAAACAGAGGCAGGGGTCCGTGGGCGACTGGAGAAAAGCCATATAGACGTAACAGAAAGGAGAATGCAAATGAAAGTGTCAAATTTCTTTGGGGCCTACTTAATTTCCCACTGACCCACTTTAGTGGACTTTGGACCTGCTGGGACCAATTTACATAAATGGCCCAAACATGTAAAATATGAAGACATATTCTATCTGAAATCAAGGAGATAAATAAATTCTTATGAATACTTGCAGGTCCGTTTCTGGAGAAAAAGATGACGGGTTTCAGCTGCCTGGATTGACAAATGAAACGCCATTCTGTTTTACCCCAGTTTGGGGGTCAACATCCTACCCTTTTGGAACAAGTCCCAAAGATGTGATATGTCTCATAATCCCCTGCTGTAATCAACACGCTAGCCTCACATCATGCAAATGTTCCCAAGTTCTCCAGTGTCCTTAACAAGTTGAAAGTACTTGTCTAACAAAACAAAACTTTGTACTAAAACATACTCAGAAATGTATCTGACATACACTTGACCATCAGGAATGACTCTGCCAGTAGTATCCAGGATTGCTCTTGCTTTAATCAGCCAAAGTTACTTCTAGTATTTTGTGCTACATATTCCAGAGAACAAGTTTGACAATGACAACATGGGCACAAATTCTCCTGGGATGGCATAAGCTTTATTCTACAACGGCCATATTTGAAGGACATATTTTTTTTCTTCTACAGGATTTTCTGGATGCACCTTTCCTGTGAACCATTCTGAATAGAGTGTAACACTGACAAAACAGAGCTGATCATGAAACTTCTACCCTAATCTCAGTGGGAACATTAAGCAATTGACAACAATAGGAGTCATTTCCTCCCATCCATCTCACCAGGGTGCTGTAGGCATTCCTGGATTCTTGAATATTTCTAAATGTTCACAAATCAAACATCTTCCATTATCATTTTTAAACGATATCAAAATTACTTTTACCTTGGAAAAAAATTTTAATAGCTTGTGGAAAACTGCAGATGGATGGTAAGACTAAAAACTGACCTCAGTTTTAGGAGAAAAAATTGGCAATACCTACAAATATTTAAAATTTTTAAAACTTCAGTCCCAGTTATTCTACTTTTAGGAATCTATCCTATGAAATACTTGAAAAAAATGCATGAAGACATATGCACATGGATTTTAGGATGGCATTATTTATAACAGTGAAAAAATAAAAACAATAGAGAAAAATAAGTAAATTACGTACACCCATCCTATGGAATACTACATAGCTGTTAAACAGAATGAAGTATACATTCATATGTACTGACCTGGGAAAACGTCAATGTCAAAATCACTTTGTAGAACAACACATATTATGTGAGTCTATGCTTGCAAAAAAATGAACAATATGTGAACAGCAACAAAAACCCTATGTGTGCCTTATGTATATACCTGTATATGTACACAGAAAAGTCTGCAAAGCTTCAAAACCAACTATTAACAATGGTTACTTCTGGAGAGTGAGCAAGACGAGGAAGAAAAAAAGATTCCATTTACTATATACACTTCAGTATTGAATTTATGAGATCATTTTTTAATTTTACCAAAAAAAGTAATGTTTTAAATAACTCTTACCTTCACTCAGCTGTTCCAGTGATCCTCTAGAAAGAAGACTTGAGAAAGATTCTACAACCGTGAATTTTTTCCTAAATCTGCATTGAATAATAGGAGATGAAAATATAAAGAAAAAAATAACAAATCAGGCTGTGCTCATTTTCATTTGACATTCATTTCAGTCACAATCACAATAAAGAGTCACCAGGCTGGAACTCTAAACCCTAAAGTGTGCAGGGCAGAGACCGTCCTCTTCCAACACTCTATACCCAGCACTGGCTGGCAACCATGGGAACACAATCCATGTTACCGGACACGTGTGTGGGAAAATCCACACACACCAATGAATAGCAAACCTGCAAACCTGCAAAGCACCTACCCTTATCTCTATGTCTAAAATCAGTATTTCCATGATAAGATTTTCCACAAAAAAAAGTTTAAAAAGGAGTTAAAGTGCAATATTTAGAAACTCTTCATTTGAGGGGTTTGCGACATAATTGCATAAGGATGTAATTTTACCCATGTTAAAATTCACCAATGCTAATAATAGGTTTTGCTAAGGTCTTCCTATACATACAGAGTAAAGCTTAAAATAAACTAAAAATCCTTCTCATTTTGACCAACCCAAAGTATTCAAAGGCATCCTCTTTCTTTTTAAAGCCCCTGTATAACTATGGTCTTCAAATACGTCCGTCTTAAAACATTCCCTTCTGAACTCAGAGCATCTCTCACAGAAAACAGGAATGCTCCTTGCTCGGCTCGGTGCAGCATGCAAGGAAGACTTAGAGAGATGCTTACTGCTAACTCCACTGAAATCGCCCTCAAACCGTCTCTGTAACTCGGGCCCCAAGCTATCAAAAAGAAAGTGGAAGGTATAGATGTAAAATGGGAATGCTAGTATAATTCCTAATAGAATTTTTTTTAATACTGTTATATCAAAAACTACATGAGGCTGAGAAGCTTTGAGGCCGAAGTCCTTTTCTGTAACTGTGGCCAACTTCAAACACAGTCAGGCAAACAGCATTTATTGTGTCACACAGGCATAAAAGTTTGCAGTCATATCTCAAGCATTTAATTACTCAGGCATACTTTTGGCAGGTTTGTAAAGCATCCTTCATGGCAGAAATGCCGTTTTGGATGTCCTGTTGCTCAAAGGTCATGACGGCCTGCAACACCACAATGGTACTGTAGCCCAGGGCATGGTACATACTCTCCTTAGCCCTGGGGAGAACACAGGGAATTAGTACATTTTAATTCAACAGAAAAAGCATTCCAGGTTTTGTCTGATACTGATCATAAGAAATCTTAGTAAATGCATGTCCAGACTTTCACAGTAATAACCTTTACTCCTTCACCATAATCCCTGAAATGATATGGACTATGAGAGGTATGCTCTTAAAAACTCAAATGTCAACGACTTTGCAATTTAAACCCACATAGGCAGAACAAAATGTTCCAGGTTGAAGCAGGAGTGGACAATATGCTTTTCCCTGTTTCAGCACAAGGGGGCAGCCGGTGGATTCAAAGCAAACCAATTTTTTTCAGTTGAACAAGGGGCAATGCACTGTCTTTGGCTCTGAAATAAGTGCTAAAATACAAGCTGCTGGAAATGTATTTTGTGAAAGATTCTGATTTTTTTTGGAAGATAAAGGCTCATTTAAAATCATCCCCTCTTCTCTCCAGCCAGAGGTCAAGAAAAAGGAAGATTTTTATAATAAATTAGTCTAATCTAATCCTATTATCTGAGATTCCTAATTAAAGTTATTGATAATCCAAATTATCAGGTTATCAGTGAGAATTGCTTTGGGATTCTTAAGGATGTTAATTATTCCTAATGTATGGCAGATATCCAGATTTTCAGGCTGTGAAAACACCACCATTTCTTTTCTCAAAACTTAAGTTATATTAATTTGGCCAGGGGTGGTGGTTCACACCTGTAATCCTAGCAGCACTCTGGGAGGCCGAGGCAGGAGAATCATTTGAGCTCAGGAGTTCAAGGCCAGCCTGAGCAAGAGGGAGACCCCGTCTCAACTAAAAATAGAAAGAAATTAGCTGGAAAACTAAAAATATATATAAAAAGTAGCCAGGCACAGTGGTGTGTGCCTGTAGTCCCAGCTACTTGGGAGGCTGAGGCAGAAGGATTGCTTGAGCTCAGGAGTTTGAGGTTGCTGTGAGCCAGGCTGACACCATGGCACTCTAGCACAGGCAACAGAGTGAGACTCTGTCTCAAAAAAAAAAAAAAAAAAAACCCTAAGTTATATTAATTAATTATTTAAAAGGTTTAAAATAGCAATGCATGGTTTTGTTTTTAATTTAAATATTAATGCACAACAGCTTGCTGCTATGCAAAATAAATGCAACCCACATTATTCTTCTCTCCCCATGGAAACAGTATAAACATCCTTTGGTATAATAATTTGCAAATTAGTAGTTTGTCCTGAACATTAAGGGCACTGCCTGTTCAAAAGAACCACAAGGAATAAGAGCAGCCCAAAGTTAATCATTAATTGTGGCTTCAAACCTCACATTTTTAACTGAAAGCTCTTCCATGAGGCAAAAAAAGGATTCAAGTTAGAAAAAAGTATTTTTAACAGTGAAACATGCACAAAGATCAGAGAATATAAACCTTAACTGAATATAATAGTAAATAACTCATGTTCATTCCATACGATGACCAGCAGGGTGACAGTGGCAGGGGAAATAAAGGAGACTTGTTTGAATTAAAAACATAGGAGATAATGGGCACAAACATATAGTCAGAAGGAATAACTTCTAGTGTTCAATAGTATAGTAGAGAAATTATAGTTAATAATTTACTGTATACTTCAAAATAACTAGAAGAGAATAATTGTAATGTTCCCAACACAAAAGATAAATGTTTGAAGTGATAGATATCCTAATTAGCCTGACTTGATAATTACACATTGTATACAGGCATCAAAATACCATGTGTACCCCCAAAATACGTACAACTATAATATGTCAATAAAAAATACAAAAACAAAACCAAAGGAGATAGGCTGAGAGAAGAGATGGGGGGGGGAGAGAGGGAGAGAGAGAGAGAGAGAGAGAGAGAAAGACAAGCAGATGGAAGACGACAAACGTAAGTAGAATCAGAAGACAGACGTCTGAAGGACTGAGGACAGAGGGAAAAGGCAGGAGACAGGCAAGGTGGAGACTATGACACAAGTGTTGGAGACAACACTGGTCAACTTCCTTAGACTACGGGCTTCACTATCTATCTCATCACTTGTTCTTAACCTGTGAGATGCTCACTGCCCAACCCTGACCACAGCTTTCCAAATCTTAACAGAATTCCCACAGCAGATCCTCAGTAGGTAAATTAGCCTCTAAGGTTCAAAGTCAGTGGACAGTCAGGTCACCCTGTAGGCCACTGAAAGCAAGGAATGGGATTCCCCACTCTTGTGGGGAATAATCTTCTAGCAAGTTATTATATGAGGTCTAAGCTTCATTCAAGGAAGTGACTGTTTTGAAGGCACAATGTAAGATTATTCTTGCCAACCTAAAAGACTAGTAAACAAGCTGAGCACAGGTTTTTTTTGCCACATTTGAAAATTTTCAAAAATTAACTATTAACTGAAATTAAATTGCTTAGTTTATATATCCTATAAATAAGGAATCCCAATAATACTTTTATTGTCTTAAATTTCTTTTTAGCACATTCTAGTTCTTCCCCTCTCCTTGTAAAGGAAATATTTTTCAATGATATTTAACTTGAAGAGGAACATCCATAAAAATATTTCACTGAAGAAAGCAAAACTGAAGCCCCGCAAAACTACATAAGATGACAATATCTGAACAAATATAGAAATTAAAACATGAGAAAGAATCAGATATCTTCTACTGATTAAATTTGAAAAACCAGATTTCTTGACTGACTTTTAAAACTGATAAAAAGTAAAGGGTCTTAACCAAATTAGCTTATAAATATTCAAGTAGGAACAGATAAAGTAACCTATAAGCATGATATCAAAGAATCATCAGAAACAACTGAAAAATATTACATCTAAAAGAAATAAAGTTAATTACCATGGACGAAGCAATTCTAAGGCGTCTGTAAATTTGTTACTTAAAAATAAGTTCAATGCCACAGCACATTCTTCTAGGCCACTCTTGAGATCCACCTTGGCTGATGATGAACTAAAGTAAAGAAAAAAAATACACAGAATTTCTATAGCTTTTACTATTAGCAAGTTGTCCCAGGAAGTGTGTGTGGCCTCTGGAGACAGGAGGACAGGTTGGAATTCTACCTTTGCCACTCACTGTGTCTTTAACATCCCTGAGATTCAACTTTCTTATCTGTAAAATGGGACCACCACCACCTACTTCACGGGGCTGTTGTGAGGATGAGATAAACTGACAAATACTGGCTCACAGCAGGCACCAAACAGACCATACTTCCCTATCACTCCAAAGACCGCAAGTGTAGGAATTATGTACCTCTGTTCATAGGGAAGAGGCAGATCATTTTGTTTCAGTTTGATTATATACGGAAAAAAAGGCGCTTCAGTGGAAAACTATGTATTGTCTAGACTCTAGAGGAGACAGCTACAGGTAATGTGATTCTGACTCTATGGGAGCTATCACAACTCTGTAAATTGCAGGTAACTGGTAGCAGCACAAAATAATGGTCTATAGATGTGGAAATTTTGTCCTGGCCAGCAGAGATTCAACAACTTCCCTCCCCCACTGTGGAAGAAGCTAATTTTCCTGAATTTGCACATGCATTTCGACATTCCTTTACTCCATACAAATTTGTTCTGTTTTGATTTCTCCTTTGAACCTTTTATAACATCTGCCAAGTGTCCTCACTGATTAATAATTAATCAGTTATCATTAATGATTAAATAAAATCTTTAATATGTGTTCATTTTTTGTATCTGTATGAGTCATTTTATCCTACTTTGAAAATTATCTGTTAATCACTTACGGCTGACAGAAATCTTGTTCTTTAAAACTACAGACATCTCTAAAATGTTTTCTGCGTAGCAACTTTTAATAGGAAAATATTTCAGTAAAAAAATGAGTCCCATGTCGCTTACTCTAGTCCACCAGAAATGGGTTCTGAAGGCACTTCCTGGAGCCACCATCCGCCCCAGGTCTTGTCATGGTTCCTTCTTGTTATTCAGATCTCAGTGTAGCACCAATGCAGACCAGTCTAGCTGACCCTACCCCATCCTGTCTCCAGACAACTTATTACCATCCAAAAGTATCTTGTGCATGTGGTATTTGTGGACATGCTTATCTATCCTTTCTAGGACATAAATGCGAGCAGATTGTTTTGGTCACTACTGTGCCACCAGTGCCTTTGGGAGCACCTAGAACATAGTACGTGCTCAATAAATATTGCTGAGTGGTGGATGGGTGGGTGGGTAGAGTTGTTCTGAGTAAAAACACAAAATTCCTCATGCCTAGAGTTTGAAGCACCTAATCTAGGGTGGAGTAGAAATGAGACAAGCTCTTGATGGAGGGGTAGCTAGAGAGCTAAGAATTGCTTTGCCTTTAAGTTTCTAGTAAATGAAGAGATCAAATAAGAATGGAGTGCACAAACCTCTCACAGGAAGATTTTTCACCAGAGAGTTGCTTCATACCTTCTACATCAGTCCATCACCAGATTTTGTCAGTGTTACCTCCTGGACGTCCCTGGAATTTATCCTGTTTCAGCTCTACCACCTGGTCCAAGTTAGCCCTCATGTGTTGCATGGTGTCAGCGGACCCATTTCTTCCCTCACTGCCTACCTCTACTCCCCCAATCAAATCTTTATCTATAATCCATTCATCTAATATTTATGGAGCACTAACTATATGTCAGATGCTCTTCTAGGTGCTGACGATACGAGAACGAAGGAGATACACAGGATCCCAGGCTCTCGAGGAGCTGTCATTCTACTGGGGAGGGGAGGGCAAATTTACCCAAGCAGACCAGGCACTGACTGGGGTCATCTCAGATTGGGATAAGCCATCTGGGATAGAACCTGGTTTGGGGGAGGGGCAGGGATGCAAAGGCCCAACATTAAGGAGGATGGTCAACGAAAGCTCTTCGAAAAGGTGACACCCAAGTCCTGTACGAGGGAGCCAGCCATGAGAACATCTAGGCTGGGGGACAAAGGGGATTTCTGAACTACAAATATAAGCAAGGCAGCAAGTGGGACAAAAGATAGAAAACAGGCAAAAGCCAGAAACCATAGTCTCAAAGAGGACAGATTTTATTTTAACAAAAGGAAATACAACTGACTCAGAATCCTCCTTCTAATCACCACTTCCCTTCAAATATTAGGTTTCCAGTTTTATTCTCACATGTTCTCTTAATCCTCACTCCTACCAGTTCTGAGGTTACAGCTCATCCTTTACTACCAGGAAATGGGCTGCAAACAGATATTGGCTCCCTTGCCAAACAAACAACCACCTCTGCATCTCAGCTGGCCACACTGTCACCTGGGAGGATACACTATACATGTCCAAGCTTAGAGGGAACACAAAAGTTGCCAGCTCAGCACCTCCAAACATGGTAAACTCAAGCCTTCTAAGTGGTTTACTACGACGTTCACCTAGAATTGACACCCCTCTCCACCCCACCAGTGCTACCATGTGTTCTGTGAGGAACAACCAGGAGAGCAACTTTCATCTTGGCCAAGACTTCTCTCAAGCATCTCTTGGAGACACTTGTTCTCTCCATTTCTACTGCCGTCACATTAATTGAGACCCATCACTTCAGGCCTGAATTCTGCAACTCTCTCCAAGAATGCTTCCCGACGATTACTGTTTTGATTCCATGGTTCCCAAACTTCCGCATGCATTAGACTCGCCTGGAAGACTTGCTAAAACAGATTGCGGAGCCCCACCTCCACAGTTTCTGACTCAGTAGGCCTGAGGTGGGCCTGACAAATCCCCAAATGATACTAATTCTGCTTTAATTCATCCTCAGACTACTCTTCTCTTCCTAAAATAGATGCTCCTCATACTGCCTCCTTAGACTAAGAACCTAAAATGGCGACCCACACCTACCACAGGAAGTGGAACTCTGGCCCCACCACACCTGTCCAACCAGACTGGACTGGTGAGCAAAGCTGTTTCAAAATAACCAAGCATCTCGCAGGAGGCTCATCAACACGGCATCCCCCTCAAGCCTGGCATGATGCAATAAAAAACTTCCTGGACTGGAAACAGAAGTCGGCATTGCCATTCTCTAGCCCTGTGACCTTCAGAAAACCACTTAACCTCCCTGAGTCCCTTGCCTCATCTTTGAAACGTCCTCCTATTTCGCAATGTCTGCAGGAAAAACAAAGGCAATCGTTGCTAAGAGTGTGCTTTGTGAACTTTCAAGCCCTATGCAAATTAACCATGTATCATTTTCCAAAAGCCGTGGGTGCTCAGCCCACCTATTCACATTCCTGGCCTGCCGAAGACCTGCACAGGTGCCTTTATATTCACATATACACATATGTATCTCTTCAGTGGAGGTGAGGACTCGTCCTTCCTGTTTCTAATGTAGAAGATATGTTTAATTTAAGACAGAATGAGTTTTTAGTCTTATACTTAAAAAAAGAAAAATATACAAAACAAATACATAAAAATTTGGGACTATACTGGTACTATCATCACTTACATTCTAATTCCATGTCTTTCTTTATTAATTACTTAATAAGCTTGAGTGCAAGATCTAGGCTCCAGAATCAGATCCTTTTATTTATTTCTTGACTCCACTATATATGATCATGGCAAGTCACTTTTCCTCCCCAGTAACTCAGTTTCCTTACCTGCAAAATGGATCTAGTAAAAGTAACCACCTCAGAGGCTGTGCTGTTAATACACACAGTGTGCTTAGAGTGGTGTCTGCTACATACAAGTTCTCAAGGAATGCCAGCTAGTATCATCATTATTTTGTAAGTAACTGAATACTCTTCAATAATTCAGAGCTGTTAAGTAAAATTAAAGGAATTTATTTGAATAATAACCTGTTTTCTTCATTTATCTAATCAACCGGTACTGGATCAAACAAGTTAGGAATGAGCACAGCAGAGAAAGAATAAAATATCAATATGGAAGAGAGAGGATGAATAAAAGTAAGTTCAGAACATCATTGCTTCAGCAACATTTTCTAAAGAGTTTTTCTTTTCTTTTTTTTTTTTTAGACAGTGTCTTGCTCTGTCATTATTTACAAAGATTTGAAATATGTGTGTGTGGAAGGAGAGAACTACTATGGATCAAGGGAGCAAAAAGAAGACAGGAATTCTGGATCCTTTGCTAAGTGTATCCAGAGAAAGTTCCTGCTTTGCCTCAAGAGCCATCTATGGCTTGAATATTTGTCCCCTCCAAAACTCATGTTGAAATTTAATACCCAGTAAGGTAACATTGAGAGGTGGAGGCCTTTAAGAGTGGATTGGGTCATGAGGGCAGAGCCCCCATAAATGAATTAATCCACTGGTGGATTAATGGATTAATGGCTTACCATGGGAATCAAACTGGTAGCTTTATAAGAAGAGGAAGAGATACCTGGGCAGCATGTTAACACACTCATGTGATCTGCACAACCTCAACACTCTACAGAGAGTCCCCACCAGCAAGAAGGCTCTCACCAGGTGTGGCAACTGGACCTTGGACTTAGCCTCCAAAACTGTAAGAAATAAATTCCTTTTCTTTACAAACTACTCAGTTTCAGGTATTCTGTTATAAGCAACAGAAAACAGACTAAGACAAGCTGTAAGATTTCCCATAATGTACTTATTCCACTAACATTGTGGACCTAGATAACCAGATCGCAGACTCCCAATACCATTTTCAATTATTTATCTGGATATTTTGTCTCTACCCTCTGAGAACTCACAATTTTTACTGATTTATGTTGGGTAGGGAGATAATTAGTGACTTTTTCCTCCTTTTCTCAAATTATTTGAATTCTTTTCACATTACTTTTACGATGAAAACCTTGGCCGGGCACAGTGGCTCATGCCTGTAATCCTAGCACTTTGGGAGGCCGAGGCAGGAGGATCACTTGAGGCCAGGAGTTCGAGACCAGCCTGAACAAGAGTGAGACCCCATCTCTACAAAAAATAGAAAAAAATTAGCTGGGCATGGTGGTGTGTGCCTGTAGTTCCAACTACTCAGGAGGCTGAGGCAGGAGGATCACTTGAGCCCAGGAGTTTGAGGTTGCAGTGAGCTATGTTGACGCCACTGTACTCTAGCCAGGGTGACAGAGGGAGACCCTGTCTAAAAAAAAAACAAAAATCTATTATGGTTACAACTATATCAGAAGCACAGGCCTAGGAAAAAGATCAGAATGCAATACACCAAAATTCTAACAGTCTGTGTTAAAGTGGTCATAATCACACTTAATGTTTCTCCTTTCTCCTACCTTCCCTAATGCTTGGCAATGTGGTTATTTTATAATAAAAATAATCATTAAAAAATTTTAGAGACTCAAAAGGAAGTTGTACCCCAAAACTTTAGTTTTGTTGTTGCTTTTATATAACAGTGCCACCTATTCTCTGAGACCCTCAGCAGCTACTCACTGCGTCCCTTAATTTGTAAAATGGGCACTGTACTTGCCTGGGCCTCTCCCCGCCCCCCACTAGTCTGTCAAACACAAAACACTCTCCGATTATCAGTATGACATTCCCTGAAGGGCTGGACTGTTCTCCCTGGTCCCCAGGAATGCCCACACCCCCTTCCTGACCTGCGCACGGCAGATGCTCCTCGATGTCTGGATGGCTGTTTTGTATCACACGGCGTGAAGTGAAGGCCGCTTGTTGCCATATCTGAGCGAGATCTGTTCATTGAAAAGGCAGAGTCAGGTTTTTATTTCTTTGTCCTGTGAGAAAAATCTCCACAAATGCAAGTACACAATACAAGCCCTTCAATTATTTTGTACATCTCACCTCCTTTTCTTATCAATTTTAAAAATCAAGTAACGAAAGTTTACTGTTATGTGTTGAACATTCCTGAAATATAGCCCCAATAAAATAAACTTGTTTCTTTTTATTCTAGTACACAAAAAATAAATTAATTGAAACCACTCTGTAGCTCTCCACCTAAAGATTGCGTTGTATTTTGAATATATATATCCTTCCAGATCTTTTCCCAAGTATATCTATGCACATTAAAACTTTTTAAAGATATTATAATAAGTTATTACATATTGTAATTACCCTGAATCTTTTCTACTTAATAAATACAGAGTTGCCTTATCACACTTAGTGTCTACAGAGCATTCTCCTAGCATTCTCCTGAATGTAAATATCATAATTTGTTACCTGTCCCATTTTTAGATACGTATGTTGCTCCCAAAGTTTTGGTATTACAAACTACTGTAATAAGCCCCTTACTCACCTGCCTGATTATTTCCTGAAAAAAAATTCCTGATACCAAGGACACGTATTTTGTAAGGTATTTTATTTTTAATAAACTGCCTAATTTCCCATTATATATATATATTTCCCATTACATATATATATACACACACAGTAGAGAGCTGAGGTAACACATACATATATATATACACACACAGTAGAGAGCTGAGGTAACACAGAGAAGGTGAAGACCAATCTGGTCCACAGAATTTTAGGCCAATTTAAACCCACAGATATCCCACAGACACACCAAGGGGGCAGGTCTGCTCAAAGAAGGAAACTTCCAGAAAGACTTTAAGAATAAGGCCTACCCTGTTTTATAACAGAACTGTCAATCTCCTTCCACTTCCATTCACCTTAACAGTAAGTGTCCCCTAGAGAAGAGCTAGAGTCATTAACAAAAGAGGCAAAAGAAAGGGTTATTGACCATCCCTTTGGGGAAGCTTCTTTTTTTTAATTGTAAGATGTACAATGCTCTCAATTAAGTGGAGTTTGATTACCTCCCACCTTTCAGACTCCCCAGTGCTCTGTAATATTTTACATTCAGCATTTATGTTATCTTGGACAAATCAAGTTCTCTAAATTTTATACACAAGGTAGGGAGAAACTGAGGTTCTTTTTACAAGGGTGGTGGTTAGGTGTGGGCTGGTCAGAGAAGAAAACTCCACAGGTAAAGAGAAACGTAGTTTGAAGGCAGGTTATTTCCATCACAAAAACTTTTTACTGGCCAGGGTCTGTGGCTCATGCCTGTAAGGCTAGCCCTTTGGGAGGCCAAGATGGGAGGATTGCTTAAAGCCAGGAGTTTTAGACCAGCCTGAGCAACACAGTGAGACCCCAAGCCCATCTCTACCAAAAATAGAAAAATTAGCCGGGCATGGTGGCACAAGCCTATAGTTCCAGCTACTCTGGAAGCTGAGGCAGGAGGATCGCTTGAGCCCAGGAGTTTGAGGTTGCAGTGAGCTACAATGACACCACTGCACTCTAGCTGCTCAGGTGACAGACAAGATACTGTCTCAAAAAAAAAAAAAAAAAAAAAAAAAGACGAAGGTGTGAATTATTTAAAAGGGAACTTATGAACACAACAGAATATTAACACTGATGCAGCTTAAGCTGTATTAATAGAAGTATAGTATCTAGAATGAGGAAAATGATAATCTGTCCTAAGTTTCTTTTATATAGCTCTTTCTTAAGAAATATAATTGTCTCTTAATCAGAGCACAAATTTCTTGAAGGCAGTACTATAACACAGCACCTAGCACAATGTCTTGCAAGAGCAAACCTTCAATAAGACTGTGCTAGTTGACTGAATAAATGAACAAAGGAGCAAATGAAGGATAACACTACTCTCTTCTGGTCAGACCAGCTACCCCTGGCCTACCCAATGTTCTAGACATACTGTTTTAAGAAGATCAACAATGGGAAATGCAACCAAACAGAACAGCCAGGGAGAGAAAAACAGTTCAATAGAAGGAAGAGTTCAAGCAAGTGGAGTTTAACTTGGAAGACAGAAGAGTCAGAAGAAAGCAGAGAAAACAAAAGAATAGCCCCCTTGTTTATAAGGAAGATTCTGATTCATCCTTCTAGACCACCTTTTCTGGAGTGAAATCCTACTCCCAAATGACTCAGAAAAGATACATAATAATATGTATATAGAGAGAATAATAAAACAATTGTGGCAAAATGTTAACAGTGGATTAAGGGTATTCAAAAATTCTATTATTCTTGCACTTTTTCTGTAAGTTTGAAATTATCGCAAAATAAGATACTTTCTTAAAGATAGCTTAGTATAAAGATGATTCTGTAACAAAGGGCAGAGAGAGGGATCGAATGCAAGTGGCCACTGAATCTCAGACATATGTGGACCAACCAATGCCAGTGGAGAATGCCAAGGTCTCAGGGTCAGGGGCACACAGACAGTCCAGCGATCACAGATGCTTTAGTGGCAAAGGCAGCAAGGAGAGAAGCCAATGCAAAGACAACAGGGTGGGGCCCTCAACCAAGGGGCAGTACCCAGACCAAGGCCACCCCTACCCTACTTCTTCCTGCACCCTACGTCACCTTGGAAGCAGGAAAGAGGGGAAAACCCTTTAAGAAGGGAGAGATATAGGCCTGATGCAGAGTATAAATTTTTACTTATTCATGGACATTCACAGATTAAATGATTAATGATTAGTTAATAAATTAGCAGATTCATGGCATTTACCACTCCCACACTTCCCCAAAAACCTGAGTCACTCCAAAAGAGACTGTTTGGAATCTGAACAGATGATGTAATCTTTTTTTTTTTTTTTTTTGAGACAGAGTCTTGCTTTGTTGCCCGGCTAGAGTGAGTGCCGTGGCGTCAGCCTAGCTCACAGCAACCTCAGACTCCTGGGCTTAAGCGATCCTACTGCCTCAGCCTCCGGAGTAGCTGGGACTACAGGCATGTGCCACCATGCCCGGCTAATTTTTTGTATATATATTTTAGTTGGCCAGATAATTTCTTTCTATTTTTAGTAGAGACGGGGTCTCGCTCTTGCTCAGGCTGGTCTCGAACTCCTGAGCTCAATCGATCCGCCTGCCTCAGCCTCCCAGAGTGCTAGGATTACAGGCATGAGCCACCACGCCTGGCCTATGTAATCTTTAATTGAAAATTTAATGTGTTTTTCTGTCCTCAGTGAGGTTGAGCATTCCAGAGCACAGTGAGAACAGCTGAAAAGAATAAAAGTTCATTTTCACATAAAATATAAAGTGTGACTCAGACCATCCTCACTGAGAAAATGAAAGGTAGGGCTTTCTATCTCTTTCAAGAAAACAGAAATTACCACCAGCAGATGCTACTGCCCACAGTCACAGCAATTTACTAAGTTGGAAACCCAAACCAGAGCCTGTATCTTTTCAAATTTTTCTTAGACAAAGCAAATCATACTCCTTCACATTACTTAAAACAAACAACAGAATGTTTGATTGGCAAGAGATATGTATGACTTCTGTTTCATTGTGCTGGTTTTCTTTGCTGATTTTTTTAATTAAAAAAAAAAAACCTCTGGAAGGCCGAGGCAGGAGGGTAGCTTAAGGCCAGGAGCTCAAGACCAGCCTGAGCAACACAGCGAGACCCCATCTCTGCAAAAAATAGAAAAATTAGCTGGGCGTGGTGGTGCTCACCTGTAGTCCCAGCTACTTGGGAGGCTAGAGCAGGAGGATCGATTGAGCCCAGGAGTTTGAGGTTACAGTGAGCTGTAATGACATCATGGCACTCTAGCCCAGGCAACAGAGCAAGACCCTGTCTCAAACAAATAAACAAACAATCCTTTCCCCACTAAAGGGCTTTCTTATCTCTAACAGAAAACTTCTGACCTAACCTATTAATTATACTTTCTCACCACATGACTGTACTGTGAGTAAGGAATAAGCATGCAGGGACACAGGACAACACACCGAGTTCCCGTCGCAGGCGTGCCGGCCACTTGCAAGCAGTACGACTGGACCCTCAGCTCTCTGGCCTCTGTGTCCTCACCCACAAAAGCAGAGGAGAGAGAACAATACCTGCCCTGTCTATCTCACAGGGATGTTACGAGGAAGAAATGTGTTCTGTTTTATAAAATCACTTTTTAAACTGAAACAGCACATAAATGCAAGGGGATGTAAGTGGCGCTGATGTTATTAGAAGAGTTAAGTGATGGGAGCCAAGAACTTCCCATTAAACAGACCACACATTCCCGCTACTCAGCAGTTCTGCCTAATGTTTCCTGCAGTCACAGGGCAGAGGCCACTTAGGCAGCCTTTGCCATTTTCATTATGTCCCTCCCAGTGGGAATGCAGGTGTTTTCAGGACGCAGAGCAAATACAGGTTTTCAGTCTGACACTGAACGTGGGGAAGGTGTTACCATTTCTTTTAAAGCATCACAACCCAAGACAAAGAGTAAGAAGAAATCTTTTTAACAACAATGCTGAAAACAAGTTTTCCTTTCATTCGCCTCATGATCCACAAGAGGAAGGAAAAAAGAAAAAAAAAAAAAAAGGCTGCCTAAAAGTCACTTTATCAGGCTAGACAGTGTCTTTCTCTGGGTTCTTAGGTTGGAGTTTACAACTGTACAATCATCGGTCTCCATTTCAGATGTGGTGAGCATCTTACAAGCTTCCTGAGGACAGGAGCTGTCTTAGCCCAGAGCTGTTCAATGAATGCTCAATGAATGAATGACATTTTTATTGATTCTTTTAGCATCCTTGCACCAAATACAGTCTTGCTACTTAGCATTTTATGTCACATATGTAGATCATGGAAAGTACCCATGAATATTTTATCACGGAGACCTTCAATCACAAAGAAGCAGCTCTCAGGAAATTCAAGGCCTTTCCCCACAAACATCTATTAGTAGAAAAGACAAACGAAACAGAAGGAGAAATAAAAATACTCAAGTAATTAAACCCCAGAGTTTAATTTTCTTTAGCTCTTCAATATGTAGCTGTTTTCATAGATGATGTGCTGTATTTATTCCACCTGTGGCATTAAGCAGGCACACAAAATGATTTTGCTATACAAGGATGCTATCACTTTAAAAAACATCTAAGCTCAATATTAAGGAGGGGCCATAGCAAATAAATACTATATATTGGCTCCTGGTTTGCTGGGTCATGAAAAGGCTCAAATTCTGCCCCAACTACTAACTAAGAAGATGATGACTGTAGCCCCAAACCACAAGAGAAATTCAAGTCTTGGTCCCATACTTCCCTGCTTTCTAAAATACAGTCACCTTTAATGACTTGAAATAAGGTATTCTATAACACACTAATCTGAAGTGATCACCAAAGAAATCCATTCATACCACTTGAATGGTCACTAAAGACTTTCCACACCTGTGGACTGATGAAATAGCAGAAGAAAAGTAAATCATGCATGAAATTCACATCAAACTCATGTTCTGTTTGGTCTTCTTCAGTTATACACCTAAGTCTCTCTGTCTAAGTCAGAAAATGTGGATAGAACAGCACTATCAAGTCATTTCTTAACTGATTAAGTCACCAGAGCCACACAACATTTAGGTTAATGTCTTGATGTTAGTCTGGAGAAGAGTCTCCAATAATCACAGGCCTGTCCTGTCCAGCATTTTTATGACTTCAGTGAGGACACAGTAAATATTCTTATGATATCTGTGGCTGTACAGTTGCAGGATGGATAGTTCACATGATGGACACGAGAGTCAAGATTCAAATAATCTTAAAAAGAGTAAAATCATCCCTTGGTATCTATGGGGATTGGTTCCAGGATCTCTAAGGATACCAAAATCCATGGATGCTCAAGTGCCTTATACATAATGCCACAGTGTTTGCATATAATCCATGAACATCCTGCCATATACTTTTAAATCATCTCTAGATTACTCATAACACCTAACACAATGTAAATGCCATGGAAATTGTTATATTATATTGTTAATTATGTATATTATTTTTAATTGTTGTGTTATTTTTTGTTATTTTTTCAAATATTTTCAGTCCAAGGTTGGTTGAATTCTCAGATGCACAACCCTTGGATACAGAGGGCCAATTGTAATTCTAGGAGGAACCCAGGAAGAACAAAATTGTCATGTATAAAATAATTGTCCAAATACAAGATAAGGAGATATACTTTAACAAGAGTTCAGATATAACTCTTTGGGTTTTAGTTGACAAGTTTAAGGAATCTAATATAGCTAGAAGAGGGAGGAGCACAGGGACTAATAATTTGGTAAGTGTGGTAGATTATATTAATAGATGGCCACAAATTCTTTATCATTCTTCCTATCAAAGCAGGGTCTCTTGCCCCTCCCCTTGAATTGGGATGGTCTCTGTGACTACTTGACCAATACCAATACTGTGTTAGTTTGAGGGCCCTGGTCTTAAAGACTAGCAGCTTATACTTCATGTCACTTGGAGTACTAAAGCTTGGAACCACGCTGCCATGCTGTGAGGAAGCTCAAGCAGCCACCTGGAGAAGAACAAAGCCCCTGGCCAACAGTTCTAGCTAAGTTCCCAGCTGATGACTAGCACTAACTGGCCGGCCAAGTAAATGAGCCATCATAGAAACGGATCCTCCAGCTCTTGCTCCAGCTCCAGCTGAGCCACCTCAGGTAATGCCAAGTGAACAGAGATAAGCCAGCCCCTCTGAGACCTGCCTAAATTGCAGATTCATAACCAAATCAATGACCACTGTTGTCTTAAGCCTCCTAAGTTCTGTGGTGATTTGCTACACAGCTATCGATAAGTAGCACAGGCAGCATTAATAGAAGTACACTGAGTCATGAGAAGAAATGATTCATTTGTCCTCTCAGCTAATCAGACTCTACCAAGAATAGTGTCCAGTTTGGCTGTCACCATCTAGAAACTATGACAGGTCAAATGCAAAGAGATCAGAATGGTCTAGAATATATCACATGAGGAAGAGGTAACAGAACTGAGCATATTTAGCCTGGAAATACCAAGATGCACCAGGGAGGTGGGGAGAACATTTCACATATTTGAAAGACTACTTTGTAAAAATATTAGAATGGTTTTATGGTAAGATCAGTGGGTCACAGGATGCAGACAGGGAAAGCTTACCTTGGTTAAGGAAGAACATTCTAATTGTTTTTCAGAAATGAAATGGATGCACAGCCTTGGGAATCAAGGGAGATCTAGAATATCTCTACTGAAAAGTTAACTCTCTACCCTCATCAATTCTCAAATTTGCAAGAATTCCAACTCATTAGTTGGAATTCCAGCCTATTAGTCCTATGTGTAACTCTGAATATTCTGGCTCTGTGGGTAATTGCTGATGTTGATGGGCAGTATCCTGAACCTAAAATTCAAGAAACCCTTGATTATTCCCATTAGCATTCCTTTTCTAGGATGTACATTTTCCATGTTCCTTAACTGGCCTGCCACTAAAGCATAATCTGCCCATGTATGCAGTCCTGCCGTTTCTAAAATGAGCCAAAGACATAAGTGTAAATATGGTGTTAACAAGTGGAAAGCAAGTGCAAAATGTTAGGAAGATCTCTGGGCATGAGACCAAAAAAACAAAGCATTTTTCGTATTTCATCATACATGATATCCAGTAGTATGCTGTGGCTTTAAAAAAAAAAAGAAGAGGAGAAAAAAGGAGGGGGCTCCCCAATCAACCTATGACTAAGAGACATAATACAACAGCTTTGAGGAGCATGGATTTGCCAACTTTTAGCATGATAGAGTTACCATCAGCACTCTGAATGCTGATTTAACCTTGTGTACTTCATTTTCCTCATCTGTAAAATGGGAGTGACAAGACCAATCACATGGTGGTTAATGAAGATTAAAAAAAACAGAAGAAGAAAAACCAGATTTACCATAGCTACTGGACCTGGCACAGAAGACATTTAAAAAAGAATCTAGTTCATTTCCTCTTCACTAAAGATAGAAAAATGATGACAGAATATATTAACATAACCAATTTCCCTTTCTCTCCCACTAGATTTATCTCCTCCAAAGCAGGGACCATTTCTTACTCACTGATCTAAATCCAGCACTTAATATAGTGCTGATCACATGCTTGTTGAACTAATTAAATTATTTCCAACATCTCTTTCTGGCTCAAGCATTCTAGGGATCTCTGGCTTCAGATTTGGGGCAGAATTACTTGCAAGTATTTATATGTCCTATATATGTTTGGCCACAAAGTACCTATACTTCTATAGCTGAAAAATTACCACAATTGTAACAAAATAAGTAGGTAATTAGTTTTTGAATGCCTCCCTCGCTTGCTAAAAATATCTGTTCCATGAGGGCAGATAAATTTTGTTCAGTATCATATCCCCAGAGCCTGGCAAGAGCTTCACAACAAATGTAAACATTTGTTGAATGAATCAATGAAATGAATAAATGAATATAAGTTCTTCGCAAGTCTAAGTAAAGCATAATTTCCTAATTTTAGCAATCTTTCCTAATCAAATTCAAAGTTGCTACATTTAGGTATGACAAAATGTTTAAAAATAAAAACAGCAGATGTTTGATCTCTGGGTGGTAGAAAAAAATTCTCTCTTTAAAATCTTTGATTTATTTTATGCTGCAGGAAGTCAACCAAAATACTGGCACCCAAAAAGCTCATATAATAAGTCAGCCTAAGTCAAATATATTCTCTATCTATAAAGATGACTGTTACCAGTTGGTGTTTAAAAGTATTTTGACTACTGATCTCTGAACATAACAACTTTTAAAAATCACTTTAGCTAATGTGATTTTAAGATAAAGGAATGAGATCAGTAACCAAATTATATAAATCAGTTCACTAAAATAATAAGACTTTTCTTCAACAAAGACAAATCAAGAACATATGAGAGTTATAGTAGGACACAGCAGTTAACCTCTATCTTTACAAAATGCTCAAAATTCATTCACTAATAATTCAGCAAGGACACAGTTCTAGTCTCCTGTGAATTCCAAAGGGGGAAAGTGGGACATGATGACTAAGGACAGATGTTTATACTTTAGGGTCTGCGTCACACACAAAAAAAGGGGCAATGATTCCAAATCACAACTTTAAAAGGGGGTCAGGCAAAGGTCATTTTTTGGTAGCTCATATTGACTATAATCTGCTACAAAGGGACCCGCTGAAGCCAACATAGCAAGGTCAGAGGTGAGGGTCTATGAGGATTCAACACACACTAATTCTTAGGACAAGCTACTTTACTAATCTTTAAGGTTTTAATTACTCTAACGAAACAAAACCCTACAATGAAGCCAGCGGGGGACATAAGACAAACACAGTAAATACAAAGTGAAGCATCAGCATCTTGCCATTGTTCTGCTGCAGGGAGTCTCCGCAACCCTGATGCACACCTTGCAGCAGCAATAAACCAGCCATGGCATCCCGGAAAGACCAGATCCTCTGCAGCGGCAAGGCATGCTGTTCTCTCCAATTTCAGCACTCACCTTAGAAGTTAAAAAAAGGGGGGGAAGGAGGTTGGAGGGGAAGCCCTAGCAAGCTTGACATGAAGCCTTTGATGAAGACAATGTCATCTAACAAAAACTACAGGGCTCCAGTGAAACGCAACTCTGGTTTGAAAAATTTACATAGCTTTCCTTAAATTAAATTCTCACAGACTTAAAGAGAACATTGTAATCATACCCCCAGGAACTGCTAAATAAATACAACATACTCACAGATTTAGAGCAGCTGTAACTTTGGAAGAAGAATGAATACAGTTCCACTATGAAGATGTCTTTCCTTCTCTTCTACCAGATTGTTTAAAGAGCCAACAAAAAGAAAAGACAATCCTCAATTTAAAAGCCAACAAAAATCCTCAATTTCTGTTTTATTCCTTGGTCTCCAATGAGACTCTCAATTATCAGGCACAAGCAAAGTAGTTGCCGCCGAGGCTGTTGACAGCATCCCAGAGCTTTCCAGGGCAGAATTTAAGACATGTCAGTTAAAGTGGCAGCTACACTCACTGCTGTAGCGGATGCTTCTGCAGGAAGGGATGCCGGGAGATTTTTTTTTCCCCCAATCTCTGCTGCAGCCTAATTCTAATCCATCACTGTTTAATTATCCTAGAGAAACAGGCTAGAAAAATACAAATGGCCTGGATTTATAAAAACTATAGGATCTTTAAATGATTTTTCATCTAATCCAGGGATTCAACTCCTACCTAATAAAGGTCAATTGAGGAATAAAATGAATTACCTCTTTTGTTTTAAGGAAAATGTAGGAATAGGCTGTTACTCTCAGGTTAGACTTGAGTTTTATATCCCATGGACTTTTTTAAACACTAAATAAGGGGAAATTAATTTCTCTAAAGTTTTTAGACTAATGCACAAAAGTTAGTGAAGGGAATTAAACATACATATGACACCAATATAGTTGGAAAACTATACTTTTAAATTAATATTTGATAAATAATAATTTAAAGCGGTTTTGATGAAACTAAAAAAAAGTAGGCTTAGCAAACACTAGTTCAATGATTCTAGGATAGAACACAATTCTAAAGTTCAGCTGCACTTTTTTGGTTTAAATATTTAATAGATAAAAGAGCTCTCATGGCAATGAGATGGTCAGTGACTAGACAAATTTCTTGTCTTGCCTTAAGGGCTCTTGCACATACTAGAACCGAAACGTTTTTATTACAGGGCTCACTAGTTTTTCTGATCATAAAAGTAAAGCCAGTTAACATATTCTGGGATCTCCAAATTATAAAATAATAAACTCCTTGGAAAGAATAGAAAAACAAAAAATTAAAACCTGCCATAATTTCATAATCCAGAGATAATAATTATTAATGTTTTATAATAATTTACTTCTAGTCTTCTTCCATATGTATGTATCACATGGAAGGGACATGACAACTAAGGAAGTATGACAACTAAATGTATTTTTTCTTTGATACTATCATTTTATATTACCCTTTCACACAGAATTATGGTTATTTATCCAAAAATGTGAACTATTGTTAACCACCGATATTTCTAAAACTGCTCAGAAGAATTGGCATGTGCAATGACAGTCACTACATACCCGTGTACCTACTATGTGCTGGGCACAGGGGACACAGTGGTGAGCTGAGCACACATGGCCCGTGCTCCCCTGGAGCTCTCAGATCAGCTGGGATGCTAGATATTCACCAAATGACAGCAACTACCATGGCTACTGAACTACAAAAAAGAACTACAGACTTTTTAGAAAGGTCAGGGTTTCTCAAGAAAGGAAGAGAGAACTACAAACCCAACTGCAAAATTATTAGTACAGTGTATTTCACACCTTCATTTGCCATTCATGTAAATATCTCTCATCTAATATTTATTCTTTTCTCTATATCAAAAAACGTTTTAAGTACAGCTTCCAACTTATTTTTGTGAATAACGTATTATATGTAAGAGAATAATTGATCTAATTTGTGTAAATTTTATGCATTTAATCGATTAGAACATAATCTTTATGAAACTACAAAAGGTAGGCCACCCATATAATTTCAGATAGCCTTTAAATGGTCAGGTACCACAGGTTTTCAAGCAATCTCCAACCTTAAATTAACTGAGACATGCTCAGCATCTCAGCAAGGCTAAAAATACTCCTGTGAGAATGTTGGAAGAGACATGACAACATGACATGGATTTTTTACGTGACCATCTTGATGTAATCTAAGAGTAAAAAAAAAGTCCAAATGATGTATGAAGATACTCTGTTCTAAGGGAAGGTGAGCACAACTCCCCAGACTCCTTAAGTGTAGGTTACACATAGTGACTTCCTTCTAAAGACTGTAATATGAAAGGAAGGTAGGGGGGTGAACAGTAATTTTACAGTGGAAAAACCTGGCAAACACTACCCAGACAGGCAATCAGGGGCAACATCATTGATAAACCATTGATAAATCATGTTGATAGTACGTATTCTTTTTTTTTTAAGACAGGGTTCTGCTCTGTTGCCCTAGGCTGGAGTGCAGTGGTGTGACCACAGCTCACTGCAGCCTAGAACTCCCAGGCTCAACGGATACTCCTGCCTCAGCCTCCCAAGTAGCTAGGACAAAAGGCACATGCCACCACATCTGCTAATTTTTAAAAATTTTTTGTAGAGATGTTGCCCAAGCTGGTCTCAGACTCCTGGCCTCAAGTGATCTTCCCGCCTCACCCTCCTAAAGGCATGACCCACTGCGCCTGGCCATAGTATATATTCTTGACAGGATATGATGAAAATGGCACTTTACTTCTCTGGTCTTCTTCCCAAAAACCCATATATATAACTTCGGTCTAACCATGAGAAAAAAATCCCACTAGGAGGGCACGCTACAAAATACCTATCCAGTTCTCTTCAAATCTGTCAAGGTCGTCAAAAATGAAGAAAGTCTAGAACTGTCACAGCCACGAGGAGCCTAAGGATATCTGACAACTAAATGTCCAGTGGTATCCTCGATGAGATCCTGGAACAGAAAAAGGCTATTAGGTAAAAAACTAAGGAAATCTGAACAAAGTATTGGAATTTAGTTAGTGACATGTACCAATACTGGTTCATTAATTGTAACAAATGTACCATACTAATGTAAGATATTAATAATAGGGGAATCTAAGTGTAGGATAGATAGGAACACTTTCTGTAAATCTAAAACTGTTCTAAAAAATTAAGTCTATTAAAAAATGATCTTTCCCAAAGTGAAAGTAACTTTGCTTTTGCTGATCATTAATAAAATATACTTCAAAAAAATTTTGTCAATACCAAAAAGTTATGAGACTTTGAAAATTATAAATACCCTGTAATTCCAATTGAAAACACACTGTATGTATGTGAGTCCTTGTGTGGGCTTCATTCACACACATATGCAGATGTACATATGTCTATATGCTGTTCCACCACGTGGTGGCTGTGGTAGGCTGGATAAATGGCACCCAGAGACACCCAGGTCCTAAGCCCTAGAACCTATGAATGGTACCTTATATGACAACAGAGACTTAACAGATGTTCAAGATCCTGAAATGGAGAGATTATCTTGTACTATTTCAGAGTGGGAAAGACAATCACAAGTTTCCTTACAAGAGAGGGGTAGGAAGATATTTGACACCAAAGACAGAAGGTGATGTGACCATGGACACAGGGAGTGATGTGAAGATGCCATGCTGCTGTCTCTGAAGAGGCAGGAAGGGGCCATGAGCCAAGGAGTGCAAGAAATACAGCTCTACAGGCTAGAAAAGGGCAAGAAAATGGATTCTCCCCCAGTACTTCTCAAGGGAGCATGGCCATGGGACACCTTGGTTTTGACCTAGTAGAACCCATTTCAGACCATGACTGACAGAACTGTAAGACAATAAACTTGTGTTGTTTTAAGCCACCAAGCATGTGGTGGTTTGTTACAGCAGCCATAGGAAACTAATATTGCAGCCTTATGACCTCTATTTCTTCTTTTCAGTTGTCTGCTTACGTCCCTTTATCACTTTTTCCATCTTTCTTAATCTGTTTTTAGTGTCAACTCTCTTTCATATATGTTCATGGGTTTTCTTCGTTAATTCTCTTCTAAATGGGTTTCTAAGGGTTTTATCCTAATGATCAAAACTGTCATTCTTTTCTCCTGTTGGTGCCCTGCTTAAAACATACTTTCCTACCCAAAGAACATATACTTGTTTGCCTTCATTTGATCTTAAAACTTAATAAAATCTCTGGCTGTTTTCCTTTATTATTAAGAACCATGCAAAGCCAGACATCCCCACACCTGTGTTTTTCTACCCTTCAACCCTGGCCCCAGTGTCAACACTGAGGCGCGGCTGGAGAATGAGTGTGGAGGAGGAAGACTAGAGACTTCCTGGAGACTCCCATCCACACCCACGCCCCCTCTGTCAAGTCTGCCCCCAAACTAGCTTATTGCCTGATATAGAGACTGTGTTCAACAAATGTTTGTTAAACCTAGAATGTCTATAAATTCATAAAACTAGCATTAAAAGAAAAAAACATCATGAAAGCAAGCACGCTCCCCTTTTCCCTGGTCTGCTGAAGTGACTCTCAGAAATGGGGAAATAAGCAGGGATAACACTCACTCTTATTTCTTAGATATAGATACCTTAGACATAGATATCTTATTTCTTTGCTATCTTGTTTCTTAGATACAGGTTTAACAAAATGCATTTTTTTTTACTTTTTAAAAAGTGTTTTTATAGTTTGAGGTAGCCATTGTGAGGCTGCATGAAATAGCTATATCAAAATGTCTTGCATCTTGGGAGGAATAATGGCTTTACAAAAATAGCAATGCTCCTCAATATGGCATTATACATTAAGTAACTGGTATATATATTATGTTGCATTTGCTTTACACTTTGCAGTTTTACAGAATGCTTTCAAATAAATTATTTAATAGGTTAAAGACATATATCATAAAATAATTTTTTTACTTATATGAAATTGTCTGAAAAGACATCCCTTAACAATTTTGTGACTAAGTTCTACTGAAAATATAGGATCTGTCTATGTATCCAAACAATATAACTGTACTGAGACAATGAGAATGTTCTTTTAAAATACATATGCTTTAAAAATCCAATCATGCATGGCCTTAATTTTCTTATAGTGATTACATAGAATTATTTCAGTCAAAGGAAACTACATATTGTAGGTATAATTTCTTTTAAATTGGGGCCAAAATTTTTAAATGGCAAAGAATCTCTTAAACCAATGGCAGATTTGACACACAGAATTTTATGTACATACACGCTTTTTTTTTTAACTAATCGAACTCTGCCTGTAGTTACTATTTATAATCTAACCACTATGAAGAAAAATACTAATTAGATCTTTTTCAACTATCATTCACTGATAATCACCCTTAATTAAAACAGACAAACTACTGTATCATCAATTGATCTAAACTAATGAGGGGGAAAAAATGGCCCTAAAAGCCTTATCTCATTCTATTTTACAATTTATGGTTCAAAAGAGGTATGAAAAAAGAAATTGTCAGTGAGAAATGTTACGCTACAAAATATTTTTATTTCCATTGTAAGCTTCTAATCACCTGGCTACAAATGTCTCCCTATTTCATCTTCTACAGGTAAGTACAAATTCACAGCAGTTCTTGAACATAAACACATTAATCCCCACTGTATTCACACTATCACAGGACTCCATTAAACACGTAAGGATTTTGGGCCGGGCACAGTGGTTCACACCTATAGTCATAGCACTTTGGGAGGCCGAGGTGGGAGGATCACTTAAGGCCAGGAGTTCAAGACCAACCTGAGCAAGAGTGAGAACCTGTCTCTATAAAAAATAGAAAAATTAGCTGGGCATGGTGGTATGGGGCTGTAGTTCCAGCTACTCAGGAGGCTGAGGCAGGAGAGTTGCTTAAGCCCAGTAGTTCAAGGTTGCAGTGAGTTATGATGAGGCCACTGCATTCCAGCCTAGGTGAGGGAGCGAGATCCTATCTCAAAACAAATAATCAACAACAACAATAAAAACACATGTAAGGATTTCAATGTAAGGATAAATTCAAAATTTTCCTAAGATGCTGTGGAATATCAGAGACCACTGCTGAGAATATATTAAACCTGCATCTGTTCTAACAGTCTTTGTACATAAATTCATTTCCCCCAACTTCTCTAAACTACCATGAAAACAAAATCTTCATTAACCAGTACCCCAACCAGGTTTTAGTTAAATTTTTGTCCTGTTGCCCACTGCAGTTTGTTTGAGAAATAGGTTAATCAAAAATACCACCAAGCCAGGATGATTCCAAATGGTTAATCCATTCTCCCCACTAGACAAGGCCAGGAATCCTCCGTGACCCAACTTCACTTGCATCCACAGCCCCACTGGTGTTCCACACCCACTGCTCCGTGCTCTGGCCACTGTCCTCAGAGCTGTCCCTCTAGCCTGTCCCCACCTCTGAGCCTCGGCACCAGCTCCATCAACTGAAGTCCCACCCATCCTTCAAAACCCAAAGCATAGGCCAGCTGCCTCTACCTCCCAACCAGAAGACAGCCCTCTTTTGCAACTCTCAAAACACTGCATTAATTCATGTGTCACGTCACAGGTAATTTATGAACAGACTTTTATTAAACCCACCACTATATTGTCAGAGATGACAACTGTGCACAAACACTGGGAAAAAAAGGGTAGTCCTCAGAGTGCCAAGAAGCACAAACCAGCATGGAATGGTTAAATTAGAAAGCAGGAGACCACTGCAGAGTTAATCGAGAACTGCATATTATTTGTGGCAAATTTCTATATATCATGAGATGTGACTAATTTACAGTCCCTCCCTAAGAGGTCTTTATACCAAACAGGTCATAAAGTTCATAAACAATTTTAATTTTTTTTTAAAAAAAATGGTCAGTGTGCCACTTTTTTAATCTCTAATTTATCCTCCAGTTCTAAATGGTGGAGATTTCTATATGATCTATCACTTTGCAAAACTAAGAATTTTCAAAATTAATTACTCAGTAAAAATAATAAAATTGTTACTTCAAAGATCCAGGAGTAGGAAAATGTATGTTTGGGGTAGCAAATCAATTAGGCAGAAAAGGAAAGTAGTTTCATTTGTGGAAACAATTTAAGCCCTCCCTCAACTGTTAGTATGAATCTTTTCATTAGGAATTCAAGAGAAAATATTCACTGGAAGAAATTAATCATCAGGTTGACAAGAGGATCATATCTTGATACAGAGAGATTGAAGTATTACTCTTTGCACTAGAAGCATAAAACCAAATGTGTGATTCAGTCAGAGTAAAGAAAAAGAACTCCAATGAGCAATTCACAAAGGGAATGCGATGGCATCACAAATTTAAGAGGAGATGAGGGAGAAATATTGAAAAACCCTGAAATTAGGACAAACGAAAAGTTCACATAAAAATAATTAAAGAAATTTTTACAATTAACATATATTTATAATCAGAGGAAAAACACACACTATTTTTTAAAATATTGAATAATGGATTATTTCTGCAGTATTTTCAATCTCAAAAAAGTTTAGTAATGCAGGAGACAGACTTAAGAACAGGAATACCATACCCTATGTTGGAGAAATAAAAGGAACCATCCAAGTGGGCTTTCCCTGTGAATGGAGTATATCCTATTAACTCTCAAAACATTATTGTAAAACATTTTTTAGTCCTTCTGAAATTTTCTTAGTATATGTGACAAGTCTCTATCTTGTTAAGTGGAATATACTAGATATAATTTAACCTTTTCCCAATGTCTCAGAGACAGCAATATGAAGATAATTTTCTCCATGGAGACAGTCAGCACCTGGAGTGGAGGGGGTGTGGATTGGTGTCAACATGACAGGGCTAGGAGGTGCCCAGATATTTGGCTAAACATTATCTCTGGGTGTGTCAGTGAGTGTGTTTTTGGACAAGATTAACATTTGCACTGGCAGACTGAGTAAAGCAGACTGCCCTCCCCAGTGTGGGGTGGTCTCATCCAATCCACTGAAGGCCCGAACAAAAAAGGCTGAATAAGAAAAAATTCCCTCTCTCTCTCTCTTGCCCTCCCTCCCTCTCTCTCTCTCACTCTGCCTGTCTTTGAGCTGGGACATCAGTCTTTGCCTGCTTTTGGACTTGGACTCAGACTGGAACTCACACCATCGTCTCTTCTGGTTCTCAAGTCTTCGATTGGACTGAGCTATACCATCAGCTCTCCTGGGTTTCCAGCTTGCCAAATGCAGGGCTGGGGATTTCGTAGCCTCCATGATCACCTAAGCCAATCTCTTAGAGTAAATCCTGTCACATACAGACATACATATCTCCTTTGGTTCTATTTTTCCAGAAAACCCAGACTAATATTATACAAGAAGGGCACTAAAGTACCAATATTTACTGAACACCTACTATGTGTTTTTTACTCCCATTATCACATTTAAATTAAATTTCACTTAATGCTCTCAATAAATCTGCTGAAACTGAAGCTCAGGGAAACTGGCCCCAGGACTCCCAGCCAGGAAATGGCAGGCAGGGACTGTAGCTCAAGTCTGACAGTGAAGTCTGCTGCCATGCCTCTCCTGGAAGGTATATGTATTCGTGTGCTCCTGGGCAAAGTGAAACCACACTGCTGGGCTTTGCAGTTCTATGGCTGTGTGTAATATTTTCTTTTTTCTTTCACTGCCAGTTTTTGCCATTACGAACAAACTGGCTTCTAAAATCACTCCCTTACAATACCTCCCAGAACTCTGTATGTCAAAATTATGAAAAGATCAAAAAGCAAAGTTTATTAGAATTAGATCAATATCAATTATAGACTATGGATGGAGGCCTCTACTACAAGTAAAGGACAAGATTTTTAGAGCATGAACTCTAATATCTAACTCTGGCTACCCCTTCTGGTGTTGGGCTCTATTTTATATAGGTGAGGTTCTCTATTAGGTGAAGTACTATTAATACTATATCGTTGTTACAACCATGGTGAGAGCAGCTGGACATTTCAACAACATTGAAAAGGTAACAAAAATTTAAGTGACAGTCTTAAAGGACACACGAAATAATGCATACCAGAAACTAAAACAGCCAGATACATTCTGAAATGGGAAAATCTGTAGATTTGCTAAACTTAGCAGGACAGGGAAGTTAAAATTAGAAAAAAAGAAAGAAAATGCTGGCAGATAAATGCAGCCACAGTGAGGCTCAGGTGGCAATGAAGAGAAAATGTTCCATCATTAGGAAGTGAGGCAGCGTTAAGGAGCTATTGTTTATAGGATGAGAAAAACTGTAACACAGTTGACAGCAGAATAAAAGAAGTCAATACACACAAGGCTTCCAGAAGTCCTCATTTTAAAAGTACACAAGAGGTCTCTCTAGCAAATATGTAGGATAAGCAAACTGAAAAATTTAATGTATAACATGAAGGATATAGTGAATAATAATGTATTATATTCAGGATTTTTGCTAAATTAGATTACAGCTACTCTAGTCACAGGAGGAAAAAATGGGTATGTATGTGAGATGATGGATATGTTCATTTGTCCCACTATAGTAACTATTTTACTATTTTTTCTTATAATACCACATTGTATACCTTAAATGTACACAATAAAATTTACTTAAAAAAATAAAAAACAAAAAAAGTTACATGAAGAGGTTTCTGATAGTCATGAATCAAAAGCATCTCCATCACAGGAGTCATTTTTGGATGCTATTCTTGTAAGAACCAATCATGCTAACATTAAAACCTCTGAAACAGTTGAACAAGAGTCAATTTTATACCAACACAGACATATAGATCAAAGGAACAGAATAGGAAGCCCAGAAACAGAGTGTTATTTTAATGAACTTATTCAATAAAGGAGATATCATACATAAATTGTTTCCTTCATGGACTTAGCAGATGGTGTTGGAATTGTGGGCTAGCAATTCTAGGCCTGGTGTGAGATAGGAATCTAAACTAACTCCAGCTGGGTCAAATTCAGGGCTCTGTTTTGTTGGGGTGTTTTCCTAGGATTTGATTTTTTTAAAAACTAATAGATGTTAGAAACTACTCGCAGTGCCTTCCAGACATCCCAAAGGTAAAGCCACTGCCAGCCTGCTGGAGCCAGTGAGAGCTTGGAGAGACATAAGTGTTAATGCGCACTGCTCATGAGTCTTGTTGCTCATGTCGGCCAGACCTGCTCTTCTCTGTGAGGCCTGAGCCCCTTTCTGGTGTGTGTCTGGCATTCTAGATCCTCATTGGGGACAGCAGTCCCTCCACTGGGGAACTCCAATCACTGGCCCCACGGCACGTCACCTGGACTGCAGTCTCCCATCATGGCCCAAGCTCGGTTCCTGTCCACACCCAGGGTGGAGCAACAGCCAGGGTGGGGCAGCGTTGAACAATTATAGGATTTCTAGATGGTGCTAACTTGCTAACCTTAAAAGCAATTTTTAAATAATCATATAAACAGGCTGTCTTCCAAACAGTACAGTGTGAAAAGGCAAGAGGGAAAAGACTAACTTTGTAGTGGAAAACCCTGGCAAACACCACCTCAAGCCAGCTGACCAAGTTCAACTTCAACAGTGGTAAGTCACATTGATATCATGGACCTATGCTGTGATGTGATAAGAACGGCCCTTACATCTGTGGTCTTGCTGCCAAAAACACATGACTTCAGTCACATCATGAGGAAAAAACCAAATTTTCGATTAAGAGACATTCTGCAAAATAACTGTCAAGGTCATCAAAAGCAAGGAAAGTCTGAGAGACTGTCACAATCAAGAAGATCCTCAGGAGACATGACTACTAAATGTAAAATGGTATCCTAGCTTGGATCCTCAGACAGAAAAAGGACACTAAGCAAAAACTAAATAAATCTGAATAATGTATGGACTTTAGTTAATAATGTATGAATTTAGATCATTAATTGTGACAGATGTACCATGCTAACTTAAAAAATTAATAATAGGGAAAAACAGGTGTAGGGTAGACAGGAACTCTCTGTATTGCCTTCACAATAAATCTATAAATCTGAAACTGTTCCGAAGTAAAAAGGTCGTTTTTTTAAAATCTTAATCACAATTAGGTTTTTTAAAAAATCATATGAACGTTCAACAATATAAACACGAAAAATTTTTGGACAAAATAAAAATTTTAATTCTAACATAAAGAAAAATAGCAGTTCGGGGAAAATATCTGTAGCAAATATGACAAAAGGTTAGGGTACATATAATTTAAAGTACATAAGGAAAACATTGAGAAAAAAAGTTAAGCAGGCAAAAGAAGACTACAAGTCATACAAAAGGAAATGCAACATATTAAATAATGGTAGTAAAGAAAAAATTTAAATGTTAGAACAGGTATCATTTAAGCTGCAAAACTTTTTTCAAATAATACCCAGTGATGGTAATGCTAGAGTTTAAACCATTTCTCTTATATAGTATTGGTAGTCAAGTAAACTGATAAACCTCTTTTGAAAGTGCTGGAAACTGCATTGTGTGTTCCCCCTACCCCTACTCTAACTCCCAATGTTATGATATTTAAAGTGGGACCTTTAGGAAACAATTAGGTTTAGATGAGGTCAGAGAGTAGGGCCCTTATGATCGGATTACCACCGTTATAAAAAAAGACACCACAGAGCTTGTGCCTGCACTGGCTGTCTTGCGCTCTCTCTCCCACGTGAGGACAGAGCAAGAAGGTGGCAGTCTGCAAGCCAGTAAGAGAGCCCCAACCATGCTAGCACCCCTGTCTCAGACTTCTAGCCTCCAAAACTGTGAGAAAATAAATTTCTGTTGTTTAAGTAACTCGGTCTACTGTATTTTGTTACAGTAGCTAAAAATGACTAATACAAAAAGGTAATTTGAGATATATAAAGAGTAATAAACATATTCCTCTCCTTTAATGCAGTAATCCTACATTTGTAACATTAACCTTTGGAAATAATTCAAAAATATGACAAAGCTATACACATGAAAATATTCATTACTTAGTTTTAAGATTTTAAACCAGTAACAACCTAAATGTCTAACAATGGAGAAGTAGATCAGTAAATTGTGGTATTCCACTTGATTTAATATGATTTAGTCATGTAAAACTATTACAAAAACTATATTGGGTTATAGTAAATGCTTGTAATAAAATTAAGTACAAATCAAAAGCAAAAATCTACAGTATGAGGCTATAATGTAAATAAAGTATTAAAAGGGTTATAAACAAAATAATTAGTTGGAAAACGTTTTAATTTAATTAATGTTACAAGAAAAAATACTCCAAAATGTATGAGAGTAACATTAGACAGATCTTTTCTTAAGCATAATCACATCCTAACTCTTCGATTACAGAGAAGGGATTTTTCTCTGACAGTAGCCACCATAGTACTCAAAAAAACAAGAATGAAATATTTATATTTCATGTAAGAAAATGATCAATTTTTCTTTACTGTATACTTCTTATTATATTACTTACATAGAGATGGTTTCCAAGGCATCCTCAAAGATGTCCTGAGGGGGAAATAAAAAATACAATGAGTTTCTCAAGAGTTCTAAATGTAAAAGAGAAAATGAATTATGTGTATGAGGAGGAACAATATGGTGGGAGGGTAGACCCTGCAGTAGAATCACTCAACTTAACCCTGATTAACAGAATTCTGTTCACAGAAATCAAGCATATGAAGTTAATTTTTTTTAATTAAGACTGGTAAAATACTCAGTGGGCAATCCAGCTGGGCTAATTTAGGGTCTGACTTCTTTAATTGCGTTATCTCTCACTCCTCAGTCTCATTCATCCCAGATATAGAATAAAATAATATATAACAGGATCTGCCCAACTTAGTCTTCTTTTTCTCCACAGCTAGACAAGTGAGCCTCCTCTGGGCCGCCTTTTCTCATGGAACTGCACCACCCTCCCAGCTGTTCTTCCTGCCACCGGCCTTCCCCCAGCTTCCTCTGTGCACATAGGACAGCCCTGTCCTTCAGGCCACTGGCCTCATCACAAGCTGCAACAGGAGAAACACACACACTCCTATGCACTCAGAACCCCACACACAAACTCTCCACTCACATAGACTCACAATCTCACAGTCACACACATGCCCACAAGCACACATGCACTCACTCAAAAACTCACAAATACACAACAGCTCCCTCATAGCTACAAAAACCAAACTTCCTCATCCAAATTTGGGGTCCACCATAACCCAGCCTAATCCTCAAAGCATCCCCACCACCATCATGACCAAGGACCTCTGCAAAAGCCACCTCACTGGGCTCCCTACTCCCATGCTTGGCACCCTCCCTTCAATCCTCCACACCACAGCCAGAGTTATTCTTTGAATAAGCACACATCATCCCAGGGCCCTAGCCCTCTTCCAGAGCTTTCCATTGCCCTCAGAATAAACCCCCACTGCTTCCCACCATCTACACAGCCCCAAACGGCCTCACCAGCCTGACCACATCTCCACCCACCCGCCTTTCTTTGTGCTCCTTGCACAGGGCAAACTCATCCCACAGCTCTCTGCATCGTCCCCTTTCTCAGCATACTCTTCATCCCATTCCTCCCATGGCAGACTCCTTCCTATCCTTCAGTTTTCAGCTTAGAAAGCCTCCCCCTCAAGGAGACCATTTCTGATCCCCCTAATTATTAAGAATAGCAGCTTGCTTATAGTTTCTCATCCTCTGATTTATTTCACTCATATCACTTACTGTAATCTCCAATCATCGTCCTTGTTTACTGGGTTACTATCTGTCTCCATCAGAGCAGGCTCTCGCTTATCACGCACACAGAAAAATTGCGGGGGCGTGACACGGAGTTGTTGCTCAATACCTACGGCCTGATGAATGAATGAATTGGGCTTGGACTGTGAAGAGACTTACGATATCACACCTCCTTTAGAGTTATGATGCAGAAATGAGGAAACAGAGTTAGAGATTTTTTTCCTTGTGTGACCATTAATAATGAACAATTTAGACCTAAATATTAAAAAGAAGAAGCAAAGTTACAGAGAGTGGCAGAACTGAGTTTAGAATTCGGAATCCCAGGCCTACTAATCTACATTAATATCACACTCTGCAAGGAAGATAAAATCCAGGCCAGCTCGCAGGTTATCATGTGAAGAATTACGGAGAAGGGGAGAGAATGTGCTCTCCAGAAACCCAAATCTGGCTGTCCTAACTGAGCCCCTGTGCCAGAGACCAGCTCACAATCCCTCTGGCATCTCTGCTGACCCCACCTGCACCTCCCTTGACCAAGTAAGGGGGTCGGGAACCGTGCGCTCCTGGAGGGCCCCCGTGCGTTCTCCCCACTCCTCACAAACCTCAACGCAGAGACACCAAAGTACTCACTGAGGGGGCTCACAAGGGATGACATGGGAAGCCCGGTGCCCAAGTAAAGGAGACCAGGCTACTATTTCCATTTAAACAAGAAATACTCCCATCCCCACCCTCAAAAAAAAAAAAAAATCAAGTAAGAAATTGTCTTCATTTAAGCAACATCTCTCCATTTTGTTGAAACAAATGCAGAGAGTTCTCTCACTAAAGCATACTTTGTCCACAAAGGCCAAACAGTGAAGATTTTTCAGTTCTTAAAAGGGGAATGGTAAAGAGAAGAACTAAGATTTACTGAGAACCTATCACATGCCAGGCACTTAACAAAAGCTTCCTCATTTGCTCCTCCCAATTTACAGCAAGTAAACCCAGTTGCATGTAATTACCTGCCCAACATTACACAGCTGGTGAGTGAAGGAACTGGGGTTCAATCTCAGGTTTCTTGAACTTCAAAGCATTTTTTATGTTCATAAAAACTACCCAAAGCGTGGAGATGAGACAGTTGAGTGGGATGGGGAGGGGTTGGGGGTGGGAGATGAGGGGTAGCACATGCTCTCAATGTCATACTGCGCATTGTTAGCAAGCCCCCCACCCCCAGGACTGGCTGCCACTCCAGCAGGACTTACTTGTGTTTGATTTTGCTGTTTGCTCTCTGATCAGAGCCCAGACACTGTGAAGTTACATGCTAACTTACAGACTTCTGAATGGTAGAAAAGATTACCTCGAAGGTTATGGCTTTGTTGCCCTGCACGCCATTACCCAGCTTTATTTCCAGCCTGGCAATCTTAATCTAACATTCTTTTTTAAGCCCATAAATAACTAGTTCCTCAAATACCCTTTGAATCAGTTTACCCTCTCGCTGGTTTCCTCATTGGTGGGTGAAATTAAATTTTGACATGTTCATTTTGTCTCTACGAGAGTCATATTTCCAATTTGGGGAAATTATAATTGGACATGAATAGCAACAACCCACTCTCTCCCTGGGTCCCTGCGATTAAGGTTCCCAGGTCCTTGGGAAAACTGATGTGGATTTCATCCTTCGGGTGACGAAATGCCAGCAGGCAAAGAGACCCTCTGCTCACGCCTCCCTCACCACAGCCCCAAGGACAATGGCTTTCCTTTTCCTTCCTGCTGCTGCCTCAGGAAGCTCCTTTCCTCTGCGGGATTCCCAACAGGACCCTTAGGCTTGGCGCTTCATCTCCAACAGCCTAGTCCATGTCTCCCTCCCAGCACTAAGTATTCCCAAGTATATTCTTCAGGACCATAACTCGGTGTTTCTACCTATAGTCTGCTTCTCCACACTCATCACCAACTTCCCAGAGCCACGCCACATTGGTTTCCATTCCCTAGTGATTTCCATAAGCTGGTTTCCCTTAAGTCCCCCAGGACTGGTAGGCTAGCCATGGGTACTCAAGTTAAAACAGGCACAGTCAGAGAAGCATACAGATTACTACCAGTTTAAGGAAATTAAGATAGGAAAGCTTACGCTGCTGGCAGATACGATGTGTTCACAGGAAACCCTCAGTGTTTAGTTCCTTCCTTGAAGGCAGCTGCGTTTGCATCCCCCATGCCAATGGCTGGGACCAACCCTCAGGGGCTACTACCATTGGGCATGGTGTAACAATGTTTTAATTGAACCACACCTGGCTCCTAATCCTACGCTGCCTCACAACGGTACCTAGTTTCTCAAAGAGCCTACCTTTTCTCCCTAGCTGGAGTCAAGGGCCCATTAAACTCTTTTTGAATCTACTTTATAGCCCAGCAGAGTACTTTGTAGATCGCAGACTCCTGGCAGATAATTGTTCACAAACTGGCTGGCTGAATACCCTTGTCTTGAGGTGGAAGGTCCTCACCTTGAGCAGTTTCATGTTGCATATTAGCAAATGGGCTAACCTGTCAGGTGAAGGATTCCCTAGATGAGCTGACAGACATAAGGCTGCTCCCTGCTGGGAGGATAGCCTGCAACCTACCCCTGCCCTCAAACAGTTCCTTCCTCACGCAAGGAACTGACACAGAGTGAGCAAAGCTGACAGAGTGCTGCACCAACTATTTGGGCTTTTCCAAAAAATTTCCATCTTAACTTGTTAATTTTGTCATATTCTGAGTAGCACAAATGCATGCAAATGCACATTTTAAGGGCCTTGTTTATGTACCCAGCATACAAGTACATTTAAGTGACAGTAGGTTCTTAATAAATGTTTATTTCATTTAAGAATCTTAAATAATGAAGATACTAATGATAAAATGTTTACATTATTTTTATCTGTCGGGAGGAGAACCAAGCAGTAAAGATGACAGATATGCTGTTAACGGTAATAATTTCAATACTCCATATTAATTTCCAAAGGGACCAAGTAGATTTACAAATTTTCAGGCTTCCCCATCAGAAATTTAATTCACTTTGTGGTATGAAAAGGAATGTGTGACAAATATTACTCCAAGAAGGAAAAGGAGGTAGGAAATAACATGACAAAAATTAAAATTAGGAACTGCAAATCAATGAAGTGGAATCACTTCTCTAGAACATCCTCTTCCTCTCCCCTTACCTCCTCCTTCTCTTCTTCCTCCTCCTCCTCCTCCTCTTCTTCCTCCTCCTCCTCAGCCCCATCCTCTATTTTTCCCTCCTTTTCATATGGATAATGTCATGGGCCTAAGGGCAGATGCTACCGTGTGCTCACTGAACCATTACCCTTTAGCAGAGCTGATGAGGTTTGCTGGGGCTTGCAGACACCTTCCTCCTCAATGAGAACCACCCACCCACCCACTCCCCCAGAACCAGACCACTCCTCACTGGAACTTTCACCCAACATTCTATCTATTGACCAATGAAGCTGTGCATGTGGTACCACGGACTCAAAGAACTCTAGAGCTGTTGGGAACTCTGACAAGTCACAGATTCTACGATTGGCTTTGGGGCACATCTGGACCATTCCCACAGAGGTGAGACATGAAGAGGATGCCCCAGCTTCCCCTACCCACCCCAGATTAGGGCAAGGAGTAGGCACCATGGGTGTCAGGGTCCTAAGGACTGCCACCACTCCACATGGCATTCACCTCTGTGAGTCACGATGTCCACAATGGGAAACCAGACTGACAGCAGTTATTATAACGATTACCATAGTGACACACCAGGAGTATTCTTCAAATATTGACGGTAAATCTTCTCACACATAAAGAGAAAGAGAACATTGCTAAAGGAATCATATGAGAAACATGTACACTTAAGTGATATCACTCCCTATAATAACAAGTGAAGTATTTGTTTTTCTAAATCAGGATAAATTAATTTAAAACATACATTTATTATGTCTTTGTGAATGACTTTCAGAAGAAAGACTGGGCAGAAAACATTTTTTTAAAAAAATATATGTACCCTGAGCTCATCTGTCAGGAATAATGTTCCATTCTGTTCATATCTGCCATTCAATTCTCTGTAATCTATTTGTCAAGTTCAAAAAGTAGCCCATGGCCTTCTGGAGCATTTAAACTCCTCAACTGGATCCTGAGGGCTACCACCAGTAACATCTTATATGCAGTGCTACATTTTTTAAATTCTTATTGCATGAGAGAGCATCAATGTTCTCTGAAGGCATGGAACAGGTGACACTGGCCAACACAGTGAGACCTTGGCCAACATACTCAACCTCTCATGGCTCCAGCCTTCTCATGAATAAAGCAGAAAGGTTAGCATAGATGCCATCTCTTAATCAAAATCCTAAATTCTCTGAATTAAACAGAAATCTTCTGCAAGGCAACTATTTGTCCATCACACACGCTAAAACTAAATTCCTTCAGGGAAGGTCTTCACCCAAATGGACCGCTGGGCTTTTCAAAGGTTAGCCCCATCAGTGGTACTAACTTGATCCTCAATAGCTAGCTGGTGTTGAGGACCAAGCAAAGCCATTCACACCTGATTCTTTGGAATTTCCAACCATGAGAATTAAAAAAGAACCACCAGATGTCGCTCTCACAAAAAAATTGGAAATGGATAGCATTGCTTTAGTCTCTAACACATGAATTAGTGTGTTAAAAAATGTTCATGAAAGGGGGAAAAAAAATCTTCCCTTTCTGCATTTCATTATACAGAGATGAGGTACAGCTTAAGGCAGGGGTTAATCTGTACCTCAATTAAGGTCTTTTCTAAGGTCAGTACCTAAAAGAAAAATCATGTACGTATAGTCAAAATTAACACTGAACAAATACTTTAAATTGCCATTATAATAGGAATACCCATAGTTCTGGACATAACCCATAGACAAATGAGTACATACAAACATAAAATGTGCACAGTAATGTACAGTATATAAGTGCATACATAAAATAAGTTTTTTTACAATTGCATATTGAATTTGTTTAATATAAATGAGCAAATTATTTTACTCCCTTGTACAGAGTCTTCAGTTACTATTTTTATGGCTATAAAATGCACCCTGTAAATTACTTAATATATCCAGCACTCCTGTCCTCTACTGCCAACCCTACGTTATCTGCCTAATTTACTATAAACAGAGAAATAACTAGGGCATACTATTTTTGCAGGGGAGTAATTTTCCACAAAACAAACAACAAACAGAAAAAGAGACTGAGTTTTAACATTTTAAACTACTTAATTTTGAAATAATCACTAGTAGCGGTATTTCTAAATTAAAAGTATAGAGCTTTATATAGCTTCTTCCTATGAAAAATGATCATAAATTCCATCTATTAATACCCAGGCACTAAGTTGGATATTTATAAGCTTATTTCCAATTCACAAATAATCATAAAAAGTGAGCATTTCACCTCTACAATTACTACTACTATGTTCTAATAATAATAATAGCAACAAACAATAACAGGTAACACTATTAAGTGCCAAGCACAGCTCTAAATCCTTAATGTGCATTAACTCATTTAATCTTCATAGTATCTTCATAATGACTCTATAAGATAGAGCTATTATAATGCTCAAATGAGGAAACTAAGACTCAGAGATTTAGTTAACTTATCCATAACTGAACTTCAGTTTTTCCCTCTGTGCAGTGGGAATAATGCCATTTAATTTACAGCATTGTTGTGAGATTTAATTGAGATAACATATAATATTTAATGCGCCTAGCACACTATTGACACAACAGACACTCTATAAATAATCTCTACTGTTATTAAAGTGGTTCTACAGCTGAAAGTCTTCTATGCAGCCCAGGGATGAGCAAAAAAAAAAAACTTACACTATTTTGCTCCATCCTTGAACTTTCCAGCTATAATAGTGGCAGTTAGCATTCCCTCACCTGTAGTTCTACTGCACAGGAAATGTCAGAGAACACAGAACCTTGTCACTTAATATGAGTGCCCATAAGAAGCAGTTCCCAAAGAATAAGGCTTCAAAGGTGACCTCAAACTGAGAAACCCCCTAATGCAGGAGAAAGTAAGGGAACTCAAGCTTTCCAGGCTTGGAATCATCCTGCCTGGGTTCAAACCCCAGTTTCACCACCCACTAGCTCTGTGATCCTGAAGAAACTATTTTCCTTCTTTGTGCCTCAGTTTCCCATCTGACTGGCTTGTCCACAGATTAAATGTCACATGTGAAAAGCATTTACAACAATGTATCCAGCATAAACATTAGTTGTTATCACGATTATCATTGCAACTTGAATCTCTAAAGGCACTGCTGAGTAGTACTAGCGCTGCAACGCAGAGAAGGTTAGGAAGTGGACAAGGCACAATACTTAGCACTAAGAATCCAGGTTGTGCCTCCCTGTGGCTGACATGTCTACTACTGCAGGAGTCAGCAAACTACAGCCTGAGCCAAATTCCACCTGCTGCCTGTTTTTGTAAATCAAGTTCTATTGGGTCACAGCACAACAATTTACATATTGTCTAAGGCTGCTTTCCTGTACTCATCACAGAGTTGAATAGGTTGCAATGAGACCACATGGTCCTCAAAGCCGAAAATATTTACTATCTGTCCCTTTATAGAGAAAGTTTGCCCACCTTTGCACAAGTGGATAAAACATCAAATTTCCCAACCCATTGGATTCTTTGAGGATAGAGTGAGAAAAAAATATGAAAAATCTATAAAACAAAGTGTAAAGGGTTGGCAGATATAAAAAATTCTTTGTCCAAAAAAACCCACTGCCTTCAAGCTTTAAATTCAAGGGAGAAATAATGCTAAGATCATGGAATGTAGAGTCCCACCATCAGTTCCATCACTGATCAACTATATGTGGCCTTGGGCAAGTTACTTAGATGCTCCAAGATTCATATTCATCCTCTGTAAAACAGGAATAACAATAGGACCAAACTCATGGAGTTGAAAGCATTAAATGAAATGTATGTAGGCTTTACATGATGCCTAGTCCACAGTAGTACTCAATAATGTCAGCTTTCATTAAATTACAACTTTCATCATAATTACTGCAGGGAAAAGTTGTGTGTCCAAATATTGGACCACTCGTACAGTACCTTCCTTCCCTCTCATGGTACCGATCCTCATAGAGATTGCAGGTACTAGCAAAGTACCTAGCAGAAATGCTGAAAACTGAAATTTGTTCTCTGGGGCAGTCTAAGAGAGAAAAGACTAGGAGTTCCACATATTCAGCAGAAACAATAATAAAATAAATTTTCTTTTAATTTTTAAAAGTAGAGCAACAGAACATAATAAAGAATACAGACACAGATTCCTGTACATATAGGAATTTATTTTATTATTCAGTTAAGATTTTACACTGAAGAAACAACAATGAATTATTTAATAAATGATGCTGAGCATATTGGTTACCTATTGTGGCAAAAATTAAATTAAACCCACATATAAATTTTCAGATAGATTAAAGAGATATATATAAAAATAAAAAAAGTATGGGTAATGTTTTTACAATATTGAAACAGAGACAATCTTTCTAAGCAAGACACAAAAACCAGGGCCATAAAGTAAAAAGATAAGACTACATAAAAATTTAAAACTTCCAAGACAAGCAACTGGGTAGAAGAAAGTAATTAAGGCATCTTTAACAGGCAAAAAACTATCATCCAGAATATAAAAAGAACTCTTACAGGAAAATAAGAAATAGACAACCAAAACAAACAGATAAACGGTGTGAAGTATACTCTTCACAGCACAAAGAAAAAATCCAGTAGTCAATAAATTTAGAAATGTGCACTTTAAAAGTATTATTTTTGCCCCTACAACTGGCAAAACTTTACAAGATTGATAATATCCACAGTTGGCAGAGATGCTGGAAAATGAGCCTATTCTGTCTGATGCTACAGTCTATTTGGATGTCAATCTTGGCCAGGCACGGTGGCTCATGCCTGTAATCCTAGCACTCTACGAGGCCAAGGTGGGAGGGATCGCTTGAGGCCAGGAGTTCAAAACCAGCCTGAGCAGGAGCAAGACCCCATTTCTACAAAATATACAAAAATTAGCCAGGCATGGTGGCATGTGCTTGTAGTCCCAGCTACACAGGAGGCTGAGGTGAGAGGATCACTTGAGCCCAGGAATTTGAGGTTGCAGTAAGCTGTAATCTGGCCACTGCACTCTAGTCAGGGGGACAAAGTAAGATGCCGTCTCAAAAACAAAAATTAAAAAATGAAGTTCCTCTAATGTTTCCTTGTGATTGGAGTCAGCTTAGCCTACTACAGAAGGGATATTTATATCCCCAGGCACAGATGTTCACATACCCCCACCTGTGATGTTAATTTTGGTCATCTGGGGTCAAGGCATTGTTCTATTTCTCCACTGCATAGTCAACTATTTCCTTCTTGAATTAATAAGGAGTCTGTGGTGAGGTAGTAGTGTAAAATCAGGTAAACATCATGCTTCTCACTCAATTGTGCCCCTAGATTTAGCACCTAGGGTGACGCCTGCCTAACTCAATCTTTATGATGACAGCTGAAAACTGGGTTTCCAACAACATTCCCTCCACTTCTACCAATCTGCCTCTGGCATTCTACTAAAGCAAAAGCTTCTGTCTCCTCCATTTATCTATCTAGTTATTTATTTATCATTCATATGTGTGCAAGGATTCCTATTATTTTCAATGGTCTATAATATATGACTGTCCTTAAGTATCTTGGTGCTCAACTTGTCCTAAATTTGGCCTAGCCAACTTTTAAATTTTTCGGTTTATCCCCTCGGAAAATTCTAATACACAGACTTTGCTTACTAACAGAATTCTGGTTTATCAAGTAATCTTATAAGGTTAAGGCACAGATAAATGTCAACAGTAAGACTCAATTATTTTTCCAATTCTCCTAATGAAAACTGAGGTATGTAGCCACTGACTTACATACTTGACACACCAAAGTGGACTTTATTAAGATGGGGATATTAAATGATGTGCTGCTGTCTGAAACTGAGTTTCCTTACTATTATAATTCTGATCTGTTTACTCATTGCTCTAATGCTTAGAGGGGAACCTCAAGGGCCATCAGCATTTGTATGAGAATCATAATGCAGACCTCTAAAACCCAGTCTCTTAAAATCATTTATTTTTAATTAAGAGAGAGAGAGAAAGAGAAGGAGAGAGAGAGATCTATAGTAATAACTGGCAAAGATGCACAGCCAATCTGAAAACAAAGAACTGACAAAATTAAGAAAGCTGAGAAATAGCTAGAGACAACAGAACAAGTCAATCATAACAGAGTCCTGGAGATAAAACAGAAATTTGAGGAACTCTGTAAAAATCACAAACAGTAGCTCCTGAGAGCCTTACAGATTTGTGGCTGTGGAAGTGAACTGACTCGCCGTGAATGAGGTTCCCTGTGCAAGATCTGGAGGACTGAGGTCATTTTCCTGCCCCTTTCTGACATTTTCTGCTGTCCTGCAGGGGTGGGCAAACTGAGGTTGTTTCAGCAGCAGCATCTCCAGCTTCCTGTGTGTGCAAGGCAGTGGCAACAGAAGTCTCTTGACTTGGGCTTCCCAGTCCCTGGATCACAGCTCCTGTGGAGTGCGGTGAACTCTTACCTCTATAATCATTGGCCACAGAGTATCAGCACCTCCCCTGCGTGGGTTAGTTCTAGATCAACTGAGGGTCACTCCTGGATACCAGCCTAGAACCAACCACTCCTTCAGCCCCTCCTCGCATTTTGTAAGCACCTGATTCTCTTAACTCTTCTTTCTTAAACTACCTAGAGCAGTCTCTGTTTCCTGCAACTGAAACTTGCCAAGAACAAGATAGATGACAGGGAAGAAAATAAACACAAGATCACACGATTGTGATCATAGCTGAGAAGAGATAAACAGGATGCAGAGCAGAGCAAAGAGAAGGGAGGCTTTGAAGACGGGACCCAAGGAGAGGCTTACTCAGAACTTGACCTTCACAGTGAGGATGGGAAGGCGAGGAGTTGGTCAGGCTGCGTCAGCCAGGCTGGGAAGCAGCCACGCCAGAGCACCAGGGTGGGGGAGAATTCGGCATGTTCGGGAAATCAAATGGAAGCTAGAGTGGCTACAGCAGAGGGAACGAGGGGGAGAAGGGCCGCAGGTGTGCTGGAGGAGGAAGGTCAGAGCCAGACCGTGCAGGGCACAGAAGGAACATGGGTTTTCTTCTAAATGCCACGGAAAGCCACTAACATTTTTCAGTGAGGGAGTAACATGTGATTAACATCTGAAAAACAGCACTTGGGCTGCAGAGTGGAGAGCAGATTACAGAGGGCAGAGAGGAAGCTGGGAGACCAGCGGGACGCTCTCCCAGGAGCGTAGGCATGAGAAGCTGGTGGAGTGGACTGGCTGGGTGGCGGACTGGACAGGACTAGCTGATGGTAGAGATGTGGTGGTGGAGGAAGGGCAGGTAGAGGGCAGCGGAAAGGGAGAATCGAGGATGAGGCATGGAAAGGGTATTATTGTTGGCTGAGCAATGCTATTTTAAATCGCTCCCCAAAGCCCTGTATTTGCTCCTAAAAGTTACAAAAGGATGATCTCCAACTGCCACAATTGAAATGGAACACTCTGCGGTCTTTAACAAAGCGACGTCACATGCCCCTCAGTCTTCAATGTCAGAGCCTGATCCACTGCCGTGTGGTACCTGTTTCCCCAAGCTCACAGCCCTGAAGCCCCACTTGGACTGGGCCCGCACGCATCACACAGGGCACTCTCCTTTCAGTTAAAATGTAACCTCCGCCATGAACCACAAAGGGAGGTAAAGAAAGGAAAACCTTTAGAACAAACGATTCTTTCTAAGCTGGTAAGAGGCTTTACTTTTTAAATTTCAATATAATAGCTATACGATTAGACTTACAGAGCTCCACACCTTAGCAAAGTCATCCCTACCATTTATGAAATCAAACTAGGTTTGCTTTATGTCAGACACAAAGAATTTCAAGAACCTCAGTATTTTTTATCAAACTTACGAGAAATACCATATGTGTACATATGCTATTATTACTAAATGAGCAAGTTGTTAGAAACGTGAACGCCTCAGGCTTCTAAAACCTTTTATTATATGCTTTTACATTATAATTATCTTCATTTTGTGAGTGTTCCCTATCTGCCCCAGGTAGAAAGTCCCACACATTGTATCATTTAGCACCACTGTGTGAATGAGGAGACTGTGGTTCTAAGTACCTTGGTTACCTGGCTTGCGCCAGTCCTCCAAAAGGACAATTACTGCTGTTTGTATTTAAAAATAAAAACAAAAACAAAACCTTTTCTCCTAAAAGTGGATCTTAAAATTTCTATCAGTAAATGAATATTTAATACCAAGATTTCAATACGGCTAGTTGCAGTATTTAAAACAATCTTACTATGATTCTTCCCTGCTCTGTAAAATTCTAGCTATATGAACATACAGCAAAATTTATACATAATTGCCAATTAAATTCATGGCTGCAAACAAGTACTTACAGTATGCCAGGCACTGAGTGCCATGTCACAGCTGCACACAGCAGCCATGGGATGAGCATGAGAATCCCTGTTTGATGAGGAGACTGAGGCTCACAGAGCAGGTAGGTAAGCTGCTCAAGGTCATACTGCCAGCAAGGGGCAGAACTCCACTCATGTCTGCAAGCCCATCCATGCCCTGCTAGGAACAGGCACAACAAATCTGAAATTCAGGTGTGCAAGAAAAGAGGCTGATTTTGTTACATTCTTTGTCCTACTTGAGACTTTGGATACAATGACAGTCCCTTTTATTCAACTGGTAATGGCTCAGAAGTGCAAATATTTGTGTATCCTCCCAGCATGAATTTAAACATGTTGGACACATAGTACCTGCTTTAAGGACTGAACTAGAAAATCAGGAAAAACCATCATCCATATGAACTACACATACCTCGTCTGCTTTCTTGCAAATGGAATGAATTCTCTCACGTGGGCAAGGGTAATTCATATAGCTCTCAGCCCTCTCTTCTGATGACAGTGTCACACTGTGAGAGCAAAGCCAACCACTGACTCCTACTAATGCACTCTACTCTCCAGTTTTGTTTTCTGATGCCTAACACTTGTAACCTCATCATATATAATGCCTGCTCATTTTTATTTCTGCCTGGGAAATTTTGTTTTCTCCTGGTGATTTTAATTTTTCAATTGTGTTAAGTGTTCACAGAGTACTGAGGTGAGAGGAAATGGGTATGACAAATCTTTATGGGGTGAAAGAAATTTTCTTAAATTGGATTGTGGTGATGGCTACACAACTGTGTAAATTTACTAAATATCACTGAACACTTAAAAGGAGCAAATTTTATGATACGTAAATCACACCTCAATAAAGCTAGGTGGTTTTTATTTGTTTTTATTTCAGAATGTTAAGGGGGTACAAACGTTTTGGTTACATGTACTGCTTCTGTACAGTTTGAGTCAACGTTATAAGTGTGCCCTCACCCAGATAGTGTGCATTGTACCCGTTAGGTGTGAATTTACCCAACTCCTCCTCCCCTTTCCCACCTGCTTGATTTCCGTTGAGTTTTACTTACATATGTGCATATAAGTTTTGATCCAGTTTAGTTCCAGTTTAGTTGCAGTTTAATAGTATGTACATATGGTGTTTGTTTTTCCATTCTTGCAATACTTCACTTAGAAGAATGGTCTTCAGTTCCATCCAGGTTGTTATAAAAGGTATTAGTTCCCCATTTTTTTTTATGGCTGAGTAGTGCTCCATGGTATACATACAACACATTTTATAAATCCACTCATGTATTTATGGGCACTTGAGTTGATTCCACACTTTTGCGATTGTGAATTGTGCTGCAATAAACATTTGAGTGCAAGTTGTCTTTTTTATAAAATGACTTTTTCTTCTTTGGGTAAATGCCCAATAGTGGGATTGGTAGATGTACTTTTAGTTCTTTGAGGTATCTCCATATTGCTTTCCACAGAGGTTGTACTAGTTTGCAGTCCCACCAAGGGTGTGTAAGTGTTCCTTTCTCTTTGCATCCATGCCAAGCTGGGTGTTTTTAAGTGTCTTAAGATAATGCTAATAGATTACTCTAATGCTAATGGATTACCTGGAGGTAATTCTCCGTCCAGATTGAAAGGATTTAAAAAAGCACTAAAAGCAGTTTCTTTGCTACTTTCTACAGAGGAGAAGGGCCACGGTTTCCTGCCAGAACACAGGAGCACCTATATCCCATCCCTGCTGAATGCCACAGCATGTATGCCGAAGAGGAAACAGTTCTTCAAGGCAGCCAGAAATGCTAAATACAATCATGTGCCACATAGCTATGGTTCATGTGCCAGACACATATGATGGTGGTCCCACAAGATTACAGGGGAGCTGAAAAATTCCTATCACCTAGTGACATTGTTGTAGCCATCGTAAGGTCATAGTGCAAGACATTACTCATGCGGTTGTAGTGATGCTGGTGTAAACAAACCTACTTTGCTGCCAGTCATATAAAAGTATAGCACATATGATTATGTATAGTATATAATACTTTATAATGATAAATGACTATGTTACTGGTTTATGTATTTACTATACTATACTTTTTATTATTTTAGAGTGTATTTCTTCTACTTATTAAAAAAATTAGTTAACTGTAAAACAGCCTCAGGCAGGTCCCTCGGGAGGTATTCCATGGGAAGGCATTGTTATTAGAGGAGATGACAGCTCCATGTGTGTTACTGCCCCCAAAATGTGGAGGTGGAAGACAGTGATACTGATGATCCTGACCCTGTGTAGGCCTGAGCTAATGTGTGTGTTAGTGTCTTAGTTTTTAACAAAAAAATTTAAAAAGTAAAAAAATGTGACAGAGCAAGATCCTGTCTCAAAAGTAAAAACTAAAAATAAAAAAATTCTAAAATAGAAAATAGCTTGAATAAGGATATAAAGAAAGAAAATATTTTTGTATAGCTGTACAACATATTTGTGTTTTAGGCTGTGTTATTACACAAGAGCCAAAAGTTTTTAAAAATTAAAAAGTTTATAAAGTAAAAAAGCTACAGTAAGCTAAGGCTGAAGAAAGAAAAAAAATTTTTTATAAATTTAGTATAGCCTAAGTGTACGGTGTATAGAGTCTACAGTTGTGTATAGTAACTGTATAGTAATGCCCTAGGCCTTTATACTCACTTACCACTCACTCGCTGACTTACGCAGAACAACTTTCAGTCCTGCAAGCTCTATTCATGATAAGTGCCCTATATACGAGTACCATTTTGTATCTTTTATACCATATTTTTACTGCATCTTTTCTAGGTTTAGATATGGTTAGACACACAAATACTTGTAAGCATGTTACAATTGCCTACAGTATGAAGTACAGTAACATGCTGCACAGTTTGCAGCCTCGGAGCAATAAGCTACACCATATAGCTGAGGTGTGTAGTAGGCTATACCACCTAGATTCTGTAAGGACACTCTACGATGTCTGCGCAATGACAAAACTGCCCAATGACTCATTTCCCAGAGAACATATCCACGTTTAACGAGGCATGACTGTAGTTACTGAGTATGTGACGGGAAGGAAAGAAGTAGTATCTGGAAAGGCTGGAAGAGGAGTGGTACCTAAGGGAGGTCTGAAATGTTTAAAAAAAAAAGAAGAAGAAGAAGAAGAAGAATTGGCCAGGTGAGGAAACAGCAAATGAAAAGGGTGCGAAGTAAGAAAGGAAGACCTTTTGGGAAACGAGGCATGAGAAGAGGAACTACAAGCACATCGCACATCAGAACGGCTAATGTTAAAGGTCTGCATTAGGAACACGAGCCCAGGACCCACTGCAGACCTACTGAGGAAGAATCGCTGGTGGCAGGACGCAGGGATGTGCATTTTCACAAGCCACCTGCTCCCCAGCCCCGTGATTTTTATGAAAACCACTGAGCAAGATTGCAAGTAAAGCCTTATATGCCATGCTAAAGTGTTTGCATCTTACCTCAAAGGCAATGAGAAGCTGTAGACAGATTTTCAGATGCAAGGTGAGAATGGACTTGCACTTAAGAGCAGTGGGAGCCAGCAGATTGCTTTGGGACAGAGCAAGAACCCTAGAGTCCCTCCAGGCCCCCAGAAGTGCTTGCAACTGCCACCTCCCATTACCTTTTAAAGTCTTATACTCAGTAACTGAGCACAAACATACCTTTCATATGCCATAGTCTCCTACGAACATCTAGGAGCTACACGAAAACCCTGCAAGAACTTCATGACATTTACCAGTGGAAAGAAGGGACAACACAACTAAATGTTTGGAGAAACCAGAGGTTACAACACCATTTATGTGTCAGCAAATGTCATTCCCAAAATATCACTGACATTGCCACCTCCCTCCCTGACAAATATTAACAGTGTTCAGCTTTAGAGGGAGCTAGAACAGATGGCCCTTTGAGCCCTGTTTACTACTCTTTTGTGTTAAGTGGTTTCCCTTCTCCCCTCAGGAAAGGAAAGGACTGTAAACTTGCAGAATTTACCCAGCTGGAGTCCTGGGTTAGCCTGAGAGGTAACTGTATTTATCCTACAGGAATCCACGGGAACCCAGCGTGGAGGATTGTTGTGCAGGACCCTGGATGGGCCAACCTTTATACAATACCGGTTCCTTACAGTGTTGGTAAAACAATGTCAAGTGGCCACAGAGTGTAGCCTTCACAAAAATAGTGCTGAGAGCCAAGGTTTGAGCCCCATTTGCTAAGCGCTGCATCGACCTTTAATCCCCACAATAACCCTATAAAGTAGGTTCTATTAGTCCCATTTTTCTGATAAAGAAACTGAAGCTTTGAGAGATTAGCTAGTTTATCCAAGGCTGTACATAGAGAAGCAGGAACGCAAACCTACGTCTATCTGACTGCAGAACTGGCACCACACCACTTCAGGGGATGTGTCAAATCAACTTCTAGTTTTCCCAGTTTTTGATGCCTAATGAGTATGAAGGAAATAAGCAAATTTAATTGATAAAGCTTACAGCACATTAGGAACAAACTCACATATACGCCTAGAAATCACCTAGCAGGTGTCAGCAAACTTTTTCCATAAAGGACCTCTAAATATTTAGGCTGTGTAAGCCATACAGTGTGTTTCCCAACTACTCAACTATACATTGCAGTGGGAAAGCAGCCATAGGTATTACAACACCTGAACAAATGGGCATGGTTGTGTTCCAATAAAACTTTATTTACAAAACTAGGCAGGAAAGGTGCAAGCTGCATTTGGCCTTCTGGTGAAGTTTGTGGCCCCCTGACCTAGTGGAAAGGGCACTGCATTTAAAGTCAGGGCACCTAGCTTCTAATCCTTCTGTGCCTAAGCTAGCTGAGTGACCTTGGGCCAATCATTTCCCTCCTGTTTCTAAGATGTGTACTTCTGCAGAATTTTCTTCTCAATTGACTGCAAAAGTAAGGTAAAAATATATTTTAACACACCAAAAGGTTAGCTGTGAATTCTTCATCAAATCCATAAATAACATGAACAGTGGCAACAATACCTTAAAGTAAAAGCATAAGGGAAATGAGAACTGGCATTTTAGGAGGACTTTTATGTGCCGGATGCTTTGCAAAGTATAAGGCAATTTCATCCTTCATAAATGAGGAGCATTGGAGAAGTTAAATAACATGCCCGAGGCCCGACAGCAACGGGAAGTCAGGATCTGAACCCAAGCTAGCTGCTCCCTCAGAGCCTCAACACTGCCCTGCACAGAGGTGGCTGGTCTTGGTCAAAGAGCACTTGATCAATGATTTTGCAGAGACGATGACATATAAGTACTTCTGGAGGCAGGTCTCACTTTCCCTCTCTGTGCTCATCTGTCTTGTCCACCTCCTCTCAAAAAGATCATACCCCATTTGACCTGAAAAACAATGTGGAAATCTGAGCATTGTTTCCTTCAGTTCTGAGTGGAAGGACTATGACTCATGCATTGAAAAAAACCAGGAGCCCCAGAACTCCAGGACAAAGTGGTCTGAGAAGGGAGGGAGGAAGGGAGGACCAAACACACCCGCAAAGAAACCGTGAGTGGTCTGCTGGCCACACCAGGGTGTTGGGTCAGGCTGGCTCTGTAGCTCAGAACTAAGCCGAGGGCGAGTCTATGTGATGACACATAAGCCTGTGGAATTGCTCAAACGTGTCTGACCCTGTCTGTCTCCTTAACCGCTGCGTCTCGGCTTAGAGTCATCAGTTTAAAACTGCACTTTAGAAATGGGGTCAGGAAAGGGAAAGCGAAACCAAAGAAATGGGATCATCGTTGCCTCCTTTATCACAAAAAAAAAAAGAGGAAAAAGAGAAGAAAAGGAAAAATATTCCCCAAATACAGGAGAGTACACACACACTGTCAAAACAAAACAAAACAAAACAAAAAGCCAAACTCCTCGGCTAAGCATACAAGGCCTATCAAAATCTGGCTGGGACACACCCACTGCAGCTCTCCTGCCTTAATCACTTAACTCTTGCAGGTCCTCTGCTCGGGCCACAAGGCCTCCAGCCCACTACAGCCAGGCCTGGGCATGCTACCCTGCTACTTCCTCAGCCTCAGAGAATGAAGGTGATCTTCTCCCTCACTGCCTGCTGAAATTCCACCCCTCCAAACCCAGATCAAGTGTCACCTTCTAGCTGACAGATGTCAAAGCTGAAAGGAACTTTACAGACAGATCATCAACTTCATGTTGCCTTTGAGGAAACCAAGGCCCAAAAGGGTTAAGGGACTTGCTCTAAGTCACACGGCTGGTCTGGAAACCAAGTCAGCTGACTCCCAGGCAGGTGGGGTGGGCAGGGTAAATGTCCCCATCGACCGCTCTGTAAGAGCCCTCTTCTCTTCTGGGAGCACAAGGCCACTTGAACTCTCTCTAAACTCTCTGCTACATTCCAGGTTAGAGTTGTTTGTGTCCACATTCCTGACTGTCTGCTCCACAGAGGCTCAAACCGTATCTTACTTATAGTCTTATCCTAGAACACAGCTACCCTTGCATATAGTGCGCCTTCAGAGGGCTACAACTGTCATTCAACTAACAAACATAACACCAGAAAATCACCTGCCTCCAATCAGCCTCCATGCCCTGTCAAAGAGCCACCTACAGTGCTAATCTCTCCACGCCACACCTTGGCTGAAAGCCTTAAGTGCACACCATGATCTGGACAATCTGGCATGAAAGACTCTGAATGGCCCTTCCTCCCTCTGATGCTTAACTTTAGGTCAACTTTACTGGATCAGGGATACCCAGACAGCTGGTAAAGCATTATTCTGTGTATTTCGAGTATGTCTGTGAGGGTGTTTCCAGAAGAGATTGGCATGTGAATCAATGGATTGAGTAGGGAAGATCTGCTCTCACCCAAAGTGGGTGGACACCATCCAATTGCCTGAGAGCCTGGATAGAACAGAAAGGCAGAAGAAAGTGAGTTTGCATCCTCTCTCTTCCTTTCTTTCTCTCTCTCCCTCCCCTCCCCCTTCCTGGAGCTGGGAAACCCTTTTTGTCCTGCCCATGGACATCAGAACTCCAGGTCTCCAGCCTTTGGACTCCAGAACTTGCACCAGCGGTCCCCCAGGTTCTCAGGTTTTTGGCCTCAAACTGAGAATTACACCATTGGTTTCCCTGGTTCTGAAGACTTTGGACTTGGACTGAGCCACACTACCAGCTTCCCTTGTTCTCCAGCTTGCAGATGGCACACCGTGGGACTTCTCAGCCTCCATAATCATGTGAACCAATTCCCCTAATAAATCCCCTCTCAGCTATCCATCTATATATTTACATATCTTACTCATTCTGTTTCTCTGGAGAACCCTGACTAGTAACACTACCCCCCAGCCTCGTCCCTTGCCACTCCAGCCACCCAGAGCACCACAGGCTCTCCCTCACCTCCATACCCAATCCTGCTATTCCCTCTCCCTGCAACATACTTCAAGAGCTCTCCTCATCCCCAAATCACTTCTACATGGCTAACCCCTACAAGACTCAGAATCTCTAAGAAATGGCCTCCTCCAGGAAGCCACTTCTGACTACCCTTCCCCCCAGGTGAGGTACCCTCCTCTGTGGTTCTCAGCATACAGCTGCCCCTACCCCGCACTGGACCAGAACCCAGGGCAGGAGCTGTGCTTGCTTCTCCAGTGCCCAGCACAATTCTCAACACCTCAGGTCAGACTGAATCATTCCCACTTACTAGCTACCTTTAGACCCAACAAATATATACAATGTATCATTTTACTGAAATATTTCAAAACACGTAGGCCCTATCTATATGTCAGCATGATATCAGCAACGCCAACGGATGTGTCCACAGAACACAGGAAAAAAGCACACCCACAATCTTTTAATAAAGAACTTAACATGCATGATGGCATTAGGAACTGCCAGGTGTTCCACACTGCAGGAGTCCCCTAAGAGAGGTGTGATGACCCTACCAATGCAGCTGGCTGCCCATGGTGGCTCTGCATGTGAAGAGATGTGGTACATTAGGAGGGAGCAGTAAGCACAGGGGTAGAGGAGGAGAGTTCTGACACAGTCAGAGCCTGGTGACAGGCCTGAAAAAGGAAATCCCCCCCCCTCCAGGAAGCCTTAAAAGCACCCATGGGAGTCCCCGGGTACACATCTTGGGAAGTACGCACAAAGTAACTTCAGTAGACTCTTCCGCCTGAGATGGCCAGTGGGGGCTGGGGGCTGTCAACAGATGGCTAGATGGAAACCCTGAGTCTCACAGAATGGGCAGTATCAGATTCACACTGTGGATAATTAGTAACAGCACCCTGGGCAGGCAACTGAGATAAGACAAACAGCTAACACAGGGAAGAACTGACACTACCCACAGAAGCATGACTGTGTTACCGGACTTGAAAGGAAGGAAGGGGGTTACCCAGGTACAGGGCAGGAGAATAGAAACTGAGGGAAAGTTTCACTGGGGAAAGCAGCATTCAAAGAATAGATGTGATTCTGAGAGATTCAAAATCAAACATTTTGGGGAAATTGCCTGTTTGTTAACCTGAGCTGGAGTTGGGACTGATGGTAAAGTGATGCTGTTTCCTTCCACTAACCTGCATTACCAATTTACAAACATCCTTCCTTCACATTTTCCAAATGCATTCTGTCATGAACAAATGGCACATGCTCCTCAGTAAGAACATTCGCCATGAGCCACAAGGGTTATTTATTCTGCTTTTCATCCTTCCCCATCCTCTGCACCCTGAAAGGGGATGAGATTTAACCCTACTCCTCCTCCATAGGTGAAAGCACCCCGCCCAGCCACACAAGGAACCCAAAATTATCACTGAACAACTAACTCCTCCCTACGTCCCTCCCGGCATCACTGACCCTCAAACTGGGGCACAAGTCACCAAGCCAAGTCCTCCTTCATGTTCTCATCGAGCAGTTCCTCACATCTGGCCTCTTCTCTCCAAACCCACAGCCTCTGCCCCACTTCAGTCCTCACCACCTCCCACACTAACTGTTGCAACAGCCTCCTGCCCTTCCTGCTGCCACCTCCACAACCTGGCTACATCCCCTTCCTAAAGATTTATCTTCCTAAAATAATCTTATCACACTTGCCTAGTTAAAAACCTTCCAGATTCCCATTGTTTAAGAGATATAACCCAAACTCCTTTGCTTGACATTCCAGACACGGCATCACGTGATCCAAGCCCGCCTTTCTGATCTCAGCCCTCAGCAGTTCCCCTTCCCATTGTGCCAAACGTGCTGCTCTCATTCCAGCCCATCTCAACTTCCTCCAAGGCCTGCACCTTATCCCACCGGCTCTGTCCAACACAACCCTGCTCACCCTTCGAAATCCAGTTCAAACACCATCTCTCCTTTCAGGCCTTTGGCAGCCCCTATACGAGGGAGGCCAGCCATCCCTGACTGCACCTGTTGTCCCGGGGTAACTACTGAAAGCACCCCATTTACTTTCATAGGGTGATAAATCACACTGCTTTGGATGCTTTGGATGATAAGCCATACTGCCCTCCTACCCAAAACCTACCCTGACACAAAAATATAACTACTTACCTATGTCACTATTTTACTAGACTGTGTATTCTGCCAGGGCAACAACTGTCTTGTTTTCGTGTGTATATCCAGCATCTAAAGACTGTTGACACCTGAGTGGTGTTCAATGAACACTGGTGGAATGAAAGAATGACTCTGATTCTAAGAAAATTGTGGTAATCAATTTTATCAAAACTTCATCTAAACTTCCAAGGGGAAATTTTCTAAATAAGAACTAGATCTAAAAATTCCTGGGCCAAAAAGCAGGCCGTGAAAGCATCTGTCACATAAACCATTTCTTTTCCTAACTCAGTATGTCTCAACTTTTTTTCATTATCACCCCCTTAGGGAGCCTAAGTATAAAGCTTACTATTTTTATTCAATAATAGGTTCAGAATGATGCAATAAAAATTTTAAGTTAAAAGTAAAATTTAAAAATTTAAGGCTATTAACATTTAACCTTATAACTGTATTGGCTGAGTATTCTAATGTAATTATAATATAAAATATAATGCATCAAGTTGTATATGTAAATTATCAATTTCTATAACTATATAATAGCAGTGTAACCAAATTTTTGAAAAACATTCAAAACTGTTATTTTTCCAGCAAAAGTAAGACAATTGAAAAAATTAGAGTTATTTCTAATTAAGTTTTTGTTTCATATGAGAAAACAATTTTCAACTTAACTAGCTGCAAGATATTCAGATATTATCAATATTTTCCTTTTCACCACTTGACATAATTATCAGCAGGTTAAATAACTTTAATACAATTAAATAATAAAATATAAACTATTCTCATTTAATTCTCAAATCCCAGGTCACACACACAAAAACACAGAGGGCCGAATGTAAGCAAGGCACACCCACAAGGCAGCCAAAGGCAGCCCATAAGTACGCAGAGGTCACCAATCAAGATATGACTTCAAGATCAAGCAACTAATAAGAGAGAAAGTCCTCTAACTATAGACATCTATTTAATATTTGCCATAAATTGTTGTATTGACCTTGCAAAAATTCTGTACATCTTCCACGAACTCAATGTCAATGTTGCTCATGCAATACCCAAGAAAACCCAACGAGAGAAATCTCAATGTTAAGAAATAAGATTTTGTTAATTGAGCTTTGGAGGCCACAAACCATTATAATATCTAAGATGCTTTTTCCCCCAAGAACCAATTTTTGCCTACATTGAGGATACAAGTCCTAACATCTGTGCTCCCACATTTATTGTCCTAGCACCTTTAAAAAAATCAGTTTACCCAAGAAAACATCCATCCCATAGCTACCATGAAAGCTTCTACTATCATTCCTTGGGTACTTTGAAAGAAAAAGGATTCCCATATTATTAGTTCTTCTCTGAAAAAGGACCTCCTTTTTTCCCCTACAAAAGCAGACACCTTTAGAGCTAGAAGTATACTTAGGGCTCATCCAGCCACTCCTTCTTCAGATGAGGAAACAGAAAGGGCCCTCAGAGGTTAAGAGACTTGCTCAATCAAGGTCACTAGTCATGGACAGGACCTTGTCTGTCTTGTTCACTATTGTATCACCAGGCTAGCACAGGGCTTGGCACCTAAGATAGGCAGATGTTTCCACAAATAAATGATGAATGACTGTAGGGCAAAGAGAGCAGAGAGACAGATTTCCTAATTCCCAGCCTAGTACTTTTCCATCTATACTCCTTTGTCCCTATTTACTTCCCAAGACTATCGAATAATAACTACAAATACTATCAATATCAAATGTGGCTACAAAGACTACTAGACTCTCTCTCTTAAGTGTATGAAAATCTTCCTAGCTGAAATATGCTATTTACACATCCAGTAAAATTAAAGAACAAAGTTCTTATTAACTCATGAGTAGGGTTCTTCAGTCCATTTACAGAAAGTTAGGGACTTTCTACAAATAAATCCAAGGTACCCAGTCTACAATACACTACTTCTTATTTGCTTACCCTGACTTGAGCTCTTTTCTAGAGTTCTTGTGGACATGTCATAGCTCCCTACTCAGACTGAGAACCCTAGAGGGCCAAAACTGTATCTTCTAAGGCACCTACCAAGTTTGAGCACAGGGCAAATGCTCAATAAATGCTTGCTAAATCCATACCAATGGAAATGGTACACCATGAAGGACAAAAGTGAATTTGGGATGAACAAAGAATTCTGCTTGTACTTTGCTTATCTACTAGGACTGTTACAGTACCTAGCATGTAATAGAAGCCTAACAGTTATTGAATGAAAAAAAAATAAAGGATATAGCAAAAACTGAGAAGTTTTTAAGCAACATCTTTTTTGCAGTCATTCATTCATTCAACAAATATATACTTACCAAGGATCTGTGTGCCAGGCTATCTGCTGCTCTAAAACCTAACTTCCCACACAGAGCTAGAGCCTTCCTCATCAGCTAATGCATGTCAATACTTTGGTTCAACTTATAGGTAATGGGCATAGCTTGGGTGACAATATGTCTTAGTGTGTCTGCAACAGTCCCAGTTTACATCTATTGTTCCCTATTGTCCCCGTGTTAATTATTACTATAGCAGCCCCTCAACAATGCCCTGGTCTGGCAATTATATAGCCCTAGGCATAGCAAATTTTTTCTGACAAGCAGACCAGGATTTAAATATTTCACTCTACAGTCTCATTTCCTCATTTATAATATGATTAAGCTAAATAGTTTTACATAGGGAATTGTTGGGGACAAGCTGGGTATATGAGATGAAGACCATACTGTAGAGAGCCTTGCATGCTACAAACGTGACTATTTAATTTAACATACAAAAGGACCCATAAAAACTTTCGAGGAAGGAAGAGAATGTATGGTCAAAGCACCAGGAAAGCATTACTACTTTGATTGCAGAGAACTAGGACAGGAAGAACACGAATGAAAACGGCTGGCTCCAGGTCATACCAAAAAGATAGCCTAAAGCTATAAATAAAGGTTGTCACAGATGAAAATAGCTACAGATCTACTATTTCATCATTTGCCTTTATGTGTAGTTTAAAAGTTTCAACAATAAATAGATGCAGCTGAACAAACTCTAGTTCACTGGTCTGTGGTCTTGGGGTGGCCCTCAATACAAGGGATAGGCTATCAGAAAGGTTCTGGACAGCCCGGCCTCTTGTCTGCCAGTCATGTATAGGAGCTGTAGTTCACCTTCTGTTTTCTTTTTATTTTAAGGTCCACATTTCAAGCATAGTGTTCGCTGTCAAGAGTTTCCTGGCATTAAAGAGATGGGCAGGAATCGTAACTGCCTCCTCCAGATCATCCACTATTGCATCATTTGAAATCAAAGCCTTCTAAAGACAGCGACTTGTAAAATTCAAGTCAGGTAAAATGGCAGCAGCAGCGGCAGCGGCCGCCGTGGGTGCTGCTACAACCGCCGGAGCGGCCTCAACTTCAAGCGCCAGAGAGCGCGCTCTCTCCGCAGCCGCCAAGTGCTGAAAGGCGCAGTCCGTACATCAACAGGTCTAGCGCGCCCGCCCCAAGGTGCTCAGACCCGGGCGCGCGGCGACGGAAGGAAGTAGCTAATTATTTAAATACAGTCGAGAGCACCGGAGGCCGGACTCGCATCTCAAAGCTCCTTCCCTCCGTCAACTACGGACACTGGGGACCTGCTTGGGAAGCGCCCGGGCCCGGCGCCGGGGAGGGAGAAGCCCCACAGCCCGGGCTGCCGCTCTGCCCTCCAGCCCTCCAGCCTCTCAGCAGTCCGGCCCGGCCCTGCCGTCCGGGAAGATACCCCTCGACTCCTTCTCCCTCCGCTGTCCCCCTCTTTTCACAGATCGTGAACCTGTTGGTCCTGCCACCAGGAAACTTCCAAAGATGGTGAGATTCTCATATCGGGAGACGATTCCATAAAACCCCGGAGGGCCAGAGCTGGGACTTCAGGGTCAGACCTCGTAAAGCCCAGGAGTCCCTGGAGAGACTCTGAACAGCTCCGAGCTGCGGTCGTCGGGTCCCGCTCGCTCGCACCCGCCGGGCGCGGGGTCCTCCAAGCCCACGACCCCCCGGGGCTGGCGCCCCGACCTTGGCAGCCTCCCCGCTCGGCGCGCCGCAGGGCCCCTCCGCGCTCCAGCCGGGACAGACCTGCCAAGGCCGGGTACCCCCACCCGTAGCCTGTCCCAGGCAGGGGACCACGGGGGCGGGACCTCGGCCGCCCCAGCCGAGCTCTCTCATCCCTCCCGGACTCCCGTCCCGGGCCCCAGGGGACGTGCCCGCACGCCCCATCAGATAGTACCTCGTCGGCTTCCAGCTCCGCTCGGCTGCCTACGAGCGCCATATTCCTCCTCCGGCCGCTGCCGCCCCGAAACCGAGCGGGGAACTCAGAAACGACTCCGTTGCCTCCGCCGCGGGCTCAGCCCAGCGCTAGTGAGGGACGAAAAAGTCCGCCCCGCGCTCCCGCCGGGTCCCGGGCGGGGCTCGAGCGCGGCTCAGCGAGCGCTTTCCCCGCCCCCCGCGTGGGCGGACCCGCCGAGCATCCATTTCCCGAGCGGTCGCCGGGCGCCCCGCCCCCCGCTGGCCCCGCCCCGGTTGCCCTGCCCCTCTGGCCTGGCCCCGCCCCCCACGCGCTCCCGCGGGAGCAGCCAACCAGGTTCCCGAAACGCGCCTCCGCCCCCAGCCGGCGACCCCCCTAACGCGGGCGGAGTCGCCTTGCAGATGGAGTCTTGGAGGGACTAGGCCTGGCCCCCGCTCTGGGGAGGTTCTCCAAGGTTACCGCTGCCTGTGCTCTGCGGAGACTGGAGCGCGCCTAGAACCCCGAGAGTGCCAAGTTGATGAGGCCAAGGTCAAAGCTGCGCTCCCATCCACCTGATCCTTGGTCCGGTGCCGGGCCATTTCCCTCGCCAGGTGGGAAGCGCATCTCGCAGATGGTGTGGCCAGAGGGCAGCCTTGGGTCATGGTCACCTAGAGGCCTCTGACACGCCACCTGCCCAGACAGTAGGTTGAGAGCATCGTCTTCAGATACAGGGATGCTGTGTTTGCTCATATGTATGTTTATAAATAGAAAAACCACAGGACAGAGATTTATACAACTTAGAGCTCCTCTACCTCCCCCACCCGGTCCCGTTTATCCTCTCCATAGCATCCTGCACTGACCCCTTTGTAGCTCCAAACATGTGTATAATTTGTGCTTGAACTATAAACTCCATGAGGGTAGGATGGTGTCTGTCTGCTTCAAGGTTGCATCCCCAGCACCTAGAACAGTACCTTGCACATAACAAGTGCTCCACATATATTTGCTGGCTGAGTTCAGAAATTGAATCTTCCTTTTGACATGTAAAACAATTGAACTATTTAACTGGAAAATTAAAAGCTACATTTTTAAGAATTTGGGGGGAGGTCAGCTTTATTTTACATGCAAAAAAATTCACCAAGTTTAAGTGTGTAAATTCAATGACAAGTATTTACAAAACACTATCTTAATCATAATATAGAATATTCCAAAAAGTTCCCTGTGACCCTTTGCTGTCAATTTCCTACGCCCACTCCCTGGGCTCTGGAAACTACTAATCTGCTTTCTATTGCCATCATTTTGCCTTTTCTAGAATTTCACAGAAATCGAATCATAGAGCATGTGATCTTTTATGTCTGGCTCACGAAAGGCTATTTAATACTCATCCAGTGATCATTATTAAAATAGCTGTTATTGAGTTCTGACTATATGCTAGGACTATGCTGAATCCCTTTAATATATTATCTCATTTATTCTTCATAACCCCATAAAATAAGGTAGTATTATCTTTCAGATAAATAAACTGAGGCTCAGAGAGTTTAAGTAGCTTGCCTGAGACCACACAGCTATTAAGTAAGAAGGAATGCTAAAATCTGAATCCCAGCAGTCTGATCTAGGGCCTGGCGGATAACCATTGCTCTGTACTGCCTTCAGCCACCCTCCCTCCCTTTTTCCCTTTTTGTTTCAGTAGAGCAGCTGCCTGTACATGTCCATTACACACATTTGCAGTAAGTCACCTTTGCATCCTTGATACATGCTCTACAATTTTAATGAATCACTATGTACCTTTATAATAGAAAAATAAAACGGTTTCTACCCCCAAAACCACAAAACAATGGGTTAGGTTGTGGTGATGGTTACTCAACTCTCTGAATTTACTAAAAATAATTGAACTGTATACTTACAATGGTTGAACTTTATGATTATGTATATTATATCTTAATAAAGCTGTTTTTAAAAACTGGTTAACATATTCTTTGGATATTTAGAATCAGATGGACTAGAAGGGACCTAGATGTCATTTAATTTCAATAACCCTAAAAGTTTCCACTCTTTCCCCCACCCCCCACCCCACTCCTACCTCCTCCTATTTATGTTTCACTTTTTGAGGTTTGATTTCCTGTCTGGGTCCAGATTCTACTCTGTATTACTCACACATGATTCTGTTTTTTAAAGTTCATCGGTTCCTAAATTAATACCACATTTTTTTGACATAAAACCATCTTGTTAGTGGCTTCTTCTTATCCCAAATGTTTTGTTATTCTGTCTTATGAATTTCAACTCTTCAAATTTTAGAACTTGGCTCTAACTAGTGACATGATTATGTTATAATGAGAATCAAGTCTAATTTTTCAAAAGTCTATACTTATTGATGAAATTTGATGGGATTTTTTGCTAATTTTTTATATGAAGAATCTAATCTAAAACGCTTTATGTTTTAAATTCATGTCACAGGATGAACACCACTTATGTTTCAATTATAAATACCGAATGAATAAATGTGTTCTGGCCACTGGAACATCTAATCAAATTTGCTTTGCTCCAGAAAGATGTCAGCTTTCTTTTCCTACACGTGTGATTTTACAAGATCATGAATCACAAATATAAAACAGCTTTTTTCAAAGAGAAATTAGAATTTGTTTTCATAACAGAATTCCCCCTTGCCAGTTCACTGATAACATTATACTCTAACAGTCAAGTGAGATTACTCAGATTTTCCATTTCCCAGAAGCAACTAGCATAGAGACTAAGCAAGAGGATGTGTGAATTGGTTCATTTTGAAGCCACACCTACTAGGAGCTGTTTGGGTTTCAAAATAAATCTAATGTTGCACACAATCTAATCTTTAATGTTCCTGAACTGTTACCCTTAGCTGATGTAGAGTTTTTTGCTGATGCTTGATTTAAATAAAAATTGAATCTTCATGATTTGTTTAGTACGAGAAGCTCAAATCCATGAAATAAGTGCTCATTGTAACTCGTGTTTGTCAATGGCTTTGTCTCACATTCATGTTTAGCTCCTCAAGGAAAACTTCCCCTTCAAAACAACTCCTCCCTCTCAGCCAGGCTCTGTCACAACCTCCTGCTGTATTCAGAGCACTCATCATTACCTGGAACTCTCGTTCGTTTATTTGTTGATGGTCTGTGTCCCGCAACAACAGCACGTGCACACACACACACACACACACACACACACACACTGTAATATAAGCTCCAGGAGTGGAGGAACCTTGTGTTTTGTGTCTATAACAAAAACGCCGGTGCCCAACACATGATAAGTAATAAATGGCTATTGAATGAATGCATGAAAGTATGAAAAGCTCATAGTATGTTAAGCATTATTGTTTAGACCTAGAAATGCCAATGTTTTAGCATAATCCAGTAATAATGAGGGAGATTTAAAGAATGTAAATTACATGTAGTCTAAAATGTAAATACTGTTTTCTAGGGTAATGTGGCAGGCATGATGACTATCTTTAATACCTACTCATTTTTTCAAAATTATATAAGCGCTAAGCACTTAGAAGTCCCTCAGTGATCTAAAGAGAAATATCCACGTCCCTAGCAGAGGCTTCCATATTAGGGGGAAAAAAAACCTCATCCCTTAATGGAGGCTGAAATCTTCCCTTCAGAATATCCCTGTCCCAGGGACTGGGAGCTGGGTAAACATCAATTTTGCTCTACCTAACAGTTGTTTATTCACTTTTTTCATATATATAAAATCTTTCCAGTTGCTTTCCTATTTATTTTCACAACATCTTTTTAGAGTAACACTGTTTTTTCAGATGAGGAAAGTGAGACCCAAAGAAGAAAGAGAGCAACAACACAAAGAGTAACTTTGCCAACATGCAATCTCAGGGCAGAGCACTGAAGATTTAAAAACAAGACCAATACGAATAAATAGGTTATCTATGGCAGAGGCAGCTCATTATCACCCCCTGTTCATTCTCCCCTAGCTTCATTAGTAAGATAACCTAATTTTATAAAGAGCAGCATACTGCCTAGCTAAAAGACTAATTTCAAAGGACTCTTGCATAATTAGGAATGGCTGGTGTAACTGAATTCTGGCCAGTGAAATATATTTCACTTCTAGGAAATACATTGGAAGGGAAATAACTCAACTGGGGGCATGTGCCCCTTTCCCCTTTTGCCCTTCCTCCTTCCCACTGCCTAAAACGTGGTGATTGTAGCTGCTGCAGCCCTCTTGGACCATGAGGTAATACCTTGAGAATAGAAGCCTTAAGCTAGAAGAGTAGAACAAAGGCAAATGAAGTCTGGATTCCTAATATCTGTGGTGCTCCCACAAAATACTTGAAGTACCAACCTCCAGATTTCTATTACATGTTATTAGATATTCTGGGTTCTCATACACCCCGCCCCCACTCACTCGAGCAAAATCATTTTAGAACTTCTGATCAATGTTGGACCAGAACAAACAGCTGACTTGGAACAACTATGCAACTACGAGCATACCTCATATTATTGCACTTTGCTTTATTGTGCTTTACAGATACTGTGTTTTTTACAGATTGAAGGTTTGTGTCAACACTGTGTTGAATGAGTCTACCTGTGCCATTTCTTCAACAGCATGTGCTCACTTCATGTCTCTGTCTCATATTTTGATAATTCTCACAACATTTCAAACTTTCTCATTATTATTATATCTATTATGGTAATGATCAGTGATCTTTGATGTTACCATTGTATTTGTTTTGGGGTGCCATGAACCATTCCCATATTAGACAGTGAACTTGGTTGACAAATGTTATGTGTGTTCTGACTGCTCCACAGACAGAAAATTCCCCCATCTCTCTCTCTCTCTTTGGGCCTTCCTATTCCCTGACACAACAATATTGAAATTAGGCCAATTAATAACCCTGCAATGGCCTCTAAGTGTTCGAGTGAAAGGAAGAGTCACTGACCAGGTGCAGTGGCTCACGCTTGTAATCCCAGCACTTTGGGAGGCTAAGGCAGGAGGATCGATTGAGGACAGGAATTTGAAGGAAGCCTGGGCAACATAGTGAGACCCCCATCTATATATAAAAAATTTAAATAGCCAGGTGTGATGGTGCACACCTATACTCTCAGCTGCTTGGGAGGCTGAGGCAGGAGGATGACTTGAACCCAGAAGTTCGAGGTTGCAGTTAGTTATGATTGTGCCATTGCACTCCAGCCTGGGTGACCGAGACCATGTCTCTAAAAAAAAAAAAATAAGAAGAAGAAGTAGAAGCAGAGAAAATGAAAGAAGTAGGGCCTTTGGGGAAATGATTAAATCATGAGGGTTCTGTTCTTATGAATGTAAAAGAAATTGAAGGGAGCTGCCATTCCCCTTCTACCATTAGAGGATGCAGCAAGAGGAGCCATCTATAAAGCAGAGGGCGAGAATTCACCAGACATGAAACCTTTTAGCACCTTGAACTTGGACTTCCCAGCCTTCAGAACTGTGAGAAGTAAATTTCTATTATGTATAGATTACCCAGTGTAGGGTATTTTGTCCCTTATGGTCTTAAGGAACTAAAACATGTTACTATTTAGCACACATGGCCTAACATTAACATTTGGTCTACATGAAAGCTGTGACAATTTTTTCCTTGATATTTTTCCAACAATAAGAAAAACAATCTTTAAGTGATAAGAATATATCTTCTTTTCTGTGACTCAACAAAACCACTTTATTTTAGTTTCATAAATTTGTATTTTGTCCCATTGACTATTGTGGAAAAAAGATAGGTTCTCACTACTCCAAGCCACAGCCTGACTCCTACACAGATATCACACCACCCGTATTAAAGCCTCATCTCCTCTCACCTTGAGGCCTGGGTTCGTTTGTTTGTTGATACAGGACCTTACTCTGTTACCCCAGTCGGAGTACTGTGGCACAATCATAACTCACTGCAGCCTTGAACTCCTGGGCTCAAGTGATCCTCCTACCTCAGCCTCCTGAGTAGCTGGGACTACAGGTGCACACCACCACAGCCGGCTAATTTTTCTTTTTTTTTTGTAGAGACAGGGTCTTACTATGTTGCCCAAGCTGGCCTGAAACTCCTGCCTTAGCCTTCCAAAATGCTGGGGTTACAGGCATGAGCCACTGTGCCGAGCTGAGACCTGGGTTTTTGACCTTGAATGGTCCACTTTAATTTTTTTACCTGTGTGTGTGTGTGTGTGTGTGTGTGTGTGTGTGTGTAATACAGAGTGAGACGTTAGAGTTTATAAACTACCATATCTAAAAGACCACAATTGTGGAATTCTAGAGATTGAACTGAAGCAAGATCTCCTTGACCCACAGCTGTGATGGAGACTGGGATGTGGTGACTGGAAGTAGCCAAGAAGATGGTTTTACATGTTCCCAAAATAGTAGGTCTCTTAAGTAATTGTTCCAAAATATTATACTAGCTAATGTGCTAGGGAGAGAAAGAATTTTAAGGTAAAACAATTTATGACAGTCTATATACGTTATACTGTGTATACACATTCACCTCTTTTTGAAGTTTCTAGATGACTCGAAATTCCCTATTGGTTTCCCAGCAGAGAGCTCTCTCTGTAAACATATTTAAATGGTGGAAAGTAGGCTCCAGGCTCATGGGCCTCAGATGTAGTCTGAGAGCCTCTGACCTGGCTAAGCAGTTCTGCCTGGGCTCAGAGGCAGGAAAGTGTTATTTCTGTATGCATTAACTGTTTTCTTATCTCTTGAGCACTTTCACAACAACCCTATGAAATATAAAGGGCTTACATCTTCCAGATGATGAAACTGAGGCTCTGAGACATTAGATGACTTGCCCAAAGTCATTACTCAGTGAGGATAAACTACATGTTAAGGGCCTCTTCTCAAGGTTATTTCAGGAAGGATATAACCATGGTCTGGAGATCATTTTTTTGGAGAGATTAGGAAAGGCATAAATACTCCAAAAGCTGTCTAGTACAACAAACATACTCTAGAAGCTACCCTACCCCTACCACTCACCCCCCACCATAATTCTGTTTATTTTGTTATTATCAGGCAATTCCAAGACCTTTAGAAACACAGACCCTTGGTAGACTTAAAATGTATTTTTATGTCACTGCTCATGCACAGGGAATCTAATAAAGTCATAGATTTTAGACTGTGAATAACGTTGAAATAATTCCAGAAAAAGTTCATCAAATACCAAAGGGTTCTTTGGAAGAAAAAGATAAAAAGTGTTTAGTCTCTGCAAAAAGGATAAGACCTCTATATTAAAGAGAAGAAACATCTCAAATCAATAACCTAACATTATGCCATAAGAAGCTAGAACAAGAACAAACTCAACTCAAAACTAGCAGAAAGAAGCAAATTAGCACAGCGACAAATGAAATAGAGAATAAAGAAAGATTAAATATCAACAAAACCAAGAGTTGATTCTTTGAAAAGATCAACAAAAGTGACAAACCTCTAGTCTAAGAAAAAAAAGAGAAACAATTCAAATTACTAAAATCAGAAACAAAAGTGGGAATATTACTAATGACCTTATAGAAATAAAAAGGACTACAAAAGAATACCATTAAAAATGGTATACCAGGCCGGGCGCAGTGGCTCACGCCTGTAATCCTAGCACTCTGGGAGGCCGAGGCGGGTGGATCGTTTGAGCTCAGGAGTTCAAGACCAGCCTGAGCAAGAGCGAGACCTCGTCTCTACTAAAAATAGCAAGAAATTATATGGACAACTAAAAATATATATACAAAAAATTAGCCGGTCATGGTGGCGTATGCCTGTAGACCCCACTAGTTGGGAGGCTGAGGCAGGAGGATTGCTTGAGCCCAGGAGTTTGAGGTTGCTGTGAGCTAGGCTGATGCCACGGCACTCTAGCCCAGGCAACAGAGTGAGACTCTGTCTCAAAAAAAAAAAAAATAAAAAGAAAGAAAGAAAAGAAAAGAAAAATAAGTGTTGATAAGGATATAGAAAAATTGGAGCCCTCATACATTGCTAGTGGGGATGTAAAATGATGTGGCCACTGTGAAAAACAGTTTAATGGTTTTTCTATAAATTAAACCTAGAATTACCGTATGGCTCAGCAATTCTACTCGTAGGTATATATCCAAAAGAATTGAAAACAGATATTCAAACAAATACTTGTACATGAATGTTAATAGCAGCACTATTCCCAAAAGCCAAAATATCCTTCAACAGATGAATGAATAAATAAATGTGATATATTCATGTAATGGAATATTCTTCAGCCATAAAATGGAATTGATACATGCTACAACCTGGATGAACTTGAAAAACATGATGTTAAGTAAAAGTCACATATTGCATAATTCCATTTATATTAAGTATCCAGAACAGATAAATCTATAAAGGCAGAAAGCAGATTAGTGGTTGCCTGGGCTGGGGGTGAGGGAGAATAGGGAATGACTACTTAATCAGTACAGAGTCTCTTTTGGAGGTGATGAAATTGTTTTGGAATTAGATAAAAAGAGATGGTTGCACAACATTATGAAGGTACTAAATGCACTGAACTGTAAAATTTTAAATAGTTCATTTTATGTTATATGAATTCCATAACAATTTTTAAAAGAAAACAGGAGGTGATTCTGTATTTTCAGAAAAGCAACTGTGTTAAACTGTAACAAGAATATAGGACTTCATAGAACTTCCATGCTTTCAAAAAACGTTTGCCTACATGTACAAAAAAATGACTCAATTCATTCATTTAGCACCTGTTCTGTGGGCTGATATTCAGCTCAAATCACTGTTACGGATTACGCTGGTATTGACATGCAGGGGTGTTCCTCACTGGCTGGGCATCTATTTTGATAGCCACGCCTTACTGGTTGTCAAATACTTGTGATACCAGCCCTGCCACGCTGCGTCTGGGCACTGGGGATATAGCAATGAACAAATCAGACAAAATTCACGGCCGTTGCAAAATTTACATGCCAGTAGGGGAGAGACAAAAGAAACAGAATGAAAAAGTAATTATAGTATGTAAGATACAGATAAATGCTAAGGAGAAAAACAATGTAGAAAAGGGGATAAGAGGTGTTGAAAATTATACTTCTAGTCTTGGCTAAGGAGCTCCTAGGATGCCAACTCTGCTGCAAGTAACAACCATAAACTCTGCACCCCCAACCTCTCAAAAAAGACCATAAGCAACCTGAAGGTGCTGGAGAGAGACCCAAAAAAGCAGATTCTAAACGGGGTGGGGAGCTTTAGAATGAGGGCAGACCCCATTTTGCACCAAGGCTAAGGATCAAACATGTGCAGTTTTACTACTTCAAAAAACCCAAGGACAGAATTCAGGGCAACCTCAGCAGCTGGAAACTGAGAAGAGAAATCCAAGAAAGGGAAGAGGTCGGAAGGAGGGACTCCAACCTCTCGGTATAAATTCTTGACCAAACCTCTGGCTGATCCCATGCACATGTGAAGCCAACTCCAAGCTGCCCAGCTAAGGTTCAAAGAACTGAACTGAAATTTAAGCTGCCACTCACTGCAGAGGGAAACAGTGTTTACTGTTTGTATTCAGCCAAGTTAGCCAACTGATTAAAAAAAAAAATCAATACTATTTGGAGAATCTAAAAGATTCCAACTCAAACTCCAGTGTGTTAAAGGTTATCTTCCTACCTACTGCACTTTACCTCTTTACAATCTATTTAAGTAATCTCTTTTCAAGTTTTGTTGGGTGGAAATGAGAAAATTAGCGTATCTTCCTGGCAAACAGTTTGGCAACCAAGATTAAGAGTTTAAAATTTTGCACCTCTTTTGATCTCATAATTCTTCTCTGGGATCTTGGCTTTTAGAGATAAGCAGTGAAGGGTGCAAAGATATATGTGAAAACCGTAGACCAGGAAAAATTTCCTTTTTCTCTCTATTCATCCTTGGTTCTGTGGCTGCGGCCCTATGAAATTAGACTGACAGATGAACAAGAAGAAAACAAGTTTATTGACATATGCTTCGAGCATTCACATGAGAGCTCTCAGTGATGAGTAACTCAAAAGGGTGATTAGAACTTGGGCCTATATAGCATCCTAAAAAAGAGCAACAGATTTTTAGAGAAGTGATAAGACAAAGGAAAAGGACTTTGAGTAACCTTGGAACCTTACCTTTATGGAAAGGTAAATATATGGCAGAACTAATAGAAGATAAGGGCTAGTTAGTAAAGTTTATGATGTAGATTTTCTGGTGCCATCTCTGGGCTAAGGGTCAAGAGTTATCTCCAGTGATTAACTTTTGTCCTGGAGGGTGGGTGGGGGGACACCTTTACAAATTTATGTCTTGCTCTTAGGCAAATAGGGGGAGCATAGAGAGTTTTTCTTGTATCTGTAGCTTCTCAATTGCCTTCAGCTCAAAATAATCCTCATGCCAAAGTGGTATATTTTGGTGTTGCATATTCTGTTACTCTTCAAAAGTTTTTAATCATAGTACTGTTTTTAAATTTTTTTTTCTGATAGGGATGGGGTCTTGCTGTGTTGCCCAGGCTGGAGTGCTGTGGCTATTCACAGGTGCAATCATAGCATACTACAGCCTTGGCCTCAAGTGATTCTCTCATCTCAGCCTCCTAAGAACAGGCCTGCGTCATGGCAACTGGCTTATTTTAAAATTGCATATTAAGTATTAGATAGACAAAGATTAAAAAAAGTTTGACGAAGTGCTATGTTAGAAAGGGTTATTATTGGTATTGAGATTTTCATTGCTGTAACTCTAGTAAGGACAATTTGGCAATAATCTACCAAAATTACAAATTCCCAGTAATCCCATATGTGGTCATTTGTCCTACAAATATATTCGTGTCTGTATGTGAAACTACCTATGTACAAGGTTACTCACTGTGGTGATTGTTAGGTCTGGAGCCTCATGTGTAGTAAAATGTTTATTTTGAGCATCTGGGTGCAGATGCAGGGAGGGGAAAGCCTTGGGTTTTATAGAGGGTTTGGGGTGGAGGAGGGGAAGAGCCAGTGAGTAACACCTGCAGAGATAGAGCAGGTAGCTTTGGTTCTTATCAGGAGAGAGAGGGAGGGAAAAACTTCATCCTTCTCAGGGGTGATAGGAATGCATTTGCTGCAGCTGTCTGTGGTCAATGTTAGATTTATAACCTTGGACTCTCCAGACTCCTGCGGCTTTTGTTTCACAGGAGTTATGATATTTTTCGGGTTCCCACCTGAAACAAACCTAACAGTAACTATTTGTAATAATGCAAATTTGGGAATTTTACAGTGGAGTGTTATTCAGCCTTAAAAGAATCAAAGTAAGGAATCTCTTTACTGACATTGAATCATCACCAAGATATACTGTTAAGTGAAATAAGCTAGACACAGAACAGTGTTGATTGTTCCTCAAAATTCTTTCCCCCTTCCTCCAAAATTTTTGGTCGGATATATGGCCGTCAGAAATAGACTGCATTTCCCAGTGTCCATTGCAGCCAGGACTGGCTACGTGGTTGAGGTCTTCTCAGTGAGATGTGAGCAAGACGCTTACGTGGCAGCTTTCAGGTCACTTTCTTACAGATAAGAATTATGTGCCCTTTGCCCCTCCTCTGCTTTGGTCACATCCCTCACTGGATACACTCCATCCTGGTGCCTGGAAAGTGGTTCTCTCTTCTTGATTCATAATTGAGCTGGAAGGAATCTGTGTCCTTCTTGGAGCTAAAACATTTAACAACTCTTGGAATTTTACAGGAGAGTAATATAAACTTCCATCTTGTTTAAACATTGTTATTTTAGGCCTCAGTTACTGAAGCTGAACCTAATCCTCTTGTACAGTATAAATTTTACCAGCCTCTTACTATAGCTGGCTAAATTGCCCTTCAGAAAGACTGCAGCAATTTGCACTGCAATGAGTAATGCATGAATAGATATAGAGCTCTTTTTGATGCACTGTGCTACGTCCTGGATACCAGATGCCAACTGCCTGCTGGATCCAGAGACAGGTAAAAGGATCCATAAATGTGACCGGGATGCCAGGACAGGCAGAGGCACCAGTACCAGCAAGCAGCTTCAGAGGTCAAGGCTGCTCTTGCTCATACTGACTGTACATAAGCGGATTCCCTTTCTCCTCTCACTCCTTCCCTGCAGGTGCCAGAGGTCTGTTTTCTTCTATTTTGAGTCCCCTATGATGCCTGACCCAGACCTGTTTCCTTAGTGGGAATTTGGGTGCCTACCTATTGAAGGAGTGAAGGGTATGCCATCCCAAAATATACTGAATTGGTATATTGATTGTTGAGTTGAAAACAGCGGAGAAAGTGTAGTTTCAGAAAGGGCTAGCTGACCTGTCTTCCTGCATGATGTAAGCCATAAAGATTCCCCTCGGAGGGGCACCATTCCTGAGCCAGTGTGAGAAAATATCAGCAGACACTGGGAATTGGGGGCTGCAATGGACCTGAATGAATAAACATCCCGAAGTAACACTTATTTGCCTCTAGCTTCACACCCCTATATATCTCCTAGTGACTCCCCTAGAATTTACTGTCCCTAGCCAATCCCATTTGTCCTGTCATTTCTTCACAGATTTATCATTCTTTATCTAAGTCTAAAAGTATCTTGCTCTGGCCACTTTGCTGCATTTTACTCTCTTGTGAAGATCCCTATGTATATATAAAATGAATAAAAACTGTATGCTTTTCTCTTGTTAATCAGCCTGTGTGACAATTTGGTTTCTAGATCCGGCCAAAGAGACCAAACCACATAGAGCTAAGTGGGGGTGGAGGTGATCTTGCCCTCCCCTGTACCATCACTCAGAGAAGGAAAGAGCTGCAGCCCTCACTGAGTGTCTGCCCCCGGCCTGCTGAGGAATGGCACTGGCCAGCAGGGTGGCACTCACTGATCCATAGTCATGTAAAAAAAAGAAAGAAAGAAAGAAAAAAACCAAGTTGGGGGCCAGGCACAGTGGCTCAGGCTTGTAATCCCAGTGGTGTGGGAGGCTGAGGTGGGAGGATCTCTTGAGGCCAGGAGTTCAAGACCCCCCTGGGCAACATAGTGAGACCCTGTTTCTACAAAAATAAAAAATTAGCCAGGTATGATGATATGCACCTGTAGTCACAGCTACTGAAGACGCTGAGGTGGGAGGGTGTCTTGAGCCCAGGAGTTCGAGGTTACAATGAGCTGTGATCGTGGGTACCACTGCACTCCAGCCTGAGCAACAAAAGGAGACCCTGTCTCAAAAAAAAAAAAAAAAAAAGAGACAATTTTAAAAAGTGCAAATATATTGAGGACTGAAACTAACTAACACCACCCCCCGCCCACACACACATACACAGCTCACTATCTGCATTAACATGACTTTACTATTTATTCCATTACCTTCATTGCTACAACTCTATTATTTCAGGAGACTCTTGCCCTAGATTCTTCATTGAGGATCTATAGGAAAGACACATTCACTCTCCAATAGCCTCTACAGACAGTTTACGCCCTGACCCTTTCACTCCCCTGTCCCTCAAATGCTCTCCTTGCTGTTTCCACCTACCCTAAACAATTTACATCATGATCCCTACCCAGTTCTCATCAAGTGCCCACAGTGAAATTCCCACCCGAAACCAAGCTTCCATTCTCAATTCCCACCTTGCCTTCCCCCTTCCAAGACACCACCAAAGTTCTCTCTGGGGTATGCTCTCTCACCACGATAAGCAATAAACTCAGCTGTGTCTCATCAACAGAGGGTGCTGGTGATGTTTGGGAAGCCGGCATTCAACAATAGCAAACCAAGAATTTGGATGCCTGCTCATCACAAGGAAGAGGGCAGCGCTTTGTCTGGCAACCCCTCAGGGCTGCGCATGGCACTGGCCAGCAGGGTGGGGCTCACTGATCCACAGTCATGATGATACAGCGAATAAGCCGGAAATGATAAGATACAAACAGGAAGCAATTCAATTCTCTCTCCTACTGCCCCTTCCAGTCCGGCTATTTTCTGCTCCTGCATGGAATCTTGGGCAGGTTCCCTAGATTTTCACATCACTCAGGGATATTCTAGAGTCTAGCCAAGCCTAATAATCATAAAACTCCAAATGTCATTCGATTTAAAGCTTCCTTCCACGCCAGTTCAAGCTTCTACAGTGGGGAAAGAGAAGACAGCCTGTTTCCTCTCTCTCACTCTTCCTCCCCACAGCTGCCACTAGTAATAATTTCGGGACCCTCAAGGATTGGAACAACAAAGGTAAAAGGCACAAAAGCTTACTTGGCTAGTACAGGTGCCCTCCAGGTATAGCAGATCACAAATGCTGGTCTCTCCTCTCACAGGCGGCCTTTGTGGATTCTTTGGAGATGGGTTTTCAATATCCCTCACCCCCAATGCTTCCCACAAAAGATGCTTCTATGTGGAGTGGGGGGATTCTTAGCCTCTCAGGAGTTCCTGGAGAGTGTCCAAGGATCCTACTGAAGACAACCTACAGGTATCTCTTTTCTGTGAGGACCTCATCTAATGGAGTCTGAGAAGCACACATTTGTCCCTGAGGTGTGAGGAGGCATAGCTTGCATCCGACAAAGATCCCTTCCTGCTAAGTCCCCAGCCAGCCCCTCCATCAGCCTTGACTTAGACCTCCCCCAGCACAGGCAGACACCATTCCTATGCCCCAAGCTCCAGTTGTGTGTATCAGGCTTTCTGGGTGGTTTTATTGAAAACCCCTTTGCTTGAGTAGAAGAGAAGAAACATCCCCCTCTTGTGTTCTCCCAGAGTTGGTGGGGAGCAAGGGGAGGGGGACAGGATTGCACAGGACCCTAATAACTTTCTCTCCCCAAATCTCATTACTTCAATGACCCCCAATGAATTCTTAGCCTTCTCTTGCATTATCTCAAAGTGGATAATAGGCCAAGGGCACAAAGTGAATTTGGAAATTCACTCCTTTTGCGTGTTCAACACAGATGGTCTAGTGAAGTCCCTGCTTTACTATGTAAGAATGAGGATGAGCGTCCTTGGCACCCATTATTTTATTTCAGGCCTTTGGGGCTTCCAAAACCTAGAAGCAACAGAAAGTAGAACATTCAGCATTTTTTAAGGTATATATTACTTGTGTATGTAGAGAATATTTCTGGAATGATATTATAAGAAACAGAAACACCGTTTGCCTCCAGGGAGAGAAATTGTCTGTTGGAGAACACAAGAGTAGATGGAAGAATTTTCAGAATACACAAATACACTAAAGAGGTACTCTGCAAAAATATGTCTGGTGTTTTCCTGTAGACTGCCTTTTACTTTTAAATACCCACATTTCCTAGAACATACATATTTCTCAATTTTTTTCTCAGCCAATATTAAGGAAAACTTTACATTTATATTCCCAAAACACTTTTCAGGAAAAGTATTGAGTTATATTTCAAATACAATTGGTAGAATATCAGAATCTCACATATATTGTCTTGAAAAGTACACCAAATGTCAACAACAGGGTTCTGCCTCAAAAATGTTGCTGGTACTAAGAGAGTAATGGCCCCCTGCAAAACAACTATTGTTTACAACCACATTAATTGCTTGGTGGCATGGAGCATTTTCTAACCTAACAGATTGTTTAACTGTGTTTTAGGAAATTGTTAGGAAGCTTGGGGTTTATGTTTAATGCATTGTCATTTGTCTTACTTAACATATTAAATATATTAAAATAGATCATTGTTTCATAAGCCTGTCTTAAGAGTATCAGACCCTTTGTAACTTTTTTCTTAATTAAAAAAATCTTTTTTAAGACTAGTCAAGTTCAGTAGTGAAAGAGGGGAGAGTAGAACAAAGAATTCAATCTATAACTGTGAACAATCAATTGAGATAACTCATTACCAACCAGACGCTTTGTAACTTATATTTGACTTGCCATCTAGTAATGATTGGTGCCAGACTCTAAAGTTGTAAAAGAGATATAAGTTGCAAACAATATCTGTCCAGTGGAAAAGGTTTCCAGCTGGGTGCAGTAGTGCATGCCTATAATCCTAGCATTCTAGGAGGCTGAGGTGGGAGGATCTCTTGAGGCCAGGAGTTTGAGACCAGCCTGAACAAGAAGAGCAAGACCCACCCCCCCCCCACATCTCCACAAAAAATAGAAAAATTAGCTGGGTGTGGTGATTTGGGATTTGGGAGCCCTCTTTAAGCAAAAGAGGAATTGGGGGTACAAAATTAAGAATACCAAATTAGGTATGAAAATGAATATTCATAGTGAGAAAATAAATCACTACAAACTACCAAAGGCTTGGAGATTCAGGTCCCTTTCTTCTTATATCTCTTTAGTCTATTTATTTTTTTATTTTTTGAGACAGGGTCTCACTCTGTCACCTGGGCTAGAGTGCAGTGGCGTCATCATAGCTCACTGCAACCTCAAACTTGTGGGCTCAAGAGATCCTCTTGCCTCAGCCTGCCTGAGTAGCTAGGACCACAAGTATGTGCTGCTACACCCAGTTAATTTAAAAAATTTTTTTGTAGAGACGGGGTCTCGCTATGTTGCTCAGGCTGGTCTCAAACTCCTGGCCTCCAGTGCTCCTCCTGCCTCAGCCTTCCAAAGTGCTAGGATTACAGATGTGATCCTCTAGGCAATTTATCACATGCTTTCATATAAATACATTCTGGTTACAGTCTGGCTTCTCCTCCCACTTAGGTCACCTTTCAACTCCCTATAACTCCCAGCACCCACAGAAGCCCGAGCAAGTGAGGGACCAGGAAGTTTGAACCTCATTAAGGTCATGTGTTAATTTTAATCTGCCTCTGAGCATACACACCTTGTAAACTCTCAGAAGAAAGTACAAAGTACCAAGGGCATTTGAGGATGACATGGCTTCATTTGAATCAGAAAAGACTTCCTAGAGGAGTTAACGTTTAACAAAGTTCAACAGGCTGGGCCTGGTGGCTCATACCCCAACCTCTGTTCTGAAACACTATCTTAATTGTTGTCTTTCCTATGACACATTTTCTTTCTTTTATGTTTTAGATTCACTTTTTCCAACTGGTTTATAATATTTTCAGTTTAATGTCCATTCCTAAAGGCCAAGAGATTAAAATTAAACACTAGAGCTCATTAACATCTGGGTCAAAAAAAATGTACATGTCTGTCCAGAAAGTATGCAGCCATTATTAATGTAACGAGAATAGTTTGCGAGACATCAATGTGACTTGGCAGCCAAGGAGAGTGGACTGGAATGCACATGAATGCACAATGACAACGTCACTGTACTAGTCAGTGGGGCGCTAGATGCCATTGCATGAGCATGTGTACTGTGCAGTCACCACATTCAAAATGACTGAGCGAGTAGAGCAACGACTCTGCATTAAATTTTGTGTTAAGCTTGAACATTCCTCCATGGAAACTATTCAGATGATTCAGAAGTCTTTCGGCACACTGTGCAACAAGTGCAGTGCAAATGAAAGTGTGGCACAAACGTTTCTAAGACGGTTGAGAACCTGTTGAAAGTGATCCATGTTCCGGAAGGCCTGCAACAAGCAGAACACCTGAGAATGCTGAACGTGTATGGGCTGCAATTGAAAAAGACCAGCCGCTGACAGTGCGAGAACTAGAGGCTGATCTGGGGATTCCAAAACCTACTGTGTCCGAGATTTTGATGCAAGATCTTGGCATGAAGCCTGTTGTGGCAAAATGTGTTTCATGGCTTCTGCTACCAGAGCAGAAGGAACATCCTGCTGCATTTGCTAATGACTTGCTTCAAACTGCTACCGGTGAACCAGATTTCCTCAAGAAGGTCATAACCAGAGATGAATCTTGGGTCTACGGCTGTGATCTGGCAATGAAGGCCCAGTCATCCCAATGGAACCACCTGGTGCTCCACGCCCCAAAGAAGGTGCAGCAATGTTGCAGCAAGTTCAAGACCCTGTTCACTGTATTTTGTGACTGGGAAGGTGTTGTCCATCACGAGCACACTCCTCCAGGCCAAACAATAAGGAGTACTACCTCAATGTTCTTGGCGGTTGAGAGATGCAATGCAAAGAAAACGGCCGCAGCTATGGGCAGCTAGTGATTGGCAGCTTCATCACAACAATGAGCGGGCTCTTGCATCACGTCTCATGCAGAGTGTTTTGGTGAAACATCAAATCACCCAAGTGACACAGCCCCCCTACAGCCCAGATTTGGTGCCCTGCAACTTCTGGCTTTTCCCAAAACTAAAATCACCTTTGAAAGGGAAGAGATTTCAGGCCCTCAATGAGATTCAGAAAAATATGACAAGGCAGCCAATGGCAATGCCAACAAAAGATTTTGCAGAGTGTTTTGAACAGTGGAAGAGACACTGGCAGAACTGTGTGAGGTCCCAAGGTGCCTACTTTGAAGGTGACTGGAGTGTCATTGTCCTATGTACAATGTTTCTCATATCTTCTTCAATAAATATCTCTATTTTTCATATTACATAGCCGGATACTTTCCGGACAAACCTCGTATGTCTAAAGGCAGAGTCCTAATTAGGTTGTGTTCTAACCTACAGACAAGAACACTCTTTCATAAAAGGGAGTTTGTGTTGCTGAATTCCAAGTTGTCATGGAGGCAGAGGTCTGAGTCCCTCTGATAGATGCTCTCTGTCCCGTTTGATTCCTTCCTCTTCATCCTCCTTCCTCCCCTAAACTATAGGATCCCGTACACACCTCCTCCAACCTCAATTCAAAAGTTGTCTTAACCCTTTTCTCGCTCCATGCTGTTTTCTCCCTGGATAATCTTATCCACTACCTTTGTAAATTGTCATCTGTAGGTGCAGGATTCTCAAGTCAACAGCTCCAACTCAGCTCCAAATCTGTGTTTCCTCCTGCCAGCTTAACATCTCCGTCCACACTTCTCATGGTGCGTCAAACCTCTCCCAAATTGCTAGAAAACTCAGTTATTGTTGACTAACCCCTCTCCCTCACTCCCACATTTGATGCGTCACTGAGTCCTATCATTGCACCTTTGCAATGCCTCTTCTCTCCATCCGCCCAGGATCTGGGCAAGTCAGCATCTCGTCATTTCTCACCTGACTTCCCAGCTGATCTCGCTGACTCTGCTCTCTTGCTCACCAAAGGATCCTTCTCATGGAGGAGGCAACATGGCACCGAGTAAGCAACCAGGTTCAAACCTAGGTTCAAATTGCATCTCCGCTCCCCTGCTTCATTACTCCTAGCAAGTCATTTAATCCAACTAAACCTTAATTTTTTCATGTAGAAAATGGGGGCAATTATAACTCATAAAGATGCAGTAAGGGGTATATAAAATAATCCACATAAAATGTCTAGTACATACAAGTGCTTAATACATTCTATCTGTTATCATAATTCTTATCAGAGTTATGATCCACAAATACGGGCTTGGTTATATGCTAGACATTACTAGTACACACTAAGTCTTCTCACCTTTGGGGCACATGGAAGACTTCACTTCCTAACCATCTTCCAATTATGTGGGACAGATTACTTTTCCAGGAAAAACTTCCTGGATGCTCTAGCTTGGTCAGGCACATGTTATGTTCTTTCATAGCCTCTTTTCCTTCATAGTATTTATCATAGTTTGTGGGTATATGTTTATTTGTACGGTTACTTGATTAATAGTAGTCTCTCCTGAGACTGTAAAAACTTCATCAGTACAGGGACTATATATGTTTCGCTCAAGAGATATATTTTGAATTAATAAATGAAATCAGCCATCCTACTTAATTAGTTCATCAATATGTGTTTACTGAACATCACATAAACCTAATCAGGAGAACAGTAATTAAATAAGGAGAGTGAAAATGAGAGAACAAGAAAGAGAGCACAAAAAAGAGAGAGAACAAATGTTTATTAGGGCAGGCACAGTGGCTCATGAGTGTAATCCTAGCACTTTGGGAGGCCAAGGCGGGAGGATCACTTGAGGCCAGGAGTTCGAGACCTGCCTGAGCAAGAGTGAGACCCCATCTCTACAAAAAAAAAGAAAAATTAGCCGTTATGGTGGCACATGCCTGTAGTCCCATCTACTCAGGAGGCTGAGGCAGGAGAATCACTTGAGCCCAGGAATTTGAGGTTGCAGTGAGTTGTAATGACGCCACTGCACTCTGGCCTGAGAGACACAGCAAGATCTTGTCTCACACACAAAAAAAATTATTAGGTACATATTACATATAACCAAGACAATCCTTATGTGCTATGTCATATAATTTTATTAGGGTAAAGATGTCTTCTGCCAATTTAATTGGTAAAAGAATCACTAAGTAGCTACAATGGTCAAAGACATCTCTGGGTGGTAGGATTCAAGATCATTTTTATATTCTTCTTTATATTTCTCTATTCTTTTTCAAAATTGAAAAATGAGCAGATATTACTATTTTAAAATATTAATGAAAAACTGTAGAGTGCTCTTAGAAGATGCTCTCACTTTATTCAACTTTCCTCAAAATACATAATCAAAACAAAATTTAAAAGATATAGCAAAAAATTATATTATTAAATATGTTAGCTCTTGAAGTAATGATAGAATATTAAGAATTTGAATTATATCTCTAATGATTATTTGTGTCAAAAATACTATACCATGCTTGAATCATATTTTATAAAAACCAGCTGGGTGCAGTGGCTCATGTCTGTAATCCCAGCACTTTGGGAGACAGAGGTGGGAGAATCACTTGAGCGCAGGCGTTGGAGACCAGCCTGGACAACATGGTGAGACCCCATCTCTACAAAAAAAAAGAAAAATACACAAAAATACTCTTAGCTGTGATTCTTTCTGGGGATTCAGATGGGATTGGATGATAGAGTTGTGAGTCAGGTAGGATATTTAGGTTTCACTTTATATTATCTGTACTATATTTATATCGTTTACTTGAACATTAATTTTTATGTCATTAAAAAAACTACTATTCAAAAATGCATTTGGAGATTATGTTTTAAATGAAACAAATGACTTAATCCCTGTCACCCTCCCCCATCTCTTTGCATTGTCACACACATTGATCAGCAAACACAAACACACAGACACATATTTGTAGGCTCAAGTGGAGCAGTTCTATTACATATGCTGTAGGGAAGGAAAAAACTTTTTCCCTCTACCCTCCTAGGTTCTCCCACTGGGGCTCTGGAAATTAAACTGACAAAAGACAGATTAACAGAGAAAAAAGTTTAATTACGTAAGTATGCACAGGAGTTTCACAAAGAAGTAAGACTCAAGGAGGTGGCCAGATAACTGAGGCTCATATATCATCTTAGGCTAAACAAAAAAAAAAAAAAGATGAAGTTTTGAGCTTCTGGGTGGGGGAGGCAAATTATAGGAGGGAGAGGGAAGAAATACTTAGTAAATAAGAGTTGTCTTGTTGTGCAGACAAGAGTCTCTCAAGTGATACAGGTTGTCTCCCAGAGTACCTGTCTTCCTAGTACAGAGACACATTTATAAATAGAAATTTTCTTTATAAACATAAATTTATTTTACAAAGGGGGAAATTTATACTCTACTTTTAGGAAGTTAAGACTTTTCCTGCATCTGTTGGTTCTCAATTGCCTTTACCTCAAAGAGATCCGTACGCCAAAGAGGCATATTTTGAGGAGGCATATCCTGGTATCCTTCAATGCCAAGCTCAAAAATAATAAGAAAGTGACTCCTGCTTCCCAGAAAAATAGAGTAACAAGGCCCAGATCTATCCATCTACCTAAAATGACTAAAAAATTATGTGTATAAACAATGGTTTTCAGAAATCAGACATCAGGCAGTGCAAGATGGGGTCCCTGAGAGATGGGAAACAAACCAAGTGAGCCCATCAATGCCCAAGCTTACTAGCTAGAGAGAGTTTCCAGGTACAGCTTAGGCTGAGGGAAACTAGATGAAGCCCAACAGTGCCCATGAATTGAGGAGACAGGGGAAAGTTCAGGGAGGCCAAGGCAGCTGGAGTTCACAGGGCAGAGTATGAGAAAGGAGAGAGTTACAAAGAGAGAAATCTGGAGTCTGGGAAAGATTCCCCTTGAGTCCTCAGCTAGTTATTCACCAGTACACAGGTGATCAGAGGGAACAATCCTGGGAGGTCACGCTGCTCTGGTAATAATTCATGTTCCCACCAGACAAACCAATTCACAGGACATCAAGTAGAGAACTCAGAGGAGAACTGCCTCAGGGGTGGGCAAAATTAGCCCTGACCAAATTCTGTTCTGGTCCTGCTTAACAAAGCGTAGAAGCAAGATCCAGACAGATACAAATGTTTCCAAGTAACTTAATGGTGTCCCAGAACAAAGCAAAATAATAATTAAAAGAATATTAAAATATACAGTATTCAACAGAATAAAATTCAAAATGTTATTTTACAAAAAAATACCAGGCATGCAAAGAAGTAGAAAAATGTGACTGTGATGGTTAATTTGATGTGTCATCTTGATTGGCCACAGGGTGCCCAGATATTTGGTTAAACATTATTCTAGATGTGTCTGTGAGGGTGTTTCTGGAGGAGATTAACATTTGAATCTGTAGACTAAAGAAGGTTGCTCTCCCCATTGTGGGTGAGCCTCATCTAATCCATTGAAAGCAGAGTAAGAGAGAATTTGCTTTTACAGCCTGACTGTCTTTGAGCTGGGACACCAGTGTTCTCTTGCCTGCAGGCTCGGACTAGGACTGGCATTTACATCTCAGGTCCTCAGGCCTTCAGACTTGGGATAAAACTATACCACTGACTCTCCTGAGTCTCCAGCTTGCCAACTGCAGATCCTGGGACTCTTCTCTGCCTCTATGATTGTGTGAGTTGATTCCACAAATAAAGAAGGCTCCTATAGTTTCTTTTTCTCTGGAATACCCTGATTAATATAGTGACCCATAATGAGGAGGGGAAAAAAATATCAATCAATAGACACTGATCCAGAAATGACTCAGATGAATTATTAGACAAGGACATTAAAATAGTTATTATGATATTTCATATATTCAAGAAAGTATAGAACAGATCAAGCATGTTAAGAAGATATGAAGCATATCTGGAAGTATATTCCTGTAAATATAAAAAAGATCCAAATTGAACTTCTGAAGATAAAAAATACATTGTTTGGGGTGAAAACTGCACTAGGTAGTAGCAACTACAGATTAGATAATGCAGAATAATATATTTGTAAACTTTACGATATAGCAATGGAAATGATGCAAAACAGAAATGAACACAAAAAGAAAAAGACTAAAAAATAAAAATAGTTATCAATGAGTTGTAGGACAACTTCAAACACCCTAATATATATGTAATTAAATTTGCTGAAGGAGAAGAGAGAGAGGGGAATGTTACAGCCTTACCAGGTTCATTGCTTGCTGCTCAAGAAGAAGCCAATACACTGAGATAGCAGGGGTTACAGCAGAGAGTTTAATATGGCAGGTGTCATGCAAGGAGATGGGAGGAAGTTCTCAAATCTGTCTCCCGGGGAATTTGGGAGAAAGAGTTTTTAAAGATAGTTTGGCAGGCAAAAGCCTAGACAATTAGGTCTGCTCATTGGCTGGGCATGAACTCATAAGATCAGCAAGCAGAAATTGTCTTCTTGTGCTGAGTCAGTCCCCAGGTCACACGATCAGTTGAGTTGGTTCCTTGGGCCACTGGTCTGGTTAGGTCCACTGGAATGCAAGGTTTGGATGTTATCTCAAAGACCAGCCTTAGGTTTCACAAGAGTGATGTTATCTTTGGGAGGTGATGAAGAAAGCCAAGAATCTTCAAGATCATCAGCTATGTGACTCCTGAATAGGAAGCAGTTATAGGAAAGCAAGCTAGGGAAGAATGTCTGGTTATATATATATTTCCCTACAACAGGTCCCATCTTGTGGCCCTTTATTAATTTTAGAAAGGGTGGTTTCAGGAGGACAGAAAAAGTGCTTGAAGAAATGGCCAACGATCTTTTTCACAGTAAATCCACAGATCTGAGAAGTTTAATCAACACCAAACACAGAAATAATAAGAAACTTCTCATAGTTTGACCAAATAATACAAATATCCTCTACTTTCAGAAACTTAATGTATTAATTGTACATTGCTGATTAACAAGTCACCCCAAAACTTACTGACTTAGAATAACATTAATTATGTATTTTCTCACACTGTTTCTGTGAGTCAAGAATTCAGAACTCACTCTCATGACTATTGTTCGGGAGCCTCAGTTCTTCTCCCCACTGACTTCTCCACAGGGATGCTTTAGCTTCCTCATCTCCTGGTGGCTGGCTTTCTGCTGAGCAAGCGAGGTTTTATTACCTAGCCTCGGTTGCACACCACCACTTCTGCCTGTTCTATCAGTCCCATAGGGCCAGCCCCAGTTCAGTGTGGGAGGGGGCACATAAGGTGTAAATACCAGAAGGCAAAGATCACTGGGAGCCATCTGGGAGTTGGCTATTAGACTCGATATCAAAAAATTTTAAATTACCAAAAAGATAAATGAAGAATGAAGATTCATATAATGTAAGCAGTCATTAAAAGTAAATTATTATTTATTATTATTACTTTAAATAATAAATCTGCTTGGTATTTTTAACATATGGCTCAATTTGTAAAAAGTTCAATACCTGCCTAACCTGGAAAACATCCATTACTTAAGCAAAGCACACCTGTAACTGACCATGAGGAGAATATATCCTTTCCCTGAATGACTTCAAGTCCAAGGACATGTTTGCCTTTGGGGTACAATTTTCTGGAAGCTTCCTGTGCAACCTAATCCAAGAATCTATGGAAACAAAATGTCACAAATCATGGAATATATTTCTGTTTGTTTGCTCCTTTACAAGTGGCAAGACTGATGTTTAATTATGTGAAGAAATCCCATTATAGGCAGCCCTCAACTTTAATATACTTTTGTAACTGGCCCTCCATTGAACAAATTTCAATGACCCCTATATAATCCTCTCCCTTAAGTAACTACTTGACTTTTTGAGTTGTTTCCCAGAAATGGTGGATTTTCTGCAAGAAAAGCGAGCTGAGATTCTAAAGGCCCCTGGGAAGACTCCCTGAAGCCAAGATTCACTGTACCCCACACAACCTGCCCCCAGTGCACCCAGCCCCTTCACCTGCCTCAAGGCACGTGGCCGCTCCTTTAAAAGCCCATAATATCCATTAGTCAGAGAGAGACTAATTTGAGGCGGCTTCTTCCATTCTCCCTACAAGATGTCTGTCATATTAAAAATTCCTTTCTACCTTGGCAATCCTTGTTGTCTCAATAATTACATCTCTGTACAATGAACAACTGGACCTACACTGAAACCCCCTTGCAGTTTTAACAACACTTTGTACACTCATACTGCTAAAATATCTTGCCTAGACTTTAGTCTTTTGAGACAGGGTATCGCTCTGTTGCCCGAGCTGGAGTGCACTGGTGTCATCATAGCTCACTGCAACCTCAAACTCCTGGGCTCAAGCGATCCTCCTGCCTCAGCCTCCCAAGTAGCTGGGACTACAAATGTGTGCCATCACGCCACCACATCAGGCTACTTTTTCTATTTTTTGTAGAGACAGTGTCTTGCTCTTGCTCTGGCTGGTCTCAAACTCCTGACCTCAAGCCATCCTCCCACCTCGGCTTCCCAAAATGCTAGGATTATAGACATGAGCCACCACACATGGCCAATTTTAGTCTTTCTTCTTCAGTTGGCCAATGATGACTTCAAGCTATCACATGATGACATCATCTATAAGCTGTCACTGGAGCATCAGTCTCAGGCAAGGTGTCAGGAACACTGCTTGCCTTCACCTATGATGGGCACATACATGTCAGAGCCAACACTCCTTCTCCAGATCTTATAATCACATTCCTGTCTCTGGAGCCCAAGCACTCACTTTCCTCCACCTCACCATGCTCTGGAGAGTCCATCTAGCTGAGCCCAAGTCCATCACTTGGCTGAGCCAACATCTCTCCCTCATCTCCCTGCCTCCCTGTCTTCCCTACTCTCACCCCAGAGCAAGGTGCCCACAAAGCCTCCATCCATCTCATGCTGTCTCCAAAGAAAGAAGCTCCTGCATAAAATATAACTCCTTGATATTTTTTTGAGTCTCTGGAAATGGAGTGCTCTTTAAAACATGTGAGTCTGCCAGTTGACTTTCAGATATTCAACTTATAAACACATTTCCAAGAACATATGTGCAAAAACAGAGAATGCCTGTATTAGAGATGACAAAAACTGTCCAAGGAAAACATAATATGGGATACATTATGTTTGTTCATTAAGAGGAACCATCCCCAGGATATCAGGAATAAACCAACCTGGCCTTAAAAGAAAACAAAATCTCTGAATATTATTTATAATGTTTAATGCTACTCCAATTTTTATCTCTGCATAAGGTTGGAAATGAACATGGTATGACTCGAATAGTTTCAGTTAAGGGCTTCAATCATCCCCACACACTCACAAAATACCAGCACATTTACAAAATCTGAACCAAAAAACAAAGAATGCCATACACATGCACGTACAATCTACCACATTTACCCAGTCACTCATTTTGTTATTCTAAGACTTCCACGCAGTTTGATGAGTGGGATTTGGAATGGTTGTGAAGAAAGCACTGCTATGAGCAATCTCTTTTAACAAAAAGAAAAAAATCCAACCCTTATAGTGCAGGAGTAGGAGTTTGGCTGCCGACTCACATTTAGTCACGCTCTCTAAACAAAGAGCTCTGTGCTCATTATAAATTGTAAGGCAGTGTGTCTGCCTGCACTGGGTAAACTCAAGCCCCCACCACAGTCCCATTAGAAGCCACTATGAGTCTTATACTCATGGTCTGGACCACATGGTGGTGACAGGTGGGAGTGAAGCTCAGTCCCTCGAGGCTCTTAAACATTAATGACAGTCTAACAAGCAAAGGGGGGCGGGGGGAAATCCTGGTAGACCCTCCCCAATTCTACATTCAGGGTGTGGCTAGAGACCATACATAATTTGAAAATAGCTGGAATTGGAGCGACACAAATTATAACAGAAAAGATTTCATTTTAAAGATAAGGACAACCAGGCCAATGTGGAAGTTTATTATAAGTTTCAAAGGGTTCCCAAGTGAAGCAGTGAAATTCTTCCCACTCACTAGTTCAAAATAAGCTGTGATTGCTCGGATGTTTTAATTTAAATAAAATGCTTAAATTGCTCTTGTGTCTTTTTTTTTTAGTGATTCTCCATTCTAGAAAATTTTTTCTGTTGCTAGACCAACAATCCAGAGAGCTGCTTTTCAACACTGCGACTAAGAAGTAGAAATATTGTTTGTGCCACAATTCTTACCCAGCAATGCAATTCAACATTACTTAAAAGGAAAGCCACCACCCTTACCCACCATTAATAACTCACTTCTGATCCACTCTTCTCAATCCAGTGTTCACTCCTTAGCCTATCTTGATTTCAAACCTCCTAGCTACCAGCCTTGATCTGTGTTTCCAGTTTTTATCATTTCCTAGTGCCTTGGCTTCAGTGCTCAATCCTGTTTATCCAGCTGCGACTCAACTTCACTTGACAGTCTATTTCTCCACCCTGCCACATTGTCAGAGGAAAACACCCTTCCTGCTCTGAATGGACCTGAGATCCACCTATCCCAGGGCCACCTTTATCTGTGGTGATCCCATCAGGCTGGCTCTAGAATCTTAAGAAGGTCTGGGAGAGGGAGGAAGGGAATCTAGCTAGACCAATGCCTAGATTTCTGTCTTAGATGATTAGGTAGATGGAGGTGATAAAGATGATGGCACTTCCAAAAGGAAGCATAGGAGGACAGATCTGGGGAGGAAGATAATAAGATCAGTTTTACGTGTGCTCATTTTGAGATGTTTTTGTACCATTCAGTGGCAATGTACATCAGCCCAGTCTTTCTCTAGGAAACCTGCCCTGACATCTCTTCTTTCCCATCTACTTACCTTTCCTACTTACTTCGGATTTACCTGTGTCATCCCACTAACCAATGTTTGTGTGAGCTCCTTGAGAGCTGGGGCTTTGCCTTTATCTTGGTGCCTGGCTGCCAGCCACGGTGTGCAGTACACAGCATGCACACAGTACGCAGCACATAGCAAGTAAAGTTGGATGGATGAATAAATGAAAATCAATTGAACTGGTGTGATAGTTAATTTTAGGTGTCAACTTGATTGGGAGAAGAGACATCCAGATAGCTGGGAAAACATTATTCCTGGGTGTGTCTGTAAGAGTGTTTCCAGAAGAGATTAGTATCTGAATCAGTAGATGAGTAAGGACAATCTGCTGTCAACAATGTGGGCGGGCAACATCCACGTTATTGAGGGCCTGAATAGAACAAAAAGGTGGAGGAAGGGCAAATTCGCCCCTTCTTCTGGAGCTGGAACAGCCATCTTCCCCTGCCCAGGAGCCCCCGTGGTTCTCAGGCCTTCCACCTCGTACTGAGTTCCACCATCGGCTCCCCTGGTTCCCAGGCCTTTGGACTCAACAGTGAATTATACTGCTGGCTTTTCTGCTTCTCCTGTTTGGAGACAGCATTTCTTGGGACTTCTCAGCCTTCATAATCATGTAAGCCAATCCTCAAAATAAATTCTCTCTTACATAGTTTGATACACACACACACACACACACACACACACACACACACATACGTGTGTGTGTGTGTGTGTGTGTGTGTTTATCCTATTGGTTCTCTCTCTCTGGAGAACCCTGACTAATACAACTGGTTTCTGTAAGAGACCTGTGGTACAGGGATTAGATTTGGACAAGAAAGAAAAGGACATCTTTTTCACAAAAGGAAGAAAGGAAAGGCAAATTTTAGAGAAATTGTCCCTAAAAAGCAGGTATCATTTCACACCCTTTACTAAATGAAGTTAAGGATTCATGATTCACTTTATGAGGAAAAGTTCTGAATTGGCTAAGCACTCCTTTGTAAAGCTGAGTCAGACTCAGATTCCCTCTGACCTGCTCCCAGGTTCATGAGCACAAGCACAGTGCTCACACCATGACTCGCACTTGATAGACCTTTAATCTTGTATTTAGGGAGATCCTGGTTAGTAATTGCTGAATGAATGAATAAAGACAAAAACTTTGAACCTGCCCAGGGGGTATATTCCCTAATGAAAGAAGACCAAAAGATAAATATTTTCAAATTAAATAGATTTACTTTAACCAACTCCACATGCTTACTTCTCTCATCATCCCTAAAAGCTGAGAGAACCAGTGATTTATTAACTTTTTAAAAGCCTTGAGGAATCATTTACATTTTAACAGACTAAGCCCCATTAGATGCTAGTAGATCATTTCTTACTTACATAAACTAATAAAGAACAAGAAGTATTAGGACCATCTATTCCAGGAACTTGAGAAATAATCATCCATGACAAAACACTTTGTTATTCGGTTCACCTGTATAAATTCGGGAGTATAATATATAAATATTCACAGAGGGATTTTTAAACAAACTTTTTCATATTTTGCTTTGATTATGTTCTTCTTTGGTTACTCTCTAGTTTGGTTCAAATTCTCATACAGCTAAATAGGGCAAGAATTTAATTTCCAAGATAATAAGAGTTCACGTTCAACAGCAAAGTCGACCCACCGGTTCTCACTTGACCTAGGTTGCTACTATGGAAGCAAGAAAACCCACGGATACAAATAAACCACTGTACTCTGCTTGGGAATAAGAACTCCCTTACAACTCCTTTTGCTGGGGCCCTTCCCTAGTTCAAGGTCTTTAAATGTCACTGTCAAGTAAATTTAATATTGCTCTTTTCTCATTAGCTTTGTAAAAATTAAAATAACTCTTTTTCTTATTACAAAAGCAATACTTTGCATTATAGAAAAATCACAAAATGCAGATAAAGCAAAGCAAAGAAAATTACCCCTGAGGTAACTGGGCTTCCTGCTAATAGGTCAGTTGGAACTTGAGTGGTGAAATAAAAAACAAAAAGAGAAAAACATCTAGAGATAACTACTCTTAAATTCAGAGTATATATATCAGTGATTTGTAAATTTTTCAAATCTATGGAGCCTTTTCCTCAAATGAATCTTATGTAGGTTATCAATATGTAAAACAAAACAAAAAAAATAGGGGGTGGATACCTAAAAACCCAACAGTTTGACCTTCAAACAACCCCCGAGTCCTGAAGCACCTTCTTGGCACCTTAGCATTCTTCAGAGCAAAGTTTAAAATCTACTGGAATTTATCATTCCAGAACTTTTTCCTATAAATAATATTCATATGTATCATTTTATAAAAAGATTACATAAAGTTTGCATCTTTATAATCCATTTTCATCTCACAAAATTGTAAATTACGAATAGCTTTCTCACAACAAAATATTCCCTTTTCTAACATCATTTTAAACAACTGCATAGTATTCCATTGTTTTGATAGTTTTTCCTATGGATAGTTTTTCCCTATTTTTAAGCAATTCTATGATTGACATCCTTGCAGTAGTTAAATATGTGTATACCTTCTTAAATATTTCCGAAGAATTCATATTTTTGTGCTTTTTAAAGTATATCAGCCTTTTAAAATATGTACATTGTGGCTACTACCAAAAAGACAAAAAATAACAAATGCTGGTGAGAACCTGAAGAAAAGGGAACTCCCACTGTTGGTGGGAATGTAAATTAGTACAGCCATTATGGAAAACAGTAAGGAGGTTTCCCAAAAAACTAAAAATAGAACTACCATATGATCCAGCAATCCCACTGTTGTGTATTTATCCAAAAGAAAGAAAATTAGTACATCAAAGGGACACATGCATCCCCATGTTTATTGTAGCATTATTCACAGTAGCTAAGATATAGAATCGATCTAAGTATCCAACAATGGATTAATGGATAAAGAAAATGTGAGATACACACACACACACACACACACACACACACATACACAATGAAATACTGTTCAGCCATAAAAAAGAATGAAATCCTGTTGTTTACCGCAACATGGATAAGCCTGAAGGATGTTTTGTTAAGTGAAATAGGTCAAGCACAGAAAGATAAATACCATCTGTTCTCACTCACATATGGGAGCTAAGAAAAACATTTTGACCTCATGTAAGTAGAGAGTGGAATTGTGGGTACTACAGGTTGGGAATGGGAATGGGGAAGGGCAGGAGAGGACGAGGAGGAGTTGGTTAGCAGACACTAAATTATAGCTAGATAGGAAGAATGAATTCTGGTGGTCGTAGCACCATAGGGTGAATATGGTTAACTATAATTTATTGTCAATTTTTGAAAAGCTAGAAGGCTTTTGAATGTTCACAACACAAGGAAAAGATAAATGTTTGAAGTGATGGATATGCAAATTACCCTGATTTGATCATTACACATTGTAATACATGTATGAAAATATCATTCTGTATGCCACAACTATGCACAATTATTGTGTGTCAATTAAAAATAAAAGGGAAAAATATGCACATTGACAAACACTGCTCTGAAGAATCTATAAATGTGATCTGGCAAGTGTTCCTGCCCAGGGAGAGCACAAACCTATAAGATGGAGAAGTGTTGCTAGCTGGCATATACAAAAACATGTTTTTTAAGCAATGCTAGGAGTGACGATCTAGCAGTCAGCGCACACCTGAAACGTGTGCAAAGAATCATCCTGGCTCACACGTTAGGGCAGCTGTGAGTCCCAAGACCAGTTTTGCTGCACACTGGTGGTTAAGAGATATCTGAATGAGTGTTTGTGTTTGTTTTAGGAGGCTATACACATTTCTCATAAAGTAGTCAGTGCTCCAAATATACTTTTAATAATTCTTCTTCAAGAGAATTCCCTTCAGACCTTGTTTTTTGTTTTATTTAATTGCAGAATTATTTTGGAAGAAGCCAAAAATCACTGTCAAAAGACAAAATGACAACAAATTGCTTAAAGATCTAATTGTCTTTTATTAGCAATTAATGAATTGGGTAGCATCTTATCTAAATATACAGAGGTGCTACATTGGTCATGGCAGAATAGCTGGTTTTTACAAGGTAGCTTGAGTAGGAACAAGAAGAGAGCATGATACCAAAATCATATCAGTTAACATCATGTTACTTCAGGTAATGTTCCCTTTAAGGGTCAAAGCAGCAGGGACTTCCTTATTGTGCTGACTAAAACTGTCCTGTTTGGGGATTTGACTATTCTCACTCTCTCCTGATTTCACGGATGGTCACATAAACAATTTGGTTTTTGTTTGGTGACATGGAACTTTAGCATGAGTGACTCCATTGGTTTTATCTAGGGAGTCTAGTGCAGGAGCTCAGTTCAGATCAATGGCCTCCTATAAATTTTCTTTTTAAAAAACAGGGTCTCGCTCTGTTGCCCAGGCTGGAGTGCAGTAGCACAATCGTAGCTCACTGCAACCTCGAACTTCTGGGCTCAAGTGATCCTATTGCCTCAGCCTGCCAAATAGCTGGGAACTACAGGTATGCATCACCACACTTGGCTAATTTATTTATTTGTTTGTTTTTGTAGAGACAGGGTCTCACTATGTTGCTTGAAGTAGCTTGAATTCCTCGCCTCAAGTGATCCTCCCGCCTCAACCTCCCAAAGTGCTAATATTACAAGCATGAGCCACCACACCTGGCCAAGCCTCCAATAAATTTTATTCAGCATTACTAATAAGTGGTTTCAGAAAATTCTGGGAAGGTCCAAAATGGTTTCAGAGAAGCTGTGCTGTGAACAGGGGGCCACTGTATATTTTTTTTTTAATCACTGCCTTCTACTCACAGAACCACTGGTTCAATCAGAGAAGATATCCTGGTTGATTATTTGTGCTTCCACAGTGAATTCTGGATTGTCAAAGAAGCTCTGCGACATGGAATCTGCCTCTGATTTTGACAACTGGAGGGTTTGGGGCAGGGTACTGCTACTTTAATATATTTTTTCCAGGTTGTGGCAAAAAGTCCAAACCTACTGCCTCCTGTTAAAAAAACAAGACTATTTTTTTTCCAGTTTCCTTTAAAAGACAAGAAAGATATCCTTGGCTGCTCTGTTCACTCAGCTGAGTGGCCAAATCTTTACAGAAATATTTTCCCATTCAAGTTTTTCTCAGGGGAAAAAAAAAGTTTCTTTAGCTAAATTTAGGCTTTTTTTTGTTTGTTTTTTTAGAGACAGAGTCTCGCTCTCTTGCCCAGGCTAGAGAGCAGTGGCATGATCATAGCTCACTGCAGCATTGAACTTCTGGGCCCAAGCAATCCTCCTGCCTCAGCCTCCTGAGTAGTTGAGAGTACAGGTACATGCCACCAGCTTTCTATTTTTTGTAGAGACAGGGTCTTGCTATATTGCCCAGGCTGGTATGGAACTCCTGGCCACAAGTAATTCTCCCACCACTGCTTCCCAAAGGGCTGGAATTACAGGTGTGAGCCATTGTACCCAGCCTGTTGCATTTCATTTTAAAATATAGTTCTTTAGTCTTTTTTGTTTGTTTTTGTTTTTCCATGTCAGATAGGTAATGTGCTGACAAATTTAACAAGATTTGAGGGAGGCACTTCTTACATATGTATGTGAAAACCTAATATCACATTTACAAACTACAACAGGATCAACTTTTTAGTCTTCACTAAACAATCATATATTTGAACATACTATGCCTCTTGACAACTGTTGCTACAATATCATAGACATCTTGCCCACCATCCTTTTAAAAAGAAATTCCCTATTTTCTTCCAATCATTTATGTTAGTCACAAATCTTTGCTTTTCATCTTAATTATCTTCTTTAAAAATGTCAAGGGGGAAGGAGTGGAGGGGTAAAAACCTACCTATCAGGTATAATGAACACTATTCAGGTGATGGGCACTAACAGCCCTGACTAAAGCATTATAAAAGGTATCCATGAAACAAAAACATTTGTACCCCCTTAGTATTTTGAAATTAAAAAATAAATAAACAATAAAGTGTTGAGTGTCTCATTTGCAGTTAATGTCACACAGAATTCCATTTTCCTTAATGCAAATATCAATTACTCCTTGGTTTCCATAAACCACATAGGAAACTTATTCTTTTAGAGGAGAGGTCCCCAACCTATGGTGAGTTGTATAACTATTTCATTATATATTATAATGTAATAATAATAGAAATAAAGTGCACAGTAAATGTAATGCACTTCTATCATCCCAAAACCATCCCCCTGCCCTGTGGAAAAATTGTCTTGCGTGAAAACGGTCCCTGGTGCCAAAAAGCTTGGGGACCGCTGCTTTAGAGACATACCTTGAATTGGGAAACTCCAAATTATGTCAACAACTCTCAGTGGCCTCTATTTACTTTCAAAATGTCTTCTTCCAGTTTCATTCCTACTACGTAACACCTGTGAAAAGAAAAACTTTAGTCAAATTAAATTTAACACAGTTTAATTGAGCAAAGAATGAGTCATGAATCTGGCAGCCCACAGAACCAGAAGAGGGTCAGAGAGCTCCGCGATGTAGGCGGGCGGTATTGACACAGGAAACATGGAAGTCAGGTACAGAAACAGCTTGTCTGGTTACAGATCGGCGTTTGCCTTATTTGAGCGTTTGGCGGCTTGTGACTGACTGAAGCTCAACTACTAAGATTGGCTGACACTCAGCTATTTGTTACAAAAGTATACTCCTGAATTAGGCTTTCAGTTCCTTTATTTACTAAGTTAGGTTGCAGTTTCCTAAGTAGGGACTCAAAGTATGGAGGCAGCCTCAGGCCAAATTTAGTTTAATTTAACACAACTTTATGGGATAAAAACAGCTATGCAGGGTAAAATAACAAGTCTAGCCTGTAGTGAATTTGCATATAGCAAATTAGTTTGTAAGCAAATTTTAGTAGGAGCAATGGCCCCCAGTGACAATTATCATTGGTTCATGGATGTTGTTTAAAGTAGGAAGTAACTATACAACCACTCCTTATTTGGGAGCATTAATAGGTGTGCTTAGAGGGTAGCAAAGAGGAGAACAAGGCTTGTAAGTCAAAAACTCTACAAACATCTCCTAGGTTAAATAAAAAAAATCAGGATGGTGGTTACCTCTGTAAGGGAGAAGAGCTACACATCAAGCTTCAAATGCATTATTAAATTGTATTTCTTAAGCTCAGAGAGGAGAAAGAGAAGGAAAAAAGAGGAATTTGTTATGGGCATAAAAAGCCTGTATTGACTCTAATCCCAGAGATTCTGATTCAGTTGGTATAGGCTGGAGCTTGAATTGGCATTTTTTCACTTTTTTTCTTTTCTTTTCCTTTTTTCTTTTTTCTTTTTTTTCCTTGTCTTATCTCTTTTAAACTAGCCAAGGGCAGCCAGGGTTAGAACAGCTAATGGAACAAAACAGCTGTTAACTTAGGAAGGAAAAAAAATGTTCAATATACCTCCATTTAAGAGTCATTTTAACCATCTGTCAGTTTTGCAAAACCAAAAGCAATCAATAAAATGTTTTTTCTAGTGTAATTTAAAATAAAGTGGCCCTAGAGGTCTGCATGGGGGCGGGAGGAGGTCTAAATTGGATACTTTACAGATTCACTAATATGATTGAATACAACCAAAGCTAGCAGTTAGTATACGGAGCCCATTTGACAAAAAGACCCAAACTAACGACACATTAATCAGCAGAACAGCTGTTGTTCAAGCAGCATCTTATCAATGCTTGAGAGGCTTCCAAACTGGGAAAGGAGAAAGAACAGTCATTTCTGGGACAGTGGCTTGAGAGGAAGACATTTTACAATATTTTTAAAAATGTACTTACTTATTGTGAGATTTTCAAACATACAGAAAAAAATATAGTGAATTATGCAACAGATGTTTGTGGATCCACTTCCTGCATTTATCAAACCTTTGCCTTGTGTTATATTTGCTTCAGATATTGCTAAAATTTAACATATTACAGATATTGTTAAGGCTCCCTGTGTACTCCCTTCCACTAAAAATGTAACTACTATCATGAATTTGATGTTTATAATTCTCATGTAGGTCCTCATTGTTTATCCATAAACAATACATAATACTGTTTTATAAGGTTTTTTTTTTTGAGACAGAGTTTCACTCTGTCACCTAGGCTAGGGTGCCATGGCGTCAGCCTAGCTCACAGCAACCTCAATCTCCTGGGCTTAAGCAATCCTTCTGCCTCAGTCTCCTGAGTAGCCAGGATTACAGGCGTGCGCCACCATGCCCAGCTAATTTTTTCTATTTTTAGTTGTTTGGCTAATTTCTTTCTATTTTTAGTAGAGACGGGGTCTCGCTCTTGCTCAGGCTGGTCTTGAACTCCTGAGCTTAAGCGATCCACCTGCCTCAGCCTCCCAGAGTGCTAGGTTTACAGGCATGAGCCACCGGGCCCGGCCTGTGTTTTATAAGTTTTAAACTTTATATAAATGGTATCATGTACCACATGTACATGATTTTTCTCACCATTGTTTAAGATTTACTTGTGTTGAGACATGTAGCTACAGAACATTCATTTTCTCCACTGTTATAGTATTCTTTTACATTATGCATTCTCTCATGGATGGTTATTTGGATTTTGCAAGTTTCTGTTATTATAAGGAATTCTTCAATGCACTTTATTACACATTTCCTTGAGCACAGAAAAAAGTTTTTCTATGATGCATACCAAAAAATGGATTTTTAATGTTAAAGGATATGAAAACGTTCAGTTTTCCTAGATATTGCCAGTTACTCTCAAAAATGGTCATACAGCTTACATTTGCCTAAGCTCTGTATGAGAAGACTTAATGTTCCAACGCAAGTTATCAATTTCTTGAAATTTTGTCTAATTGTGCCTTTTAAAAATTATTGCCTGTGAAATGGTGTCACTTTGTGTTTATAATTTGCACTTTCCTGCCTGCAGGTAAGGCTAGTCCTCTTTTCATATATTTGTTTGCCTCTCGCTTCCTCTTTCAGGAGTTGCCTAATCACATGATTTACCCATTTTTATATTGGATTTCTTTTCCTTTTTAAACTGACTTGTAGAAGTCCAATGCATATTCTGGATATTATCATTTTCTCAGTTGTGTTTAAGTTATAAATACCTTTGTCTCCTTTTCCAAGTTATCTTTTCACTTTACATTTGGGATTTTTTTTATGCAGAAGCTTTAATTTTAATATGTTCAAAATGTTCAGTCTCTTCTTATATGTTTTATATTTATTATATCTTATTTAAGAAATACTTTCCTACCCTGAGGACAGAAATATATTCTCCTATATTAACTTCTAGATTTTTTTAAGTTTTGCATTTAACAATAGGACTTTAATCCTTCTATAATGTATCTGTGCTGTGAATTTATTATAGTGTGAAATGGGGATATAATTTGTTCCCATGTGCATAGCAAATTGTTCCAACACTATTTATGGAACAAGCCACTGATCTACAACACTAACTCTTTCACATGTAATATTTTCACATGCATAGATCCGTTTCTAGACTTTTTCCCCCATTTTTTTTGGTTTAATTGTCTATCCTTGTGCCAATACACTTTCTTAGTTACTATACTTTTGAAATAAAACTTGATATCTAGAAGGGCAAGTTCTCCCAACTTCTTAAAAGATCATTTTGCAAAATTTTGATAAGGGAATCAGATTACAACCTGGAGTTTTGCATTGCATCAGGTGTTATGAATGTCAGCTGATTGTATCTTTATCATCACTGAATGTAATCTTTCCATTTGTCAGCTGGCCTCCAAGACTACCCTTTCATTCTTCAAATCCAGCGACAGGAATTTGGTTGCTCCATTTCTGTGAACAAAAGACATTTTTAAATCTATTTTTTGCCTGGGTGACTCACATGGTTCAAAAACCAGAACGTATTAAAAAGCATACAGCCTCCCTCCCATATTTGTCTCCATCTGCCCGGTTCCCTCTCCTCCACAGGTCATGTCTCTTTTTAGTTTCTTATGTATATTTCCAGACTTTTTAAGGCTTTTCACATATCAGCATATACATAGCTTCTTAATTTCTTTCCATTTCATTTTATTTGATATATGCATGTATGTATTTAACCAATTTGCCATTGATAGATCCAGCTGTTTTGCACCCTTTGCTTTTGCAAATAATGCTGCAATAATTAACCTTGTACAGACATATTCTTTTACATGTGTAAGAATACCTGTAGCATAAAATTTCTACAGGTGGGTCAAGGGCTGTGTTAGTAATTTTAATAGATATTACCAAATCCTGCCCATAGGCATTGTACCAGTTTACATACCCAACAGCCGTGCACAAGAACAGCCATTTCCACACTGCTGCACCCACAGAATATTGTCAAACATTGGGATTTTTGCCAACCTTCCAGGTGTTCACATTCTTTAGTCATTCTTCTGTTGGATTGCTGGCCTTTGTCTTCTAGGAGCTCTTTGTATACTAAGAAGACCAGCCCATTGTAATATAGATTGCAAAAGTTGTTCCCCAGTTATCTTTTAATTTTATGTACTTTCCCCCTGATTTTTGTTTTATTTTCATGCATATTGTGTTTTGATATAGTCAACTTTATCAAACTTTCCTTTTATGACTTCTGGATTTTAAGGCATAGTTAGAAAGGTCTCTCTCATGCCAAGGTTTTAAAGTTATTTCTTCAACTTCCTTCTAGAACTTTTAAGGTTTTACATTTCACATTTAAATTTTTGATTGTTTGGAATATATCCTGGCATAAGGTGTGAGGTATAGAGCTAACTAAAACATTTTTTGACAAAATTCAATTATTGAAATTGTTGTTGTGACTGAATTAAATTTATAAACTTTTACCTTAGGGAGAATTAAGATATTAATGATGCTAAGTCTTCCCATCCAAGACCATTATATATTCTACAATTTGTTCAAATCTTCCTTTATGCCTTTAAACATTTTTTATATTTTTTCATATGGGTCTTGCACATTTTTTGTTTAGTTTATTCTTAGTTATTTTATTTTTGTTGTAGTCGCTTTGTAAATGGTGTTTTGCTATCTTTTTTCTGATTGATTAGTGTAATATAGCTATTAAGCTTATACCTAACTTAATTATTTTGTTGGGTAATATCACTTCTTATTTGATTATCTTTGATTTCCCAAGTTTACAATCATAACTTCTTCAAATAGTGAGCATGTTGGTGTTAAAAATAGAAAAAGATGCTATTTTTAAAAAAAGAAGAAGAAAATCTGGTGTTTTGAGATTTGTTTTATAAAAATCCAATTCAAATAATTGGATATTTCTATTCTTTCCTTCCTGGATGGAAAAATTAATGTACCAGCAGCTTGCTTTTTTATTAACACCGCTCACATGATTATTATACTTTACCCTCCTTAGGGCAGAAGAGTTTTTCTCCCAATTTTACTTCCTTGTTAAATCAGATTTTTAAGAGAATGTAAGCATAACCTAAGTCATCTAAATCACACAATTAAAAATTTCTAACACCAGAGAAAACAATCAGCAACTACAGCAAGAAAGTCAAGCTGAAAGGTAGCTAGCTCTTCCATGACGTCTTAGAGAAGCTGAGCATATGACAACATGAGATAGAACATGCCTTTTGTCAAACTGCCCAGGCTGTCATTTTTTATTACAAGAGAGTTTTTGAAATCAAGAGAGAGGAAATAAATGTGCTGAAAGCCAGCTGTCTGTGCACTGCCCAGCATTCTTAACAAGTCATGAAAAGTAACACGACTTTATTTGGAATCATTTTAGAAAAATTGCCTAATCTCTCTTCCCCTCAGTTTCTTCCTTTGTAAAGTGGAATGATAACACCAACAAAGGTGTTATGAAAATTAAATGAGATGTTCATCCATTTGTTTACTTAGTAGTAATTTAATTTTTGTTTGTTTGTTTTTTGAGACAGAGTCTCACTTTGTTGCCCGGGCTAGAGTGAGTGCTGTGGCATCAGCCTAGCTCACAGCAACCTCAAACTCCTGGGCTTAAGCAATCCTACTGCCTCAGCCTCCCAAGTAGCTGGGACTACAGGCATGCACCACCATGCCCGGCTAATTTTTTCTATATATATTTTTAGTTGTCCAGATAACTTTTATTTCTATTTTTAGTAGAGATGGGGGTCTCGCTCAGGCTGGTCTCAAACTCCTGACTTCGAGCGATCCACCCACCTCAGCCTCCCAGAGGGCTAGGATTACAGGCGTGAGCCACTGCGCCTGGCCAGTAATTTAATTTTGATGTGAATAGTTAAAGAACTGATTCAACAGTTTAAAGTTTTCCCCACCCTTTTGCCTATCTTTTTTTCTTTCTATATTTGACTTCTGATAATTTCAATCTGTTTCATTTCTCCACCTATGTGTGCAGATAGGGGTATAATAGTAATAGGAAAATCAGTTCTGCTTCTATTTCAGCAACTTCAAATTGGAGAGGGCAATTGAACAAATATGGACTTTTATCAACCAGTTCCCGGTTCCATTTATCCATGCTCTCTCAAGTCTTTTTAATCTTGGGATTCTTTTTACTGAGAATACTCAACCATGATATTTGTTGGGAAGAAAAAAAAACCCCAAGGTCTTGCTAAGGAGACAGTAGGTCTACTGACTGGAGCCCAGAGCTAGAGTTGGCCTCACTGTCACCTGTCTGCCTACCCCAAGGGCTGAGTCATTTCTTAGGGCCACCTTTGGCTTCTCCAGACCAGGGTCCGTCTCAGCCTCCAGCCCAAGCCTAAGCCTGTTGATAAAGGTTCATCTCCTACATTGTACCTACATCTCATTTACTCCTCCACTTAACATCCAACCTATTTGCCTGAATCATATAAACTCATTATTTCTGTAAACCAAAAATTAACATCTGTAATTTCATATGGCTCAATATTTGTCATTATTAGCCCATTTTACAGATGAGGAAACTGAGGCTCCTGAAAAAGTCCTTGATCTTTCCACTATTTCCTCCTGAGCTGCTTGTAGGAAATGCCATTTATAAATGGAGGCTTATTATAGGGATAGTGCTTGTTCTCACCACTTTAACCCCTTAACCACAATCCTCAATCCCACCCCTTCCTGGTCTCTGTCAGCTTCACAGCTTAGTCAAAACTTGGAGATGGCCACTCTTGAATTAACCATTTTTAATCTGTATAAAGAACCACTTCAAAGCATTCTTGTTTGTCTCTTAAAGACCTTTCATTGGTGCCACAGCAATTAATAGTAAAATAAAGAAATAATTTTGATCGTTTATTAATGCCATATTTCCCCCATCTAGAATAAAAGTAATTGGATAGATATACTACATGTGTCCATGTATCTAATTGTCTGATTCACAAATGTATGTATTCTCTTTCTCCATCTTTTTTGGGGTTCTTATGGCTACAAGCTCAATGAATTAAATATGATTATTCTATTACTTGTTAAGAACATTGTAAGCTTGGAAATCTATGCCAAAGCCCATTACTCTTTTCTCTGAACTTCTGGAACACTTATTAGACATCTATTTATTTATGTAACAAATATTTATTAAGCACAGTGATGATTAATGTATGTGCCAACTTGGCTAGGCTATGGTGCCCAGTGGTTTGGCCAAAGGCTGGTCTACATATTGCTGTGAAGGTATTTGTGGCTGTAATTAACATTTATCATCAGTAGACTTTAGTTAAGCAAATTACCTTAATAAAGACTCATCCAATCAGTTGAAGGCTTTAAGAGGAAAGACTGAGATTTCCTGAAAAGAAGCCTCAAGACTGTGACACAGAAACCTGAACTTCCAGCCTGCTGGCCTTCCTGGCAGATTTTGGATTCAAGACAGCAACATCAACTCTTACCTGAATTTCCAGCCTACAAATTTCATACCTGTCAGCATCCACAATCATGTGAGTCAATTCCTTAAAATAAATCTACCTATCCATCCTGTTGGTTCTGTTTCTCCGGAGAAACATAAATAATATAAGCACCTACTGTGTACTAGCATTGTGCTAATCATTAAGGACCCAAATAAATCTATTGATGGGATGAGATGGTCTCCCTTCAATGCAGAAGAAGTTCTCCTTAAAGAGGTAACATTTTATCTGGGACTCAGAGTGAGTAGGCTTTCCCAGGGCTGATGAGGGGTACAGGAGGTGTTATCCAGGGAACAGCATCATAGGAACCAAGCCCAGGGCTCTTGTGATTTGAAGGCATGTCCTAAGGCCCAAATATTGCAGATGCACATGATGAAGTGCTATAAGACCAGGATGGAGAAGATCGAGACCAAGTTGTGGAGGCGATACTGAAACTGACATGTCAAGCATTGAACACTTCTTAGCTAACGTTGACGTGAAGTTTAGAATTAAGTCCTCGCTGGGACTTTGAAGGAAAAGGCAAAATAAACACCCTTTCAGCATTGGAGAAAACTCTCCATTTTGTAGTTAGAAGAGAATAAGTCAAGAGAATGTAGCTCTTCATTCAATAATTATTTAGTAAGTATTTACCCTAGGCCAGGAAATAATTTAAGGAACCAGAAATATAACCATATATGATATAGTCCTTAGGCTCAAGGAGCATGCAGTCTAGCGGGCAGGCAGAGAGTAATTACGTGTTCCCCAGCCCACCCCAACCTGGAATTGAATCAAACAGAGGTCACATTCAATGTCATCTATCTCCTTGCAAAGTGTCCTAGTCATTTTTAGGGACCCTGGTAGTATCTATCATTACCTTCATGTTCTGCTCTGGCAAACGTGACTCTTCAAAGATGTCTGCTGCTGAGGCCTCTCCTGTCAGGGAAATCTGTCTCTGGCCGGCCCCCTGCCGCCACCCCCACTCCACGGGGTGCCCACCTCCAACCCCAGTGTTCTAGACGGTATTCTCACAGATATATACCATATTAAAAAATCATCAAGCTATTTGTATTAGTTCTCTACAGCAGCTGTAAAGAAATTACCATGCCCATCAGGTCATTAAGGATTAAAGTGATGGATAACAAGTATTGGCAAGGATGTGGGGACTGGAAACACTGTTGGCAGGTGACTCCTGCAACCATTCTTGGCGGGGGGCAATATGGCAGTACTTAATAAAATTTAATAAATGTATTCCCTGTGTCTCGGCAATTTCACTCCTGGTAAAATATGCCTGAGACATTCTCACAGAGGCGAGCACGAGGCCATGTGTGTAAGGATGTTCACTGCAATGTTTACATGATAGAGGGGAGTTTTAAATCCTAGACTTGAGGTAGAAACACCTTTATGCAGCAGTTAAATGCAACTTGCTTGATATATGACAATATAGATTTTTTTTTAAAGCTTAGTGCTGAATTTTTAAAAAGAAAAGAAACAGGTCCCTGATAAAATATTATTTATGTGAACTTTAAAATGTACACACAAAAATACCACATATTTTGTAGGAACATATTCAAGTTCAAAGATAGGTATTAATACATTAGAATGGTTGCCTATTGGAGGAAGAAAGAAAGGGAAGTGGATAATTTATCAACTAGAAGAGGTATTTAAAAAATGAAGTTGTAAAAATAAAGTTGTATTGAGTCAGAGTTCTCAGTTGCAAACAGCAGAAAGAAACTCTGGTTGATTTAAATATAAGAGGAAAAAACTGAAGACTGTTGGGTAGTTCACTGAATCACCTGGAAGGTCCAGAGGCTATGCAATCAAATCACAACTGCAAATCACATCACAGAATCCCTTGCATGAGGACACTACAGTCGCAGCCTGTGAAGACTGGACTACTTGCACTGCCTCAAGAAAATACATGATGCTACATGTTCTCCACTATCAGAGAGAAGTCAGCAGTCCCTGATTCTTTGTATCACTAGGTATGGGTTCAATGTCAGAAATAGATGCATCAGAATGACCAAGCATAAGTCATGGGCAGTGCCCTAGTTGCAAGGGAGGCTGGCAATGCCTCTACTTTTAGCTTCCATAGTGAGATGTAGTGTTTGCCTCCCCCAAGACACGTGAACTGGGGAAATCATCAAGCATAAGAAGAGTGTTCTATGCTGAGCAGCCAAAAGGATGACAAAAGCCCACTAATGAAAGTGTGACCAACAGTGGTAACTTCCGCACTGAGATCAAGTAAGAGTCCATTGAATTTTCTAACTAGAAGGGCACTGAGAACACTTCCCAGAAGAGTTTCAGCGAAAATCCAGGCGCTGGGGGGAGACAAGAGGTAGATAGTAGTGAGTTGGAGCATGAATGGAAGACGAAGACCTAGTGGTAATGAGCATAAACTACTAAGGTGTTTAACTATGAATGAAAAGTTAAAAGGGTTCATATGTAGAGAAAATTGTAGCATTAAGAAAGGGACTTGGTTTTATTATTTTTTTTAAGATAAAAGAGATTTGAGTATGTTTTTAGGCTGTGAAGAAGAAGCTAGCAGAGAAAAGTTGCGATGGTTAAAAAGCAAAAGGATGATTTTAAAAAGCAACAGCCTAATCAGAGCCTATGAGGAAGGATTAGCCTTAGAATGCTGTAGGGAGAGACAGCTGCTCCTCTGAGAGAGGAGCAAAGGAGTTAGGATGCATGTGGCTGTTTAATAAGGCTTTAAGTTGGGAAATCAAGGTGGGAAATGAGTGTCTATTGGTGGCCTCTTTTACCTGGGAAATAAATAAGCAGGATCATCATCTGAGGGAGATAGAGTTGGGGGTGGGGTAGAGGCCTTGAGAAACCATGAGATTTTTCTAACTGCTAAATAGGAAGGGAGCTGACCATCATCAGGTAAACGAATTGTTGAAGGATGAATACAGTTAAAATTGAAGATTATAAATGTGAAGCGGCTGCAATCTCCTTAATGATTGTTTTTCCTTCAGCAGTGCTCTGCTGCCCGTGTGGAAGCGAGAAAGGTCAACGCTGGTTTGGTCCTGTGGCTGTGCAGAGCAGACAGAGAAGAACTATAGGACACGAGCCTTGAGCTGAGCATAAGACGGTAGTTAAGTGACAGTCCATCGGGCTATGGATCAGAAAGGGCAGAAAATACGGCCAGGAGAGGGTCAATAGAGGTATCAAGGTATTTCAAAATTCCTCTGAGGAGGGTTAGAAGTTGCAGAAGCAAAGGAGGGATAGCTGGAAGGACAGGGGTTTGTGGTCAGAATGTAGACTTCTCCAGTGTTAGATTTTAGAGGTGGAGTTATTCAGGTCCAAAATGTGACTATTATTAATAAAAAGCAATAACCTTTAATATGAGGTCCAGAGGACAGAGAAATGCCTACAGAGAGAGAACCAACTGTTTCTGTGCTTGGAAGCCTGCCAATAAGAGGAAGCACTGTACTTGGCGAGACTAATCCTAGAGACCCTCACTCCCATCTGGTAGCCATGGGTGATACACATGACAAAAAATGAGGATTCCCTGAGAAGTTGGTGATAAAGAAAAAAAGACTGCCCTCTGAGAGCTAGATTATATTCAAAGAAAGAACTGTATCAGAGACAGGCAAACTATGGTGAAGAGACAGATGGCAAGATTCCCAGACCAGTGAAATGGAACCATAACTTGAAGTGTCTTTGCTAACACAACTAAAGGAAGACTGTGTCTATCAGGGTGCAGTTGGGCTGGTAAATGAAGCATGAGAGAAAGTCAAAGACACAGACATTGATGGGGTGCCTCCTGGCCGGTGGACACAGATAGCATGACACAGCCAGATTCCAGCTATTTTTCATACCTGGATGACATTGTCCATTAAAGTCATCCAGCTGATTCCCCTTGTGCTATTCTATGCTCACCAAGTGATCTTCCTATTATATTTTGGCTTCCCACATAGATGTTACAGACAGGACAAGATGTGTTGATCAGCAACACACCACCTCTGGGTGGCCTAACAATTGAATTTTAGAGCCTAAAAAGCTAAATATTATCTCCCAGAATGCAGTGATCACAAAATATAGCCACCCTATGACATTGGATTGGGGTGTCAAGCAGTCTTTTCCTAGGTAGTACTTCTCTGACTCACTGCCCTTCTACAAATCCACCACTGATATCTGCACGTGATCAATAGTAGCAACAACACTCCTCTTTCTATCTAACCCGAGAGTACAGACAAGCAGTTAAACTAATAAAGCTGAATATTATGGTAATTTATGTGATGCCATATAAGATTAAAAATATGCTACATCTGCAGGTCGATACAGCATTTATAAAAGATTATGCTAGGGCAAAGAAATGGGAAGGGAAATTCTCCAGTCATAAAATGATAAGGAAATGCACAAGTTCATTGCCATCTCAGTATGACAAGGTTGATGATTTGGTAATAAGGCTAGAGCTAAGAAGACGTGCAGCCAGTATCTCAGTTGAGACCCACCTCTATGACCTATGCTGTGGAAATAGATCTTTCTAGAGCCATAACTATTACTCATACCATTGAACCTAGGTAAGCACTATATTGAATAGCACGCCCCTGGTATATAATAATGCAAATTTATTTGCTTCTTTTAAATGTAACTCAATAGGGCTTATTTTTCCTCTTTCCCCTGGATAAAAACTGAAGCAGACCCTATGGCTTTTCTAATTGTCCTTAAGTAATGCAAGGTCCTCCGGTCAATTCTTAATATATCAGCCTCAAGTAATAGTTAAAACTTTCAACTTGACGTTAAGCTGGGCCCTCTCCTTCCATTCTTCCAGCTCTGGCTTGTTGCTAGAGCTTCTCTCTTTCTCCCATTTTGGACTTTTATTATTTCACCTCCATCGTGCTAGCTGTGTTTCTAATGTTTCCAGGAAAATTATTAGGGAGCAGGAAAATTATTACTGCACTGTTGTGGTCAAATAGTTGGCACTCTTTGGAAGCTCAAGATGATTAAACCTATGTCTTTCTCTAGTGAGTCTCTAATGGGTGTGTTTGTGAGTTCTTTGGGGACCCCTGATCAGTCAGGGTCCCAGCAGAGAATAGCATTTGTTCCAGACAGTTCAAACAGAGACTAACGAAGGGCCTGTTTACAGAGGTGTGCACGGAGTTAATGGAATACAGAAGGGAAGCTGTCACATACAGATTCAGAGCAGTGGAAAGCCATTATTACCCAGGCAGGAAAGGGCAAGGGAAGGAAATAGTAATACTAGAGCCCAGGAAGGGCTGAGATCGTGAAGGAGGAGCCACCTGGCCATAGTGCAGGGCTGGAAGGAAGCAAACACTGCTGAACACACAACACCAATGCAGGGAGGCGGCAGGACAGAAATGCCTAGAACGTCCTCCACTTGCTTAGTGAGTTTCTGCCAGGACCTCACATTGGCCAAGCCCAGCTGGTAACTAGCCGACAAGAGAGCTCAAGTGGTAGTGTTCTCCGGGTTAGCCTCCTGGGAAGAATAATGGATCTAGGGAGACAAACAGAATAACCAGCAAAAGCCCCTCACTGGGGAATCTCTCATCTGTGCTTCCCCCAATAGAGGCAAGTGCATCTCTGTTATGTCCACTCTTTCTTAACCTTTTGGGAATTAATCCTGTAATTTTAACAGCTTTCTGCTGTAGAGGTCCACAGAAAACATTCATGCATCCTTTACATTCAATATTTGCTATCCACTAGGCTTCTTGGAGCCAGGCATTGCACTAGGTGCCTTGCATGCTTTCTTTTTAAACCTCATAATAGTGCATCAAGGCAGTTATTTTTATCTTTAATTAAAGAGAATGATTAGGAAAGAGAGGAGGTGGAGAGCGAGTATGACCCAGAGGAGTTAAGTGACTTATTCAGGCCACAAAACTCTCTTTCTTAGTAAGTTGCCTCTAGGAACAGAGAAAACAATACCTCTTAGTTTATCATGTTTTACTTTTTACCTCCCTGCCTTATCCTTGAAGTTGGTATCAGCGTGTTTAGCTTGGACATTGCAAACAACTGAGCTTGGCTCTGAGATGTGGGATCTCCACTGGGAACTGCTTTGCGTCAAGCTGGTTGAAGAAACCAAATCCCATGTGTCCTTCTTAATCACTGGCTCATGCTCTTAGCTCATTGGCTGTTTTATTTGGAGCCTTTTAAGGAAGAACTATCTTCTTGTTCTCCCATGAGTGTAAGGGTGCTTTCATGCATTAAGACATAATTTAAAGGGCATCTCCCAAGGGGTATATACAACATATGGCATAGCTAATATCATTCTGGAAAATTCTGAAATGATAATGTTCAGCTCTTACCAAGAAATTGGTTTTCATCACAAGCTGTCTTCTTTTCTGATGAGATCTTAGTGGAGCTGAATATGGATCTATGTGTTCAGCCCCTGGGGAACCTTCCAGGGCCAACCCAGGACTGAACACAGCCTATGTTTCCACTTAGAACTGTGCTCTCATGGGGCTAAGTATAGGGTGATGATACTAGCAGCCCTCTTCTAATATCTTTTTTGTTTGTTTGTTTTTTGAGACAGGGTCATGACATATCATAGCTCACTGCAGCCTCAGACTCTGGGCTCAAGTGATCCTCCTGCCTCAGCCTTCCGAGTAGCTGGGACTATAGGAGCACACCACCATGCCCGAATAATTTTTTCTATTTTTGGTACAGATGGGGTTTTGCTCTTGTTCAGGCTGATCTTGAACTCCTGGCTTCAAGTGATCTTCCTGCCTCGTCCTCCCAAAGTGTTAGGATTACAGGCATGAGCCACCTCACCTGGCCCCAACAAACTTTTTATTCCTAGATAAATTCTACTTAGTCAGGATGTATTATTCTTTCATATATACTTCTTGTAATACCCTTGTCAGATTTTTTTACCAGGGTTTTGCTAGCCTCATAAAACAATCTGGAAAGTGTTACATCTTCCTTTTTTTCTGAAAGAGTTTGTGTAAGATTGGTATTATTTCTTCCTTAGATTTTTGTTTTTTCTTTTGGAGACTGGGTCTTGGTCTGTTGCTTGGGCTAGAGTACAGTGGTGTTATCATAGCTTACTACAACCTCAAACTTCTGGGCCCAAGCCATCCTCCTGCCTCAGCCTCCTGAGTAGCTGGGAATATAGGCACATGATACTGCGCCCAGCTAATTTTTGCATTTTTTTTTTTTTTTAGAGATGTGGTCTTGTTATTTTGCTCAGGATGGTCTAGAACTCCTGACCTCAAGCGATTCTCCCACCTCAGCCTCCCAAAGAGCTAGGATTACAGGCATGAGCCACTGCACCCAGCCTCTTCTTAGATTTTTGATAGAATCAACAAAAGAAATCATCACGGCCTAAATTTTCATCTTGAAAAGTTTTTTTTAAATTATAAATTCAATTTATTTAGCAATTATAGGACTATACAGATTTTGTATTTTTGTATCAGTTTTGGAAAAATAGTTTTTTCAAGAATTTGTACATTTTCTCTAAGTTGTCAAGTTTATTGGCATAAAGGTTATCATAATATTTCCTTACTATCTTTCATCCTATAGGATTTGTTGTGATGTCCCCTTTTTCACTCCTAATAATTATAATTTACCTCTTCTCTATTTTTTATTAGTTTTCCTTAATTTTATTAATCATTTCACAGAATCAACTTTTTGCTTTAATAAATTGATCTATTATTTCTATGATTTATCCTCCTTATTTCTACTCTTATTAATTCTTTTCTTCTACTCTCTTTTTGTTTTAATTTGCTTTTTTCCCCCCTAACTTCTTTCATCATTTTTTAAAATTGTTTTTCTTTTAGGAGTTTGGAAGCAGAATCCCTAACTTCTTAAAGTGAATCAGATCATTGATTTTAAAATCAGATCATTGATTTTAAACTTTATTTCTGTTCTAATATAATCATTTTAGGCTATAAATTTCCCCTAAGCATTGTGTTAGCTACATCCCACAAATTTTGGTATGTTGTGTTTTCATTATCATTCTGTTTGAAATATTTCAAAGTTTCTCTTGGGGTTTCTTTTTTAACCCATGAGTTACTTAGAGGTATACTGTTTAATATTCAAAATATTGGGGCTTTATTTTTCAAGGATGTTTTATTGTTACTCATTTCAGTTTTGTACTGCTGTGGTCAGAGAAACACTTTGTATGATTTCAATCTTTTGAAACTTGAGACATATTTTATGGCCCAGCATACGGTCTATCTTGATGAACATTCTGTGTGCACTCGAAAAGAATGTGGACTCTCCAGTTGTTGGGTTAGTGTTCTCTAAACGTCAATTAGTTCAAATTGCCTAATAGCGTTGCTCAGATGTTCCATATCCATGATGGGTTTTTTGTTTGTTTGTTTGTTTGTCTTTTTGTTCTATCAATTACTGAAAGAGTGATTAAAATCTCCAGCTATAATTTGGACTTGTCTACTTCTCCTTTCAGTCCTTTCACTTTTTGCTTTTGCTGGGTCTTGCAGATCCGTGCCTTGTGTACATACATGCCAACCTCAGCCAATGAGCCAGGAGGACCTACCTGTAAATATTTCTCTCCTCTTTTCTCCCTTTAGTGCAGTGCCTCCTCAATGCCTCCTGTCCCACAGATTCCAACCTTCTCAGCTGCTCCAGCAGCCTCTTACTCTCTGCTTGAGTTCTGTGCTCTGAGAGCACCCACAGGCACGAAACAGAGGAAAACATGGAGTTCACTTGACTTGTTTGCCTTCTTTAAAGGATTATAACCCATGCTATCTGTCACCCAATGCCTGAAAACATTTGTTTCATATATTTTGATCAGATTTTAAATTGTTGGTGGTTGAAGAGAAAGTACAAAACTAGTTACTCCTTCATAGCTAAATGTGGAAGTTCAAACACTCAGATTTTTTAAAAGAAAGAGTTCTTTTTCTCTTTCTTGCTTAATCCATAAGTATTTAATGTAAATTCTGTGGAAAGAAAATAAGAAAATATTGAGCTTATGCTGAGCTTGGTAAACAAAAGAAGCTCTCTGGATCATTCATTTTAAGCAAGGGGAGATCTCCCTCTAAAAGAAATAGTACTCATGTTGATCCAGGAAATGGGTAAGATTTTGTATTAAGAGAATAAGTCAGGAGCGGTGGCTCAGGCCTGTAATCCTAGCACTTTGGGAGACTGAAGTAGGAGGATCCCTTGAGGCTAAGAGTTTGAGACCAGCCTGAACAGCATAGAGAGATCCTACCTTTACAAAAAATAGAAAAATTAAGTGGGTGTGGTGGTGCCCACCTCCAATCCCAGCTACTCAGGAGGCTGAAGTAGAAGGATCACCTGAGTCCAGGAGTTTGAGGTTGCAGTGAGCTACGATCCTGCCAATGCACTCCAACCTGGGCAAGTGTTCCTCCTCCACTTCCCAAGTGATATATGGAGGATTGGGGAAAGAGCTGGTTCCAGGCACCACACATGGCTGAGACTAGAAACCTTCCCTGATTCGACCACCCTGACACTATCTTGTACCTTGGGAAAAATGGCTGTGTGTGTGTGTGTGGGTGTGTGTAGGTTGTATATTTTGAGGGGACAACAAATCAAATAACCGGATATATAAAGAGCTCAGATATTGAGACCCCTGCCTGCAGTGGCATGGAGCTATCATAATAAACATAACACCGGGGAGAAAGATTTTAGAAACTTGAGTAACCTCTAATGGACAATCATTTGATGGGGGCAACCATTAGAGGCTAAAGTGCTTCTTGGGGTGTGGTGGCTCACACCTGTAGTCCCAGCACTTTGAGAGGCCAAGGCAGAAGGATCACTTGAGCCTAGGACAGGGGTGGGGAACCTGCAGCTTTAAGGCCACATGTGGACTTGTAGGTCTGTAAGTATGGCCTTTTGACTGAATCCAAATTTTACAGAACAAATCCTTTTATTTTTATTAATACATTTTTGTTCATCTTTCATATTTTTATTTTATTTTTAAAATGAATGTATTTAAAATACCAAAGAATAAAATAACTTTCAACAAAATAATCCTCCCAGATTTGCACAATTAAAACATTAGTAAGCCATAGGAGTAAATTGACGGCTGCTATGCTTATGATTTAGTTTTAACTTCTCCCGCCTGACTGGCACCATTACTGCACAAGGCTGGTTGGCAGGAGTTTATGGAAGTCATGTACACCAGTCTGTTATCAGCTTTTGACAACAGTGTGCTGTATTTCTGTTGGAAGTGGAATGTGTGAATAGTTACACAGCTCGACAATATTTTTTTTAATTCTGTCTGCTTAACAGCCCATCATGTCAAAGAAGACCAAGAAAACACTGAAGGAAGAAAACAGATTTTTCAGTGAGGATTGGAAATTGCAATATTATCTTATTGCTGCTAAAGATAAGATGATTTGCTTGCTTTGTGATACTGCAGTATCAACATTAAAGAAATTCAATGCTCATCAGTATTATAATACTCATAAGTACCACAAATATTTTAAATCAGAGGGAGAGGTGCGAAAGGTTGTATTATATAAATTAAAAGATGAAAAGCAAGAGCAAAGACAATTCTTTCAAGCAGCAATATGACCTGAAAATCATGCCACTGAAGCTACTTATAAAGTAGCTTGTATACTTTGGAAAAAGGGAAGCCATTCAGTGACACAGAAATTGTGAAAGAATGCATTGTCGAAGTTGTAGGATGCTTAGACCTCAATAATGTTTCAAAGTACAAATAACTGCCTCTTTCAAGGAGAACCATAACTGATCAGCAGCATGAATTAACCTTCATTTTAATGGAAAAACTTCATATAATACTTCAAAAGGAAAATATATATCATTCCATTGCTTTGGATGAATCAACTGATACTACTTTCTTGGCACAGGTTTTATATTTCATTTGGGTCATAACAGAAGATTTTCTTCCCTACAAAGAGTTTCTCACTTTGGGCACTCTTGTAAATAGAACACAGGGAATAGATATCTTAAACAACTTTCAAGATAAATGTCATGAAGTTGGACTGAATTTGGTAAATTTAGTGAGTGTATGTATAGATGGTGCACCTTCCATGAAAGGAAAACATGAAGGGTTTATTGCACAGATTAAAAAAAAGTATTAACAGATCCAGATGCTCTCATCTCTTTTCATTGTATCTTGCATCAGCAAAATCTCTGTGCTACAACTACTATTTTAAGTGACATTTTGCAACAAGTTATGATTATTGTTAATTATATTTGTGCAAATGCAACTCTGCATTGTCAGTTTTGTAACATGCTAAAGTTGAATCATGAGGTATTTAGTGTGGATTTGCCGTATCATTCAAAAGTGCTTTGGATATTGCAGGCACAAGTATTAGCAAAAATTTTATATCTATGAGAACAGATAGTTAAATTTTAAGAAGAACAGAATCAGCAATGTGAAGTATTGAAAGAAGATTTGTATAGGAATGCAGCATTTCTGTGTGATATCATGCCAAATCAAAATGACTTGAATATTTTTTGCAAGGTAAAACTAAGTCTATATATGATATGTGGCAAAAAATCCAAGCATTTCAGAAAAAGCTATCTTTTTTCAAAATACTTCTTCTTCAAAAGAAAATTTTGAATGAACATTTTCCCCAGTTAGCAAAAGTCACTGATGAGCAGGATGATATATATGATCATTTGAAGTATACGCAGTTGTTATAGACCTACTAATTGAAGAATGAAAGGTTCACTGACTTTGAGAATCATGACATCACACTCAAATTAGCATTTTTTTTTTTTTTTTTTGTTGCCCAGGCTAGAGTGAGTGCCGTGGCGTCAGCCTAGCTCACAGTAACCTCAAACTCCTGGGCTTAAGCGATCCTACTGCCTCAGCCTCCCGAGTAGCTGGGACTACAGGCATGTGCCACCATGCCCGGCTAATTTTTTCTATATAGATTTTTAATTGTCCAGATAATTTATTTCTATTTTTATTAGAGAGGGGGGGTCTCACTCAGGCTGGTCTCGAACTCCTGACCTCGAGAGATCCACCGGCCTCAGCCTCCCAGAGTGCTAGGATTACAGGCGTGAGCCACCGCGCCTGGCCTCAAATTAGCATTTTTGCCTCACCTAGTTGATATCACCGAGGTACCTAAAGAGCTACAGAGGGAATTGATTGAGCTCTCAGTAGATGACATTTTAAAGTCATTCTTTGATGCTAAAAAAGATCCAATTAAAATGTGGAAAAATGCAGTAGAATATCACACCTTCAACAACATGTCCCAAAAATGCTTTCTCGCTTTTCAATCACTTATTGCTGCGAATCTACATTCTCCTACCTAACCCAAATCAAGACACCCTTGAGGTCACAAATGACTGATACCCTTCTAGAGGATCAACTGAAACTGTGGACCTCCATGCTGCAACCAAATATTCAAATGCTTTCCAACAAAAAGCAGACAAAACAAAGTCATTAAAAGGTTAGTTAACTTTAAAATTTACAAGTAGTTTTCATTTTTTGAAATTATTAAGTACATAGTAGTTAGAGTTTTACAAAATAATGTACATTTTTAAATATATCTAATTGAAGTTTCTTGAATGCAGCCTTATTTGATTACAGCCAGATTAATGTGGCCTTCCAACATGAAAACCTTCCCTACCCCTGGCCTAGGAGTTCAAGACAAGCCTGGACAACATAGCGAGACCCCAATCTCTATAAAAAATAAGAAAATTAGTTGGGCGTAGTGGCAAATACCTGTAGTCCCAGCTACTTGGGAGGCTGAGTCAGGAGGATCACTTGAGCCCAGGAGTTTGAGGTTGCAGTGAGGTATGATGACACCACTGTACTTAGCTGGGGTGACAGAATGAGACCCTGCCCCAAAAAATAAACAAATAAGCAAACAAACAAACAAAGCACTTCTCTTTTGTGAACAAAATTTACAACAAGCTGCTAGGACCTCTTCTCTTGAAGCAATATCAAATGGAACTAAGCCCTTAGACGTATTTTTTGAAGTTATCATGGGAAGGAGTAAGACATCTCAAGAGAGAAAAAAGACAGTTTTACAATGGCTAGGATGTAAATTCAGAACTTTGTTACTGTGTGGAATATGACCTCATCTTCTGACCCAAGCTGATAAAGCAACATGTATCATTATGTATGTGCTGTGGTTTCCAGGCACCACACGTGGCTGAGACTAGAAACCCTCCCTGATTTCTGGGTCTGTTTGCTCAGCTTTTTCCTTGTCTGAAATGCCCTTCTCAAGGCCAGATCACATGCCATCTCTCCTACAACGTTAAAAGTTACCTCTTCCTCTTCTGAATTCTCATTGTACTTTCTTCATTTCTTGTGGCAATGGTCACTTCCTACATTGTATTATACTTATGAAATACAAATCTTATCTCTCTTATACAACTCTAGGCTTCTCGGAATCAGAGACCACAATTCATTCTTGTTTATGTGCTCAGAATGCTTTGCAAACAAGAGGAGCTTAAAAAGCATTTGCAAGGGGGAAAAAAGTGCTCATTTTCTGAATGAATGAATGAATGAACGAAAATAATGGCTTCATCCCCAAATTTGGCAATTTCCTCCTGGGAAGTCTTCTCACTCAGATGGAGCTTGATTTCAAAATATTAAAACAGTTTCAAATTTATTGCACACATTAACAACTTCTGCCTACCTTCATGTGACTGAAAAAAAATGACAAAACTCTTCAAATGCATATAATCTTCTCTATGTTGAAATTGGAAATTACTATGAAATTCTCTACCATAAATGAAACTCCAACAATAAATATCGTATGAAGGATATCATGATATACCATATTGATTGCTTATCATATCTAGATGGATTATAAATACAATTACTTAATGACATACTGAATGTAGTTTATCTTGTTTCACCCTATGATCTATTTCCCATTTTCCAGAGTACTAGTTTTATTGCCATTATCTGGCTCTGTTTCTGTTTTCCATCTACCAGATTCTCCTAGCCAAGGATAAGCACCTCCTATCTCCACCTACAGGCTGTAGAGTATAGGTTGGCTGTGTTGCAATTGGACCGTGGGTGGTAACTGGTGGGGCTAAACCAAAAAAATTTAAGTATGAACTTGGGAGCAAACAAGGGGGTCAATTAATTTAGGGAAACTTGATTCTAGCAACTAGGTATTATGAAAACAAAAGACAGGACTTGAATGTTGCTGGTTAATGTCCTAATAGGAACAAGCTCCAGGGTGTCTATCCAAACTAGGAAAAGGCAGCATATTGGCAAATTCCAAAAGGTGTAGGCAGCATAGCAGGTAGAGTTGAACAGAGAGTAGACAAGGGGGTGGGGTGAGTGACGACAGGCAAAGGACACCCAGCCTCTGGAACACTGAGTACCTATGAGGATTTAGTTATTAGGAAAACTAAGAACCAAATCCCCAAACTTAGTCAACCCTAACCTTTTGTGCCCTAATTCCCAATGTGTCTATGCTAGGGAATACTTCTCTGGATATTTCTCTGAGGATATAATACTGGGCTCCCAGCTATCTGGATCCAGATGCCCACAAGGGGAGGATGTATGATTTCTTCTGCTTCATAGTACTTGAGATAATGTACTATAGTATTGAGATAAAGTACTATTGTGCCATTCAAAATTATCCCCATGGGAAACCATATGTCATACTAAATAATAATATTATTGCTGGAAATATCTTGAAATTTCAGTAATAGAGTTGTCTTCAGAGGTTTCTTTTGTTGTTCATTTTTGTTCTATCTCCAACTATCTTCTTTATTTTACAAAGATTTTTTATATTTTTGGAATAAGCCAAAAATAATTAAGATCCAACCCTGGAGAAAAAAACATGGATGATCAAGCTGGGTGATTCAGTTTAGATGAAACATGAAGGTGTGACTATAAAGTAATAACACTGGCCTATAAACTCCATTTTATGAAGGAGACAATGAAGGCACAGATAGATTTAGTAATTAGCCTGGTTTCATATAGTCAAGAAACGTCTGAGTTAAGGATTCAGACACGCACTCTTAGCCACCATAGTTATATTGCCTTCTACCATGTGACTGTCTGTCTACCTTATAAAGTGTAACGCTGAGCAGACTGTAAGTTCATAAATGCTATGTAATAGTACTAACAGAAGTTGACGCCATGTGTATATTTATCTAGTAAATTCATTTTGCTTATGAAATACAAAATATTTTAACAGCAAAAACAAATTCAGGAGGATGAAGACAAAGAAGAATGGAAAGCATAACTTGGTACTGCTTCCAAGTTTTTATAGTCCCAGTGACTAAGTCCCTGTCCATCCTGGGCAGCCATTTAGGGCAGTGACTGGGTAAGAAATGAAGTTTGGAGTCAGCTAAATCTGAATTCATGTCCTACTCTCACCACTGGCTTCTTGGGTAACTTGGTACAAATACGTATATTGCCTGGGACCCAGAAGCACTTGATAAATGATAGTTTCTGCTTTCAGTGAATTAATTTAGCTTATGCAGAACTTAGTCCTTTTCCTTATTTTTCACCCCCAACACCCACCCTACTCACACAAGAAAGCCCTACTCAACTAAGGGTGTTCATGTGCATAGCAGAAAAAGTAGGGGAAATGGACAGGATTTACATCACAGAAATGTTAACTCTTTAAAATTGAATATTAGGGTCTGCACACAGTGGCTCACACCTGTAATCCTGGGACTTTGGGAAGCCCAGGTGGGCAAATATAGCAAGACCCCTTCTCTTAAAAAAAAAAAAATAGCCCGGTGCTGTGACGTGCCTGTGGTCCCAGCTACTCAGGAAGCTGTGGCAAGAGGATCACTTGAGCTCAGGAGTCCAGAGGTGCAGTGAGCTATCATCTTGCCACTGCACTCCAGCCTGGGTGAGAGATCAAGACCCTGTCTGTTAAAAACAAAAAATGAATCTTAGGGAGTCTCTTTGAACCTATTTTGGTACTAGAGCTGCTCAATAAAGAAAAAGGAGGGTAGTTTGGGGGCTTCCCAACTTTGAAAAATTGAATATTAGACACATCTACTCTTAAAAAGGTTTTTCCATCAATTTCAGGAGCCTTGAACTCCAGCCTACTGCTATATTGCTGAGCCCTTTCTCTACGCTCTTCCATGCCATCCCTCGACCTCCGCATTTCTGTTAACATCTAGTGTACAAAATTTGTCTCACTTTCTATCCATAAAAGTCTTTCCCAATACAAAATCTTTTTTTCACAACAGGATCATTTTCTTAGCTGTTGATACAATAACTTTTTCATACATATTTACATTTGGTTTACATATTGGAATTCTGAATAAGGACTTCATTTCAAAAAGGTTTCCACTACCAAAAATGGGAGGGAAGGTTTTAAATAACTCTTATAGGCCAGAGAAGTGAAGAAGACAATATGCCAAATTATACCTGAGAAACTGTATAGGTGAATTCAAAGTTTCCTTGGGAATCACACTGGTGTGGTACTCAATTCTGCTTTGTTGAATCATATATTACAAGAAGAAGTTGGCAAAGGAATAAAGAAGAATATCAGGGATGCTGGAATATTTTTGCAGGGGCTAACACAATGTGGCACTGGTATGGCATAGATTTGCAGACTAAATTAAAGTTCTCTAAAGCAGAAGCAATCTCTAATTGCCTCAAAAGCTGTGAAACCAGAGGCATAGCATTTTTAGAGCCATAAAAGAGCCTGGATGTCAGCTAATTCAATTCCTTCACTTTATACATGAGAAACTGAACCACCACCTAATTAATAGCACAGCTGAGCCTGGAGTTAAGGTTTCCTGCCTCATGAACATGACATCAAGGCTGGCACGTAGTCACCATCCAGATGGGTGCCATGGGCCCTGTTTACATGTAATAAGACCCAAGAAGATGTAGAGTGTACCGTGATGGGGGAATATGAGCCCTGGGGTCTCAGATAATCTTGTTCAAGGTACTGTACTTTCCTTCACTTAAATTAAGTCCCCTGTGAAAAGAGGCCTAATCCTGGGAGGAGACTTTTAGAAGTGGGATAATCTGTGGCACAGACTGTGGTTATGGTTTCACATCCTTGTCACCAAACTCACTGTGTTGTATATTAAATGTGTACAGCTTTCTGTATGTCAATTATGCCTCAATAAAGTGATTCTTTTAAAAAAAGGGGGGGCCTAATTCTTCCCACAAATGGCTATTTTGAGGCTTAAAAACACAATAATGCATATGAGATAGCCATCACTATGTCTGGAGCCTAGTAGGCCCAAAATGAATGCTGGTACCCTCCCCTTGCTCAGTCATACCAGCACACGAGTTGGATTCAAGGTCAAATAACATCAACTAGAAGAAAATAACAAGCACCAATAGTTGGGAGACTATGAAACATGCAGCTGCTTAGTGGGTACACTGTGGGGATGAGGGCAGGCTGTGCCTGTCTGTCCTTCACAGTGTCACTGACAGGTGAACGAAGAGGAGTGCACGGGTAGCTCTGCTCCAAATTCTGTATGAAGGAATGGTGGATGCCAGACCAGGTTGGTTTCCAGCCTAAACATCCATTTCATTGCTCCCCACTCATTTCCCAAAGGCAGGCTCAGTTCTCTTCTAGTTCCCAGAGCTGATCTTGACCTGGAGCCAGATGTGCTCAGTTGGCTCCAACTCCACATTTGGCTGCCAGTCTAATCCTGACCTATTGCCCAATCCTGATGGCTAGACTTCTGCTTGCTCTCTTATCTGATTCTCTGCCTTATCAACCTTTCTACTTTTCCCTGGCTTCCTTGTCATTCTACCACGTACGCATGATAGGAAGCCCACTGTCTTGTCACCTTGGCACCTCTAGTACTCAAAAATTAGAATGGCTGCTGGCACATTATGGGAAACCAAAAGGCCACGCCTGTGTTATCAACCCATCTTGTAGCTATGCCTGAATGAGCCAAGGGAAGAGCCTGTTGACCTATCAAGCTATTTCCTGAGAATTAAAAAAAATTATTGATATATAATGTACATATTTTCACAGTATAATTGATAATTTAATACATTCATATAATTTATAAGGATCAAGTCAGTGTAATTGGGATATACCTCACTTTAAATATTTGTCTTTATGTGAGATTTTTTCTGAGAATTTTGAGAAAATCAGAGACAGAATATGGTAAGAGCTGAGTCACCTCTGGAAACATTCAAAAAAGAAGCCCACGAGCTCTTCCTGTTTCTGAAGCACTGGCCCCATTACCATCCTTCTTGAGATGAGGCTGATAAAGTCTTCTATTGTAAGCTTCCACAATCAATCTAACCTCATTTTCATCACCAGCTAAGCCCATGTAAGCATCTTAGGTAAGGAAACTAAGGCTCAGAGGCCAACTTCAACAGCTCACATGTCCCTGTTCCTACCCCCAGTTCTTAGTCTTTTCTTTAGTCAGCAGAGTTGGGAAATCAACAGCCAGATAATACTCCATAATCTTTTTGGTTTGAGCCACTACTCAGAATTCCTGACTCTAAATCCCACATCACTGCCCAACCCAGTGGTTGGTTCCAATACCCACAATTGGGAAACCTTAGTTTTCCTCCCTCCCCCAACAATCACACAAAGCTCACCCAGAATTATAGGGACTCTACTCATCCTAGCACCCTTGGAATCTTTTCACCTCTTTTCTGCTATTGTCTGGTCCTAGCGCCAGGCCTAGCAACATACCCATCTTTTACAAAATTTGCCACAGAGTCAGAAGTTCCCATTACCATGGCATTATCCAAAGAATGGGCAGCCACCAATGAGACGCAATTGCCTGCCACTTTGCTGTGCCTGCTGCTGGTGCTCACCACTAACCCTTCTTTCCCTGCTGATCCCTGCAATCTACGCCTCGCCAGCTGTGGCTCCTCAAGCCTACATCTCAGGGACAATGAGCTACCTTCCCCTGTTATGCGCATTCTGATCCCGCCCTTACTCACTGCTGCTCAGGAACCTCTGTGGTCTCCACTCCTGAAGCCAATGTTACCAAATCTCTAGCCTATGTTAGACCCAATTTTTCTTCCACCTGAAGCATGACCGTGTCCTCTGGAGTGAGAGCTCCCCCTGCCGAGAAATTTAGATCAAATCATTCAGGATCTGGGAAGACTATTGGTCTTTAGGTTGCAAGAGAATCCAACTCAAACTAGCTTATGATTTAAAAAAATCACTAGGGAAGGAGTTCAGAACAGCCCACCCCAAGATATGCCATTCTGGAATATTGACTATTTTGAGTTAAAAGCACTCGAAAAAAAGCAGCTGCAAGAAGATCACTCTGATTCTCCTTCTGTTTTTTAAAAGCAGGAGATGACATTATCATGTGAAAGATGTCCTCCTTATATCAGAAGGAAAGTATGATTTTTACCATCAAGGACAGAAAGCTGAGGCTGAGGGAAATATGTACCAAAAACCCTTATTAAACGAACCCTTATCTTCGTAGTCACTTCTCTATCCAATTAACTACCCTATCCCAAGCCCCTTGTCACATTGCCATAATTACTACTCTTCCTCCGATTCAGCACATAAGTACTGAATTCAAACTGCATCTTTGGGTCCTCTTTTCCTGATGAAGGATCCTATGCCACATAAAAGTTGTATTGAATACATTCGTATGCTTTTCTCCTGATGATCAGTCTAATGTCAATTTACTTTTCAGGCCCAGCTGAAAACCCCTATGAGGGTAGAGGTAAACTTTTGCCTCCCTTACCTACTGGCAAGTATGGGGAAGAGATGGCCTCAGTTGCAATAGCTCCAAGTCACCTGGATTTTCTTTGTCTCCATTTTTTGCCTTTGCTTACTCCAACTCTTGCCTCTATGCCTTCTAACTTTTCCACTGGCAGGCACAGTCTGTGTCTAGGACACATCCTTCCGTCCTCAGAACTGACAAAGAGCTTCTTAGCTGATAGATAAAATCCCACAGGGGGATTCTGATTAGCTCTAATTGGGTCATTTGCTCATCCTTGGACCAATCACTGTAGTCAGAGTGGGAAGGGTTCTATGATTGGCAACCCCAGGAGGACCAAAAAAAGTAGGGAAGGGCAGATCTAGGAAACAGAATGCTAGGCAGACAAAAAACAACAGATGTCTCCTATAATCATGCACTGATAAAAACCACGGCTCCTTTGAAAAGACAAATAACATTATTTAAAAATGGGTAAAAGACTTGAATAGGCATTTCTCTAAAGAAATCTGCAGATAATCAATAAACATAGAAAAAGATGTTCAATATCATCAAGGAAATACAAATCAAACTCACAATGAGACACCATTTCACATTCACTAAGATTTGTTTTTAATCTTCTGAGTAGCATAGTTTTATTACATAACATTTCTGTACTTAAAGGTGTTAAGCTTTTTAATGTAAACATTTTAAATATCCCAATATTTTACAAACTTTTGTGCATGTCTTCATTTCTTTGTTGATATGAGACCCTTAAAACACTAAGATTGTTATCATAAAAAACTCAGATAATAACAAGTGTTGGCAAGGATATGGAGAAATCAGAACTCTGCAGGGTAGGAGTGTAAAATGGAGCAGCCCCTTTGGAAAACAGTCTGGCAGTTCCTCAAATGGTTCAAGATAGAGTTACCATAAATATAGTCACTAACCCTGGGTGATTGGCTGCAACAGTGCAAACATAGCTCACTCCAGCCTGGATCTCCTGAGCTCATGAGATCCTTTTGCCTTGGCCTCCCAAAGGGCTAGGATTACAGGAGGGGGCCACCAAGCCCCGACCAGACCTCTCTTTTGAAGTGGGGAAAAAAATGTTCTCAAATACATTGTGGTGATGGTTGCCCAACTCTGTGAATATACTAAAAACCATTAAGTGAACACTTCAGTTGGGTGAATTATATGCCATATGATTATGTCCTAATAAATAAATAGCCAGGCTACTCCTGTATGTCCTGCCATGTCCTTTGGGGCCTCTGAGAGACAGAGTGGTCCATCTGAAGGTAGACCAATTGAGATCAAACCCAATCCTGTTTCTATTTCCTAGAAGTTAACTCTTTCTTCAACAGCAACATAAGGATGATAATGCCCACCTGGAAAGGCTGACGTGATTTTTAAAAGCACACATTAGGTTAATAACGTACAGTGTGTGACGCAGAGTAGACGCTCTGAAACCCTACGCATACAGCAATGCACGTGTGTACACATGCACCCGAACTTGGGGCTTTGGGGGAGGTTCTGGGCCGGATATGGAGGGCGAGTAAGTGTCCCTCCTGTCAGCCCTCGGCCCGCTCCTCTCTCAGGCTCCGGATAGTGAGGTAGCAGAGTAACCTGCTAACCCTGGAGTCAAAGAAAAGTCTCTCATCCTCGGGTTGAAGAGAAGCAAGGAACCGACGTCAGGGCGTGGCGAGGCCGCCTGGGGGACGTTGATACGTAACTGCAGAAGGCCAGGAACCGTGCCAAGGCTGGGAACCCAGCCCAACCGGCTGCGGTGGACTACAGCCGCAACCCCCGGCTGCAACCGTTCGCCGAAGCTCCCATCACTGAGAACGTTGCGCCGAGGGTTGCGCGCAGAGCCTCCTGGTGCCGCGCCTGGGAGCGAGCCGCGCGGGGCCTGCCGGGAAATGTAGTGTGTGCAGCCCCGCCGCCCGCTGCCTCAGGGCCGCCCGCCACTACAAGTCCCATCAGGGCCCGCGAAGCCTTGATCCCCAGGCCATTGCAGGGAGGGGAGTATTTAACGGTACTGGCGGCCGTCATGCGCCATAAATCCTTTTCGATGTGAAATACCGGCATAGGAATCATTACCTTGAGTTCTGGTCTCTACTTTGGGTCTCCTGCTGGCTTTTATCTGACTTAATTATTCAGTGATGTATTTAGGGCACAACCCTGACTCGCTAGGGAAAAGATGCGCGGCCGGCCTTAAAGTATTGCTTTCCCTTTTTGTTTTAGCCTTGATAAACTGAAATGCTTTGAGGAAGGCGAGGATCCAGAAGTCATCCCGGAGGATACTGACCTGATGACTTTGGGGTATGGAGGACTTTGGACTTGTTGTGTGCTATTTATTTAAACATTTTTTCGACGTTATGTTTTGAAAAGTTGAAAGTATAGTGTCATTATCCATATATCCACTCCTTAAATTCAAGCACCGTTAACATTTGGCCATATTTGCTTTGGCTGTATGTGTATGGGTTGCCTGCTGTGTATCTTTTTCTTTTACTTATACCATTTAGTAAGTTGCAGACATCATGATAATATACTCCTAAATACATCAGCTCCTACATATCTACAAAATACCATTCTCCTAAGAAAATTAACAGTAAATACATAATTTCTAATTTCCAGTCCATATTCTAATTTGTGCTTATATTTAGTGTTTATTTACAAAGGTAGAGTTAATCTACTTAGATTTGGGGTACAAGCTAAATACTCTGGTAGTGTTTCCTGAACTGTCTGTAGTAAAGAATCGTTTTTTTTAAATTTTTAATCTTTCCTAGATCCATACTTTTGTAAAATAGAATAAAAGAGAATTACTAAAAAAAGATTAAAAAGACAATGAGCTCAAATTTTTATTATTACTAAATTCAACAGACATAAAATTGATATAAACTTACAATGAAAGTTTCTCAGTAAACACTTTCATTCTTAAGACTGAAACAGGATCCGCACTTTTCACCGTTCCTTTCAGAATCATTTGATTCATCAGCTAGGAATGGCGATTCCTTCTCCAGACCAATCGAAGGCTAGGCCAAAGTAACTCGATCTTTCCAAGAGGTGTGTGGCACAACTTTTGAAAGAACGCTAGGTGGAGAACTATTTGGTAATTTTTCCATAGCACTTTTCACCGTAATTGTCAGAACCTTGGTCTCTGCATCCTTAAGCATACGAGAGTTTTAACAAAGGAAAGCAGGCTGAGGCCCAGTAAACTTGGCATTTCCAAGAGTTGGTCCTAGAGACTATAAAAAAAGTGTTCTTTTAAGTAGTATTCCACTGTAGTTTCACCATTAACTTCAGAACCCGAGCAGGTTTCTCGCATTAGCATAGGAATCCTGCCTGGTAATTGAGATTCCTGGGAGGGGTGTAAGTGCGGGGCTTCTGTCAGCCCTGCCTTTGATTTGTTTACCTCCACAGTTGGTAAGTGCATATTTGAGTGAGATGGGAAAAGTGTGGATCGTGCTTCAGATTTCATCCTCACACTTTTGAAATCACCAGTATGTTGGTAATTATTTGCCATTTCCATAGCGTTTTGCACCGTAATAGAAATGAGGTCGGTCTCTGCATCCTGAAGCCTATGGTGCTTTTTGCAGAGAAACCTCTGCTGAGGCCCCGGTTACTTGGTATTTCCCATACCTGGCACCGGAGCCTTGGACAATAGGGTTGTTTTCAGTATTATTTCACCATCCTTTCACCACTGTTTCAAGAACGGGAGCCCTTTTCAACCATTAGCGTAAGAATCCTTCTTTGGAGATGAGATATTTTTCAGGGGTGGCAAGTGCAGGGCCGCTGTCAGTCTTGGGTTTGTTGGACTAGCACAAGACATGAGAAGTGCACCTTAGTGGGAGAGGTGAATAGTGCAGATCCTGTTTCAGTCTAAAGACTGAAACAGGATCTGCACTTTTCACCGTTCCTCTCAGAATCATTTCATTCATCACCTAGGAATGGCGATTCCTTCTCCAGACCAATCGAAGACTAGGCCAAAGTAACTCGATCTTTCCAAGAGCTGTGTGGCAAAACTTTTGAAAGAACCACTAGGTGAAGAACTATTTGATGTTTTTCCGTAGCACTTTTCACCGTAATTGTCAGAAGCTTGGTCTCTGCATCCTTAAGTATACAAGAGGTTTCACAGACGAAAGCAGGCTGAGGCCAAGTACACTTGGCATTTCCAATACTTGGTCCTAGAGACTATAAAGAAAGGGTTCTTTTAAGTAGTATCCCACTGTAGTTTCACCATTATTTTCAGAACCCAAGCAGGTTTCTTGCATTAGCATAGGAATCCTGCCTGGTAGTTTAGATTCCTGGGAGGGGTGTAAGTGTGGGGCTTCTGTCAGCCCTGCCTTTGATTTGTTTACCGCCACAGTTGGTAAGTGCATATTTGCGTGAGATGGGAAAAGTGTGGATCGTGCTTCAGATTTCATCCTCACAATTTTGAAATCACCAGTATGTTGGTAATTATTTGCCATTTCCATAGCGTTTTGCACCCTAATAGAAATGAGGTCGTTCTCTACATCCTGAAGCCTATGATGCTTTTCGCAGAGAAACCTCTGCTGAGGCTCAGGTAACTTGGTATTTCCCATACCTGGCACCAGAGCCTTGGAAGATAGGATGGTTTTCAGTATTATTTCACCATCCTTTCACCACTGTTTCAAGAACGGGAGCCCTTTTCAACCATTAGCGTTAGAATCCTTCTTTGGAGATGGGATATTTTTCTGGGGTGGCAAGTGCAGGGCCTCTGTCAGTCCTGGGTTTGTTGGACTAGCGCCAGACATGAGAAGTGCGCCTTTGTGGGAGAGGTGAATAGTGCGAATCCTTTTCAGTGTAAAGACGGAAACAGGATGCGCACTTTTCACCGTTCCTTTCAGAATCATTTGATTCATCAGCTAGGAATGGCGATTCTTCTCCGGACCAATCGAAGGCTAGGCCAAAGTAACTCGATCTTTCCGAGAGGTGTGTGGCCCAACTTTTGAAAGAACCGCTAGGTGGAGAACTATTTGGTATTTTTCCGTAGCACTTTTCACCGTAATTGTCACAAGCTTGGTGTCTGCATCCTTAAGCATACGAGAGTTTTCACAGACGAAAACAGGCTGAGGCCCAGTACACTTGGCATTTCCAAAAATTGGTCCTACATACTATAAAGAAAGGGTTGTTTTAAGAATTACTCCACTATGGTTTCACCATCATTTTCAGAGCCGGAGCAGGTTTCTGACATTAGCATAAGAATCCTGCCTCGTCGTTGAGATTTCTGGGTGGGGTTGTAAGTGCTGGGCTTCTGTCAGCCCTGCCTTTGATTTGTTTACCACCACAGTTGGTAAGTGCATATTTGCCTGAGATGGGAAATGTGTGGATCGTGCTTCAGATTTCATCGTGACACTTTTGAAATCACCAGTATGTTGGTAATTATTTGCCATTTCCATTAGGGTTTGGCACCATAATAGTCATGAGGTCGGTCTCTGCATCCTGAAGCCTATGGTGCTTTTTACAGAGAAACCTCTGCTGAGGCCCAGGTAACTTGGTTTTTGCCATCCCTGGCACCAGAGCCTTGGAAGATAGGATTGTTTTCAGTATTATTTCACCATCCTTTCACCACTGTTTCAAGAACTGGAGCCCTCTTAAACTGATAGCGTAACAATCCTTCTTTGGAGATGAGGTATTTTTCAGCGTGGCAAGTGCAGGGCCGCTGTCAGTACTGGGTTTGTTGGACTAGCACCAGACATGAGAAGTGCGCCTTTGTGTGAGAGGTGAATAGTGTCGATCTTGCTTCTGTCTAAAGACTGTAACAGGATCCGCACCTTTCGCCGTTCCTTTCAGAATCATTTGATTCATCAGCTAGGAATGGCGACTCCTTCTCCAGACCAATCGAAGGCTAGGCCAAAGTAACTCGATCTTTCCAAGAGGTGTGTGGCACAACTTTTGAAATAACCGCTAGGTGGAGAACTATTTGGTATTTTTCCGTAGCACTTTTCACTGTAATTGTTACAAGCTTGGTCTCTGCATACTTAAGCATAGGAGAGTTTTCACGGACGAAAGCAGGCTGAGGCCCAGTACCCTTGGCATTTCCAAGAGTTGGTCCTAGAGACTATAACGAAAGTGTTCTTTTAAGTATTGTTCCACTGTCGTTTCACCGTTATTTTCAGAACCCGAGCAGGATTCTCACATTAGCATAAGAATCCTGCCTGGTAGTTGAGATTTCTGGGTGGGGTGTAAGTGCGGGGCTTCTGTCAGCCCTGCCTTTGATTTGTTTACCGCCACAGTTGGTAAGTGCATATTTGCGTGAGATGGGAAATGTGTGGATCATACTTCAGATTTCATCCTGCCACTTTTGAAACCACCAGTATGTTGGTAATTATTTGCCAAATCTATACCGTTTTGCACCGTAATAGAAATGAGGTCCGTCTCTGCATCCTGAAGCCTATGGTGCTTTTCGCAGAGAAACCTCTGCTGAGGCCCAGGTAAGTTGGTATTTCCCCTTACCTTGCACCGGAGCCTTGGAAGAAAGGATTGTTTTCAGTATTATTTCACCATCCATTCACCAGTGTTTCAAGAACAGGAGCCCTTTTCAACCGTTAGCGTAAGAATCTTTCTTTGGAGCTGAGATATTTTTCTGGGGTGGCAAGTGCAGGGCCTCTGTCAGTCCTCGGTTTGTTGGAATAGCGCCAGACATGAGAAGTGCGCCTTTGTGGGAGAGGTGAATAGTGTGGATCCTGTTTCAGTCTAAAGACTGAAACAGGATCCGCACTTTTCACCGTTCCTTTCAGAATCATTTGATTGATCAGCTAGGAATGGCGATTCCTTCTCCAGACCAATAGAAGGCTACGCCAAAGTAACTCGATCTTTCCGAGAGGGGTGTGGCACAACTTTTGGAAGAACCGCTAGGTGGAGAACTATTTGGTATTTTTCTGTAGCACTTTTCACCGTAATTGTCACAAGCTTGGTGTCTGCATCCTTAAGCATACGAGAGTTTTCACAGACGAGACAGGCTGAGGCCCACTACACTTGGCATTTCCAATAGTTGGTCCTAGAGACTATAAAAAAAGTGTTCTTTTAAGTAGTATTCCACTGTAGTTTCACCATTAACTTCAGAACCCGAGCAGGTTTCTCGCATTAGCATAGGAATCCTGCCTGGTGGTTTAGATTCCTGGGAGGGGTGTAAGTGCGGGGCTTCTGTCAGCCCTGCCTTTGATTTGTTTACCTCCACAGTTGGTAAGTGCATATTTGCGTGAGATGGGAAAAGTGTGGATCGTGCTTCCGATTTCTTCCTGACACTTTTGAAATCACCAGTATGTTGGTAATTATTTGCCATTTCCATAGCGTTTTGCAGCATAATAGAAATGAGGTCGGTCTCTGCATCCTGAAGCCTATGATGCTTTTCGCAGAGAAACCTCTGCTGAGGACCAGGTAACATGGTATTTCCCATACCTGGCACCAGAGCCTTGGAAGGTAGGATTGTTTTCAGTATTATTTCACGATCCTTTCACCACTGTTTGAAGAACGGGAGCCGTTTTCAACCATTAGCGTAAGAATCCTTCTTTGGAGATGGGATATTTTTCTGGGGTGGCAAGTGCAGGGCCGCTGTCAGTTCTGGGTTTGTTGGACTAGCGCCAGACATGAGAAGTGCGCCTTTGTGGGAGAAGTGAATAGTGCGGATCCTGTTTCAGTGTAAAGACGGAAACAGGATCCGTACTTTTCACCGTTCCTTTCAGAATCATTTGATTCATCAGCTAGGAATGGCGATTCCTTCTCCAGACCAATTGAAGGCTAGTCCTGGGTAACTTGATCTTTCCAAAAGGTGTGTGGCACAACTTTTGAAAGAACCACTAGGTGGAGAACTATTTGGTATTTTTCCGTAGCACTTTTCCCCGCAATTGTCACAATCTTGGTGTCTGCATCCTTAAGCCTACGAGAGTTTTCACAGAGGAAAGCAGGCTGAGGCCCAGTACACTTGGCATTTCCAATAGTTGGTCCTAGAGACTATAAAGAAAGGGTTGTTTTAAGAATTACTCCACTGTGGTTTCACCATTATTTTCAGAACCCGAGCAGGTTTCTCGCATTAGCATAAGAATTCTGCTTGGTAGTTGAGATTTCTAGGTGGGGTTTAAGTGCGGGGCTTCTGTCATCCCTGACTTTGATTTGTTTACCACCACAGTTGGTAAGTGCATATTTGCGTGTGATGAGAAATGTGTGGATCGTGCTTCAGATTTCATCCTCACACTTTTGAAATCACCAATGTGTTGGTAATTATTTGCCATTTCCATAGCGTTTTGCACCATAATAGAAATGAGGTCGGTCTCTGCATCCTGAAGCCTGTGATGCTTTTCACAGAGAAACCTCTGCTGAGGCCCAGGTAACTTGGTATTTCCCATACCTGGCACCGGAGCCTTGGAAGAAAGGATTGTTTTTAGTATTATTTCACCATCCTTTCACCACTGTTTCTAGAACGGGAGCCCTTTTAAACCGTTACCGTAAGAATCCTTCTTTGGTGATGAGATATTTTTCTGGGTTTGCAAGTGCAGGGCCTCTGTCAGTCCTGGGTTTGTTGGACTAGCGCCAGACATGAGAAGTGTGCCTTTGTGGGAGAGGTGAATAGTGCGGATCCTGTTTCAGTCTTTAGGATGCGACTTTTCACCGTTCCTTTCAGAATCATTTGATTCATCAACTAGGAATGGCGATTCCTTCTACAGACCAATCGAAGGCTAGGCCAAAGTAACTCGATCTTTCCAAGAGGTGTGTGGCAGAAATTTGAAAGAACCGCTAGGTGGAGAACTATTTGGTATTTTTCCATAGCACTTTTCACCGTAATTGTCACAAGCTTGGTCTCTGCATCCTTAAGCATACGGGAGTTTTCACAGACGAAAGCATGCTGAGGCCCAGTACACTTGGCATTTCCAATACTTGGTCCTAGAGACCATAAAGAAAGGTTTGTTTTAAGAATTATTCCACTGTGGTTTCACCATTATTTTCAGAACCGGAGCAGGTTTCTCGCATTAGCATAAGAATCCTGCCTGGTCGTTGAGATTTCTGGGTGGGGTGTAAGTGCAGGACTTGGGTCAGCCCTGCCTTTGATTTGTTAACGCCACAGTTGGTAAGTGCATATTTGAGTGAGATGGGAAAAGTGTGGATCGTGCTTCAGATTTCATCGTGACACTTTTGAAATCTCCAGTGTGTTGGTAATTATGTGCCATTTCAGTAGCGTTTTGCACCGTAACAGAAATGTAGTCAGTCTCTGCATCCTGAAGCCGATGGTGCTTTTTGCAGAGAATCCTCTGCTGAGGCCCAGGTAACTTGGTATTTCCCATTCCTGGCACCGGAGCCTTGGAAGACAGGATGGTTTTCAGTATTATTTCACCATCCTTTCACCACTGTTTCTAGAACGGGAGCCCTTTTCAATCGTTAGCGTAAGAATCCTTCTTTGGAGAAGAGATATTTTTCAGGGGCGGCAAGTGCAGGCCCTCTGTCAGTCCTGGGTTTGTTGGACTAGCGCCAGACATGAGAAGTACGCCTTTGTGGGAGAGGTGAATGGTGCGGATCCTGTTTCAGTCTAAAGACTGAAACAGGATCTGCACTTTTCACCGTTCCTTTCAGAATCATTTGATTCATCAGCTAGGAATGGCGATTCCTTCTCCAGACCAACCAAAGGCTAGGCCAGGGTAACTCGATCTTTCCGAGAGGTGTGTGGCACAACTTTTGAAAGAACCGCTAGGTGGAGAACTATTTGGTATTTTTCCGTAGGACTTTTCATCGTAATTGTCACAAGCTTGGTCTCTGCATCCTTAAGCGTACGAGAGTTTTCACAGACGAAAGCAGGCTGAGGCCCAGTACACTTGGCATTTCCAATACTTGGTCCCAGAGACTAAAAAGAAAGGTTTGTTTTAAAAATTATTCTACTGTGGTTTCACCATTATTTTCAGAACCGGAGCAGGTTTCTCGCATTAGCATAAGAATTCTGCCTGGTAGTTGAGATCTCTGGGTGGCGTGTAAGTGCTGGGCTTCTGTTCAGCCCTGCCTATGATTTGTTTACCGCCAGAGTTGGAAAGTGCATATTTGCGTGACATGGGAAAAGTGTGGATCGTGCTTCAGATTTCATCCTGACAGTGTTCAAATCACCAGTATGTTGGTAATTATTTGCCATTTCCATAGCGTTTTGTACCATAATAGAAATGAGGTTGTCTCTGCATCCTGAAGCCTATGATGCTTTTTGCAGAGAAACCTCTGCTGAGGACAAGGTAACTTGGTATTTCCCATACCTATCTCTTGAGCCTTGGAAGATAGGATTGTTTTCAGTATTATTTCACCATCCTTTCACCACTGTTTCAAGAACGGGAGCCCTATTCAACCGTTAGCGTAAGAATCCTTCTTTGGAGATGAGATATTTTTCTGGGGTGGCAAGTGCAGGGAGTTTGTCAGTCCTGGGTTTGTTGGACTAGCGCCAGACATGAGAAGTGCGCCTTTGTGGGAGAGGTGAATAGTGTGGATCCTGTTTCAGTCTAAAGACTGAAACAGGATCCGACTTTTCACCGTTCCTTTAAGAATCATTTGATTCATCAGCTAGGAATGGAGATTCCTCCTCCAGACCAATCGAAGGCTAGGCCAAAGTAACTCGATCTTTCCAAGAGGTGTGTGGCAGAAATTTGAAAGAAACGCTAGGTGGAGAACTATTTGGTATTTTTCCGTAGCACTTTTCAACGTAATTGTCACAAGCTTGGTCTCTGCATCCTTAAGCATACGGGAGTTTTCACAGATGAAAACAAGCTGAGGCCCAGTACACTTCGCATTTCCAATACGTGGTCCTAGAGACCATAAAGAAAGGTTTGTTTTAAGAATTATTCCACTGTGGTTTCACCATTATTTTCAGAACTGGAGCAGGTTTCTCGCATTAGCATAAGAATCCTGCCTGGTCGTTGAGATTTCTGGGTGGGGTGTAAGTGCAGGGCTTGTGTCAGCCCTGCCTTTGATTTGTTTACCGCCACAGTTGGTAAGTGCATATTTGCGTGAGATGCGAAAAGTGTGGATCGTGCTTCAGATTTCATCCTGACACTTTTGAAATCACCAGTATGTTGGTAATTATTTGCCATTTCCATAGGGTTTTGCATCGTAACAGTGATGAGGTCGGTCTCTGCATCCTGAAGCCCATGATGCTTTTGGCAGAGAAAACTCTGCTGAGGCCCGGGAAACTTGGTATTTCCCATACCTGGCACCGGTGCCTTGGAAGATCGGATTCTTTTCAGTGTTAATTCACCATTCTTTCACCACGGTTTCAATAACAGGAGCCCTTTTCTACCGTTAGCGTACGAATCCTTCTTTGGAGAAGAGATATTTTTCTGGGGTGGCAAGTGCAGGGCCTCTGTCAATCCTGGGTTTGTTGGACTAGCGCCAGGCATGAGAAGTTCGCCTTTGTGTGAGAGGTGAATAGTGCGGATCCTGTTTCAGTCTGAAGACTGAAACAGGATCCGCACTTTTCACCGTTTCTTTCAGAATCATTTGATTGATCAGCTAGGAATGGCGATTCCTTCTCCAGAACAATCGAAGGCTAGGCCAAAGTAACTCGATCTTTCCAAGAGGGGTGTGGCACAACTTTTGAAATAACCGCTAGGTGGAGAACTATTTGGTATTTTTCCGTAGCACTTTTCACCGTAATTGTCACAAGCTTGGTCTCTGCATCCTTAAGCACTGGAGAGTTTTCACAGAGGAAAGCATGCTGAGGCCCAGTAAACTTGGCTTTTCCAATAGTTGGTACTAGAGACTAGAAAGAAAGTGTTCTTTTAAATATTATTCCACTGTGGATTCACCATTATTTTCAGAACCTGAGCTGCTTTCACGCATTAGTATAAGAATCCTTCCCCGTAGTTCAGATTTCTGGGTGGGGTGTTAGTGCCGACCTTCTGTCAGCCCTTTGTTTGATTTGTTTACCTCCAGAGCTGGTAAGTGCATATTTGAGTGAGATGGGAAAAGTGTGGATCGTGCTTCAGATTTCATCCTGACACTTTTGAAATCACCAGTATGTTGGTAATTGTTTGCCATTTGCATAGCATTTTGCATCGTAACAGTCATGAGGTCGGTCTCTGCATCCTGAAGCCTATGATGCTTTTCGAAGAGAAAACTCTGCTGATGCCCTGGTAACTTGGTATTTCCCATACCGGGCACCGGTGCCTTGGAAGATCGGATTGTTTTCAGTGTTAATTCACCATTCTTTCATCACGGTTTCAATAACAGGAGAACTTTTCAAACGTTAGCGTAAGAATCCTTCTTTGGAGATTAGATATTTTTCTGGGGTGGCTAGTGCAGGGCCTCTGTCAGTCCTGGGTTTGTTGGACTAGCGCCAGGCATGAGAAGTTGGCCTTTGTGTGAGAGGTGAATAGTTCGGATCCTGTTTCAGGATCCGCACTTTTCACCGTTCCTTTCAGAATCATTTGATTGATCAGCTAGGAATGGCGATTCCTTCTCCAGAACAATCGAAGGCTAGGCCAAAGTAACTCGATCTTTCCAAGAGGGGTGTGGCACAACTTTTGAAATAACCGCTAGGTGGAGAACTATTTGCTATTTTTCCGTAGCACTTTTCACCGTAATTGTCATCAGGATGGTCTCTGCATCCTTAAGCATTGGAGAGTTTTCACAGACGAAAGCATGCTGAGGCCCAGTAAACTTGGCTTTTCCAATAGTTGGTACTAGAGACTATAAAGAAAGTGTTCTTTTAAGTATTATTCCACTGTGGATTCACCGTTATTTTCAGAACCTGAGCAGCTTTCATGCATTAGCATAAGAATCCTTCCCCGTAGTTGAGATTTCTGGGTGGGGTGTTAGTGCCGACCTTCTGTCAGCCCTGTGTTTGATTTGTTTACCTCCAGAGCTGGTAAGTGCATATTTGAGTGAGATGGGAAAAGTGTGGATCGTGTTTCAGATTTCATGCTGACACTTTTGAAATCACCAGTATGTTGGTAATTATTTGCCCTTTGCATAGCGTTTTGCATCGTTACAGTCATGAGGTGGGTCTCTGCATCCTGAAGCCTATGATGCTTTTCGCAGAGAAAACTCTGCTGAGGCCCGGGTAACTTGGTATTTCCCATAGCTAACACCGGTGCCTTGGAAGATCGGATGGTTTTCAGTGTTAATTCACCATTCTTTCTCCACAGTTTCAATAACAGGAGCCCTTTTCAACCGTTAGCGAAAGAATCCTTCTTTGGAGATGAGATATTTTTCTGGGGTGGCAAGTGCAGGGCCTCTGTCAGTCCTGGGTTTGTTGGACTAGCGCCAGGCATGAGAAGTTCGCCTTTGTGTGACAGGTGAATAGTGCGGATACTGTTTCAGTCTAAAGACTGAAACAGGATCCGCACTTTTCACCGTTCCTTTCAGAATCATTTGATTGATCAGCTAGGAATGGCGATTCCTTCTCCAGAACAATCGAAGGCTAGGCCAAAGTAACTCGATCTTTCCAAGAGGGTTGTGGCAGAAGTTTTGAAATAACCGCTAGGTGGAGAACTATTTGCTATTTTTCCGTAGCACTTTTCACCATAATTGTCATCAGGATGGTCTCTGCATCCTTAAGCATTGGAGAGTTTTCACAGACGAAAGCATGCTGAGGCCCAGTAAACTTGGCTTTTCCAAGAGTTGGTACTAGAGACTATAAAGAAAGTGTTCTTTTAAGTATTATTCCACTGTGGATTCACCATTATTTTCAGAACCTGAGCAGCTTTCACGCATTAGCATAAGAATCCTTCCCCGTAGTTGAGATTTCTGGGTGTGGTGTTAGTGCCGACCTTCTGTCAGCCCTGTGTTTGATTTGTTTACCTCCAGAGCTGGTAAGTGCATACTTGAGTGGGATGGGACTAGTGTGGATCGTGCTTCAGATTTCATCCCGACACTTTTGAAATCACCAGTACGTTGGTAATTATTTGCCATTTCCATAGCGTTTTGCATCATAACAGTCATGAGGTCGGTCTCTGCATCCTGAAGCCTATGATGCTTTTCGCAGAGAAAACTCTGCTGAGGCCCGGGTAACTTGGTATTTCCCATACTTGGCACCGGTGGCTTAGAAGATCGGATTGTTTTCAGTGTTAATTCACCATTCTTTCACCACGGTTTCAATAACAGGAGCCCTTTTCAACCGTTAGCGTAAGAATCCTTCTTTGGAGATTAGATATTTTTCTGGGGTGGCAAGTGCAGGGCCTCTGTCAGTCCTGGGTTTGTTGGACTAGCGCCAGGCATGAGAAGTTCGCCTTTGTGTGAGAGGTGAATAGTGCGGATCCTGTTTCAGTCTAAAGACTGAAACAGGATCCGCACTTTTCACCGTTCCTTTCAGAATCATTTGATTGATCAGCTAGGAATGGCGATTCCTTCTCCAGAACAATCGAAGGCTAGGCCAAAGTAACTCGATCTTTCCAAGAGGGGTGTGGCACAACTTTTGAAATAACCGCTAGGTGGAGAACTATTTGGTATTTTTCCGTAGCACTTTTCACCGTAATTGTCATCAGGATGGTCTCTGCATCCTTAAGCATTGGAGAGTTTTCACAGACGAAAGCATGCTGAGGCCCAGTAAACTTGGCTTTTCCAATAGTTGGTACTAGAGACTATAAAGACAGTGTTCTTTTAAGTATTATTCCACTGTGGATTCACCATTATTTAAAGAACCTGAGCAGCTTTCACGCATTAGCATAAGAATCCTTCCCCGTAGTTGAGATTTCTGGGTGGGTTGTTAGTGCCGACCTTCTGTCAGCCCTGTGTTTGATTTGTTTACCTCCAGAGCTGGTAAGTGCATATTTGAGTGAGATGGGAAAAGTGTGGATCGTGCTTCAGATTTCATCCTGACACTTTTGAAATCACCAGTAGGTTGGTAATTATTTGCCCTTTGCATAGCGTTTTGCATCGTAACAGTCATGAGGTCGGTCTCTGCATCCTGAAGCCTATGATGCTTTTCGCAGAGAAAACTCTGCTGAGGCCCGGGTAACTTGGTATTTCCCATACCTGGCACCGGTGCCTTGGAAGATCGGATTGTTTTCAGTGTTAATTCACCATTCTTTCACCACGGTTTCAATAACAGGAGCCCTTTTCAACCGTTAGCGTAAGAATCCTTCTTTGGAGATGAGATATTTTTCTGGGGTGGCAAGTGCAGGGCCTCTGTCAGTCCTGGGTTTGTTGGACTAGCGCCAGGCATGAGAAGTTCGCCTTTGTGTGACAGGTGAATAGTGCGGATCCTGTTTCAGTCTAAAGACTGAAACAGGATCTGCACTTTTCACCGTTCCTTTCAGAATCATTTGATTGATCAGCTAGGAATGGCGATTCCTTCTCCAGAACAATCGAAGGCTAGGCCAAAGTAACTCGATCTTTCCAAGAGGGGTGTGGCAGAAGTTTTGAAATAACCGCTAGGTGGAGAACTATTTGGTATTTTTCCGTAGCACTTTTCACCGTAATTGTCATCAGGATGGTGTCTGCATCCTTAAGCATTGGAGAGTTTTCACAGACGAAAGCATGCTGAGGCCCAGTAAACTTGGCTTTTCCAAGAGTTGGTACTAGAGACTATAAAGAAAGTGTTCTTTTAAGTATTATTCCACTGTGGATTCACCATTATTTTCAGAACCTGAGCAGCTTTCACGCATTAGCATAAGAATCCTTCCCCGTAGTTGAGATTTCTGGGTGGGGTGTTAGTGCCGATCTTCTGTCAGCCCTGTGTTTGATTTGTTTACCTCCAGAGCTGGTAAGTGCATATTTGAGTGAGATGGGAAAAGTGTGGATCGTGCTTCAGATTTCATCCTGACACTTTTGAAATCACCAGTATGTTGGTAATTGTTTGCCATTTGCATAGCGTTTTGCATCGTGACAGTCATGAGGTCGGTCTCTGCATCCTGAAGCCTATGATGCTTTTCGCAGAGAAAACTCTGCTGAGGCCCGGGTAACTTGGTATTTCCCATACCTGGCACCGGTGCCTTGGAAGGTCGGATTGTTTTCAGTGTTAATTCACCATTCTTTCACCACGGTTTCAATAACAGGAGCCCTTTTCAACCGTTAGCGTAAGAATCCTTCTTTGGAGATGAGATATTTTTCTGGGGAGGCAAGTGCAGGGCCTCTGTCAGTCCTGGGTTTGTTGGACTAGCGTCAGGCATGAGAAGTTCGCCTTTGTGCGAGAGGTGAATAGTGCGGATCCTGTTTCAGTCTAAAGACTGAAACAGGATCTGCACTTTTCACCGTTCCTTTCAGAATCATTTGATTGATCAGCTAGGAATGGCGATTCCTTCTCCAGAACAATCGAAGGCTAGGCCAAAGTAACTCGATCTTTCCAAGATGGGTGTGGCACAACTTTTGAAATAACCGCTAGGTGGAGAACTATTTGGTATTTTTCCGTAGCACTTTTCACCGTAATTGTCATCAGGATGGTCTCTGCATCCTTAAGCATTGGAGAGTTTTCACAGAGGAAAGCATGCTGAGGCCCAGTAAACTTGGCTTTTCCAATAGTTGGTACTAGAGACTATAAAGAAAGTGTTCTTTTAAGTATTATTCCACTGTGGATTCACGATTATTTTCAGAACCTGAGCAGCTTTCACGCATTAGCATAAGAATCCTTCCCCGTAGTTGAGATTTCTGGGTGGGGTGTTAGTGCCGACCTTCTTTCAGCCCTGTGTTTGATTTGTTTACCTCCAGAGCTGGTAAGTGCATATTTGAGTGGGTTGGGAAAAGTGTGGATCGTGCTTCAGATTTCATCCCGACACTTTTGAAATCACCAGTACGTTGGTAATTATTTGTCATTTCCATAGCGTTTTGCATCGTAACAGTCATGAGGTCGGTCTCTGCATCCTGAAGCCTATGATGCTTTTCGCAGAGAAAACTCTGCTGAGGCCCGGGTAACTTGGTATTTCCCATACCTGGCACCGGTGCCTTGGAAGATCGGATTGTTTTCAGTGTTAATTCACCATTCTTTCACCACGGTTTCAATAACAGGAGCCCTTTTCAACCGTTAGCGTAAGAATCCTTCTTTGGAGATGAGATATTTTTCTGGGGTGGCAAGTGCAGGGCCTCTGTCAGTCCTGGGTTTGTTGGACTAGCGCCAGGCATGAGAAGTTCGCCTTTGTGTGAGAGGTGAATAGTGCGGATCCTGTTTCAGTCTAAAGACTGAAACAGGATCCGCACTTTTCACCGTTCCTTTCAGAATCATTTGATTGATCAGCTAGGAATGGCGATTCCTTCTCCAGAACAATCGAAGGCTAGGCCAAAGTAACTCGATCTTTCCAAGAGGGGTGTGGCACAACTTTTGAAATAACCGCTAGGTGGAGAACTATTTGGTATTTTTCCGTGGCACTTTTCACCGTAATTGTCATCAGGATGGTCTCTGCATCCTTAAGCACTGGAGAGTTTTCACTGACGAAAGCATGCTGAGGCCCAGTAAACTTGGCTTTTCCAATAGTTGGTACTAGAGACTATAAAGAAAGTGTTCTTTTAAGTATTATTCCACTGTGGATTCACCATTATTTTCAGAACCTGAGCAGCTTTCACGCATTAGCATAAGAATCCTTCCCCGTAGTTGAGATTTCTGGGTGGGGTGTTAGTGCCGACCTTCTGTCAGCCCTGTGTTTGATTTGTTTACCTCCAGAGCTGGTAAGTGCATATTTGAGTGAGATGGGAAAAGTGTGGATCGTGCTTCAGATTTCATCCTGACACTTTTGAAATCACCAGTATGTTGGTAATTGTTTGCCATTTGCATAGCGTTTTGCATCGTGACAGTCATGAGGTCGGTCTCTGCATCCTGAAGCCTATGATGCTTTTCGCAGAGAAAACTCTGCTGAGGCCCTGGTAACTTGTTATTTCCCATACCGGGCACCGGTGCCTTGGAAGATCGGATTGTTTTCAGTGTTAATTCACCATTCTTTCATCACGGTTTCAATAACAGGAGAACTTTTCAAACGTTAGCGTAAGAATCCTTCTTTGGAGATGAGATATTTTTCTGGGGTGGCTAGTGCAGGGCCTCTGTCAGTCCTGGGTTTGTTGGACTAGCGCCAGGCATGAGAAGTTGGCCTTTGTGTGAGAGGTGAATAGTGCGGATCCTGTTTCAGGATCCGCACTTTTCACCGTTCCTTTCAGAATCATTTGATTGATCAGCTAGGAATGTCGATTCCTTCTCCAGAACAATCGAAGGCTAGGCCAAAGTAACTCGATCTTTCCAAGAGGGGTGTGGCACAACTTTTGAAATAACCGCTAAGTGGAGAACTATTTGCTATTTTTCCGTAGCACTTTTCACCGTAATTGTCATCAGGATGGTCTCTGCATCCTTAAGCATTGGAGAGTTTTTACAGAGGAAAGCATGCTGAGGCCCAGTAAACTTGGCTTTTCCAGTAGTTGGTACTAGAGACTATAAAGAAAGTGTTCTTTTAAGTATTATTCCACTGTGGATTCACCGTTATTTTCAGAACCTGAGCAGCTTTCATGCATTAGCATAAGAATCCTTCCCCGTAGTTGAGATTTCTGGGTGGGGTGTTAGTGCCGATCTTCTGTCAGCCCTGTGTTTGATTTGTTTACCTCCAGAGCTGGTAAGTGCATATTTGAGTGAGATGGGAAAAGTGTGGATCGTGTTTCAGATTTCATGCTGACACTTTTGAAATCACCAGTATGTTGGTAATTATTTGCCCTTTGCATAGCGTTTTGCATCGTAACAGTCATTAGGTGGGTCTCTGCATCCTGAAGCCTATGATGGTTTTTGCAGAGAAAACTCTGCTGAGGCCCGGGTAACTTGGTATTTCCCATAGCTGACACCGGTGCCTTGGAAGATCGGATGGTTTTCAGTGTTAATTCACCATTCTTTCTCCACAGTTTCAATAACAGGAGCCCTTTTCAACCGTTAACGTAAGAATCCTTCTTTGGAGATGAGATATTTTTCTGGGGTGGCAAGTGCAGGGCCTCTGTCAGTCCTGGGTTTGTTGGACTAGCGCCAGGCATGAGAAGTTCGCCTTTGTGTGAGAGGTGAATAGTGCGGATCCTGTTTCAGTCTATAGACTGAAACAGGATCCGCACTTTTCACCGTTCCTTTCAGAATCATTTGATTGATCAGCTAGGAAGGGCGATTCCTTCTCCAAAACAATCGAAGGCTAGGCCAAAGTAACTCAATCTTTCCAAGAAAGGTGTGGCACAAGTTTTGAAATAACCGCTAGGTGGAGAACTATTTGGTATTTTTCCGTAGCACTTTTCACCGTAATTGTCATCAGGATGGTCTCTGCATCCTTAAGCATTGGAGAGTTTTCACAGAGGAAAGCATGCTGAGGCCCAGTAAACTTGGCTTTTCCAATAGTTGGTACTAGAGACTATAAAGACAGTGTTCTTTTAAGTATTATTCCACTGTGGATTCACCATTATTTAAAGAACCTGAGCAGCTTTCACGCATTAGCATAAGAATCCTTCCCCGTAGTTGAGATTTCTGGGTGGGTTGTTAGTGCCGACCTTCTGTCAGCCCTGTGTTTGATTTGTTTACCTCCAGAGCTGGTAAGTGCATATTTGAGTGAGATGGGAAAAGTGTGGATCGTGCTTCAGATTTCATCCTGACAGTTTTGAAATTACCAGTATGTTGGTAATTATTTGCCATTTCCATAGCGTTTTGCATCGTAACAGTCATGAGGTCGGTCTCTGCATCCTGAAGCCTATGATGCTTTTCGCAGAGAAAACTCTGCTGAGGCCCGGGTAACTTGGTATTTCCCATAGCTGGCACCGGTGCCTTGGAAGATCGGATTGTTTTCAGTGTTAATTCACCATTCTTTCACCACGGTTTCAATAACAGGAGCCCTATTCAACCGTTAGCGTAAGAATCCTTCTTTGGAGATGAGATATTTTTCTGGGGTGGCAAGTGCAGGGCCTCTGTCAGTCCTGGGTTTGTTGGACTAGCGCCAGACATGAGAAGTGCGCCTTTGTGGGAGAGGTGAATAGTGCGAATCCTTTTCAGTGTAAAGACGGAAACAGGATGCGCACTTTTCACCGTTCCTCTCAGAATCATTTGATTCATCAGCTAGGAATGGCGATTCTTCTCCGGACCAATCGAAGGCTAGGCCAAAGTAACTCGATCTTTCCGAGAGGTGTGTGGCACAACTTTTGAAAGAACCGCTAGGTGGAGAACTATTTGGTATTTTTCCGTAGCACTTTTCACCGTAATTGTCACAAGCTTGGTCTCTGCATCCTTAAGCATACGAGAGTTTTCACAGACGAAAACAGGCTGAGGCCCAGTACACTTGGCATTTCCAAAAATTGGTCCTACATACTATAAAGAAAGGGTTGTTTTAAGAATTACTCCACTATGGTTTCACCATCATTTTCAGAGCCGGAGCAGGTTTCTGACATTAGCATAAGAATCCTGCCTCGTCGTTGAGATTTCTGGGTGGGGTTGTAAGTGCTGGGCTTCTGTCAGCCCTGCCTTTGATTTGTTTACCACCACAGTTGGTAAGTGCATATTTGCCTGAGATGGGAAATGTGTGGATCGTGCTTCAGATTTCATCGTGACACTTTTGAAATCACCAGTATGTTGGTAATTATTTGCCATTTCCATTAGGGTTTGGCACCATAATAGTCATGAGGTCGGTCTCTGCATCCTGAAGCCTATGGTGCTTTTTACAGAGAAACCTCTGCTGAGGCCCAGGTAACTTGGTTTTTGCCATCCCTGGCACCAGAGCCTTGGAAGATAGGATTGTTTTCAGTATTATTTCACCATCCTTTCACCACTGTTTCAAGAACTGGAGCCCTCTTAAACTGATAGCGTAACAATCCTTCTTTGGAGATGAGGTATTTTTCAGCGTGGCAAGTGCAGGGCCGCTGTCAGTACTGGGTTTGTTGGACTAGCACCAGACATGAGAAGTGCGCCTTTGTGTGAGAGGTGAATAGTGTCGATCTTGCTTCTGTCTAAAGACTGTAACAGGATCCGCACCTTTCGCCGTTCCTTTCAGAATCATTTGATTCATCAGCTAGGAATGGCGACTCCTTCTCCAGACCAATCGAAGGCTAGGCCAAAGTAACTCGATCTTTCCAAGAGGTGTGTGGCACAACTTTTGAAATAACCGCTAGGTGGAGAACTATTTGGTATTTTTCCGTAGCACTTTTCACTGTAATTGTTACAAGCTTGGTCTCTGCATACTTAAGCATAGGAGAGTTTTCACGGACGAAAGCAGGCTGAGGCCCAGTACCCTTGGCATTTCCAAGAGTTGGTCCTAGAGACTATAACGAAAGTGTTCTTTTAAGTATTGTTCCACTGTCGTTTCACCGTTATTTTCAGAACCCGAGCAGGATTCTCACATTAGCATAAGAATCCTGCCTGGTAGTTGAGATTTCTGGGTGGGGTGTAAGTGCGGGGCTTCTGTCAGCCCTGCCTTTGATTTGTTTACCGCCACAGTTGGTAAGTGCATATTTGCGTGAGATGGGAAATGTGTGGATCATACTTCAGATTTCATCCTGCCACTTTTGAAACCACCAGTATGTTGGTAATTATTTGCCAAATCTATACCGTTTTGCACCGTAATAGAAATGAGGTCCGTCTCTGCATCCTGAAGCCTATGGTGCTTTTCGCAGAGAAACCTCTGCTGAGGCCCAGGTAAGTTGGTATTTCCCCTTACCTTGCACCGGAGCCTTGGAAGAAAGGATTGTTTTCAGTATTATTTCACCATCCATTCACCAGTGTTTCAAGAACAGGAGCCCTTTTCAACCGTTAGCGTAAGAATCTTTCTTTGGAGCTGAGATATTTTTCTGGGGTGGCAAGTGCAGGGCCTCTGTCAGTCCTCGGTTTGTTGGAATAGCGCCAGACATGAGAAGTGCGCCTTTGTGGGAGAGGTGAATAGTGTGGATCCTGTTTCAGTCTAAAGACTGAAACAGGATCCGCACTTTTCACCGTTCCTTTCAGAATCATTTGATTGATCAGCTAGGAATGGCGATTCCTTCTCCAGACCAATAGAAGGCTACGCCAAAGTAACTCGATCTTTCCGAGAGGGGTGTGGCACAACTTTTGGAAGAACCGCTAGGTGGAGAACTATTTGGTATTTTTCTGTAGCACTTTTCACCGTAATTGTCACAAGCTTGGTGTCTGCATCCTTAAGCATACGAGAGTTTTCACAGACGAGACAGGCTGAGGCCCACTACACTTGGCATTTCCAATAGTTGGTCCTAGAGACTATAAAAAAAGTGTTCTTTTAAGTAGTATTCCACTGTAGTTTCACCATTAACTTCAGAACCCGAGCAGGTTTCTCGCATTAGCATAGGAATCCTGCCTGGTGGTTTAGATTCCTGGGAGGGGTGTAAGTGCGGGGCTTCTGTCAGCCCTGCCTTTGATTTGTTTACCTCCACAGTTGGTAAGTGCATATTTGCGTGAGATGGGAAAAGTGTGGATCGTGCTTCCGATTTCTTCCTGACACTTTTGAAATCACCAGTATGTTGGTAATTATTTGCCATTTCCATAGCGTTTTGCAGCATAATAGAAATGAGGTCGGTCTCTGCATCCTGAAGCCTATGATGCTTTTCGCAGAGAAACCTCTGCTGAGGACCAGGTAACATGGTATTTCCCATACCTGGCACCAGAGCCTTGGAAGGTAGGATTGTTTTCAGTATTATTTCACGATCCTTTCACCACTGTTTGAAGAACGGGAGCCGTTTTCAACCATTAGCGTAAGAATCCTTCTTTGGAGATGGGATATTTTTCTGGGGTGGCAAGTGCAGGGCCGCTGTCAGTTCTGGGTTTGTTGGACTAGCGCCAGACATGAGAAGTGCGCCTTTGTGGGAGAAGTGAATAGTGCGGATCCTGTTTCAGTGTAAAGACGGAAACAGGATCCGTACTTTTCACTGTTCCTTTCAGAATCATTTGATTCATCAGCTAGGAATGGCGATTCCTTCTCCAGACCAATTGAAGGCTAGTCCTGGGTAACTTGATCTTTCCAAAAGGTGTGTGGCACAACTTTTGAAAGAACCACTAGGTGGAGAACTATTTGGTATTTTTCCGTAGCACTTTTCCCCGCAATTGTCACAATCTTGGTGTCTGCATCCTTAAGCCTACGAGAGTTTTCACAGAGGAAAGCAGGCTGAGGCCCAGTACACTTGGCATTTCCAATAGTTGGTCCTAGAGACTATAAAGAAAGGGTTGTTTTAAGAATTACTCCACTGTGGTTTCACCATTATTTTCAGAACCCGAGCAGGTTTCTCGCATTAGCATAAGAATTCTGCTTGGTAGTTGAGATTTCTAGGTGGGGTTTAAGTGCGGGGCTTCTGTCATCCCTGACTTTGATTTGTTTACCACCACAGTTGGTAAGTGCATATTTGCGTGTGATGAGAAATGTGTGGATCGTGCTTCAGATTTCATCCTCACACTTTTGAAATCACCAATGTGTTGGTAATTATTTGCCATTTCCATAGCGTTTTGCACCATAATAGAAATGAGGTCGGTCTCTGCATCCTGAAGCCTGTGATGCTTTTCACAGAGAAACCTCTGCTGAGGCCCAGGTAACTTGGTATTTCCCATACCTGGCACCGGAGCCTTGGAAGAAAGGATTGTTTTTAGTATTATTTCACCATCCTTTCACCACTGTTTCTAGAACGGGAGCCCTTTTAAACCGTTACCGTAAGAATCCTTCTTTGGTGATGAGATATTTTTCTGGGTTTGCAAGTGCAGGGCCTCTGTCAGTCCTGGGTTTGTTGGACTAGCGCCAGACATGAGAAGTGTGCCTTTGTGGGAGAGGTGAATAGTGCGGATCCTGTTTCAGTCTTTAGGATGCGACTTTTCACCGTTCCTTTCAGAATCATTTGATTCATCAGCTAGGAATGGCGATTCCTTCTCCAGACCAATCAAAGGCTAGGCCAAAGTAACTCGATCTTCCCAATAGGTGTGTGGCACAAATTTGAAAGAACCGCTAGGTGGAGAACTATTTGGTATTTTTCCATAGCACTTTTCACCGTAATTGTCACAAGCTTGGTCTCTGCATCCTTAAGCATACGGGAGTTTTCACAGATGAAAACATGCTGAGGCCCAGTACACTTGGAATTTCCAATACTTGGTCCTAAAGACCATAAAGAAAGGTTTGTTTTAAGAATTATTCCACTGTGGTTTCACCATTATTTTCAGAACCGGAGCAGGTTTCTCGCATTAGCATAAGAATCCTGCCTGGTCGTTGAGATTTCTGGGTGGGGTGTAAGTGCAGGGCTTCTGTCAGCCCTGCCTTTGATTTGTTTACCACCACAGTTGGAAAGTGCATATTTGCGTGAGATGGGAAAAGTGTGGATCGTGCTTCAGATTTCATCCTCACACTTTTGAAATCACCAGTATGTTGGTAATTATTTGCCATATCCATAGCGTTTTGCACCATAATAGAAATGACGTCGGTATCTGCATCCTCAAGCCTATGATGCTTTTCACAGAGAAACCTCTGCTGAGGCCGCGGTAACTTGGTATTTCCCATACCTGGCACCGGAGCCTTGGAAGATAGGATTGTTTTCAGTATTATTTCACCATCCTTTCACCACTGTTTCAAGAACGGGAGCCCTTTTCAACCGTTAGCGTAAAGAATCCTTCTTTGGAGATGAGATATTTTTCTGGGGTGGCAAGTGCAGGGCGTCTGTCAGTCCTGGGTTTGTTGGACTAGCGCCAGACATGAGAAGTGCGCCTTTGTGGGCGAGGTGAATAGTGCGGATCCTGTTTCAGTCTAAAGACTGAAACAGGATCCGCACTTTTCACCGTTCCTTTCAGAATCATTTGATTCATCAACTAGGAATGGCGATTCCTTCTACAGACCAATCGAAGGCTAGGCCAAAGTAACTCGATCTTTCCAAGAGGTGTGTGGCAGAAATTTGAAAGAACCGCTAGGTGGAGAACTATTTGGTATTTTTCCATAGCACTTTTCACCGTAATTGTCACAAGCTTGGTCTCTGCATCCTTAAGCATACGGGAGTTTTCACAGACGAAAGCATGCTGAGGCCCAGTACACTTGGCATTTCCAATACTTGGTCCTAGAGACCATAAAGAAAGGTTTGTTTTAAGAATTATTCCACTGTGGTTTCACCATTATTTTCAGAACCGGAGCAGGTTTCTCGCATTAGCATAAGAATCCTGCCTGGTCGTTGAGATTTCTGGGTGGGGTGTAAGTGCAGGACTTGGGTCAGCCCTGCCTTTGATTTGTTAACGCCACAGTTGGTAAGTGCATATTTGAGTGAGATGGGAAAAGTGTGGATCGTGCTTCAGATTTCATCGTGACACTTTTGAAATCTCCAGTGTGTTGGTAATTATGTGCCATTTCAGTAGCGTTTTGCACCGTAATAGAAATGTAGTCAGTCTCTGCATCCTGAAGCCGATGGTGCTTTTTGCAGAGAATCCTCTGCTGAGGCCCAGGTAACTTGGTATTTCCCATTCCTGGCACCGGAGCCTTGGAAGACAGGATGGTTTTCAGTATTATTTCACCATCCTTTCACCACTGTTTCTAGAACGGGAGCCCTTTTCAATCGTTAGCGTAAGAATCCTTCTTTGGAGAAGAGATATTTTTCAGGGGCGGCAAGTGCAGGCCCTCTGTCAGTCCTGGGTTTGTTGGACTAGCGCCAGACATGAGAAGTACGCCTTTGTGGGAGAGGTGAATGGTGCGGATCCTGTTTCAGTCTAAAGACTGAAACAGGATCTGCACTTTTCACCGTTCCTTTCAGAATCATTTGATTCATCAGCTAGGAATGGCGATTCCTTCTCCAGACCAACCAAAGGCTAGGCCAGGGTAACTCGATCTTTCCGAGAGGTGTGTGGCACAACTTTTGAAAGAACCGCTAGGTGGAGAACTATTTGGTATTTTTCCGTAGGACTTTTCATCGTAATTGTCACAAGCTTGGTCTCCGCATCCTTAAGCGTACGAGAGTTTTCACAGACGAAAGCAGGCTGAGGCCCAGTACACTTGGCATTTCCAATACTTGGTCCCAGAGACTAAAAAGAAAGGTTTGTTTTAAAAATTATTCCACTGTGGATTCACCATTATTTTCAGAACCTGAGCAGCTTTCACGCATTACCATAAGAATCCTTCCCCGTAGTTGAGATTTCTGGGTGGGGTGTTAGTGCTGACCTTCTGTCAGCCCTGTGTTTGATTTGTTTACCTCCAGAGCTGGTAAGTGCATATTTGAGTGAGATGGGAAAAGTGTGGATCGTGCTTCAGATTTCATCCTGACACTTTTGAAATCACCAGTATGTTGGTAATTGTTTGCCATATGCATAGCATTTTGCATCGTGACAGTCATGAGGTCGGTCTCTGCATCCTGAAGCCTATGATGCTTTTCGAAGAGAAAACTCTGCTGAGGCCCTGGTAACTTGGTATTTCCCATACCGGGCACCGGTGCCTTGGAAGATCGGATTGTTTTCAGTGTTAATTCACCATTCTTTCATCACGGTTTCAATAACAGGAGAACTTTTCAAACGTTAGCGTAAGAATCCTTCTTTGGAGATTAGATATTTTTCTGGGGTGGCTAGTGCAGGGCCTCTGTCAGTCCTGGGTTTGTTGGACTAGCGCCAGGCATGAGAAGTTCGCCTTTGTGCGAGAGGTGAATAGTGCGGATCCTGTTTCAGTCTAAAGACTGAAACAGGATCCGCGCTTTTCACCGTTCCTTTCAGAATCATTTGATTGATCAGCTAGGAATGGCGATTCTTTCTCCAGAACAATCGAAGGCTAGGCGAAAGTAACTCGAGTTTCCAAGACGGGTGTGGCACAACTTTTGAAATAACCGCTAGGTGGAGAACTATTTGCTATTTTTCCGTAGCACTTTTCACCGTAATTGTCATCAGGATGGTCTCTGCATCCTTAAGCATTGGAGAGTTTTCACAGAGGAAAGCATGCTGAGGCCCAGTAAACTTGGCTTTTCCAATAGTTGGTACTAGAGAATATAAAGAAAGTGTTCTTTTAAGTAGTATTCCACTGTGGATTCACGATTATTTTCAGAACCTGAGCAGCTTTCACGCATTAGCATAAGAATCCTTTCCCGTAGTTGAGATTTCTGGGTGGGGTGTTAGTGCCGACCTTCTTTCAGCCCTGTGTTTGATTTGTTTACCTCCAGAGCTGGTAAGTGCATACTTGAGTGGGATGGGACTAGTGTGGATCGTGCTTCAGATTTCATCCCGAGACTTTTGAAATCACCAGTACTTTGGAAATTATTTGCCATTTCCATAGCGTTTTGCATCATAACAGTCATGAGGTCGGTCTCTGCATCCTGAAGCCTATGATGCTTTTCGCAGAGAAAACTCTGCTGAGGCCCGGGTAACTTGGTATTTCCCATACTTGGCACCGGTGGCTTGGAAGATCGGATTGTTTTCAGTGTTAATTCACCATTCTTTCACCACGGTTTCAATAACAGGAGCCCTTTTCAACCGTTAGCGTAAGAATCCTTCTTTGGAGATGAGATATTTTTCTGGGGTGGCAAGTGCAGGGCCTCTGTCAGTCCTGGGTTTGTTGGACTAGCGCCAGGCATGAGAAGTTCGCCTTTGTGTGAGAGGTGAATAGTGCGGATCCTGTTTCAGTCTAAAGACTGAAACAGGATCCGCACTTTTCACCGTTCCTTTCAGAATCATTTGATTGATCAGCTAGGAATGGCGATTCCTTCTCCAGAACAATCGAAGGCTAGGCCAAAGTAACTCGATCTTTCCAAGAGGGGTGTGGCACAACTTTTGAAATAACCGCTAGGTGGAGAACTATTTGGTATTTTTCCGTAGCACTTTTCACCGTAATTGTCATCAGGATGGTCTCTGCATCCTTAAGCATTGGAGAGTTTTCACAGAGGAAAGCATGCGGAGGCCCAGTAAACTTGGCTTTTCCAATAGTTGGTACTAGAGACTATAAAGAAAGTGTTCTTTTAAGTATTATTCCACTGTGGATTCACCGTTATTTTCAGAACCTGAGCAGCTTTCATGCATTAGCATAAGAATCCTTCCCCGTAGTTGAGATTTCTGGGTGGGGTGTTAGTGCCGATCTTCTGTCAGCCCTGTGTTTGATTTGTTTACCTCCAGAGCTGGTAAGTGCATATTTGAGTGAGATGGGAAAAGTGTGGATCGTGCTTCAGATTTCATCCTGACACTTTTGAAATCACCAGTAGGTTGGTAATTGTTTGCCCTTTGCATAGCGTTTTGCATCGTAACAGTCATGAGGTGGGTCTCTGCATCCTGAAGCCTATGATGCTTTTCGCAGAGAAAACTCTGCTGAGGCCCGGGTAACTTGGTATTTCCCATAGCTGACACCGGTGCCTTGGAAGATCGGATGGTTTTCAGTGTTAATTCACCATTCTTTCTCCACGGTTTCAATAACAGGAGCCCTTTTCAACCGTTAGCGTAAGAATCCTTCTTTGGAGATGAGATATTTTTCTGGGGTGGCAAGTGCAGGGCCTCTGTCAGTCCTGGGTTTGTTGGACTAGCGCCAGGCATGAGAAGTTCGCCTTTGTGTGAGAGGTGAATAGTGCGGATCCTGTTTCAGTCTATAGACTGAAACAGGATCCGCACTTTTCACCGTTCCTTTCAGAATCATTTGATTGATCAGCTAGGAAGGGCGATTCCTTCTCCAAAAGAATCGAAGGCTAGGCCAAAGTAACTCGATCTTTCCAAGAGGGCTGTGGCAGAAGTTTTGAAATAACCGCTAGGTGGAGAACTGTTTGGTATTTTTCCGTGGCACTTTTCACCGTAATTGTCATCAGGATGGTCTCTGCATCCTTAAGCATTGGAGAGTTTTCACAGACGAAAGCATGCTGAGGCCCAGTAAACTTGGCTTTTCCAATAGTTGGTACTAGAGAGTATAAAGAAAGTGTTCTTTTAAGTATTATTCCACTGTGGATTCACCATTATTTTCAGAACCTGAGCAGCTTTCACGCATTAGCATAAGAATCCTTCCCTGTAGTTGAGATTTCTGGTTGGGGTGTTAGTGCCGACCTTCTGTCAGCCCTGTGTTTGATTTGTTTACCTCCAGAGCTGGTAAGTGCATATTTGAGTGAGATTGGAAAAGTGTGGATCGTGCTTCAGATGTCATCCTGACACTTTTGAAATCACCAGTATGTTGGTAATTGTTTGCCATTTCCATAGCGTTTTGCATCGTACCAGTCATGAGGTCGGTCTCTGCATCCTGAAGCCTATGACGCTTTTCTCAGAGAAAACTCTGCTGAGGCCCGGGTAACTTGGTATTTCCCATACCTGGCACCGGTGCCTTGGAAGATCGGATTGTTTTCAGTGTTAATTCACCATTCTTTCACCACGGTTTCAATAACAGGAGCCCTTTTCAACCGTTAGCGTAAGAATCCTTCTTTGGAGATGAGATATTTTTCTGGGGTGGCAAGTGCAGGGCCTCTGTCAGTCCTGGGTTTGTTGGACTAGCGCCAGGCATGAGAAGTTCGCCTTTGTGTGACAGGTGAATAGTGCGGATCCTGTTTCAGTCTAAAGACTGAAACAGGATCTGCACTTTTCACCGTTCCTTTCAGAATCATTAGATTGATCAGCTAGGAATGGCGATTCCTTCTCCAGAACAATCGAAGGCTAGGCCAAAGTAACTCGATCTTTCCAAGAGGGTTGTGGCAGAAGTTTTGAAATAACCGCTAGGTGGAGAACTATTTGGTATTTTTCCGTAGCACTTTTCACCGTAATTGTCATCAGGATGGTCTCTGCATCCTTAAGCATTGGAGAGTTTTCACAGACGAAAGCATGCTGAGGCCCAGTAAACTTGGCTTTTCCAAGAGTTGGTACTAGAGACTATAAAGAAAGTGTTCTTTTAAGTATTATTCCACTGTGGGTTCACCATTATTTTCAGAACCTGAGCAGCTTTCACGCATTAGCATAAGAATCCTTCCCCGTAGTTGAGATTTCTGGGTGGGGTGTTAGTGCTGATCTTCTGTCAGCCCTGTGTTTGATTTGTTTACCTCCAGAGCTGGTAAGTGCATATTTGAGTGAGATGGGAAAAGTGTGGATCGTGCTTCAGATTTCATCCTGACACTTTTGAAATCACCAGTATGTTGGTAATTGTTTGCCATTTGCATAGCGTTTTGCATCGTGACAGTCATGAGGTCGGTCTCTGCATCCTGAAGCCTATGATGCTTTTCGCAGAGAAAACTCTGCTGAGGCCCGGGTAACTTGGTATTTCCCATACCTGGCACCGGTGCCTTGGAAGGTCAGATTGTTTTCAGTGTTAATTCACCATTCTTTCACCACGGTTTCAATAACAGGAGCCCTTTTCAACCGTTAGCGTAAGAATCCTTCTTTGGAGATGAGATATTTTTCTGGGGAGGCAAGTGCAGGGCCTCTGTCAGTCCTCGGTTTGTTGGACTAGCGCCAGGCATGAGAAGTTCGCCTTTGTGTGAGAGGTGAATAGTGCGGATCCTGTTTCAGTCTAAAGACTGAAACAGGATCCGCGCTTTTCACCGTTCCTTTCAGAATCATTTGATTGATCAGCTAGGAATGGCGATTCCTTCTCCAGAACAATCGAAGGCTAGGCCAAAGTAACTCGATCTTTCCAATACGGGTGTGGCACAACTTTTGACATAACCGCTAGGTGGAGAACTATTTGGTATTTTTCCGTAGCACTTTTCACTGTAATTGTCATCAGAATGCAGTCTGCATCCTTAAGCATTGGAGAGTTTTCACAGACGAAAGCATGCTGAGGCCCAGTAAACTTGGCTTTTCCAATAGTTGGTACTAGAGACTAGAAAGAAAGTGTTCTTTTAAGTATTATTCCACTGTGGATTCACCATTATTTTCAGAACCTGAGCAGCTTTCACGCATTAGCATAAGAATCCTTCCCCGTAGTTGAGATTTCTGGGTGGGGTGTTAGTGCCGATGTTCTGTCAGCCCTGTGTTTGATTTGTTTACCTCCAGAGCTGGTAAGTGCATATTTGAGTGAGATGGGAAAAGTGTGGATCGTGCTTCAGATTTCATCCTGACACTTTTGAAATCACCAGTAGGTGGGTAATTATTTGCCATTTGCATAGCGTTTTGCATCGTAACAGTCATGAGGTCGGTCTCTGCATCCTGAAGCCTATGATGCTTTTCGCAGAGAAAACTCTGCTGAGGCCCGGGTAACTTGGTATTTCCCATAGCTGGCACCGGTGCCTTGGAAGATCGGATTGTTTTCAGTGTTAATTCACCATTCTTTCACCACGGTTTCAATAACAGGAGCCCTTTTCAACCGTTAGCGTAAGAATCCTTCTTTGGAGATGAGATATTTTTCTGGGGTGGCAAGTGCAGGGCCTCTGTCAGTCCTGGGTTTGTTGGACTAGCGCCAGGCATGAGAAGTTCGCCTTTGTGTGAGAGGTGAATAGTGCGGATCCTGTTTCAGTCTTTAGACTGAAACAGGATCCGCACTTTTCACCGTTCCTTTCAGAATCATTTGATTGATCAGCTAGGAATGGCGATTCCTTCTCCAGAACAATCGAAGGCTAGGCCAAAGTAACTCGATCTTTCCAAGACGGGTGTGGCACAACTTTTGAAATAACCGCTAGGTGGAGAACTATTTGGTATTTTTCCGTAGCACTTTTCACCGTAATTGTCATCAGAATGCACTCTGCATCCTTAAGCATTGGAGAGTTTTCACAGACGAAAGCATGCTGAGGCCCAGTAAACTTGGCTTTTCCAATAGTTGGTACTAGAGACTAGAAAGAAAGTGTTCTTTTAAGTATTATTCCACTGTGGATTCACCATTATTTTCAGAACCTGAGCAGCTTTCACGCATTAGCATAAGAATCCTTCCCCGTAGTTGAGATTTCTGGGTGGGGTGTTAGTGCCGACCTTCTGTCAGCCCTGTGTTTGATTTGTTTACCTCCAGAGCTGGTAAGTGCATATTTGAGTGAGATGGGAAAAGTGTGGATCGTGCTTCAGATTTCATCCTGACACTTTTGAAATCACCAGTAGGTGGGTAATTATTTGCCATTTGCATAGCGTTTTGCATCGTAACAGTCATGAGGTCGGTCTCTGCATCCTGAAGCCTATGATGCTTTTCGCAGAGAAAACTCTGCTGAGGCCCGGGTAACTTGGTCTTTCCCATAGCTGGCACCGGTGCCTTGGAAGATCGGATTGTTTTCAGTGTTAATTCACCATTCTTTCACCACGGTTTCAATAACAGGAGCCCTTTTCAACCGTTAGCGTAAGAATCCTTCTTTGGAGATGAGATATTTTTCTGGGGTGGCAAGTGCAGGGCCTCTGTCAGTCCTGGGTTTGTTGGACTAGCGCCAGGCATGAGAAGTTCGCCTTTGTGTGAGAGGTGAATAGTGCGGATCCTGTTTCAGTCTAAAGACTGAAACAGGATCCGCACTTTTCACCGTTCCTTTCAGAATCATTTGATTGATCAGCTAGGAATGGCGATTCCTTCTCCAGAACAATCGAAGGCTAGGCCAAAGTAACTCGATCTTTCCAATACGGGTGTGGCACAACTTTTGAAATAACCGCTAGGTGGAGAACTATTTGGTATTTTTCCGTAGCACTTTTCACCGTAATTGTCATCAGGATGGACTCTGCATCCTTAAGCATTGGAGAGTTTTCACAGACGAAAGCATGCTGAGGCCCAGTAAACTTGGCTTTTCCAAGAGTTGGTACTAGAGAGTATAAAGAAAGTGTTCTTTTAAGTATTATTCCACTGTGGATTCACCATTATTTTCAGAACCTGAGCAGCTTTCACGCATTAGCATAAGAATCCTTCCCTGTAGTTGAGATTTCTGGTTGGGGTGTTAGTGCCGACCTTCTGTCAGCCCTGTGTTTGATTTGTTTACCTCCAGAGCTGGCAAGTGCATATTTGAGTGAGATTGGAAAAGTGTGGATCGTGCTTCAGATGTCATCCTGACACTTTTGAAATCACCAGTATGTTGGTAATTGTTTGCCATTTGCATAGCGTTTTGCATCGTACCAGTCATGAGGTCGGTCTCTGCATCCTGAAGCCTATGACGCTTTTCTCAGAGAAAACTCTGCTGAGGCCCGGGTAACTTGGTATTTCCCATACCTGGCACCGGTGCCTTGGAAGATCGGATTGTTTTCAGTGTTAATTCACCATTCTTTCACCACGGTTTCAATAACAGGAGCCCTTTTCAACCGTTAGCGTAAGAATCCTTCTTTGGAGATGAGATATTTTTCTGGGGTGGCAAGTGCAGGGCCTCTGTCAGTCCTGGGTTTGTTGGACTAGCGCCAGGCATGAGAAGTTCGCCTTTGTGTGACAGGTGAATAGTGCGGATCCTGTTTCAGTCTAAAGACTGAAACAGGATCTGCACTTTTCACCGTTCCTTTCAGAATCATTAGATTGATCAGCTAGGAATGGCGATTCCTTCTCCAGAACAATCGAAGGCTAGGCCAAAGTAACTCGATCTTTCCAAGAGGGTTGTGGCAGAAGTTTTGAAATAACCGCTAGGTGGAGAACTATTTGGTATTTTTCCGTAGCACTTTTCACCGTAATTGTCATCAGGATGGTCTCTGCATCCTTAAGCATTGGAGAGTTTTCACAGACGAAAGCATGCTGAGGCCCAGTAAACTTGGCTTTTCCAAGAGTTGGTACTAGAGACTATAAAGAAAGTGTTCTTTTAAGTATTATTCCACTGTGGGTTCACCATTATTTTCAGAACCTGAGCAGCTTTCACGCATTAGCATAAGAATCCTTCCCCGTAGTTGAGATTTCTGGGTGGGGTGTTAGTGCTGATCTTCTGTCAGCCCTGTGTTTGATTTGTTTACCTCCAGAGCTGGTAAGTGCATATTTGAGTGAGATGGGAAAAGTGTGGATCGTGCTTCAGATTTCATCCTGACACTTTTGAAATCACCAGTATGTTGGTAATTGTTTGCCATTTGCATAGCGTTTTGCATCGTGACAGTCATGAGGTCGGTCTCTGCATCCTGAAGCCTATGATGCTTTTCGCAGAGAAAACTCTGCTGAGGCCCGGGTAACTTGGTATTTCCCATACCTGGCACCGGTGCCTTGGAAGGTCAGATTGTTTTCAGTGTTAATTCACCATTCTTTCACCACGGTTTCAATAACAGGAGCCCTTTTCAACCGTTAGCGTAAGAATCCTTCTTTGGAGATGAGATATTTTTCTGGGGAGGCAAGTGCAGGGCCTCTGTCAGTCCTCGGTTTGTTGGACTAGCGCCAGGCATGAGAAGTTCGCCTTTGTGTGAGAGGTGAATAGTGCGGATCCTGTTTCAGTCTAAAGACTGAAACAGGATCCGCGCTTTTCACCGTTCCTTTCAGAATCATTTGATTGATCAGCTAGGAATGGCGATTCCTTCTCCAGAACAATCGAAGGCTAGGCCAAAGTAACTCGATCTTTCCAATACGGGTGTGGCACAACTTTTGACATAACCGCTAGGTGGAGAACTATTTGGTATTTTTCCGTAGCACTTTTCACCGTAATTGTCATCAGAATGCAGTCTGCATCCTTAAGCATTGGAGAGTTTTCACAGACGAAAGCATGCTGAGGCCCAGTAAACTTGGCTTTTCCAATAGTTGGTACTAGAGACTAGAAAGAAAGTGTTCTTTTAAGTATTATTCCACTGTGGATTCACCATTATTTTCAGAACCTGAGCAGCTTTCACGCATTAGCATAAGAATCCTTCCCCGTAGTTGAGATTTCTGGGTGGGGTGTTAGTGCCGATGTTCTGTCAGCCCTGTGTTTGATTTGTTTACCTCCAGAGCTGGTAAGTGCATATTTGAGTGAGATGGGAAAAGTGTGGATCGTGCTTCAGATTTCATCCTGACACTTTTGAAATCACCAGTAGGTGGGTAATTATTTGCCATTTGCATAGCGTTTTGCATCGTAACAGTCATGAGGTCGGTCTCTGCATCCTGAAGCCTATGATGCTTTTCGCAGAGAAAACTCTGCTGAGGCCCGGGTAACTTGGTATTTCCCATAGCTGGCACCGGTGCCTTGGAAGATCGGATTGTTTTCAGTGTTAATTCACCATTCTTTCACCACGGTTTCAATAACAGGAGCCCTTTTCAACCGTTAGCGTAAGAATCCTTCTTTGGAGATGAGATATTTTTCTGGGGTGGCAAGTGCAGGGCCTCTGTCAGTCCTGGGTTTGTTGGACTAGCGCCAGGCATGAGAAGTTCGCCTTTGTGTGAGAGGTGAATAGTGCGGATCCTGTTTCAGTCTTTAGACTGAAACAGGATCCGCACTTTTCACCGTTCCTTTCAGAATCATTTGATTGATCAGCTAGGAATGGCGATTCCTTCTCCAGAACAATCGAAGGCTAGGCCAAAGTAACTCGATCTTTCCAAGACGGGTGTGGCACAACTTTTGAAATAACCGCTAGGTGGAGAACTATTTGGTATTTTTCCGTGGCACTTTTCACCGTAATTGTCATCAGAATGCACTCTGCATCCTTAAGCATTGGAGAGTTTTCACAGACGAAAGCATGCTGAGGCCCAGTAAACTTGGCTTTTCCAATAGTTGGTACTAGAGACTAGAAAGAAAGTGTTCTTTTAAGTATTATTCCACTGTGGATTCACCATTATTTTCAGAACCTGAGCAGCTTTCACGCATTAGCATAAGAATCCTTCCCCGTAGTTGAGATTTCTGGGTGGGGTGTTAGTGCCGACCTTCTGTCAGCCCTGTGTTTGATTTGTTTACCTCCAGAGCTGGTAAGTGCATATTTGAGTGAGATGGGAAAAGTGTGGATCGTGCTTCAGATTTCATCCTGACACTTTTGAAATCACCAGTAGGTGGGTAATTATTTGCCATTTGCATAGCGTTTTGCATCGTAACAGTCATGAGGTCGGTCTCTGCATCCTGAAGCCTATGATGCTTTTCGCAGAGAAAACTCTGCTGAGGCCCGGGTAACTTGGTCTTTCCCATAGCTGGCACCGGTGCCTTGGAAGATCGGATTGTTTTCAGTGTTAATTCACCATTCTTTCACCACGGTTTCAATAACAGGAGCCCTTTTCAACCGTTAGCGTAAGAATCCTTCTTTGGAGATGAGATATTTTTCTGGGGTGGCAAGTGCAGGGCCTCTGTCAGTCCTGGGTTTGTTGGACTAGCGCCAGGCATGAGAAGTTCGCCTTTGTGTGAGAGGTGAATAGTGCGGATCCTGTTTCAGTCTAAAGACTGAAACAGGATCCGCACTTTTCACCGTTCCTTTCAGAATCATTTGATTGATCAGCTAGGAATGGCGATTCCTTCTCCAGAACAATCGAAGGCTAGGCCAAAGTAACTCCATCTTTCCAAGACGGGTGTGGCACAACTTTTGAAATAACCGCTAGGTGGAGAACTATTTGGTATTTTTCCGTAGCACTTTTCACCGTAATTGTCATCAGGATGGACTCTGCATCCTTAAGCATTGGAGAGTTTTCACAGACGAAAGCATGCTGAGGCCCAGTAAACTTGGCTTTTCCAAGAGTTGGTACTAGAGAGTATAAAGAAAGTGTTCTTTTAAGTATTATTCCACTGTGGATTCACCATTATTTTCAGAACCTGAGCAGCTTTCACGCATTAGCGTAAGAATCCTTCTTTGGAGATGAGATATTTTTCTGGGGTGGCAAGTGCAGGGCCTCTGTCAGTCCTGGGTTTGTTGGACTAGCGCCAGGCATGAAAAGTTCGCCTTTGTGTGAGAGGTGAATAGTGCGGATCCTGTTTCAGTCTTTGCGGATCCTGTTTCAGTCTAAAGACTGAAACAGGATCCGCACTTTTCACCGTTCCTTTCAGAATCATTTGATTGATCAGCTAGGAATGGCGATTCCTTCTCCAGAACAATCGAAGGCTAGGCCAAAGTAACTCGATCTTTCCAAGAGGGCTGTGGCAGAAGTTTTGAAATAACCGCTAGGTGGAGAACTATTTGGTATTTTTCCGTAGCACTTTTCACCGTAATTGTCATCAGAATGGACTCTGCATCCTTAAGCATTGGAGAGTTTTCACAGACGAAAGCATGCTGAGGCCCAGTAAACTTGGCTTTTCCAATAGTTGGTACTAGAGACTAGAAAGAAAGTGTTCTTTTAAGTATTATTCCACTGTGGATTCACCATTATTTTCAGAACCTGAGCAGCTTTCACGCATTAGCATAAGAATCCTTCCCCGTAGTTGAGATTTCTGGGTGGGGTGTTAGTGCCGACCTTCTGTCAGCCCTGTGTTTGATTTGTTTACCTCCAGAGCTGGTAAGTGCATATTTGAGTGAGATGGGAAAAGTGTGGATCGTGCTTCAGATTTCATCCTGACACTTTTGAAATCACCAGTAGGTGGGTAATTATTTGCCATTTGCATAGCGTTTTGCATCGTAACAGTCATGAGGTCGGTCTCTGCATCCTGAAGCCTATGACGCTTTTCGCAGAGAAAACTCTGCTGAGGCCCGGGTAACTTGGTCTTTCCCATAGCTGGCACCGGTGCCTTGGAAGATCGGATTGTTTTCAGTGTTAATTCACCATTCTTTCACCACGGTTTCAATAACAGGAGCCCTTTTCAACCGTTAGCGTAAGAATCCTTCTTTGGAGATGAGATATTTTTCTGGGGTGGCAAGTGCAGGGCCTCTGTCAGTCCTGGGTTTGTTGGACTAGCGCCAGGCATGAGAAGTTCGCCTTTGTGTGAGAGGTGAATAGTGCGGATCCTGTTTCAGTCTAAAGACTGAAACAGGATCCGCACTTTTCACCGTTCCTTTCAGAATCATTTGATTGATCAGCTAGGAATGGCGATTCCTTCTCCAGAACAATCGAAGGCTAGGCCAAAGTAACTCGATCTTTCCAAGACGGGTGTGGCACAACTTTTGAAATAACCGCTAGGTGGAGAACTATTTGGTATTTTTCCGTAGCACTTTTCACCGTAACTGTCATCAGGATGGACTCTGCATCCTTAAGCATTGGAGAGTTTTCACAGACGAAAGCATGCTGAGGCCCAGTAAACTTGGCTTTTCCAAGAGTTGGTACTAGAGACTATAAAGAAAGTGTTCTTTTAAGTATTATTCCACTGTGGATTCACCATTATTTTCAGAACCTGAGCAGCTTTCACGCATTAGCATAAGAATCCTTCCCCGTAGTTGAGATTTCTGGGTGGGGTGTTAGTGCCGACCTTCTGTCAGCCCTGTGTTTGATTTGTTTACCTCCAGAGCTGGTAAGTGCATATTTGAGTGAGATGGGAAAAGTGTGGATCGTGCTTCAGATTTCATCCTGACACTTTTGAAATCACCAGTAGGTGGGTAATTATTTGCCATTTGCATAGCGTTTTGCATCGTAACAGTCATGAGGTCGGTCTCTGCAACCTGAAGCCTATGATGCTTTTCGCAGAGAAAACTCTGCTGAGGCCCGGGTAACTTGGTATTTCCCATAGCTGGCACCGGTGCCTTGGAAGATCGGATTGTTTTCAGTGTTAATTCACCATTCTTTCACCACGGTTTCAATAACAGGAGCCCTTTTCAACCGTTAGCATAAGAATCCTTCTTTGGAGATGAGATATTTTTCTGGGGTGGCAAGTGCAGGGCCTCTGTCAGTCCTGGGTTTGTTGGACTAGCGCCAGGCATGAGAAGTTCGCCTTCGTGTGAGAGGTGAATAGTGCGGATCCTGTTTCAGTCTAAAGACTGAAACAGGATCCGCACTTTTCACCGTTCCTTTCAGAATCATTTGATTGATCAGCTAGGAATGGCGATTCCTTCTCCAGAACAATCGAAGGCTAGGCCAAAGTAACTCGATCTTTCCAAGAGGGCTGTGGCACAACTTTTGAAATAACCGCTAGGTGGAGAACTATTTGGTATTTTTCCGTAGCACTTTTCACCGTAATTGTCATCAGGATGGTCTCTGCATCCTTAAGCATTGGAGAGTTTTCACAGACGAAAGCATGCTGAGGCCCAGTAAACTTGGCTTTTCCAATAGTTGGTACTAGAGACTAGAAAGAAAGTGTTCTTTTAAGTATTATTCCACTGTGGATTCACCATTATTTTCAGAACCTGAGCAGCTTTCACGCATTAGCATAAGAATCCTTCCCCGTAGTTGAGATTTCTGGGTGGGGTGTTAGTGCCGACCTTCTGTCAGCCCTGTGTTTGATTTGTTTACCTCCAGAGCTGGTAAGTGCATATTTGAGTGAGATGGGAAAAGTGTGGATCGTGCTTCAGATTTCATCCTGACACTTTTGAAATCACCAGTAGGTTGGTAATTGTTTGCCATATCCATAGCATTTTGCATCGTAACAGTCATGAGGTCGGTCTCTGCATCCTGAAGCCTATGATGCTTTTCGCAGAGAAAACTCTGCTGAGGCCCGGGTAACTTGGTATTTCCCATAGCTGGCACCGGTGCCTTGGAAGATCGGATTGTTTTCAGTGTTAATTCACCATTCTTTCACCACGGTTTCAATAACAGGAGCCCTTTTCAACCGTTAGCGTAAGAATCCTTCTTTGGAGATGAGATATTTTTCTGGGGTGGCAAGTGCAGGGCCTCTGTCAGTCCTGGGTTTGTTGGACTAGCGCCAGGCATGAGAAGTTCGCCTTTGTGTGAGAGGTGAATAGTGCGGATCCTGTTTCAGTCTAAAGACTGAAACAGGATCCGCACTTTTCACCGTTCCTTTCAGAATCATTTGATTGATCAGCTAGGAATGGCGATTCCTTCTCCAGAACAATCGAAGGCTAGGCCAAAGTAACTCGATCTTTCCAAGAGGGCTGTGGCAGAAGTTTTGAAATAACCGCTAGGTGGAGAACTGTTTGGTATTTTTCCGTGGCACTTTTCACCGTAATTGTCAGACAGGATGGTCTCTGCATCCTTAAGCATTGGAGAGTTTTCACAGACGAAAGCATGCTGAGGCCCAGTAAACTTGGCTTTTCCAATAGTTGGTACTAGAGAGTATAAAGAAAGTGTTCTTTTAAGTATTATTCCACTGTGGATTCACCATTATTTTCAGAACCTGAGCAGCTTTCACGCATTAGCATAAGAATCCTTCCCTGTAGTTGAGATTTCTGGTTGGGGTGTTAGTGCTGACCTTCTGTCAGCCCTGTGTTTGATTTGTTTACCTCCAGAGCTGGTAAGTGCATATTTGAGTGAGATGGGAAAAGTGTGGATCGTGCTTCAGATTTCATCCTGACACTTTTGAAATCACCAGTATGTTGGTAATTGTTTGCCATTTCCATAGCGTTTTGCATCGTAACAGTCATGAGGTCGGTCTCAGCATCCTGAAGCCTATGATGCTTTTCGCAGAGAAAACTCTGCTGAGGCCCGGGTAACTTGGTATTTCCCATACCTGGCACCGGTGCCTTGGAAGATCAGATTGTTTTCAGTGTTAATTCACCATTCTTTCACCACGGTTTCAATAACAGGAGCCCTTTTCAACCGTTAGCGTAAGAATCCTTTGGAGATGAGATATTCTTCTGGGGTGGCAAGTGCAGGGCCTCTGTCAGTCCTGGGTTTGTTGGGCTAGCGCCAGGCATGAGAAGTTCCCCTTTGTGTGAGAGGTGAATAGTGCGGATCCTGTTTCAGTCTAAAGACTGAAACAGGATCCGCACTTTTCACCGTTCCTTTCAGAATCATTTGATTGATCAGCTAGGAATGGCGATTCCTTCTCCAGAACAATCGAAGGCTAGGCCAAAGTAACTCGATCTTTCCAAGAGGGCTGTGGCAGAAGTTTTGAAATAACCGCTAAGTGGAGAACTATTTGGTATTTTTCCGTAGCACTTTTCACCGTTATTGTCATCAGGATGATCTCTGCATCCTTAAGCATTGGAGAGTTTTCACAGACGAAAGCATGCTGAGGCCCAGTAAACTTGGCTTTTCCAATAGTTGGTACTAGAGACTAGAAAGAAAGTGTTCTTTTAAGTATTATTCCACTGTGGATTCACCATTATTTTCAGAACCTGAGCAGCTTTCACGCATTAGCATAAGAATCCTTCCCCGTAGTTGAGATTTCTGGGTGGGGTGTTAGTGCCGACCTTCTGTCAGCCCTGTGTTTGATTTGTTTACCTCCAGAGCTGGTAAGTGCATATTTGAGTGATATGGGAAAAGTGTGGATCGTGCTTCAGATTTCATCCTGACACTTTTGAAATCACCAGTAGGTTGGTAATTATTTGCCCTTTGCATAGCGTTTTGCATCGTACCAGTCATGAGGTCGGTCTCTGCATCCTGAAGCCTATGATGCTTTTCGCAGAGAAAACTCTTCTGAGGCCCGGGAAACTGGGTATTTCCCATACCTGGCACCGGTGCCTTGGAAGATCGGATTGTTTTCAGTGTTAATTCACCATTCTTTCACCACGGTTTCAATAACAGGAGCCCTTTTCAACCGTTAGCGTAAGAATCCTTCTTTGGAGATGAGATATTTTTCTGGGGTGGCAAGTGCAGGGCCTCTGTCAGTCCTGGGTTTGTTGGACTAGCGCCAGGCATGAGAAGTTCGCCTTCGTGTGAGAGGTGAATAGTGCGGATCCTGTTTCAGTCTAAAGACTGAAACAGGATCCGCACTTTTCACCGTTCCTTTCAGAATCATTTGATTGATCAGCTAGGAATGGCGATTCCTTCTCCAGAACAATCGAAGGCTAGGCCAAAGTAACTCGATCTTTCCAAGAGGGCTGTGGCAGAAGTTTTGAAATAACCGCTAGGTGGAGAACTGTTTGGTATTTTTCCGTAGCACTTTTCACCGTAATTGTCATCAGGACGGTCTCTGCATCCTTAAGCATTGGAGAGTTTTCACAGACGAAAGCATGCTGAGCCCAGTAAACTTGGCATTTCCAATAGTTGGTACTAGAGACTATAAAGAAAGTGTTCTTTTAAGTATTATTCCACTGTGGATTCACCATTATTTTCAGAACCTGAGCAGCTTTCACGCATTAGCATAAGAATCCTTCCCCGTAGTTGAGATTTCTGGGTGTGGTGTTAGTGCCGACCTGCTGTCAGCCCTGTGTTTGATTTGTTTACCTCCAGAGCTGGTAAGTGCATATTTGAGTGAGATGGGAAAAGTGTGGATCGTGCTTCAGATTTCATCCTGACACTTTTGAAATCACCAGTATGTTGGTAATTGTTTGCCATTTCCATAGCGTTTTGCATCGTACCAGTCATCAGGTCGGTCTCTGCATCCTGAAGCCTATGACGCTTTTCGCAGAGAAAACTCTGCTGAGGCCCGGGTAACTTGGTATTTCCCATAGCTGGCACCGGTGCCTTGGAAGATCGGATTGTTTTCAGTGTTAATTCACCATTCTTTCACCACGGTTTCAATAACAGGAGCCCTTTTCAACCGTTAGCGTAAGAATCCTTCTTTGGAGATGAGATATTTTTCTGGGGTGGCAAGTGCAGGGCCTCTGTCAGTCCTGGGTTTGTTGGACTAGCGCCAGGCATGAGAAGTTCGCCTTTGTGTGAGAGGTGAATAGTGCGGGTCCTTTTTCAGTCTAAAGACTGAAACAGGATCCGCACTTTTCACCGTTCCTTTCAGAATCATTTGATTGATCAGCTAGGAATGGCGATTCCTTCTCCAGAACAATCGAAGGCTAGGCCAAAGTAACTCGATCTTTCCAAGACGGGTGTGGCACAACTTTTGAAATAACCGCTAGGTGGAGAACTATTTGGTATTTTTCCGTAGCACTTTTCACCGTAATTGTCATCAGGATGGTCTCTGCATCCTTAAGCATTGGAGAGTTTTCACAGACGAAAGCATGCTGAGGCCCAGTAAACTTGGCTTTTCCAATAGTTGGTACTGGAGACTATAAAGAAAGTGTTCTTTTAAGTATTATTCCACTGTGGATTCACCATTATTTTCAGAACCTGAGCAGCTTTCACGCATTAGCATAAGAATCCTTCCCCGTAGTTGAGATTTCTGGGTGGGGTGTTAGTGCCGACCTTCTGTCAGCCCTGTTTTTGATTTGTTTACCTCCAGAGCTGGTAAGTGCATATTTGAGTGAGATGGGAAAAGTGTGGATCGTGCTTCAGATTTCATCCTGACACTTTTGAAATCACCAGTAGGTGGGTAATTATTTGCCATTTGCATAGCGTTTTGCATCGTAACAGTCATGAGGTCGGTCTCTGCATCCTGAAGCCTATGATGCTTTTCGCAGAGAAAACTCTGCTGAGGCCCGGGTAACTTGGTATTTCCCATACCTGGACCCGGTGCCTTGGAAGATCGGATTGTTTTCAGTGTTAATTCACCATTCTTTCACCACGGTTTCAATAACAGGAGCCCTTTTCAACCGTTAGCGTAAGAATCCTTCTTTGGAGATGAGATATTTTTCTGGGGTGGCAAGTGCAGGGCCTCTGTCAGTCCTGGGTTTGTTGGACTAGCGCCAGGCATGAGAAGTTCGCCTTCGTGTGAGAGGTGAATAGTGCGGATCCTGTTTCAGTCTTTAGACTGAAACAGGATCCGCACTTTTCACCGTTCCTTTCAGAATCATTTGATTGATCAGCTAGGAATGGCGATTCCTTCTCCAGAACAATCGAAGGCTAGGCCAAAGTAACTCGATCTTTCCAAGAGGGCTGTGGCAGAAGTTTTGAAATAACCGCTAGGTGGAGAACTGTTTGGTATTTTTCCGTAGCACTTTTCACCGTAATTGTCATCAGGACGGTCTCTGCATCCTTAAGCATTGGAGAGTTTTCACAGACGAAAGCATGCTGAGGCCCAGTAAACCTGGCATTTCCAATAGTTGGTACTAGAGACTATAAAGAAAGTGTTCTTTTAAGTATTATTCCACTGTGGATTCACCATTATTTTCAGAACCTGAGCAGCTTTCACGCATTAGCATAAGAATCCTTCCCCGTAGTTGAGATTTCTGGGTGTGGTGTTAGTGCCGACCTGCTGTCAGCCCTGTGTTTGATTTGTTTAACTACAGAGCTGGTAAGTGCATATTTGAGTGAGATGGGAAAAGTGTGGATCGTGCTTCAGATTTCATCCTGACACTTTTGAAATCACCAGTATGTTGGTAATTGTTTGCCATTTCCATAGCGTTTTGCATCGTACCAGTCATCAGGTCGGTCTCTGCATCCTGAAGCCTATGACGCTTTTCGCAGAGAAAACTCTGCTGAGGCCCGGGTAACTTGGTATTTCCCATAGCTGGCACCGGTGCCTTGGAAGATCGGATTGTTTTCAGTGTTAATTCACCATTCTTTCACCACGGTTTCAATAACAGGAGCCCTTTTCAACCGTTAGCGTAAGAATCCTTCTTTGGAGATGAGATATTTTTCTGGGGTGGCAAGTGCAGGGCCTCTGTCAGTCCTGGGTTTGTTGGACTAGCGCCAGGCATGAGAAGTTCGCCTTTGTGTGAGAGGTGAATAGTGCGGGTCCTTTTTCAGTCTAAAGACTGAAACAGGATCCGCACTTTTCACCGTTCCTTTCAGAATCATTTGATTGATCAGCTAGGAATGGCGATTCCTTCTCCAGAACAATCGAAGGCTAGGCCAAAGTAACTCGATCTTTCCAAGACGGGTGTGGCACAACTTTTGAAATAACCGCTAGGTGGAGAACTATTTGGTATTTTTCCGTAGCACTTTTCACCGTAATTGTCATCAGGATGGTCTCTGCATCCTTAAGCATTGGAGAGTTTTCACAGACGAAAGCATGCTGAGGCCCAGTAAACTTGGCTTTTCCAATAGTTGGTACTAGAGACTATAAAGAAAGTGTTCTTTTAAGTATTATTCCACTGTGGATTCACCATTATTTTCAGAACCTGAGCAGCTTTCACGCATTAGCATAAGAATCCTTCCCCGTAGTTGAGATTTCTGGGTGGGGTGTTAGTGCCGACCTTCTGTCAGCCCTGTGTTTGATTTGTTTACCTCCAGAGCTGGTAAGTGCATATTTGAGTGAGATGGGAAAAGTGTGGATCGTGCTTCAGATTTCATCCTGACACTTTTGAAATCACCAGTAGGTGGGTAATTATTTGCCATTTGCATAGCGTTTTGCATCGTAACAGTCATGAGGTCGGTCTCTGCATCCTGAAGCCTATGATGCTTTTCGCAGAGAAAACTCTGCTGAGGCCCGGGTAACTTGGTCTTTCCCATAGCTGGCACCGGTGCCTTGGAAGATCGGATTGTTTTCAGTGTTAATTCACCATTCTTTCACCACGGTTTCAATAACAGGAGCCCTTTTCAACCGTTAGCGTAAGAATCCTTCTTTGGAGATGAGATATTTTTCTGGGGTGGCAAGTGCAGGGCCTCTGTCAGTCCTGGGTTTGTTGGACTAGCGCCAGGCATGAGAAGTTCGCCTTTGTGTGAGAGGTGAATAGTGCGGATCCTGTTTCAGTCTAAAGACTGAAACAGGATCCGCGCTTTTCACCGTTCCTTTCAGAATCATTTGATTGATCAGCTAGGAATGGCGATTCCTTCTCCAGAACAATCGAAGGCTAGGCCAAAGTAACTCGATCTTTCCAAGACGGGTGTGGCACAACTTTTGAAATAACCGCTAGGTGGAGAACTATTTGGTATTTTTCCGTAGCACTTTTCACCGTAATTGTCATCAGGATGGACTCTTCATCCTTAAGCATTGGAGAGTTTTCACAGACGAAAGCATGCTGAGGCCCAGTAAACTTGGCTTTTCCAAGAGTTGGTACTAGAGACTATAAAGAAAGTGTTCTTTTAAGTATTATTCCACTGTGGATTGACCATTATTTTCAGAACCTGAGCAGCTTTCACGCATTAGCATAAGAATCCTTCCCCGTAGTTGAGATTTCTGGGTGGGGTGTTAGTGCCGACCTTCTGTCAGCCCTGTGTTTGATTTGTTTACCTCCAGAGCTGGTAAGTGCATATTTGAGTGAGATGGGAAAAGTGTGGATCGTGCTTCAGATTTCATCCTGACACTTTTGAAATCACCAGTATGTTGGTAATTGTTTGCCATTTCCATAGCGTTTTGCATCGTAACAGTCATGAGGTCGGTCTCAGCATCCTGAAGCCTATGATGCTTTTCGCAGAGAAAACTCTGCTGAGGCCCGGGTAACTTGGTATTTCCCATACCTGGCACCGGTGCCTTGGAAGATCAGATTGTTTTCAGTGTTAATTCACCATTCTTTCACCACGGTTTCAATAACAGGAGCCCTTTTCAACCGTTAGCGTAAGAATCCTTTGGAGATGAGATATTCTTCTGGGGTGGCAAGTGCAGGGCCTCTGTCAGTCCTGGGTTTGTTGGGCTAGCGCCAGGCATGAGAAGTTCGCCTTTGTGTGAGAGGTGAATAGTGCGGATCCTGTTTCAGTCTAAAGACTGAAACAGGATCCGCACTTTTCACCGTTCCTTTCAGAATCATTTGATTGATCAGCTAGGAATGGCGATTCCTTCTCCAGAACAATCGAAGGCTAGGCCAAAGTAACTCGATCTTTCCAAGAGGGCTGTGGCAGAAGTTTTGAAATAACCGCTAGGTGGAGAACTATTTGGTATTTTTCCGTAGCACTTTTCACCGTTATTGTCATCAGGATGGTCTCTGCATCCTTAAGCATTGGAGAGTTTTCACAGACGAAAGCATGCTGAGGCCCAGTAAACTTGGCTTTTCCAAGAGTTGGTACTAGAGACTATAAAGAAAGTGTTCTTTTAAGTATTATTCCACTGTGGATTCACCATTATTTTCAGAACCTGAGCAGCTTTCACGCATTAGCATAAGAATCCTTCCCCGTAGTTGAGATTTCTGGGTGGGGTGTTAGTGCCGACCTTCTGTCAGCCCTGTGTTTGATTTGTTTACCTCCAGAGCTGGTAAGTGCATATTTGAGTGATATGGGAAAAGTGTGGATCGTGCTTCAGATTTCATCCTGACACTTTTGAAATCACCAGTAGGTTGGTAATTATTTGCCCTTTGCATAGCGTTTTGCATCGTAACAGTCATGAGGTCGGTCTCTGCATCCTGAAGCTTATGATGCTTTTCGCAGAGAAAACTCTTCTGAGGCCCGGGAAACTGGGTATTTCCCATACCTGGCACCGGTGCCTTGGAAGATCGGATTGTTTTCAGTGTTAATTCACCATTCTTTCACCACGGTTTCAATAACAGGAGCACTTTTCAACCGTTAGCGTAAGAATCCTTCTTTGGAGATGAGATATTTTTCTGGGGTGGCAAGTGCAGGGCCTCTGTCAGTCCTGGGTTTGTTGGACTAGCGCCAGGCATGAGAAGTTCGCCTTCGTGTGAGAGGTGAATAGTGCGGATCCTGTTTCAGTCTAAAGACTGAAACAGGATCCGCACTTTTCACCGTTCCTTTCAGAATCATTTGATTGATCAGCTAGGAATGGCGATTCGTTCTCCAGAACAATCGAAGGCTAGGCCAAAGTAACTCGATCTTTCCAAGAGGGCTGTGGCAGAAGTTTTGAAATAACCGCTAGGTGGAGAACTGTTTGGTATTTTTCCGTAGCACTTTTCACCGTAATTGTCATCAGGACGGTCTCTGCATCCTTAAGCATTGGAGAGTTTTCACAGACGAAAGCATGCTGAGGCCCAGTAAACTTGGCATTTCCAATAGTTGGTACTAGAGACTATAAAGAAAGTGTTCTTTTAAGTATTATTCCACTGTGGATTCACCATTATTTTCAGAACCTGAGCAGCTTTCACGCATTAGCATAAGAATCCTTCCCCGTAGTTGAGATTTCTGGGTGTGGTGTTAGTGCCGACCTTCTGTCAGCCCTGTGTTTGATTTGTTTAACTACAGAGCTGGTAAGTGCATATTTGAGTGAGATGGGAAAAGTGTGGATCGTGCTTCAGATTTCATCCTGACACTTTTGAAATCACCAGTATGTTGGTAATTGTTTGCCATTTCCATAGCGTTTTGCATCGTACCAGTCATCAGGTCGGTCTCTGCATCCTGAAGCCTATGACGCTTTTCGCAGAGAAAACTCTGCTGAGGCCCGGGTAACTTGGTATTTCCCATAGCTGGCACCGGTGCCTTGGAAGATCGGATTGTTTTCAGTGTTAATTCACCATTCTTTCACCACGGTTTCAATAACAGGAGCCCTTTTCAACCGTTAGCGTAAGAATCCTTCTTTGGAGATGAGATATTTTTCTGGGGTGGCAAGTGCAGGGCCTCTGTCAGTCCTGGGTTTGTTGGACTAGCGCCAGGCATGAGAAGTTCGCCTTTGTGTGAGAGGTGAATAGTGCGGGTCCTTTTTCAGTCTAAAGACTGAAACAGGATCCGCACTTTTCACCGTTCCTTTCAGAATCATTTGATTGATCAGCTAGGAATGGCGATTCCTTCTCCAGAACAATCGAAGGCTAGGCCAAAGTAACTCGATCTTTCCAAGACGGGTGTGGCACAACTTTTGAAATAACTGCTAGGTGGAGAACTATTTGGTATTTTTCCGTAGCACTTTTCACCGTAATTGTCATCAGGATGGTCTCTGCATCCTTAAGCATTGGAGAGTTTTCACAGACGAAAGCATGCTGAGGCCCAGTAAACTTGGCTTTTCCAATAGTTGGTACTAGAGACTAGAAAGAAAGTGTTCTTTTAAGTATTATTCCACTGTGGATTCACCATTATTTTCAGAACCTGAGCAGCTTTCACGCATTAGCATAAGAATCCTTCCCCGTAGTTGAGATTTCTGGGTGGGGTGTTAGTGCCGACCTTCTGTCAGCCCTGTGTTTGATTTGTTTACCTCCAGAGCTGGTAAGTGCATATTTGAGTGAGATGGGAAAAGTGTGGATCGTGCTTCAGATTTCATCCTGACACTTTTGAAATCACCAGTAGGTTGGTAATTATTTGCCCTTTGCATAGCGTTTTGCATCGTAACAGTCATGAGGTCGGTCTCTGCATCCTGAAGCCTATGATGCTTTTCGCAGAGAAAACTCTGCTGAGGCCCGGGTAACTTGGTATTTCCCATAGCTGGCACCGGTGCCTTGGAAGATCGGATTGTTTTCAGTGTTCATTCACCATTCTTTCACCACGGTTTCAATAACAGGAGCCCTTTTCAACCGTTAGCGTAAGAATCCTTCTTTGGAGATGAGATATTTTTCTGGGGTGGCAAGTGCAGGGCCTCTGTCAGTCCTGGGTTTGTTGGACTAGCGCCAGGCATGAGAAGTTCGCCTTTGTGTGAGAGGTGAATAGTGCGGGTCCTTTTTCAGTCTAAAGACTGAAACAGGATCCGCACTTTTCACCGTTCCTTTCAGAATCATTTGATTGATCAGCTAGGAATGGCGATTCCTTCTCCAGAACAATCGAAGGCTAGGCCAAAGTAACTCGATCTTTCCAAGAGGGCTGTGGCAGAAGTTTTGAAATAACCGCTAGGTGGAGAACTGTTTGGTATTTTTCCGTGGCACTTTTCACCGTAATTGTCATCAGGATGGTCTCTGCATCCTTAAGCATTGGAGAGTTTTCACAGACGAAAGCATGCTGAGGCCCAGTAAACTTGGCTTTTCCAATAGTTGGTACTAGAGAGTATAAAGAAAGTGTTCTTTTAAGTATTATTCCACTGTGGATTCACCATTATTTTCAGAACCTGAGCAGCTTTCACGCATTAGCATAAGAATCCTTCCCTGTAGTTGAGATTTCTGGTTGGGGTGTTAGTGCCGACCTTCTGTCAGCCCTGTGTTTGATTTGTTTACCTCCAGAGCTGGTAAGTGCATATTTGAGTGAGATGGGAAAAGTGTGGATCGTGCTTCAGATTTCATCCTGACACTTTTGAAATCACCAGTATGTTGGTAATTGTTTGCCATTTCCATAGCGTTTTGCATCGTAACAGTCATGAGGTCGGTCTCAGCATCCTGAAGCCTATGATGCTTTTCGCAGAGAAAACTCTGCTGAGGCCCGGGTAACTTGGTATTTCCCATACCTGGCACCGGTGCCTTGGAAGATCAGATTGTTTTCAGTGTTAATTCACCATTCTTTCACCACGGTTTCAATAACAGGAGCCCTTTTCAACCGTTAGCGTAAGAATCCTTTGGAGATGAGATATTCTTCTGGGGTGGCAAGTGCAGGGCCTCTGTCAGTCCTGGGTTTGTTGGGCTAGCGCCAGGCATGAGAAGTTCCCCTTTGTGTGAGAGGTGAATAGTGCGGATCCTGTTTCAGTCTAAAGACTGAAACAGGATCCGCACTTTTCACCGTTCCTTTCAGAATCATTTGATTGATCAGCTAGGAATGGCGATTCCTTCTCCAGAACAATCGAAGGCTAGGCCAAAGTAACTCGATCTTTCCAAGAGGGCTGTGGCAGAAGTTTTGAAATAACCGCTAGGTGGAGAACTATTTGGTATTTTTCCGTAGCACTTTTCACCGTTATTGTCATCAGGATGGTCTCTGCATCCTTAAGCATTGGAGAGTTTTCACAGACGAAAGCATGCTGAGGCCCAGTAAACTTGGCTTTTCCAAGAGTTGGTACTAGAGACTAGAAAGAAAGTGTTCTTTTAAGTATTATTCCACTGTGGATTCACCATTATTTTCAGAACCTGAGCAGCTTTCACGCATTAGCATAAGAATCCTTCCCCGTAGTTGAGATTTCTGGGTGGGGTGTTAGTGCCGACCTTCTGTCAGCCCTGTGTTTGATTTGTTTACCTCCAGAGCTGGTAAGTGCATATTTGAGTGATATGGGAAAAGTGTGGATCGTGCTTCAGATTTCATCCTGACACTTTTGAAATCACCAGTAGGTTGGTAATTATTTGCCCTTTGCATAGCGTTTTGCATCGTAACAGTCATGAGGTCGGTCTCTGCATCCTGAAGCCTATGATGCTTTTCGCAGAGAAAACTCTTCTGAGGCCCGGGAAACTGGGTATTTCCCATACCTGGCACCGGTGTCTTGGAAGATCGGATTGTTTTCAGTGTTAATTCACCATTCTTTCACCACGGTTTCAATAACAGGAGCACTTTTCAACCGTTAGCGTAAGAATCCTTCTTTGGAGATGAGATATTTTTCTGGGGTGGCAAGTGCAGGGCCTCTGTCAGTCCTGGGTTTGTTGGACTAGCGCCAGGCATGAGAAGTTCGCCTTCGTGTGAGAGGTGAATAGTGCGGATCCTGTTTCAGTCTAAAGACTGAAACAGGATCCGCACTTTTCACCGTTCCTTTCAGAATCATTTGATTGATCAGCTAGGAATGGCGATTCGTTCTCCAGAACAATCGAAGGCTAGGCCAAAGTAACTCGATCTTTCCAAGAGGGCTGTGGCAGAAGTTTTGAAATAACCGCTAGGTGGAGAACTGTTTGGTATTTTTCCGTAGCACTTTTCACCGTAATTGTCATCAGGACGGTCTCTGCATCCTTAAGCATTGGAGAGTTTTCACAGACGAAAGCATGCTGAGGCCCAGTAAACTTGGCATTTCCAATAGTTGGTACTAGAGACTATAAAGAAAGTGTTCTTTTAAGTATTATTCCACTGTGGATTCACCATTATTTTCAGAACCTGAGCAGCTTTCACGCATTAGCATAAGAATCCTTCCCCGTAGTTGAGATTTCTGGGTGTGGTGTTAGTGCCGACCTTCTGTCAGCCCTGTGTTTGATTTGTTTAACTACAGAGCTGGTAAGTGCATATTTGAGTGAGATGGGAAAAGTGTGGATCGTGCTTCAGATTTCATCCTGACACTTTTGAAATCACCAGTATGTTGGTAATTGTTTGCCATTTCCATAGCGTTTTGCATCGTACCAGTCATCAGGTCGGTCTCTGCATCCTGAAGCCTATGACGCTTTTCGCAGAGAAAACTCTGCTGAGGCCCGGGTAACTTGGTATTTCCCATAGCTGGCACCGGTGCCTTGGAAGATCGGATTGTTTTCAGTGTTAATTCACCATTCTTTCACCACGGTTTCAATAACAGGAGCCCTTTTCAACCGTTAGCGTAAGAATCCTTCTTTGGAGATGAGATATTTTTCTGGGGTGGCAAGTGCAGGGCCTCTGTCAGTCCTGGGTTTGTTGGACTAGCGCCAGGCATGAGAAGTTCGCCTTTGTGTGAGAGGTGAATAGTGCGGGTCCTTTTTCAGTCTAAAGACTGAAACAGGATCCGCACTTTTCACCGTTCCTTTCAGAATCATTTGATTGATCAGCTAGGAATGGCGATTCCTTCTCCAGAACAATCGAAGGCTAGGCCAAAGTAACTCGATCTTTCCAAGACGGGTGTGGCACAACTTTTGAAATAACCGCTAGGTGGAGAACTATTTGGTATTTTTCCGTAGCACTTTTCACCGTAATTGTCATCAGGATGGTCTCTGCATCCTTAAGCATTGGAGAGTTTTCACAGACGAAAGCATGCTGAGGCCCAGTAAACTTGGCTTTTCCAATAGTTGGTACTAGAGACTATAAAGAAAGTGTTCTTTTAAGTATTATTCCACTGTGGATTCACCATTATTTTCAGAACCTGAGCAGCTTTCACGCATTAGCATAAGAATCCTTCCCCGTAGTTGAGATTTCTGGGTGGGGTGTTAGTGCCGACCTTCTGTCAGCCCTGTGTTTGATTTGTTTACCTCCAGAGCTGGTAAGTGCATATTTGAGTGAGATGGGAAAAGTGTGGATCGTGCTTCAGATTTCATCCTGACACTTTTGAAATCACCAGTAGGTGGGTAATTATTTGCCATTTGCATAGCGTTTTGCATCGTAACAGTCATGAGGTCGGTCTCTGCATCCTGAAGCCTATGATGCTTTTCGCAGAGAAAACTCTGCTGAGGCCCGGGTAACTTGGTCTTTCCCATAGCTGGCACCGGTGCCTTGGAAGATCGGATTGTTTTCAGTGTTAATTCACCATTCTTTCACCACGGTTTCAATAACAGGAGCCCTTTTCAACCGTTAGCGTAAGAATCCTTCTTTGGAGATGAGATATTTTTCTGGGGTGGCAAGTGCAGGGCCTCTGTCAGTCCTGGGTTTGTTGGACTAGCGCCAGGCATGAGAAGTTCGCCTTTGTGTGAGAGGTGAATAGTGCGGATCCTGTTTCAGTCTAAAGACTGAAACAGGATCCGCGCTTTTCACCGTTCCTTTCAGAATCATTTGATTGATCAGCTAGGAATGGCGATTCCTTCTCCAGAACAATCGAAGGCTAGGCCAAAGTAACTCGATCTTTCCAAGACGGGTGTGGCACAACTTTTGAAATAACCGCTAGGTGGAGAACTATTTGGTATTTTTCCGTAGCACTTTTCACCGTAATTGTCATCAGGATGGACTCTTCATCCTTAAGCATTGGAGAGTTTTCACAGACGAAAGCATGCTGAGGCCCAGTAAACTTGGCTTTTCCAAGAGTTGGTACTAGAGACTATAAAGAAAGTGTTCTTTTAAGTATTATTCCACTGTGGATTGACCATTATTTTCAGAACCTGAGCAGCTTTCACGCATTAGCATAAGAATCCTTCCCCGTAGTTGAGATTTCTGGGTGGGGTGTTAGTGCCGACCTTCTGTCAGCCCTGTGTTTGATTTGTTTACCTCCAGAGCTGGTAAGTGCATATTTGAGTGAGATGGGAAAAGTGTGGATCGTGCTTCAGATTTCATCCTGACACTTTTGAAATCACCAGTATGTTGGTAATTGTTTGCCATTTCCATAGCGTTTTGCATCGTAACAGTCATGAGGTCGGTCTCAGCATCCTGAAGCCTATGATGCTTTTCGCAGAGAAAACTCTGCTGAGGCCCGGGTAACTTGGTATTTCCCATACCTGGCACCGGTGCCTTGGAAGATCAGATTGTTTTCAGTGTTAATTCACCATTCTTTCACCACGGTTTCAATAACAGGAGCCCTTTTCAACCGTTAGCGTAAGAATCCTTTGGAGATGAGATATTCTTCTGGGGTGGCAAGTGCAGGGCCTCTGTCAGTCCTGGGTTTGTTGGGCTAGCGCCAGGCATGAGAAGTTCGCCTTTGTGTGAGAGGTGAATAGTGCGGATCCTGTTTCAGTCTAAAGACTGAAACAGGATCCGCACTTTTCACCGTTCCTTTCAGAATCATTTGATTGATCAGCTAGGAATGGCGATTCCTTCTCCAGAACAATCGAAGGCTAGGCCAAAGTAACTCGATCTTTCCAAGAGGGCTGTGGCAGAAGTTTTGAAATAACCGCTAGGTGGAGAACTATTTGGTATTTTTCCGTAGCACTTTTCACCGTTATTGTCATCAGGATGGTCTCTGCATCCTTAAGCATTGGAGAGTTTTCACAGACGAAAGCATGCTGAGGCCCAGTAAACTTGGCTTTTCCAAGAGTTGGTACTAGAGACTATAAAGAAAGTGTTCTTTTAAGTATTATTCCACTGTGGATTCACCATTATTTTCAGAACCTGAGCAGCTTTCACGCATTAGCATAAGAATCCTTCCCCGTAGTTGAGATTTCTGGGTGGGGTGTTAGTGCCGACCTTCTGTCAGCCCTGTGTTTGATTTGTTTACCTCCAGAGCTGGTAAGTGCATATTTGAGTGATATGGGAAAAGTGTGGATCGTGCTTCAGATTTCATCCTGACACTTTTGAAATCACCAGTAGGTTGGTAATTATTTGCCCTTTGCATAGCGTTTTGCATCGTAACAGTCATGAGGTCGGTCTCTGCATCCTGAAGCTTATGATGCTTTTCGCAGAGAAAACTCTTCTGAGGCCCGGGAAACTGGGTATTTCCCATACCTGGCACCGGTGCCTTGGAAGATCGGATTGTTTTCAGTGTTAATTCACCATTCTTTCACCACGGTTTCAATAACAGGAGCACTTTTCAACCGTTAGCGTAAGAATCCTTCTTTGGAGATGAGATATTTTTCTGGGGTGGCAAGTGCAGGGCCTCTGTCAGTCCTGGGTTTGTTGGACTAGCGCCAGGCATGAGAAGTTCGCCTTCGTGTGAGAGGTGAATAGTGCGGATCCTGTTTCAGTCTAAAGACTGAAACAGGATCCGCACTTTTCACCGTTCCTTTCAGAATCATTTGATTGATCAGCTAGGAATGGCGATTCGTTCTCCAGAACAATCGAAGGCTAGGCCAAAGTAACTCGATCTTTCCAAGAGGGCTGTGGCAGAAGTTTTGAAATAACCGCTAGGTGGAGAACTGTTTGGTATTTTTCCGTAGCACTTTTCACCGTAATTGTCATCAGGACGGTCTCTGCATCCTTAAGCATTGGAGAGTTTTCACAGACGAAAGCATGCTGAGGCCCAGTAAACTTGGCATTTCCAATAGTTGGTACTAGAGACTATAAAGAAAGTGTTCTTTTAAGTATTATTCCACTGTGGATTCACCATTATTTTCAGAACCTGAGCAGCTTTCACGCATTAGCATAAGAATCCTTCCCCGTAGTTGAGATTTCTGGGTGTGGTGTTAGTGCCGACCTTCTGTCAGCCCTGTGTTTGATTTGTTTAACTACAGAGCTGGTAAGTGCATATTTGAGTGAGATGGGAAAAGTGTGGATCGTGCTTCAGATTTCATCCTGACACTTTTGAAATCACCAGTATGTTGGTAATTGTTTGCCATTTCCATAGCGTTTTGCATCGTACCAGTCATCAGGTCGGTCTCTGCATCCTGAAGCCTATGACGCTTTTCGCAGAGAAAACTCTGCTGAGGCCCGGGTAACTTGGTATTTCCCATAGCTGGCACCGGTGCCTTGGAAGATCGGATTGTTTTCAGTGTTAATTCACCATTCTTTCACCACGGTTTCAATAACAGGAGCCCTTTTCAACCGTTAGCGTAAGAATCCTTCTTTGGAGATGAGATATTTTTCTGGGGTGGCAAGTGCAGGGCCTCTGTCAGTCCTGGGTTTGTTGGACTAGCGCCAGGCATGAGAAGTTCGCCTTTGTGTGAGAGGTGAATAGTGCGGGTCCTTTTTCAGTCTAAAGACTGAAACAGGATCCGCACTTTTCACCGTTCCTTTCAGAATCATTTGATTGATCAGCTAGGAATGGCGATTCCTTCTCCAGAACAATCGAAGGCTAGGCCAAAGTAACTCGATCTTTCCAAGACGGGTGTGGCACAACTTTTGAAATAACTGCTAGGTGGAGAACTATTTGGTATTTTTCCGTAGCACTTTTCACCGTAATTGTCATCAGGATGGTCTCTGCATCCTTAAGCATTGGAGAGTTTTCACAGACGAAAGCATGCTGAGGCCCAGTAAACTTGGCTTTTCCAATAGTTGGTACTAGAGACTAGAAAGAAAGTGTTCTTTTAAGTATTATTCCACTGTGGATTCACCATTATTTTCAGAACCTGAGCAGCTTTCACGCATTAGCATAAGAATCCTTCCCCGTAGTTGAGATTTCTGGGTGGGGTGTTAGTGCCGACCTTCTGTCAGCCCTGTGTTTGATTTGTTTACCTCCAGAGCTGGTAAGTGCATATTTGAGTGAGATGGGAAAAGTGTGGATCGTGCTTCAGATTTCATCCTGACACTTTTGAAATCACCAGTAGGTTGGTAATTATTTGCCCTTTGCATAGCGTTTTGCATCGTAACAGTCATGAGGTCGGTCTCTGCATCCTGAAGCCTATGATGCTTTTCGCAGAGAAAACTCTGCTGAGGCCCGGGTAACTTGGTATTTCCCATAGCTGGCACCGGTGCCTTGGAAGATCGGATTGTTTTCAGTGTTCATTCACCATTCTTTCACCACGGTTTCAATAACAGGAGCCCTTTTCAACCGTTAGCGTAAGAATCCTTCTTTGGAGATGAGATATTTTTCTGGGGTGGCAAGTGCAGGGCCTCTGTCAGTCCTGGGTTTGTTGGACTAGCGCCAGGCATGAGAAGTTCGCCTTTGTGTGAGAGGTGAATAGTGCGGGTCCTTTTTCAGTCTAAAGACTGAAACAGGATCCGCACTTTTCACCGTTCCTTTCAGAATCATTTGATTGATCAGCTAGGAATGGCGATTCCTTCTCCAGAACAATCGAAGGCTAGGCCAAAGTAACTCGATCTTTCCAAGAGGGCTGTGGCAGAAGTTTTGAAATAACCGCTAGGTGGAGAACTGTTTGGTATTTTTCCGTGGCACTTTTCACCGTAATTGTCATCAGGATGGTCTCTGCATCCTTAAGCATTGGAGAGTTTTCACAGACGAAAGCATGCTGAGGCCCAGTAAACTTGGCTTTTCCAATAGTTGGTACTAGAGAGTATAAAGAAAGTGTTCTTTTAAGTATTATTCCACTGTGGATTCACCATTATTTTCAGAACCTGAGCAGCTTTCACGCATTAGCATAAGAATCCTTCCCTGTAGTTGAGATTTCTGGTTGGGGTGTTAGTGCCGACCTTCTGTCAGCCCTGTGTTTGATTTGTTTACCTCCAGAGCTGGTAAGTGCATATTTGAGTGAGATGGGAAAAGTGTGGATCGTGCTTCAGATTTCATCCTGACACTTTTGAAATCACCAGTATGTTGGTAATTGTTTGCCATTTCCATAGCGTTTTGCATCGTAACAGTCATGAGGTCGGTCTCAGCATCCTGAAGCCTATGATGCTTTTCGCAGAGAAAACTCTGCTGAGGCCCGGGTAACTTGGTATTTCCCATACCTGGCACCGGTGCCTTGGAAGATCAGATTGTTTTCAGTGTTAATTCACCATTCTTTCACCACGGTTTCAATAACAGGAGCCCTTTTCAACCGTTAGCGTAAGAATCCTTTGGAGATGAGATATTCTTCTGGGGTGGCAAGTGCAGGGCCTCTGTCAGTCCTGGGTTTGTTGGGCTAGCGCCAGGCATGAGAAGTTCCCCTTTGTGTGAGAGGTGAATAGTGCGGATCCTGTTTCAGTCTAAAGACTGAAACAGGATCCGCACTTTTCACTGTTCCTTTCAGAATCATTTGATTGATCAGCTAGGAATGGCGATTCCTTCTCCAGAACAATCGAAGGCTAGGCCAAAGTAACTCGATCTTTCCAAGAGGGCTGTGGCAGAAGTTTTGAAATAACCGCTAGGTGGAGAACTATTTGGTATTTTTCCGTAGCACTTTTCACCGTTATTGTCATCAGGATGGTCTCTGCATCCTTAAGCATTGGAGAGTTTTCACAGACGAAAGCATGCTGAGGCCCAGTAAACTTGGCTTTTCCAAGAGTTGGTACTAGAGACTAGAAAGAAAGTGTTCTTTTAAGTATTATTCCACTGTGGATTCACCATTATTTTCAGAACCTGAGCAGCTTTCACGCATTAGCATAAGAATCCTTCCCCGTAGTTGAGATTTCTGGGTGGGGTGTTAGTGCCGACCTTCTGTCAGCCCTGTGTTTGATTTGTTTACCTCCAGAGCTGGTAAGTGCATATTTGAGTGATATGGGAAAAGTGTGGATCGTGCTTCAGATTTCATCCTGACACTTTTGAAATCACCAGTAGGTTGGTAATTATTTGCCCTTTGCATAGCGTTTTGCATCGTAACAGTCATGAGGTCGGTCTCTGCATCCTGAAGCCTATGATGCTTTTCGCAGAGAAAACTCTTCTGAGGCCCGGGAAACTGGGTATTTCCCATACCTGGCACCGGTGTCTTGGAAGATCGGATTGTTTTCAGTGTTAATTCACCATTCTTTCACCACGGTTTCAATAACAGGAGCACTTTTCAACCGTTAGCGTAAGAATCCTTCTTTGGAGATGAGATATTTTTCTGGGGTGGCAAGTGCAGGGCCTCTGTCAGTCCTGGGTTTGTTGGACTAGCGCCAGGCATGAGAAGTTCGCCTTCGTGTGAGAGGTGAATAGTGCGGATCCTGTTTCAGTCTAAAGACTGAAACAGGATCCGCACTTTTCACCGTTCCTTTCAGAATCATTTGATTGATCAGCTAGGAATGGCGATTCGTTCTCCAGAACAATCGAAGGCTAGGCCAAAGTAACTCGATCTTTCCAAGAGGGCTGTGGCAGAAGTTTTGAAATAACCGCTAGGTGGAGAACTGTTTGGTATTTTTCCGTAGCACTTTTCACCGTAATTGTCATCAGGACGGTCTCTGCATCCTTAAGCATTGGAGAGTTTTCACAGACGAAAGCATGCTGAGGCCCAGTAAACTTGGCATTTCCAATAGTTGGTACTAGAGACTATAAAGAAAGTGTTCTTTTAAGTATTATTCCACTGTGGATTCACCATTATTTTCAGAACCTGAGCAGCTTTCACGCATTAGCATAAGAATCCTTCCCCGTAGTTGAGATTTCTGGGTGTGGTGTTAGTGCCGACCTTCTGTCAGCCCTGTGTTTGATTTGTTTAACTACAGAGCTGGTAAGTGCATATTTGAGTGAGATGGGAAAAGTGTGGATCGTGCTTCAGATTTCATCCTGACACTTTTGAAATCACCAGTATGTTGGTAATTGTTTGCCATTTCCATAGCGTTTTGCATCGTACCAGTCATCAGGTCGGTCTCTGCATCCTGAAGCCTATGACGCTTTTCGCAGAGAAAACTCTGCTGAGGCCCGGGTAACTTGGTATTTCCCATAGCTGGCACCGGTGCCTTGGAAGATCGGATTGTTTTCAGTGTTAATTCACCATTCTTTCACCACGGTTTCAATAACAGGAGCCCTTTTCAACCGTTAGCGTAAGAATCCTTCTTTGGAGATGAGATATTTTTCTGGGGTGGCAAGTGCAGGGCCTCTGTCAGTCCTGGGTTTGTTGGACTAGCGCCAGGCATGAGAAGTTCGCCTTTGTGTGAGAGGTGAATAGTGCGGGTCCTTTTTCAGTCTAAAGACTGAAACAGGATCCGCACTTTTCACCGTTCCTTTCAGAATCATTTGATTGATCAGCTAGGAATGGCGATTCCTTCTCCAGAACAATCGAAGGCTAGGCCAAAGTAACTCGATCTTTCCAAGACGGGTGTGGCACAACTTTTGAAATAACCGCTAGGTGGAGAACTATTTGGTATTTTTCCGTAGCACTTTTCACCGTAATTGTCATCAGGATGGTCTCTGCATCCTTAAGCATTGGAGAGTTTTCACAGACGAAAGCATGCTGAGGCCCAGTAAACTTGGCTTTTCCAATAGTTGGTACTAGAGACTAGAAAGAAAGTGTTCTTTTAAGTATTATTCCACTGTGGATTCACCATTATTTTCAGAACCTGAGCAGCTTTCACGCATTAGCATAAGAATCCTTCCCCGTAGTTGAGATTTCTGGGTGGGGTGTTAGTGCCGACCTTCTGTCAGCCCTGTGTTTGATTTGTTTACCTCCAGAGCTGGTAAGTGCATATTTGAGTGAGATGGGAAAAGTGTGGATCGTGCTTCAGATTTCATCCTGACACTTTTGAAATCACCAGTAGGTTGGTAATTATTTGCCCTTTGCATAGCGTTTTGCATCGTAACAGTCATGAGGTCGGTCTCTGCATCCTGAAGCCTATGATGCTTTTCGCAGAGAAAACTCTGCTGAGGCCCGGGTAACTTGGTATTTCCCATAGCTGGCACCGGTGCCTTGGAAGATCGGATTGTTTTCAGTGTTCATTCACCATTCTTTCACCACGGTTTCAATAACAGGAGCCCTTTTCAACCGTTAGCGTAAGAATCCTTCTTTGGAGATGAGATATTTTTCTGGGGTGGCAAGTGCAGGGCCTCTGTCAGTCCTGGGTTTGTTGGACTAGCGCCAGGCATGAGAAGTTCGCCTTTGTGTGAGAGGTGAATAGTGCGGGTCCTTTTTCAGTCTAAAGACTGAAACAGGATCCGCACTTTTCACCGTTCCTTTCAGAATCATTTGATTGATCAGCTAGGAATGGCGATTCCTTCTCCAGAACAATCGAAGGCTAGGCCAAAGTAACTCGATCTTTCCAAGAGGGCTGTGGCAGAAGTTTTGAAATAACCGCTAGGTGGAGAACTGTTTGGTATTTTTCCGTGGCACTTTTCACCGTAATTGTCATCAGGATGGTCTCTGCATCCTTAAGCATTGGAGAGTTTTCACAGACGAAAGCATGCTGAGGCCCAGTAAACTTGGCTTTTCCAATAGTTGGTACTAGAGAGTATAAAGAAAGTGTTCTTTTAAGTATTATTCCACTGTGGATTCACCATTATTTTCAGAACCTGAGCAGCTTTCACGCATTAGCATAAGAATCCTTCCCTGTAGTTGAGATTTCTGGTTGGGGTGTTAGTGCCGACCTTCTGTCAGCCCTGTGTTTGATTTGTTTACCTCCAGAGCTGGTAAGTGCATATTTGAGTGAGATGGGAAAAGTGTGGATCGTGCTTCAGATTTCATCCTGACACTTTTGAAATCACCAGTATGTTGGTAATTGTTTGCCATTTCCATAGCGTTTTGCATCGTAACAGTCATGAGGTCGGTCTCAGCATCCTGAAGCCTATGATGCTTTTCGCAGAGAAAACTCTGCTGAGGCCCGGGTAACTTGGTATTTCCCATACCTGGCACCGGTGCCTTGGAAGATCAGATTGTTTTCAGTGTTAATTCACCATTCTTTCACCACGGTTTCAATAACAGGAGCCCTTTTCAACCGTTAGCGTAAGAATCCTTTGGAGATGAGATATTCTTCTGGGGTGGCAAGTGCAGGGCCTCTGTCAGTCCTGGGTTTGTTGGGCTAGCGCCAGGCATGAGAAGTTCCCCTTTGTGTGAGAGGTGAATAGTGCGGATCCTGTTTCAGTCTAAAGACTGAAACAGGATCCGCACTTTTCACCGTTCCTTTCAGAATCATTTGATTGATCAGCTAGGAATGGCGATTCCTTCTCCAGAACAATCGAAGGCTAGGCCAAAGTAACTCGATCTTTCCAAGAGGGCTGTGGCAGAAGTTTTGAAATAACCGCTAGGTGGAGAACTATTTGGTATTTTTCCGTAGCACTTTTCACCGTTATTGTCATCAGGATGGTCTCTGCATCCTTAAGCATTGGAGAGTTTTCACAGACGAAAGCATGCTGAGGCCCAGTAAACTTGGCTTTTCCAATAGTTGGTACTAGAGACTAGAAAGAAAGTGTTCTTTTAAGTATTATTCCACTGTGGATTCACCATTATTTTCAGAACCTGAGCAGCTTTCACGCATTAGCATAAGAATCCTTCCCCGTAGTTGAGATTTCTGGGTGGGGTGTTAGTGCCGACCTTCTGTCAGCCCTGTGTTTGATTTGTTTACCTCCAGAGCTGGTAAGTGCATATTTGAGTGATATGGGAAAAGTGTGGATCGTGCTTCAGATTTCATCCTGACACTTTTGAAATCACCAGTAGGTTGGTAATTATTTGCCCTTTGCATAGCGTTTTGCATCGTAACAGTCATGAGGTCGGTCTCTGCATCCTGAAGCCTATGATGCTTTTCGCAGAGAAAACTCTTCTGAGGCCCGGGAAACTGGGTATTTCCCATACCTGGCACCGGTGTCTTGGAAGATCGGATTGTTTTCAGTGTTAATTCACCATTCTTTCACCACGGTTTCAATAACAGGAGCACTTTTCAACCGTTAGCGTAAGAATCCTTCTTTGGAGATGAGATATTTTTCTGGGGTGGCAAGTGCAGGGCCTCTGTCAGTCCTGGGTTTGTTGGACTAGCGCCAGGCATGAGAAGTTCGCCTTCGTGTGAGAGGTGAATAGTGCGGATCCTGTTTCAGTCTAAAGACTGAAACAGGATCCGCACTTTTCACCGTTCCTTTCAGAATCATTTGATTGATCAGCTAGGAATGGCGATTCGTTCTCCAGAACAATCGAAGGCTAGGCCAAAGTAACTCGATCTTTCCAAGAGGGCTGTGGCAGAAGTTTTGAAATAACCGCTAGGTGGAGAACTGTTTGGTATTTTTCCGTAGCACTTTTCACCGTAATTGTCATCAGGACGGTCTCTGCATCCTTAAGCATTGGAGAGTTTTCACAGACGAAAGCATGCTGAGGCCCAGTAAACTTGGCATTTCCAATAGTTGGTACTAGAGACTATAAAGAAAGTGTTCTTTTAAGTATTATTCCACTGTGGATTCACCATTATTTTCAGAACCTGAGCAGCTTTCACGCATTAGCATAAGAATCCTTCCCCGTAGTTGAGATTTCTGGGTGTGGTGTTAGTGCCGACCTTCTGTCAGCCCTGTGTTTGATTTGTTTAACTACAGAGCTGGTAAGTGCATATTTGAGTGAGATGGGAAAAGTGTGGATCGTGCTTCAGATTTCATCCTGACACTTTTGAAATCACCAGTATGTTGGTAATTGTTTGCCATTTCCATAGCGTTTTGCATCGTACCAGTCATCAGGTCGGTCTCTGCATCCTGAAGCCTATGACGCTTTTCGCAGAGAAAACTCTGCTGAGGCCCGGGTAACTTGGTATTTCCCATAGCTGGCACCGGTGCCTTGGAAGATCGGATTGTTTTCAGTGTTAATTCACCATTCTTTCACCACGGTTTCAATAACAGGAGCCCTTTTCAACCGTTAGCGTAAGAATCCTTCTTTGGAGATGAGATATTTTTCTGGGGTGGCAAGTGCAGGGCCTCTGTCAGTCCTGGGTTTGTTGGACTAGCGCCAGGCATGAGAAGTTCGCCTTTGTGTGAGAGGTGAATAGTGCGGGTCCTTTTTCAGTCTAAAGACTGAAACAGGATCCGCACTTTTCACCGTTCCTTTCAGAATCATTTGATTGATCAGCTAGGAATGGCGATTCCTTCTCCAGAACAATCGAAGGCTAGGCCAAAGTAACTCGATCTTTCCAAGACGGGTGTGGCACAACTTTTGAAATAACCGCTAGGTGGAGAACTATTTGGTATTTTTCCGTAGCACTTTTCACCGTAATTGTCATCAGGATGGTCTCTGCATCCTTAAGCATTGGAGAGTTTTCACAGACGAAAGCATGCTGAGGCCCAGTAAACTTGGCTTTTCCAATAGTTGGTACTAGAGACTATAAAGAAAGTGTTCTTTTAAGTATTATTCCACTGTGGATTCACCATTATTTTCAGAACCTGAGCAGCTTTCACGCATTAGCATAAGAATCCTTCCCCGTAGTTGAGATTTCTGGGTGGGGTGTTAGTGCCGACCTTCTGTCAGCCCTGTGTTTGATTTGTTTACCTCCAGAGCTGGTAAGTGCATATTTGAGTGAGATGGGAAAAGTGTGGATCGTGCTTCAGATTTCATCCTGACACTTTTGAAATCACCAGTAGGTTGGTAATTATTTGCCCTTTGCATAGCGTTTTGCATCGTAACAGTCATGAGGTCCGTCTCTGCATCCTGAAGCCTATGATGCTTTTCGCAGAGAAAACTCTGCTGAGGCCCGGGTAACTTGGTATTTCCCATAGCTGGCACCGGTGCCTTGGAAGATCGGATTGTTTTCAGTGTTCATTCACCATTCTTTCACCACGGTTTCAATAACAGGAGCCCTTTTCAACCGTTAGCGTAAGAATCCTTCTTTGGAGATGAGATATTTTTCTGGGGTGGCAAGTGCAGGGCCTCTGTCAGTCCTGGGTTTGTTGGACTAGCGCCAGGCATGAGAAGTTCGCCTTTGTGTGAGAGGTGAATAGTGCGGATCCTGTTTCAGTCTAAAGACTGAAACAGGATCCGCACTTTTCACCGTTCCTTTCAGAATCATTTGATTGATCAGCTAGGAATGGCGATTCCTTCTCCAGAACAATCGAAGGCTAGGCCAAAGTAACTCGATCTTTCCAAGAGGGTTGTGGCAGAAGTTTTGAAATAACCGCTAGGTGGAGAACTATTTGGTATTTTTCCGTAGCACTTTTCACCGTAATTGTCATCAGGATGGTCTCTGCATCCTTAAGCATTGGAGAGTTTTCACAGACGAAAGCATGCTGAGGCCCAGTAAACTTGGCTTTTCCAAGAGTTGGTACTAGAGACTATAAAGAAAGTGTTCTTTTAAGTATTATTCCACTGTGGGTTCACCATTATTTTCAGAACCTGAGCAGCTTTCACGCATTAGCATAAGAATCCTTCCCCGTAGTTGAGATTTCTGGGTGGGGTGTTAGTGCTGATCTTCTGTCAGCCCTGTGTTTGATTTGTTTACCTCCAGAGCTGGTAAGTGCATATTTGAGTGAGATGGGAAAAGTGTGGATCGTGCTTCAGATTTCATCCTGACACTTTTGAAATCACCAGTATGTTGGTAATTGTTTGCCATTTGCATAGCGTTTTGCATCGTGACAGTCATGAGGTCGGTCTCTGCATCCTGAAGCCTATGATGCTTTTCGCAGAGAAAACTCTGCTGAGGCCCGGGTAACTTGGTATTTCCCATACCTGGCACCGGTGCCTTGGAAGGTCAGATTGTTTTCAGTGTTAATTCACCATTCTTTCACCACGGTTTCAATAACAGGAGCCCTTTTCAACCGTTAGCGTAAGAATCCTTCTTTGGAGATGAGATATTTTTCTGGGGAGGCAAGTGCAGGGCCTCTGTCAGTCCTCGGTTTGTTGGACTAGCGCCAGGCATGAGAAGTTCGCCTTTGTGTGAGAGGTGAATAGTGCGGATCCTGTTTCAGTCTAAAGACTGAAACAGGATCCGCGCTTTTCACCGTTCCTTTCAGAATCATTTGATTGATCAGCTAGGAATGGCGATTCCTTCTCCAGAACAATCGAAGGCTAGGCCAAAGTAACTCGATCTTTCCAATACGGGTGTGGCACAACTTTTGACATAACCGCTAGGTGGAGAACTATTTGGTATTTTTCCGTAGCACTTTTCACCGTAATTGTCATCAGAATGCAGTCTGCATCCTTAAGCATTGGAGAGTTTTCACAGACGAAAGCATGCTGAGGCCCAGTAAACTTGGCTTTTCCAATAGTTGGTACTAGAGACTAGAAAGAAAGTGTTCTTTTAAGTATTATTCCACTGTGGATTCACCATTATTTTCAGAACCTGAGCAGCTTTCACGCATTAGCATAAGAATCCTTCCCCGTAGTTGAGATTTCTGGGTGGGGTGTTAGTGCCGATGTTCTGTCAGCCCTGTGTTTGATTTGTTTACCTCCAGAGCTGGTAAGTGCATATTTGAGTGAGATGGGAAAAGTGTGGATCGTGCTTCAGATTTCATCCTGACACTTTTGAAATCACCAGTAGGTGGGTAATTATTTGCCATTTGCATAGCGTTTTGCATCGTAACAGTCATGAGGTCGGTCTCTGCATCCTGAAGCCTATGATGCTTTTCGCAGAGAAAACTCTGCTGAGGCCCGGGTAACTTGGTATTTCCCATAGCTGGCACCGGTGCCTTGGAAGATCGGATTGTTTTCAGTGTTAATTCACCATTCTTTCACCACGGTTTCAATAACAGGAGCCCTTTTCAACCGTTAGCGTAAGAATCCTTCTTTGGAGATGAGATATTTTTCTGGGGTGGCAAGTGCAGGGCCTCTGTCAGTCCTGGGTTTGTTGGACTAGCGCCAGGCATGAGAAGTTCGCCTTTGTGTGAGAGGTGAATAGTGCGGATCCTGTTTCAGTCTTTAGACTGAAACAGGATCCGCACTTTTCACCGTTCCTTTCAGAATCATTTGATTGATCAGCTAGGAATGGCGATTCCTTCTCCAGAACAATCGAAGGCTAGGCCAAAGTAACTCGATCTTTCCAAGACGGGTGTGGCACAACTTTTGAAATAACCGCTAGGTGGAGAACTATTTGGTATTTTTCCGTAGCACTTTTCACCGTAATTGTCATCAGAATGCACTCTGCATCCTTAAGCATTGGAGAGTTTTCACAGACGAAAGCATGCTGAGGCCCAGTAAACTTGGCTTTTCCAATAGTTGGTACTAGAGACTAGAAAGAAAGTGTTCTTTTAAGTATTATTCCACTGTGGATTCACCATTATTTTCAGAACCTGAGCAGCTTTCACGCATTAGCATAAGAATCCTTCCCCGTAGTTGAGATTTCTAGGTGGGGTGTTAGTGCCGACCTTCTGTCAGCCCTGTGTTTGATTTGTTTACCTCCAGAGCTGGTAAGTGCATATTTGAGTGAGATGGGAAAAGTGTGGATCGTGCTTCAGATTTCATCCTGACACTTTTGAAATCACCAGTAGGTGGGTAATTATTTGCCATTTGCATAGCGTTTTGCATCGTAACAGTCATGAGGTCGGTCTCTGCATCCTGAAGCCTATGATGCTTTTCGCAGAGAAAACTCTGCTGAGGCCCGGGTAACTTGGTCTTTCCCATAGCTGGCACCGGTGCCTTGGAAGATCGGATTGTTTTCAGTGTTAATTCACCATTCTTTCACCACGGTTTCAATAACAGGAGCCCTTTTCAACCGTTAGCGTAAGAATCCTTCTTTGGAGATGAGATATTTTTCTGGGGTGGCAAGTGCAGGGCCTCTGTCAGTCCTGGGTTTGTTGGACTAGCGCCAGGCATGAGAAGTTCGCCTTTGTGTGAGAGGTGAATAGTGCGGATCCTGTTTCAGTCTAAAGACTGAAACAGGATCCGCACTTTTCACCGTTCCTTTCAGAATCATTTGATTGATCAGCTAGGAATGGCGATTCCTTCTCCAGAACAATCGAAGGCTAGGCCAAAGTAACTCCATCTTTCCAAGACGGGTGTGGCACAACTTTTGAAATAACCGCTAGGTGGAGAACTATTTGGTATTTTTCCGTAGCACTTTTCACCGTAATTGTCATCAGGATGGACTCTGCATCCTTAAGCATTGGAGAGTTTTCACAGACGAAAGCATGCTGAGGCCCAGTAAACTTGGCTTTTCCAAGAGTTGGTACTAGAGAGTATAAAGAAAGTGTTCTTTTAAGTATTATTCCACTGTGGATTCACCATTATTTTCAGAACCTGAGCAGCTTTCACGCATTAGCATAAGAATCCTTCCCCGTAGTTGAGATTTCTGGGTGTGGTGTTAGTGCCGACCTTCTGTCAGCCCTGTGTTTGATTTGTTTACCTCCAGAGCTGGTAAGTGCATATTTGAGTGAGATGGGAAAAGTGTGGATCGTGCTTCAGATTTCATCCTGACACTTTTGAAATCACCAGTAGCTGGGTAATTATTTGCCATTTCCATAGCGTTTTGCATCGTAACAGTCATGAGGTCGGTCTCTGCATCCTGAAGCCTATGATGCTTTTCGCAGAGAAAACTCTGCTGAGGCCCGGGTAACTTGGTCTTTCCCATAGCTGGCACCGGTGCCTTGGAAGATCGGATTGTTTTCAGTGTTCATTCACCATTCTTTCACCACGGTTTCAATAACAGGAGCCCTTTTCAACCGTTAGCATAAGAATCCTTCTTTGGAGATGAGATATTTTTCTGGGGTGGCAAGTGCAGGGCCTCTGTCAGTCCTGGGTTTGTTGGACTAGCGCCAGGCATGAGAAGTTCGCCTTTGTGTGAGAGGTGAATAGTGCGGATCCTGTTTCAGTCTTTGCGGATCCTGTTTCAGTCTAAAGACTGAAACAGGATCCGCACTTTTCACCGTTCCTTTCAGAATCATTTGATTGATCAGCTAGGAATGGCGATTCCTTCTCCAGAACAATCGAAGGCTAGGCCAAAGTAACTCGATCTTTCCAAGAGGGCTGTGGCAGAAGTTTTGAAATAACCGCTAGGTGGAGAACTATTTGGTATTTTTCCGTAGCACTTTTCACCGTAATTGTCATCAGAATGGACTCTGCATCCTTAAGCATTGGAGAGTTTTCACAGACGAAAGCATGCTGAGGCCCAGTAAACTTGGCTTTTCCAATAGTTGGTACTAGAGACTAGAAAGAAAGTGTTCTTTTAAGTATTATTCCACTGTGGATTCACCATTATTTTCAGAACCTGAGCAGCTTTCACGCATTAGCATAAGAATCCTTCCCCGTAGTTGAGATTTCTGGGTGGGGTGTTAGTGCCGACCTTCTGTCAGCCCTGTGTTTGATTTGTTTACCTCCAGAGCTGGTAAGTGCATATTTGAGTGAGATGGGAAAAGTGTGGATCGTGCTTCAGATTTCATCCTGACACTTTTGAAATCACCAGTAGGTGGGTAATTATTTGCCATTTGCATAGCGTTTTGCATCGTAACAGTCATGAGGTCGGTCTCTGCATCCTGAAGCCTATGACGCTTTTCGCAGAGAAAACTCTGCTGAGGCCCGGGTAACTTGGTCTTTCCCATAGCTGGCACCGGTGCCTTGGAAGATCGGATTGTTTTCAGTGTTAATTCACCATTCTTTCACCACGGTTTCAATAACAGGAGCCCTTTTCAACCGTTAGCGTAAGAATCCTTCTTTGGAGATGAGATATTTTTCTGGGGTGGCAAGTGCAGGGCCTCTGTCAGTCCTGGGTTTGTTGGACTAGCGCCAGGCATGAGAAGTTCGCCTTTGTGTGAGAGGTGAATAGTGCGGATCCTGTTTCAGTCTAAAGACTGAAACAGGATCCGCACTTTTCACCGTTCCTTTCAGAATCATTTGATTGATCAGCTAGGAATGGCGATTCCTTCTCCAGAACAATCGAAGGCTAGGCCAAAGTAACTCGATCTTTCCAAGACGGGTGTGGCACAACTTTTGAAATAACCGCTAGGTGGAGAACTATTTGGTATTTTTCCGGAGCACTTTTCACCGTAACTGTCATCAGGATGGACTCTGCATCCTTAAGCATTGGAGAGTTTTCACAGACGAAAGCATGCTGAGGCCCAGTAAACTTGGCTTTTCCAAGAGTTGGTACTAGAGACTATAAAGAAAGTGTTCTTTTAAGTATTATTCCACTGTGGATTCACCATTATTTTCAGAACCTGAGCAGCTTTCACGCATTAGCATAAGAATCCTTCCCCGTAGTTGAGATTTCTGGGTGGGGTGTTAGTGCCGACCTTCTGTCAGCCCTGTGTTTGATTTGTTTACCTCCAGAGCTGGTAAGTGCATATTTGAGTGAGATGGGAAAAGTGTGGATCGTGCTTCAGATTTCATCCTGACACTTTTGAAATCACCAGTAGGTGGGTAATTATTTGCCATTTGCATAGCGTTTTGCATCGTAACAGTCATGAGGTCGGTCTCTGCAACCTGAAGCCTATGATGCTTTTCGCAGAGAAAACTCTGCTGAGGCCCGGGTAACTTGGTATTTCCCATAGCTGGCACCGGTGCCTTGGAAGATCGGATTGTTTTCAGTGTTAATTCACCATTCTTTCACCACGGTTTCAATAACAGGAGCCCTTTTCAACCGTTAGCATAAGAATCCTTCTTTGGAGATGAGATATTTTTCTGGGGTGGCAAGTGCAGGGCCTCTGTCAGTCCTGGGTTTGTTGGACTAGCGCCAGGCATGAGAAGTTCGCCTTTGTGTGACAGGTGAATAGTGCGGATCCTGTTTCAGTCTAAAGACTGAAACAGGATCCGCACTTTTCACCGTTCCTTTCAGAATCATTTGATTGATCAGCTAGGAATGGCGATTCCTTCTCCAGAACAATCGAAGGCTAGGCCAAAGTAACTCGATCTTTCCAAGAGGGCTGTGGCAGAAGTTTTGAAATAACCGCTAGGTGGAGAACTGTTTGGTATTTTTCCGTGGCACTTTTCACCGTAATTGTCAGACAGGATGGTCTCTGCATCCTTAAGCATTGGAGAGTTTTCACAGACGAAAGCATGCTGAGGCCCAGTAAACTTGGCTTTTCCAATAGTTGGTACTAGAGAGTATAAAGAAAGTGTTCTTTTAAGTATTATTCCACTGTGGATTCACCATTATTTTCAGAACCTGAGCAGCTTTCACGCATTAGCATAAGAATCCTTCCCTGTAGTTGAGATTTCTGGTTGGGGTGTTAGTGCTGACCTTCTGTCAGCCCTGTGTTTGATTTGTTTACCTCCAGAGCTGGTAAGTGCATATTTGAGTGAGATGGGAAAAGTGTGGATCGTGCTTCAGATTTCATTATGACACTTTTGAAATCACCAGTATGTTGGTAATTGTTTGCCATTTCCATAGCGTTTTGCATCGTAACAGTCATGAGGTCGGTCTCAGCATCCTGAAGCCTATGATGCTTTTCGCAGAGAAAACTCTGCTGAGGCCCGGGTAACTTGGTATTTCCCATACCTGGCACCGGTGCCTTGGAAGATCAGATTGTTTTCAGTGTTAATTCACCATTCTTTCACCACGGTTTCAATAACAGGAGCCCTTTTCAACCGTTAGCGTAAGAATCCTTTGGAGATGAGATATTCTTCTGGGGTGGCAAGTGCAGGGCCTCTGTCAGTCCTGGGTTTGTTGGGCTAGCGCCAGGCATGAGAAGTTCCCCTTTGTGTGAGAGGTGAATAGTGCGGATCCTGTTTCAGTCTAAAGACTGAAACAGGATCCGCACTTTTCACCGTTCCTTTCAGAATCATTTGATTGATCAGCTAGGAATGGCGATTCCTTCTCCAGAACAATCGAAGGCTAGGCCAAAGTAACTCGATCTTTCCAAGAGGGCTGTGGCAGAAGTTTTGAAATAACCGCTAGGTGGAGAACTATTTGGTATTTTTCCGTAGCACTTTTCACCGTTATTGTCATCAGGATGATCTCTGCATCCTTAAGCATTGGAGAGTTTTCACAGACGAAAGCATGCTGAGGCCCAGTAAACTTGGCTTTTCCAAGAGTTGGTACTAGAGACTAGAAAGAAAGTGTTCTTTTAAGTATTATTCCACTGTGGATTCACCATTATTTTCAGAACCTGAGCAGCTTTCACGCATTAGCATAAGAATCCTTCCCCGTAGTTGAGATTTCTGGGTGGGGTGTTAGTGCCGACCTTCTGTCAGCCCTGTGTTTGATTTGTTTACCTCCAGAGCTGGTAAGTGCATATTTGAGTGATATGGGAAAAGTGTGGATCGTGCTTCAGATTTCATCCTGACACTTTTGAAATCACCAGTAGGTTGGTAATTATTTGCCCTTTGCATAGCGTTTTGCATCGTACCAGTCATGAGGTCGGTCTCTGCATCCTGAAGCCTATGATGCTTTTCGCAGAGAAAACTCTTCTGAGGCCCGGGAAACTGGGTATTTCCCATACCTGGCACCGGTGCCTTGGAAGATCGGATTGTTTTCAGTGTTAATTCACCATTCTTTCACCACGGTTTCAATAACAGGAGCACTTTTCAACCGTTAGCGTAAGAATCCTTCTTTGGAGATGAGATATTTTTCTGGGGTGGCAAGTGCAGGGCCTCTGTCAGTCCTGGGTTTGTTGGACTAGCGCCAGGCATGAGAAGTTCGCCTTCGTGTGAGAGGTGAATAGTGCGGATCCTGTTTCAGTCTAAAGACTGAAACAGGATCCGCACTTTTCACCGTTCCTTTCAGAATCATTTGATTGATCAGCTAGGAATGGCGATTCCTTCTCCAGAACAATCGAAGGCTAGGCCAAAGTAACTCGATCTTTCCAAGAGGACTGTGGCAGAAGTTTTGAAATAACCGCTAGGTGGAGAACTGTTTGGTATTTTTCCGTAGCACTTTTCACCGTAATTGTCATCAGGACGGTCTCTGCATCCTTAAGCATTGGAGAGTTTTCACAGACGAAAGCATGCTGAGGCCCAGTAAACTTGGCATTTCCAATAGTTGGTACTAGAGACTATAAAGAAAGTGTTCTTTTAAGTATTATTCCACTGTGGATTCACCATTATTTTCAGAACCTGAGCAGCTTTCACGCATTAGCATAAGAATCCTTCCCCGTAGTTGAGATTTCTGGGTGTGGTGTTAGTGCCGACCTGCTGTCAGCCCTGTGTTTGATTTGTTTAACTACAGAGCTGGTAAGTGCATATTTGAGTGAGATGGGAAAAGTGTGGATCGTGCTTCAGATTTCATCCTGACACTTTTGAAATCACCAGTATGTTGGTAATTGTTTGCCATTTCCATAGCGTTTTGCATCGTACCAGTCATCAGGTCGGTCTCTGCATCCTGAAGCCTATGACGCTTTTCGCAGAGAAAACTCTGCTGAGGCCCGGGTAACTTGGTATTTCCCATAGCTGGCACCGGTGCCTTGGAAGATCGGATTGTTTTCAGTGTTAATTCACCATTCTTTCACCACGGTTTCAATAACAGGAGCCCTTTTCAACCGTTAGCGTAAGAATCCTTCTTTGGAGATGAGATATTTTTCTGGGGTGGCAAGTGCAGGGCCTCTGTCAGTCCTGGGTTTGTTGGACTAGCGCCAGGCATGAGAAGTTCGCCTTTGTGTGAGAGGTGAATAGTGCGGGTCCTTTTTCAGTCTAAAGACTGAAACAGGATCCGCACTTTTCACCGTTCCTTTCAGAATCATTTGATTGATCAGCTAGGAATGGCGATTCCTTCTCCAGAACAATCGAAGGCTAGGCCAAAGTAACTCGATCTTTCCAAGACGGGTGTGGCACAACTTTTGAAATAACCGCTAGGTGGAGAACTATTTGGTATTTTTCCGTAGCACTTTTCACCGTAATTGTCATCAGGATGGTCTCTGCATCCTTAAGCATTGGAGAGTTTTCACAGACGAAAGCATGCTGAGGCCCAGTAAACTTGGCTTTTCCAATAGTTGGTACTAGAGACTATAAAGAAAGTGTTCTTTTAAGTATTATTCCACTGTGGATTCACCATTATTTTCAGAACCTGAGCAGCTTTCACGCATTAGCATAAGAATCCTTCCCCGTAGTTGAGATTTCTGGGTGTGGTGTTAGTGCCGACCTTCTGTCAGCCCTGTGTTTGATTTGTTTACCTCCAGAGCTGGTAAGTGCATATTTGAGTGAGATGGGAAAAGTGTGGATCGTGCTTCAGATTTCATCCTGACACTTTTGAAATCACCAGTATGTTGGTAATTGTTTGCCATTTCCATAGCGTTTTGCATCGTAACAGTCATGAGGTCGGTCTCAGCATCCTGAAGCCTATGACGCTTTTCGCAGAGAAAACTCTGCTGAGGCCCGGGTAACTTGGTATTTCCCATAGCTGGCACCGGTGCCTTGGAAGATCGGATTGTTTTCAGTGTTAATTCACCATTCTTTCACCACGGTTTCAATAACAGGAGCCCTTTTCAACCGTTAGCGTAAGAATCCTTCTTTGGAGATGAGATATTTTTCTGGGGTGGCAAGTGCAGGGCCTCTGTCAGTCCTGGGTTTGTTGGACTAGCGCCAGGCATGAGAAGTTCGCCTTTGTGTGAGAGGTGAATAGTGCGGGTCCTTTTTCAGTCTAAAGACTGAAACAGGATCCGCACTTTTCACCGTTCCTTTCAGAATCATTTGATTGATCAGCTAGGAATGGCGATTCCTTCTCCAGAACAATCGAAGGCTAGGCCAAAGTAACTCGATCTTTCCAAGACGGGTGTGGCACAACTTTTGAAATAACCGCTAGGTGGAGAACTATTTGGTATTTTTCCGTAGCACTTTTCACCGTAATTGTCATCAGGATGGTCTCTGCATCCTTAAGCATTGGAGAGTTTTCACAGACGAAAGCATGCTGAGGCCCAGTAAACTTGGCTTTTCCAATAGTTGGTACTAGAGACTAGAAAGAAAGTGTTCTTTTAAGTATTATTCCACTGTGGATTCACCATTATTTTCAGAACCTGAGCAGCTTTCACGCATTAGCATAAGAATCCTTCCCCGTAGTTGAGATTTCTGGGTGGGGTGTTAGTGCCGACCTTCTGTCAGCCCTGTGTTTGATTTGTTTACCTCCAGAGCTGGTAAGTGCATATTTGAGTGAGATGGGAAAAGTGTGGATCGTGCTTCAGATTTCATCCTGACACTTTTGAAATCACCAGTAGGTTGGTAATTATTTGCCCTTTGCATAGCGTTTTGCATCGTAACAGTCATGAGGTCCGTCTCTGCATCCTGAAGCCTATGATGCTTTTCGCAGAGAAAACTCTGCTGAGGCCCGGGTAACTTGGTCTTTCCCATAGCTGGCACCGGTGCCTTGGAAGATCGGATTGTTTTCAGTGTTCATTCACCATTCTTTCACCACGGTTTCAATAACAGGAGCCCTTTTCAACCGTTAGCGTAAGAATCCTTCTTTGGAGATGAGATATTTTTCTGGGGTGGCAAGTGCAGGGCCTCTGTCAGTCCTGGGTTTGTTGGACTAGCGCCAGGCATGAGAAGTTCGCCTTTGTGTGAGAGGTGAATAGTGCGGATCCTGTTTCAGTCTAAAGACTGAAACAGGATCCGCACTTTTCACCGTTCCTTTCAGAATCATTTGATTGATCAGCTAGGAATGGCGATTCCTTCTCCAGAACAATCGAAGGCTAGGCCAAAGTAACTCGATCTTTCCAAGAGGGCTGTGGCAGAAGTTTTGAAATAACCGCTAGGTGGAGAACTGTTTGGTATTTTTCCGTGGCACTTTTCACCGTAATTGTCATCAGGATGGTCTCTGCATCCTTAAGCATTGGAGAGTTTTCACAGACGAAAGCATGCTGAGGCCCAGTAAACTTGGCTTTTCCAATAGTTGGTACTAGAGAGTATAAAGAAAGTGTTCTTTTAAGTATTATTCCACTGTGGATTCACCATTATTTTCAGAACCTGAGCAGCTTTCACGCATTAGCATAAGAATCCTTCCCTGTAGTTGAGATTTCTGGTTGGGGTGTTAGTGCCGACCTTCTGTCAGCCCTGTGTTTGATTTGTTTACCTCCAGAGCTGGTAAGTGCATATTTGAGTGAGATGGGAAAAGTGTGGATCGTGCTTCAGATTTCATCCTGACACTTTTGAAATCACCAGTATGTTGGTAATTGTTTGCCATTTCCATAGCGTTTTGCATCGTAACAGTCATGAGGTCGGTCTCAGCATCCTGAAGCCTATGATGCTTTTCGCAGAGAAAACTCTGCTGTGGCCCGGGTAACTTGGTATTTCCCATACCTGGCACCGGTGCCTTGGAAGATCAGATTGTTTTCAGTGTTAATTCACCATTCTTTCACCACGGTTTCAATAACAGGAGCCCTTTTCAACCGTTAGCGTAAGAATCCTTTGGAGATGAGATATTCTTCTGGGGTGGCAAGTGCAGGGCCTCTGTCAGTCCTGGGTTTGTTGGGCTAGCGCCAGGCATGAGAAGTTCCCCTTTGTGTGAGAGGTGAATAGTGCGGATCCTGTTTCAGTCTAAAGACTGAAACAGGATCCGCACTTTTCACCGTTCCTTTCAGAATCATTTGATTGATCAGCTAGGAATGGCGATTCCTTCTCCAGAACAATCGAAGGCTAGGCCAAAGTAACTCGATCTTTCCAAGAGGGCTGTGGCAGAAGTTTTGAAATAACCGCTAGGTGGAGAACTATTTGGTATTTTTCCGTAGCACTTTTCACCGTTATTGTCATCAGGATGATCTCTGCATCCTTAAGCATTGGAGAGTTTTCACAGACGAAAGCATGCTGAGGCCCAGTAAACTTGGCTTTTCCAATAGTTGGTACTAGAGACTAGAAAGAAAGTGTTCTTTTAAGTATTATTCCACTGTGGATTCACCATTATTTTCAGAACCTGAGCAGCTTTCACGCATTAGCATAAGAATCCTTCCCCATAGTTGAGATTTCTGGGTGGGGTGTTAGTGCCGACCTTCTGTCAGCCCTGTGTTTGATTTGTTTACCTCCAGAGCTGGTAAGTGCATATTTGAGTGATATGGGAAAAGTGTGGATCGTGCTTCAGATTTCATCCTGACACTTTTGAAATCACCAGTAGGTTGGTAATTATTTGCCCTTTGCATAGCGTTTTGCATCGTAACAGTCATGAGGTCGGTCTCTGCATCCTGAAGCCTATGATGCTTTTCGCAGAGAAAACTCTTCTGAGGCCCGGGAAACTGGGTATTTCCCATACCTGGCACCGGTGCCTTGGAAGATCGGATTGTTTTCAGTGTTAATTCACCATTCTTTCACCACGGTTTCAATAACAGGAGCCCTTTTCAACCGTTAGCGTAAGAATCCTTCTTTGGAGATGAGATATTTTTCTGGGGTGGCAAGTGCAGGGCCTCTGTCAGTCCTGGGTTTGTTGGACTAGCGCCAGGCATGAGAAGTTCGCCTTCGTGTGAGAGGTGAATAGTGCGGATCCTGTTTCAGTCTAAAGACTGAAACAGGATCCGCACTTTTCACCGTTCCTTTCAGAATCATTTGATTGATCAGCTAGGAATGGCGATTCCTTCTCCAGAACAATCGAAGGCTAGGCCAAAGTAACTCGATCTTTCCCAGAGGGCTGTGGCAGAAGTTTTGAAATAACCGCTAGGTGGAGAACTGTTTGGTATTTTTCCGTAGCACTTTTCACCGTAATTGTCATCAGGACGGTCTCTGCATCCTTAAGCATTGGAGAGTTTTCACAGACGAAAGCATGCTGAGGCCCAGTAAACTTGGCATTTCCAATAGTTGGTACTAGAGACTATAAAGAAAGTGTTCTTTTAAGTATTATTCCACTGTGGATTCACCGTTATTTTCAGAACCTGAGCAGCTTTCACGCATTAGCATAAGAATCCTTCCCCGTAGTTGAGATTTCTGGGTGTGGTGTTAGTGCCGACCTTCTGTCAGCCCTGTGTTTGATTTGTTTAACTACAGAGCTGGTAAGTGCATATTTCAGTGAGATGGGAAAAGTGTGGATCGTGCTTCAGATTTCATCCTGACACTTTTGAAATCACCAGTATGTTGGTAATTGTTTGCCATTTCCATAGCGTTTTGCATCGTACCAGTCATCAGGTCGGTCTCTGCATCCTGAAGCCTATGACGCTTTTCGCAGAGAAAACTCTGCTGAGGCCCGGGTAACTTGGTATTTCCCATAGCTGGCACCGGTGCCTTGGAAGATCGGATTGTTTTCAGTGTTAATTCACCATTCTTTCACCACGGTTTCAATAACAGGAGCCCTTTTCAACCGTTAGCGTAAGAATCCTTCTTTGGAGATGAGATATTTTTCTGGGGTGGCAAGTGCAGGGCCTCTGTCAGTCCTGGGTTTGTTGGACTAGCGCCAGGCATGAGAAGTTCGCCTTTGTGTGAGAGGTGAATAGTGCGGGTCCTTTTTCAGTCTAAAGACTGAAACAGGATCCGCACTTTTCACCGTTCCTTTCAGAATCATTTGATTGATCAGCTAGGAATGGCGATTCCTTCTCCAGAACAATCGAAGGCTAGGCCAAAGTAACTCGATCTTTCCAAGACGGGTGTGGCACAACTTTTGAAATAACCGCTAGGTGGAGAACTATTTGGTATTTTTCCGTAGCACTTTTCACCGTAATTGTCATCAGGATGGTCTCTGCATCCTTAAGCATTGGAGAGTTTTTACAGACGAAAGCATGCTGAGGCCCAGTAAACTTGGCTTTTCCAATAGTTGGTACTAGAGACTAGAAAGAAAGTGTTCTTTTAAGTATTATTCCACTGTGGATTCACCATTATTTTCAGAACCTGAGCAGCTTTCACGCATTAGCATAAGAATCCTTCCCCGTAGTTGAGATTTCTGGGTGGGGTGTTAGTGCCGACCTTCTGTCAGCCCTGTGTTTGATTTGTTTACCTCCAGAGCTGGTAAGTGCATATTTGAGTGAGATGGGAAAAGTGTGGATCGTGCTTCAGATTTCATCCTGACACTTTTTAAATCACCAGTAGGTTGGTAATTATTTGCCCTTTGCATAGCGTTTTGCATCGTAACAGTCATGAGGTCGGTCTCTGCATCCTGAAGCCTATGATGCTTTTCGCAGAGAAAACTCTGCTGAGGCCCGGGTAACTTGGTATTTCCCATAGCTGGCACCGGTGCCTTGGAAGATCGGATTGTTTTCAGTGTTCATTCACCATTCTTTCACCACGGTTTCAATAACAGGAGCCCTTTTCAACCGTTAGCGTAAGAATCCTTCTTTGGAGATGAGATATTTTTCAGGGGTGGCAAGTGCAGGGCCTCTGTCAGTCCTGGGTTTGTTGGACTAGCGCCAGGCATGAGAAGTTCGCCTTTGTGTGAGAGGTGAATAGTGCGGATCCTGTTTCAGTCTAAAGACTGAAACAGGATCCGCACTTTTCACCGTTCCTTTCAGAATCATTTGATTGATCAGCTAGGAATGGCGATTCCTTCTCCAGAACAATCGAAGGCTAGGCCAAAGTAACTCGATCTTTCCAAGAGGGCTGTGGCAGAAGTTTTGAAATAACCGCTAGGTGGAGAACTGTTTGGTATTTTTCCGTGGCACTTTTCACCGTAATTGTCATCAGGATGGTCTCTGCATCCTTAAGCATTGGAGAGTTTTCACAGACGAAAGCATGCTGAGGCCCAGTAAACTTGGCTTTTCCAATAGTTGGTACTAGAGACTAGAAAGAAAGTGTTCTTTTAAGTATTATTCCACTGTGGATTCACCATTATTTTCAGAACCTGAGCAGCTTTCACGCATTAGCATAAGAATCCTTCCCTGTAGTTGAGATTTCTGGTTGGGGTGTTAGTGCCGACCTTCTGTCAGCCCTGTGTTTGATTTGTTTACCTCCAGAGCTGGTAAGTGCATATTTGAGTGAGATGGGAAAAGTGTGGATCGTGCTTCAGATTTCATCCTGACACTTTTGAAATCACCAGTATGTTGGTAATTGTTTGCCATTTCCATAGCGTTTTGCATCGTAACAGTCATGAGGTCGGTCTCAGCATCCTGAAGCCTATGATGCTTTTCGCAGAGAAAACTCTGCTGAGGCCCGGGTAACTTGGTATTTCCCATACCTGGCACCGGTGCCTTGGAAGATCAGATTGTTTTCAGTGTTAATTCACCATTCTTTCACCACGGTTTCAATAACAGGAGCCCTTTTCAACCGTTAGCGTAAGAATCCTTTGGAGATGAGATATTCTTCTGGGGTGGCAAGTGCAGGGCCTCTGTCAGTCCTGGGTTTGTTGGGCTAGCGCCAGGCATGAGAAGTTCCCCTTTGTGTGAGAGGTGAATAGTGCGGATCCTGTTTCAGTCTAAAGACTGAAACAGGATCCGCACTTTTCACCGTTCCTTTCAGAATCATTTGATTGATCAGCTAGGAATGGCGATTCCTTCTCCAGAACAATCGAAGGCTAGGCCAAAGTCACTCGATCTTTCCAAGAGGGCTGTGGCAGAAGTTTTGAAATAACCGCTAGGTGGAGAACTATTTGGTATTTTTCCGTAGCACTTTTCACCGTAATTGTCATCAGGATGATCTCTGCATCCTTAAGCATTGGAGAGTTTTCACAGACGAAAGCATGCTGAGGCCCAGTAAACTTGGCTTTTCCAATAGTTGGTACTAGAGACTAGAAAGAAAGTGTTCTTTTAAGTATTATTCCACTGTGGATTCACCATTATTTTCAGAACCTGAGCAGCTTTCACGCATTAGCATAAGAATCCTTCCCCGTAGTTGAGATTTCTGGGTGGGGTGTTAGTGCCGACCTTCTGTCAGCCCTGTGTTTGATTTGTTTACCTCCAGAGCTGGTAAGTGCATATTTGAGTGATATGGGAAAAGTGTGGATCGTGCTTCAGATTTCATCCTGACACTTTTGAAATCACCAGTAGGTTGGTAATTATTTGCCCTTTGCATAGCGTTTTGCATCGTAACAGTCATGAGGTCGGTCTCTGCATCCTGAAGCCTATGATGCTTTTCGCAGAGAAAACTCTTCTGAGGCCCGGGAAACTGGGTATTTCCCATACCTGGCACCGGTGCCTTGGAAGATCGGATTGTTTTCAGTGTTAATTCACCATTCTTTCACCACGGTTTCAATAACAGGAGCACTTTTCAACCGTTAGCGTAAGAATCCTTCTTTGGAGATGAGATATTTTTCTGGGGTGGCAAGTGCAGGGCCTCTGTCAGTCCTGGGTTTGTTGGACTAGCGCCAGGCATGAGAAGTTCGCCTTTGTGTGAGAGGTGAATAGTGCGGGTCCTTTTTCAGTCTAAAGACTGAAACAGGATCCGCACTTTTCACCGTTCCTTTCAGAATCATTTGATTGATCAGCTAGGAATGGCGATTCCTTCTCCAGAACAATCGAAGGCTAGGCCAAAGTAACTCGATCTTTCCAAGACGGGTGTGGCACAACTTTTGAAATAACCGCTAGGTGGAGAACTATTTGGTATTTTTCCGTAGCACTTTTCACCGTAATTGTCATCAGGATGGTCTCTGCATCCTTAAGCATTGGAGAGTTTTCACAGACGAAAGCATGCTGAGGCCCAGTAAACTTGGCTTTTCCAATAGTTGGTACTAGAGACTATAAAGAAAGTGTTCTTTTAAGTATTATTCCACTGTGGATTCACCATTATTTTCAGAACCTGAGCAGCTTTCACGCATTAGCATAAGAATCCTTCCCCGTAGTTGAGATTTCTGGTTGGGGTGTTAGTGCCGACCTTCTGTCAGCCCTGTGTTTGATTTGTTTACCTCCAGAGCTGGTAAGTGCATATTTGAGTGAGATGGGAAAAGTGTGGATCGTGCTTCAGATTTCATCCTGACACTTTTGAAATCACCAGTAGGTTGGTAATTGTTTGCCATATCCATAGCATTTTGCATCGTAACAGTCATGAGGTCGGTCTCTGCATCCTGAAGCCTATGATGCTTTTCGCAGAGAAAACTCTGCTGAGGCCCGGGTAACTTGGTATTTCCCATAGCTGGCACCGGTGCCTTGGAAGATCGGATTGTTTTCAGTGTTAATTCACCATTCTTTCACCACGGTTTCAATAACAGGAGCCCTTTTCAACCGTTAGCGTAAGAATCCTTCTTTGGAGATGAGATATTTTTCTGGGGTGGCAAGTGCAGGGCCTCTGTCAGTCCTGGGTTTGTTGGACTAGCGCCAGGCATGAGAAGTTCGCCTTTGTGTGAGAGGTGAATAGTGCGGATCCTGTTTCAGTCTAAAGACTGAAACAGGATCCGCACTTTTCACCGTTCCTTTCAGAATCATTTGATTGATCAGCTAGGAATGGCGATTCCTTCTCCAGAACAATCGAAGGCTAGGCCAAAGTAACTCGATCTTTCCAAGAGGGCTGTGGCAGAAGTTTTGAAATAACCGCTAGGTGGAGAACTGTTTGGTATTTTTCCGTGGCACTTTTCACCGTAATTGTCATCAGGATGGTCTCTGCATCCTTAAGCATTGGATAGTTTTCACAGACGAAAGCATGCTGAGGCCCAGTAAACTTGGCTTTTCCAATAGTTGGTACTAGAGAGTATAAAGAAAGTGTTCTTTTAAGTATTATTCCACTGTGGATTCACCATTATTTTCAGAACCTGAGCAGCTTTCACGCATTAGCATAAGAATCCTTCCCTGTAGTTGAGATTTCTGGTTGGGGTGTTAGTGCCGACCTTCTGTCAGCCCTGTGTTTGATTTGTTTACCTCCAGAGCTGGTAAGTGCATATTTGAGTGAGATTGGAAAAGTGTGGATCGTGCTTCAGATGTCATCCTGACACTTTTGAAATCACCAGTATGTTGGTAATTGTTTGCCATTTCCATAGCGTTTTGCATCGTACCAGTCATGAGGTCGGTCTCTGCATCCTGAAGCCTATGACGCTTTTCTCAGAGAAAACTCTGCTGAGGCCCGGGTAACTTGGTATTTCCCATACCTGGCACCGGTGCCTTGGAAGATCGGATTGTTTTCAGTGTTAATTCACCATTCTTTCACCACGGTTTCAATAACAGGAGCCCTTTTCAACCGTTAGCGTAAGAATCCTTCTTTGGAGATGAGATATTTTTCTGGGGTGGCAAGTGCAGGGCCTCTGTCAGTCCTGGGTTTGTTGGACTAGCGCCAGGCATGAGAAGTTCGCCTTTGTGTGAGAGGTGAATAGTGCGGATCCTGTTTCAGTCTAAAGACTGAAACAGGATCCGCACTTTTCACCGTTCCTTTCAGAATCATTTGATTGATCAGCTAGGAATGGCGATTCCTTCTCCAGAACAATCGAAGGCTAGGCCAAAGTCACTCGATCTTTCCAAGAGGGCTGTGGCAGAAGTTTTGAAATAACCGCTAGGTGGAGAACTATTTGGTATTTTTCCGTAGCACTTTTCACCGTAATTGTCATCAGGATGATCTCTGCATCCTTAAGCATTGGAGAGTTTTCACAGACGAAAGCATGCTGAGGCCCAGTAAACTTGGCTTTTCCAATAGTTGGTACTAGAGACTAGAAAGAAAGTGTTCTTTTAAGTATTATTCCACTGTGGATTCACCATTATTTTCAGAACCTGAGCAGCTTTCACGCATTAGCATAAGAATCCTTCCCCGTAGTTGAGATTTCTGGGTGGGGTGTTAGTGCCGACCTTCTGTCAGCCCTGTGTTTGATTTGTTTACCTCCAGAGCTGGTAAGTGCATATTTGAGTGATATGGGAAAAGTGTGGATCGTGCTTCAGATTTCATCCTGACACTTTTGAAATCACCAGTAGGTTGGTAATTATTTGCCCTTTGCATAGCGTTTTGCATCGTAACAGTCATGAGGTCGGTCTCTGCATCCTGAAGCCTATGATGCTTTTCGCAGAGAAAACTCTTCTGAGGCCCGGGAAACTGGGTATTTCCCATACCTGGCACCGGTGCCTTGGAAGATCGGATTGTTTTCAGTGTTAATTCACCATTCTTTCACCACGGTTTCAATAACAGGAGCACTTTTCAACCGTTAGCGTAAGAATCCTTCTTTGGAGATGAGATATTTTTCTGGGGTGGCAAGTGCAGGGCCTCTGTCAGTCCTGGGTTTGTTGGACTAGCGCCAGGCATGAGAAGTTCGCCTTTGTGTGAGAGGTGAATAGTGCGGGTCCTTTTTCAGTCTAAAGACTGAAACAGGATCCGCACTTTTCACCGTTCCTTTCAGAATCATTTGATTGATCAGCTAGGAATGGCGATTCCTTCTCCAGAACAATCGAAGGCTAGGCCAAAGTAACTCGATCTTTCCAAGACGGGTGTGGCACAACTTTTGAAATAACCGCTAGGTGGAGAACTATTTGGTATTTTTCCGTAGCACTTTTCACCGTAATTGTCATCAGGATGGTCTCTGCATCCTTAAGCATTGGAGAGTTTTCACAGACGAAAGCATGCTGAGGCCCAGTAAACTTGGCTTTTCCAATAGTTGGTACTAGAGACTAGAAAGAAAGTGTTCTTTTAAGTATTATTCCACTGTGGATTCACCATTATTTTCAGAACCTGAGCAGCTTTCACGCATTAGCATAAGAATCCTTCCCCGTAGTTGAGATTTCTGGTTGGGGTGTTAGTGCCGACCTTCTGTCAGCCCTGTGTTTGATTTGTTTACCTCCAGAGCTGGTAAGTGCATATTTGAGTGAGATGGGAAAAGTGTGGATCGTGCTTCAGATTTCATCCTGACACTTTTGAAATCACCAGTAGGTGGGTAATTATTTGCCATTTGCATAGCGTTTTGCATCGTAACAGTCATGAGGTCGGTCTCTGCATCCTGAAGCCTATGATGCTTTTCGCAGAGAAAACTCTGCTGAGGCCCGGGTAACTTGGTATTTCGCATACCTGGCACCGGTGCCTTGGAAGATCCGATTGTTTTCAGTGTTAATTCACCATTCTTTCACCACGGTTTCAATAACAGGAGCCCTTTTCAACCGTTAGCGTAAGAATCCTTCTTTGGAGATGAGATATTTTTCTGGGGTGGCAAGTGCAGGGCCTCTGTCAGTCCTGGGTTTGTTGGACTAGCGCCAGGCATGAGAAGTTCGCCTTTGTGTGAGAGGTGAATAGTGCGGATCCTGTTTCAGTCTAAAGACAAAAACAGGATCCGCACTTTTCACCGTTCCTTTCAGAATCATTTGATTGATCAGCTAGGAATGGCGATTCCTTCTCCAGAACAATCGAAGGCTAGGCCAAAGTAACTCGATCTTTCCAAGACGGGTGTGGCAGAAGTTTTGAAATAACCGCTAGGTGGAGAACTATTTGGTATTTTTCCGTAGCACTTTTCGCCGTAATTGTCATCAGAATGGACTCTGCATCCTTAAGCATTGGAGAGTTTTCACAGACGAAAGCATGCTGAGGCCCAGTAAACTTGGCTTTTCCAATAGTTGGTACTAGAGACTAGAAAGAAAGTGTTCTTTTAAGTATTATTCCACTGTGGATTCACCATTATTTTCAGAACCTGAGCAGCTTTCACGCATTAGCATAAGAATCCTTCCCCATAGTTGAGATTTCTGGTTGGGGTGTTAGTGCCGACCTTCTGTCAGCCCTGTGTTTGATTTGTTTACCTCCAGAGCTGGTAAGTGCATATTTGAGTGAGATTGGAAAAGTGTGGATCGTGCTTCAGATTTCATCCTGACACTTTTGAAATCACCAGTATGTTGGTAATTGTTTGCCATTTCCATAGCGTTTTGCATCGTACCAGTCATGAGGTCGGTCTCTGCATCCTGAAGCCTATGACGCTTTTCGCAGAGAAAACTCTGCTGAGGCCCGGGTAACTTGGTATTTCCCATAGCTGGCACCGGTGCCTTGGAAGATCGGATTGTTTTCAGTGTTCATTCACCATTCTTTCACCACGGTTTCAATAACAGGAGCCCTTTTCAACCGTTAGCGTAAGAATCCTTCTTTGGAGATGAGATATTTTTCTGGGGTGGCAAGTGCAGGGCCTCTGTCAGTCCTGGGTTTGTTGGACTAGCGCCAGGCATGAGAAGTTCGCCTTTGTGTGAGAGGTGAATAGTGCGGATCCTGTTTCAGTCTAAAGACTGAAACAGGATCCGCACTTTTCACCGTTCCTTTCAGAATCATTTGATTGATCAGCTAGGAATGGCGATTCCTTCTCCAGAACAATCGAAGGCTAGGCCAAAGTAACTCGATCTTTCCAAGAGGGCTGTGGCAGAAGTTTTGAAATAACCGCTAGGTGGAGAACTGTTTGGTATTTTTCCGTGGCACTTTTCACGGTAATTGTCATCAGGATGGTCTCTGCATCCTTAAGCATTGGAGAGTTTTCACAGACGAAAGCATGCTGAGGCCCAGTAAACTTGGCTTTTCCAATAGTTGGTACTAGAGAGTATAAAGAAAGTGTTCTTTTAAGTATTATTCCACTGTGGATTCACCATTATTTTCAGAACCTGAGCAGCTTTCACGCATTAGCATAAGAATCCTTCCCCGTAGTTGAGATTTCTGGTTGGGGTGTTAGTGCCGACCTTCTGTCAGCCCTGTGTTTGATTTGTTTACCTCCAGAGCTGGTAAGTGCATATTTGAGTGAGATTGGAAAAGTGTGGATCGTGCTTCAGATTTCATCCTGACACTTTTGAAATCACCAGTATGTTGGTAATTGTTTGCCATTTCCATAGCGTTTTGCATCGTACCAGTCATGAGGTCGGTCTCTGCATCCTGAAGCCTATGACGCTTTTCGCAGAGAAAACTCTGCTGAGGCCCGGGTAACTTGGTATTTCCCATAGCTGGCACCGGTGCCTTGGAAGATCGGATTGTTTTCAGTGTTAATTCACCATTCTTTCACCACGGTTTCAATAACAGGAGCCCTTTTCAACCGTTAGCGTAAGAATCCTTCTTTGGAGATGAGATATTTTTCTGGGGTGGCAAGTGCAGGGCCTCTGTCAGTCCTGGGTTTGTTGGACTAGCGCCAGGCATGAGAAGTTCGCCTTTGTGTGAGAGGTGAATAGTGCGGATCCTGTTTCAGTCTAAAGACTGAAACAGGATCCGCACTTTTCACCGTTCCTTTCAGAATCATTTGATTGATCAGCTAGGAATGGCGATTCCTTCTCCAGAACAATCGAAGGCTAGGCCAAAGTAACTCGATCTTTCCAAGAGGGCTGTGGCAGAAGTTTTGAAATAACCGCTAGGTGGAGAACTGTTTGGTATTTTTCCGTGGCACTTTTCACCGTAATTGTCATCAGGATGGTCTCTGCATCCTTAAGCATTGGAGAGTTTTCACAGACGAAAGCATGCTGAGGCCCAGTAAACTTGGCTTTTCCAATAGTTGGTACTAGAGAGTATAAAGAAAGTGTTCTTTTAAGTATTATTCCACTGTGGATTCACCATTATTTTCAGAACCTGAGCAGCTTTCACGCATTAGCATAAGAATCCTTCCCTGTAGTTGAGATTTCTGGTTGGGGTGTTAGTGCCGACCTTCTGTCAGCCCTGTGTTTGATTTGTTTACCTCCAGAGCTGGTAAGTGCATATTTGAGTGAGATTGGAAAAGTGTGGATCGTGCTTCAGATGTCATCCTGACACTTTTGAAATCACCAGTATGTTGGTAATTGTTTGCCATTTCCATAGCGTTTTGCATCGTACCAGTCATGAGGTCGGTCTCTGCATCCTGAAGCCTATGACGCTTTTCTCAGAGAAAACTCTGCTGAGGCCCGGGTAACTTGGTATTTCCCATACCTGGCACCGGTGCCTTGGAAGATCGGATTGTTTTCAGTGTTCATTCACCATTCTTTCACCACGGTTTCAATAACAGGAGCCCTTTTCAACCGTTAGCGTAAGAATCCTTCTTTGGAGATGAGATATTTTTCTGGGGTGGCAAGTGCAGGGCCTCTGTCAGTCCTGGGTTTGTTGGACTAGCGCCAGGCATGAGAAGTTCGCCTTTGTGTGAGAGGTGAATAGTGCGGATCCTGTTTCAGTCTAAAGACTGAAACAGGATCCGCACTTTTCACCGTTCCTTTCAGAATCATTTGATTGATCAGCTAGGAATGGCGATTCCTTCTCCAGAACAATCGAAGGCTAGGCCAAAGTAACTCGATCTTTCCAAGAGGGCTGTGGCAGAAGTTTTGAAATAACCGCTAGGTGGAGAACTGTTTGGTATTTTTCCGTGGCACTTTTCACGGTAATTGTCATCAGGATGGTCTCTGCATCCTTAAGCATTGGAGAGTTTTCACAGACGAAAGCATGCTGAGGCCCAGTAAACTTGGCTTTTCCAATAGTTGGTACTAGAGAGTATAAAGAAAGTGTTCTTTTAAGTATTATTCCACTGTGGATTCACCATTATTTTCAGAACCTGAGCAGCTTTCACGCATTAGCATAAGAATCCTTCCCCGTAGTTGAGATTTCTGGGTGGGGTGTTAGTGCCGACGTTCTGTCAGCCCTGTGTTTGATTGGTTTACCTCCAGAGCTGGTAAGTGCATATTTGAGTGAGATGGGAAAAGTGTGGATCGTGCTTCAGATTTCATCCTGACACTTTTGAAATCACCAGTAGGTGGGTAATTATTTGCCATTTGCATAGCGTTTTGCATCGTAACAGTCATGAGGTCGGTCTCTGCATCCTGAAGCCTATGATGCTTTTCGCAGAGAAAACTCTGCTGAGGCCCGGGTAACTTGGTATTTCGCATACCTGGCACCGGTGCCTTGGAAGATCCGATTGTTTTCAGTGTTAATTCACCATTCTTTCACCACGGTTTCAATAACAGGAGCCCTTTTCAACCGTTAGCGTAAGAATCCTTCTTTGGAGAGGAGATATTTTTCTGGGGTGGCAAGTGCAGGGCCTCTGTCAGTCCTGGGTTTGTTGGACTAGCGCCAGGCATGAGAAGTTCGCCTTTGTGTGAGAGGTGAATAGTGCGGATCCTGTTTCAGTCTAAAGACTGAAACAGGATCCGCACTTTTCACCGTTCCTTTCAGAATCATTTGATTGATCAGCTAGGAATGGCGATTCCTTCTCCAGAACAATCGAAGGCTAGGCCAAAGTAACTCGATCTTTCCAAGACGGGTGTGGCACAACTTTTGAAATAACCGCTAGGTGGAGAACTATTTGGTATTTTTCCGTAGCACTTTTCGCCGTAATTGTCATCAGAATGGACTCTGCATCCTTAAGCATTGGAGAGTTTTCACAGACGAAAGCATGCTGAGGCCCAGTAAACTTGGCTTTTCCAATAGTTGGTACTAGAGACTAGAAAGAAAGTGTTCTTTTAAGTATTATTCCACTGTGGATTCACCATTATTTTCAGAACCTGAGCAGCTTTCACGCATTAGCATAAGAATCCTTCCCCGTAGTTGAGATTTCTGGGTGGGGTGTTAGTGCCGACCTTCTGTCAGCCCTGTGTTTGATTTGTTTACCTCCAGAGCTGGTAAGTGCATATTTGAGTGAGATTGGAAAAGTGTGGATCGTGCTTCAGATTTCATCCTGACACTTTTGAAATCACCAGTATGTTGGTAATTGTTTGCCATTTCCATAGCGTTTTGCATCGTACCAGTCATGAGGTCGGTCTCTGCATCCTGAAGCCTATGACGCTTTTCGCAGAGAAAACTCTGCTGAGGCCCGGGTAACTTGGTATTTCCCATACCTGGCACCGGTGCCTTGGAAGATCGGATTGTTTTCAGTGTTAATTCACCATTCTTTCACCACGGATTCAATAACAGGAGCCCTTTTCAACCGTTAGCGTAAGAATCCTTCTTTGGAGATGAGATATTTTTCTGGGGTGGCAAGTGCAGGGCCTCTGTCAGTCCTGGGTTTGTTGGACTAGTGCCAGGCATGAGAAGTTCGCCTTTGTGTGAGAGGTGAATAGTGCGGATCCTGTTTCAGTCTAAAGACTGAAACAGGATCCGCACTTTTCACCGTTCCTTTCAGAATCATTTGATTGATCAGCTAGGAATGGCGATTCCTTCTCCAGAACAATCGAAGGCTAGGCCAAAGTAACTCGATCTTTCCAAGAGGGCTGTGGCAGAAGTTTTGAAATAACCGCTAGGTGGAGAACTATTTGGTATTTTTCCGTAGCACTTTTCACCGTAATTGTCATCAGGATGGTCTCTGCATCCTTAAGCATTGGAGAGTTTTCACAGACGAAAGCATGCTGAGGCCCAGTAAACTTGGCTTTTCCAATAGTTGGTACTAGAGACTAGAAAGAAAGTGTTCTTTTAAGTATTATTCCACTGTGGATTCACCATTATTTTCAGAACCTGAGCAGCTTTCACGCATTAGCATAAGAATCCTTCCCCGTAGTTGAGATTTCTGGGTGGGGTGTTAGTGCCGACCTTCTGACAGCCCTGTGTTTGATTTGTTTACCTCCAGAGCTGGTAAGTGCATATTTGAGTGAGATGGGAAAAGTGTGGATCGTGCTTCAGATTTCATCCTGACACTTTTGAAATCACCAGTATGTTGGTAATTATTTGCCATTTGCATAGCGTTTTGCATCGTAACAGTCATGAGGTCGGTCTCTGCATCCTGAAGCCTATGATGCTTTTCGCAGAGAACTCTGCTGAGGCCCGGGTAACTTGGTATTTCCCATACCTGGCACCGGTGCCTTGGAAGATCGGATTGTTTTCAGTGTTCATTCACCATTCTTTCACCACGGTTTCAATAACAGGAGCCCTTTTCAACCGTTAGCGTAAGAATCCTTCTTTGGAGATGAGATATTTTTCTGGGGTGGCAAGTGCAGGGCCTCTGTCAGTCCTGGGTTTGTTGGACTAGCGCCAGGCATGAGAAGTTCGCCTTTGTGTGAGAGGTGAATAGTGCGGGTCCTTTTTCAGTCTAAAGACTGAAACAGGATCCGCACTTTTCACCGTTCCTTTCAGAATCATTTGATTGATCAGCTAGGAATGGCGATTCCTTCTCCAGAACAATCGAAGGCTAGGCCAAAGTAACTCGATCTTTCCAAGACGGGTGTGGCACAACTTTTGACATAACCGCTAGGTGGAGAACTATTTGGTATTTTTCCGTAGCACTTTTCACCGTAATTGTCATCAGGATGGTCTCTGCATCCTTAAGCATTGGAGAGTTTTCACAGACGAAAGCATGCTGAGGCCCAGTAAACTTGGCTTTTCCAATAGTTGGTACTAGAGACTAGAAAGAAAGTGTTCTTTTAAGTATTATTCCACTGTGGATTCACCATTATTTTCAGAACCTGAGCAGCTTTCACGCATTAGCATAAGAATCCTTCCCCGTAGTTGAGATTTCTGGGTGGGGTGTTAGTGCCGACCTTCTGACAGCCCTGTGTTTGATTTGTTTACCTCCAGAGCTGGTAAGTGCATATTTGAGTGAGATGGGAAAAGTGTGGATCGTGCTTCAGATTTCATCCTGACACTTTTGAAATCACCAGTATGTTGGTAATTATTTGCCATTTGCATAGCGTTTTGCATCGTAACAGTCATGAGGTCGGTCTCTGCATCCTGAAGCCTATGATGCTTTTCGCAGAGAACTCTGCTGAGGCCCGGGTAACTTGGTATTTCCCATACCTGGCACCGGTGCCTTGGAAGATCGGATTGTTTTCAGTGTTCATTCACCATTCTTTCACCACGGTTTCAATAACAGGAGCCCTTTTCAACCGTTAGCGTAAGAATCCTTCTTTGGAGATGAGATATTTTTCTGGGGTGGCAAGTGCAGGGCCTCTGTCAGTCCTGGGTTTGTTGGACTAGCGCCAGGCATGAGAAGTTCGCCTTTGTGTGAGAGGTGAATAGTGCGGGTCCTTTTTCAGTCTAAAGACTGAAACAGGATCCGCACTTTTCACCGTTCCTTTCAGAATCATTTGATTGATCAGCTAGGAATGGCGATTCCTTCTCCAGAACAATCGAAGGCTAGGCCAAAGTAACTCGATCTTTCCAAGACGGGTGTGGCACAACTTTTGACATAACCGCTAGGTGGAGAACTATTTGGTATTTTTCCGTAGCACTTTTCACCGTAATTGTCATCAGGATGGTCTCTGCATCCTTAAGCATTGGAGAGTTTTCACAGACGAAAGCATGCTGAGGCCCAGTAAACTTGGCTTTTCCAATAGTTGGTACTAGAGACTAGAAAGAAAGTGTTCTTTTAAGTATTATTCCACTGTGGATTCACCATTATTTTCAGAACCTGAGCAGCTTTCACGCATTAGCATAAGAATCCTTCCCCGTAGTTGAGATTTCTGGGTGGGGTGTTAGTGCCGACCTTCTGTCAGCCCTGTGTTTGATTTGTTTACCTCCAGAGCTGGTAAGTGCATATTTGAGTGAGATTGGAAAAGTGTGGATCGTGCTTCAGATTTCATCCTGACACTTTTGAAATCACCAGTATGTTGGTAATTGTTTGCCATTTCCATAGCGTTTTGCATCGTACCAGTCATGAGGTCGGTCTCTGCATCCTGAAGCCTATGACGCTTTTCGCAGAGAAAACTCTGCTGAGGCCCGGGTAACTTGGTATTTCCCATATCTGGCACCGGTGCCTTGGAAGATCGGATTGTTTTCAGTGTTAATTCACCATTCTTTCACCACGGATTCAATAACAGGAGCCCTTTTCAACCGTTAGCGTAAGAATCCTTCTTTGGAGATGAGATATTTTTCTGGGGTGGCAAGTGCAGGGCCTCTGTCAGTCCTGGGTTTGTTGGACTAGTGCCAGGCATGAGAAGTTCGCCTTTGTGTGAGAGGTGAATAGTGCGGATCCTGTTTCAGTCTAAAGACTGAAACAGGATCCGCACTTTTCACCGTTCCTTTCAGAATCATTTGATTGATCAGCTAGGAATGGCGATTCCTTCTCCAGAACAATCGAAGGCTAGGCCAAAGTAACTCGATCTTTCCAAGAGGGCTGTGGCAGAAGTTTTGAAATAACCGCTAGGTGGAGAACTATTTGGTATTTTTCCGTAGCACTTTTCACCGTAATTGTCATCAGGATGGTCTCTGCATCCTTAAGCATTGGAGAGTTTTCACAGACGAAAGCATGCTGAGGCCCAGTAAACTTGGCTTTTCCAATAGTTGGTACTAGAGACTAGAAAGAAAGTGTTCTTTTAAGTATTATTCCACTGTGGATTCACCATTATTTTCAGAACCTGAGCAGCTTTCACGCATTAGCATAAGAATCCTTCCCCGTAGTTGAGATTTCTGGGTGGGGTGTTAGTGCCGACCTTCTGACAGCCCTGTGTTTGATTTGTTTACCTCCAGAGCTGGTAAGTGCATATTTGAGTGAGATGGGAAAAGTGTGGATCGTGCTTCAGATTTCATCCTGACACTTTTGAAATCACCAGTATGTTGGTAATTATTTGCCATTTGCATAGCGTTTTGCATCGTAACAGTCATGAGGTCGGTCTCTGCATCCTGAAGCCTATGATGCTTTTCGCAGAGAACTCTGCTGAGGCCCGGGTAACTTGGTATTTCCCATACCTGGCACCGGTGCCTTGGAAGATCGGATTGTTTTCAGTGTTCATTCACCATTCTTTCACCACGGTTTCAATAACAGGAGCCCTTTTCAACCGTTAGCGTAAGAATCCTTCTTTGGAGATGAGATATTTTTCTGGGGTGGCAAGTGCAGGGCCTCTGTCAGTCCTGGGTTTGTTGGACTAGCGCCAGGCATGAGAAGTTCGCCTTTGTGTGAGAGGTGAATAGTGCGGGTCCTTTTTCAGTCTAAAGACTGAAACAGGATCCGCACTTTTCACCGTTCCTTTCAGAATCATTTGATTGATCAGCTAGGAATGGCGATTCCTTCTCCAGAACAATCGAAGGCTAGGCCAAAGTAACTCGATCTTTCCAAGACGGGTGTGGCACAACTTTTGACATAACCGCTAGGTGGAGAACTATTTGGTATTTTTCCGTAGCACTTTTCACCGTAATTGTCATCAGGATGGTCTCTGCATCCTTAAGCATTGGAGAGTTTTCACAGACGAAAGCATGCTGAGGCCCAGTAAACTTGGCTTTTCCAATAGTTGGTACTAGAGACTATAAAGAAAGTGTTCTTTTAAGTATTATTCCACTGTGGATTCACCATTATTTTCAGAACCTGAGCAGCTTTCACGCATTAGCATAAGAATCCTTCCCCGTAGTTGAGATTTCTGGGTGGGGTGTTAGTGCCGACGTTCTGTCAGCCCTGTGTTTGATTGGTTTACCTCCAGAGCTGGTAAGTGCATATTTGAGTGAGATGGGAAAAGTGTGGATCGTGCTTCAGATTTCATCCTGACACTTTTGAAATCACCAGTAGGTGGGTAATTATTTGCCATTTGCATAGCGTTTTGCATCGTAACAGTCATGAGGTCGGTCTCTGCATCCTGAAGCCTATGATGCTTTTCGCAGAGAAAACTCTGCTGAGGCAAGGGTAACTTGGTATTTCGCATACCTGGCACCGGTGCCTTGGAAGATCCGATTGTTTTCAGTGTTAATTCACCATTCTTTCACCACGGTTTCAATAACAGGAGCCCTTTTCAACCGTTAGCGTAAGAATCCTTCTTTGGAGAGGAGATATTTTTCTGGGGTGGCAAGTGCAGCGCCTCTGTCAGTCCTGGGTTTGTTGGACTAGCGCCAGGCATGAGAAGTTTGCCTTTGTGTGAGAGGTGAATAGTGCGGATCCTTTTTCAGTCTAAAGACTGAAACAGGATCCGCACTTTTCACCGTTCCTTTCAGAATCATTTGATTGATCAGCTAGGAATGGCGATTCCTTCTCCAGAACAATCGAAGGCTAGGCCAAAGTAACTCGATCTTTCCAAGACGGGTGTGGCACAACTTTTGAAATAACCGCTAGGTGGAGAACTATTTGGTATTTTTCCGTAGCACTTTTCACCGTAATTGTCATCAGGATGGTCTCTGCATCCTTAAGCATTGGAGAGTTTTCACAGACGAAAGCATGCTGAGGCCCAGTAAACTTGGCTTTTCCAATAGTTGGTACTAGAGACTATAAAGAAAGTGTTCTTTTAAGTATTATTCCACTGTGGATTCACCATTATTTTCAGAACCTGAGCAGCTTTCACGCATTAGCATAAGAATCCTTCCCCGTAGTTGAGATTTCTGGTTGGGGTGTTAGTGCCGACCTTCTGTCAGCCCTGTGTTTGATTTGTTTACCTCCAGAGCTGGTAAGTGCATATTTGAGTGAGATGGGAAAAGTGTGGATCGTGCTTCAGATTTCATCCTGACACTTTTGAAATCACCAGTAGGTTGGTAATTGTTTGCCATATCCATAGCATTTTGCATCGTAACAGTCATGAGGTCGGTCTCTGCATCCTGAAGCCTATGATGCTTTTCGCAGAGAAAACTCTGCTGAGGCCCGGGTAACTTGGTATTTCCCATAGCTGGCACCGGTGCCTTGGAAGATCGGATTGTTTTCAGTGTTAATTCACCATTCTTTCACCACGGTTTCAATAACAGGAGCCCTTTTCAACCGTTAGCGTAAGAATCCTTCTTTGGAGATGAGATATTTTTCTGGGGTGGCAAGTGCAGGGCCTCTGTCAGTCCTGGGTTTGTTGGACTAGCGCCAGGCATGAGAAGTTCGCCTTTGTGTGAGAGGTGAATAGTGCGGATCCTGTTTCAGTCTAAAGACTGAAACAGGATCCGCACTTTTCACCGTTCCTTTCAGAATCATTTGATTGATCAGCTAGGAATGGCGATTCCTTCTCCAGAACAATCGAAGGCTAGGCCAAAGTAACTCGATCTTTCCAAGAGGGCTATGGCAGAAGTTTTGAAATAACCGCTAGGTGGAGAACTGTTTGGTATTTTTCCGTGGCACTTTTCACCGTAATTGTCATCAGGATGGTCTCTGCATCCTTAAGCATTGGAGAGTTTTCACAGACGAAAGCATGCTGAGGCCCAGTAAACTTGGCTTTTCCAATAGTTGGTACTAGAGAGTATAAAGAAAGTGTTCTTTTAAGTATTATTCCACTGTGGATTCACCATTATTTTCAGAACCTGAGCAGCTTTCATGCATTAGCATAAGAATCCTTCCCCGTAGTTGAGATTTCTGGGTGGGGTGTTAGTGCCGACGTTCTGTCAGCCCTGGGTTTGATTGGTTTACCTCCAGAGCTGGTAAGTGCATATTTGAGTGAGATGGGAAAAGTGTGGATCGTGCTTCAGATTTCATCCTGACACTTTTGAAATCACCAGTAGGTGGGTAATTATTTGCCATTTGCATAGCGTTTTGCATCGTAACAGTCATGAGGTCGGTCTCTGCATCCTGAAGCCTATGATGCTTTTCGCAGAGAAAACTCTGCTGAGGCCCGGGTAACTTGGTATTTCGCATACCTGGCACCGGTGCCTTGGAAGATCCGATTGTTTTCAGTGTTAATTCACCATTCTTTCACCACGGTTTCAATAACAGGAGCCCTTTTCAACCGTTAGCGTAAGAATCCTTCTTTGGAGATGAGATATTTTTCTGGGGTGGCAAGTGCAGGGCCTCTGTCAGTCCTGGGTTTGTTGGACTAGCGCCAGGCATGAGAAGTTCGCCTTTGTGTGAGAGGTGAATAGTGCGGATCCTGTTTCAGTCTAAAGACTGAAACAGGATCCGCACTTTTCACCGTTCCTTTCAGAATCATTTGATTGATCAGCTAGGAATGGCGATTCCTTCTCCAGAACAATCGAAGGCTAGGCCAAAGTAACTCGATCTTTCCAAGACGGGTGTGGCACAACTTTTGAAATAACCGCTAGGTGGAGAACTATTTGGTATTTTTCCGTAGCACTTTTCGCCGTAATTGTCATCAGAATGGACTTTGCATCCTTAAGCATTGGAGAGTTTTCACAGACGAAAGCATGCTGAGGCCCAGTAAACTTGGCTTTTCCAATAGTTGGTACTAGAGACTAGAAAGAAAGTGTTCTTTTAAGTATTATTCCACTGTGGATTCACCATTATTTTCAGAACCTGAGCAGCTTTCACGCATTAGCATAAGAATCCTTCCCCGTAGTTGAGATTTCTGGTTGGGGTGTTAGTGCCGACCTTCTGTCAGCCCTGTGTTTGATTTGTTTACCTCCAGAGCTGGTAAGTGCATATTTGAGTGAGATTGGAAAAGTGTGGATCGTGCTTCAGATTTCATCCTGACACTTTTGAAATCACCAGTATGTTGGTAATTGTTTGCCATTTCCATAGCGTTTTGCATCGTACCAGTCATGAGGTCGGTCTCTGCATCCTGAAGCCTATGACGCTTTTCGCAGAGAAAACTCTGCTGAGGCCCGGGTAACTTGGTATTTCCCATACCTGGCACCGGTGCCTTGGAAGATCGGATTGTTTTCAGTGTTAATTCACCATTCTTTCACCACGGATTCAATAACAGGAGCCCTTTTCAACCGTTAGCGTAAGAATCCTTCTTTGGAGATGAGATATTTTTCTGGGGTGGCAAGTGCAGGGCCTCTGTCAGTCCTGGGTTTGTTGGACTAGTGCCAGGCATGAGAAGTTCGCCTTTGTGTGAGAGGTGAATAGTGCGGATCCTGTTTCAGTCTAAAGACTGAAACAGGATCCGCACTTTTCACCTTCCTTTCAGAATCATTTGATTGATCAGCTAGGAATGGCGATTCCTTCTCCAGAACAATCGAAGGCTAGGCCAAAGTAACTCGATCTTTCCAAGAGGGCTGTGGCAGAAGTTTTGAAATAACCGCTAGGTGGAGAACTATTTGGTATTTTTCCGTAGCACTTTTCACCGTAATTGTCATCAGGATGGTCTCTGCATCCTTAAGCATTGGAGAGTTTTCACAGACGAAAGCATGCTGAGGCCCAGTAAACTTGGCTTTTCCAATAGTTGGTACTAGAGACTAGAAAGAAAGTGTTCTTTTAAGTATTATTCCACTGTGGATTCACCATTATTTTCAGAACCTGAGCAGCTTTCACGCATTAGCATAAGAATCCTTCCCCGTAGTTGAGATTTCTGGGTGGGGTGTTAGTGCCGACCTTCTGTCAGCCCTGTGTTTGATTGGTTTACCTCCAGAGCTGGTAAGTGCATATTTGAGTGAGATGGGAAAAGTGTGGATCGTGCTTCAGATTTCATCCTGACACTTTTGAAATCACCAGTATGTTGGTAATTATTTGCCATTTGCATAGCGTTTTGCATCGTAACAGTCATGAGGTCGGTCTCTGCATCCTGAAGCCTATGATGCTTTTCGCAGAGAACTCTGCTGAGGCCCGGGTAACTTGGTATTTCCCATACCTGGCACCGGTGCCTTGGAAGATCGGATTGTTTTCAGTGTTCATTCACCATTCTTTCACCACGGTTTCAATAACAGGAGCCCTTTTCAACCGTTAGCGTAAGAATCCTTCTTTGGAGATGAGATATTTTTCTGGGGTGGCAAGTGCAGGGCCTCTGTCAGTCCTGGGTTTGTTGGACTAGCGCCAGGCATGAGAAGTTCGCCTTTGTGTGAGAGGTGAATAGTGCGGGTCCTTTTTCAGTCTAAAGACTGAAACAGGATCCGCACTTTTCACCGTTCCTTTCAGAATCATTTGATTGATCAGCTAGGAATGGCGATTCCTTCTCCAGAACAATCGAAGGCTAGGCCAAAGTAACTCGATCTTTCCAAGACGGGTGTGGCACAACTTTTGAAATAACCGCTAGGTGGAGAACTATTTGGTATTTTTCCGTAGCACTTTTCACCGTAATTGTCATCAGGATGGTCTCTGCATCCTTAAGCATTGGAGAGTTTTCACAGACGAAAGCATGCTGAGGCCCAGTAAACTTGGCTTTTCCAATAGTTGGTACTAGAGACTATAAAGAAAGTGTTCTTTTAAGTATTATTCCACTGTGGATTCACCATTATTTTCAGAACCTGAGCAGCTTTCACGCATTAGCATAAGAATCCTTCCCCGTAGTTGAGATTTCTGGTTGGGGTGTTAGTGCCGACCTTCTGTCAGCCCTGTGTTTGATTTGTTTACCTCCAGAGCTGGTAAGTGCATATTTGAGTGAGATGGGAAAAGTGTGGATCGTGCTTCAGATTTCATCCTGACACTTTTGAAATCACCAGTATGTTGGTAATTGTTTGCCATATCCATAGCATTTTGCATCGTAACAGTCATGAGGTCGGTCTCTGCATCCTGAAGCCTATGATGCTTTTCGCAGAGAAAACTCTGCTGAGGCCCGGGTAACTTGGTATTTCCCATACCTGGCACCGGTGCCTTGGAAGATCGGATTGTTTTCAGTGTTAATTCACCATTCTTTCACCACGGTTTCAATAACAGGAGCCCTTTTCAACCGTTAGCGTAAGAATCCTTCTTTGGAGATGAGATATTTTTCTGGGGTGGCAAGTGCAGGGCCTCTGTCAGTCCTGGGTTTGTTGGACTAGCGCCAGGCATGAGAAGTTCGCCTTTGTGTGAGAGGTGAATAGTGCGGATCCTGTTTCAGTCTAAAGACTGAAACAGGATCCGCACTTTTCACCGTTCCTTTCAGAATCATTTGATTGATCAGCTAGGAATGGCGATTCCTTCTCCAGAACAATCGAAGGCTAGGCCAAAGTAACTCGATCTTTCCAAGAGGGCTGTGGCAGAAGTTTTGAAATAACCGCTAGGTGGAGAACTGTTTGGTATTTTTCCGTGGCACTTTTCACCGTAATTGTCATCAGGATGGTCTCTGCATCCTTAAGCATTGGAGAGTTTTCACAGACGAAAGCATGCTGAGGCCCAGTAAACTTGGCTTTTCCAATAGTTGGTACTAGAGACTATAAAGAAAGTGTTCTTTTAAGTATTATTCCACTGTGGATTCACCATTATTTTCAGAACCTGAGCAGCTTTCACGCATTAGCATAAGAATCCTTCCCTGTAGTTGAGATTTCTGGTTGGGGTGTTAGTGCCGACCTTCTGTCAGCCCTGTGTTTGATTTGTTTACCTCCAGAGCTGGTAAGTGCATATTTGAGTGAGATGGGAAAAGTGTGGATCGTGCTTCAGATTTCATCCTGACACTTTTGAAATCACCAGTATGTTGGTAATTGTTTGCCATTTCCATAGCGTTCTGCATCGTACCAGTCATGAGGTCGGTCTCTGCATCCTGAAGCCTTTGACGCTTTTCGCAGAGAAAACTCTGCTGAGGCCCGGGTAACTTGGTATTTCCCATAGCTGGCACCGGTGCCTTGGAAGATCGGATTGTTTTCAGTGTTAATTCACCATTCTTTCACCACGGTTTCAATAACAGGAGCCCTTTTCAACCGTTAGCGTAAGAATCCTTCTTTGGAGATGAGATATTTTTCTGGGGTGGCAAGTGCAGGGCCTCTGTCAGTCCTGGGTTTGTTGGACTAGCGCCAGGCATGAGAAGTTCGCCTTTGTGTAAGAGGTGAATAGTGCGGATCCTGTTTCAGTCTAAAGACTGAAACAGGATCCGCACTTTTCACCGTTCCTTTCAGAATCATTTGATTGATCAGCTAGGAATGGCGATTCCTTCTCCAGAACAATCGAAGGCTAGGCCAAAGTAACTCGATCTTTCCAAGAGGGCTGTGGCAGAAGTTTTGAAATAACCGCTAGGTGGAGAACTATTTGGTATTTTTCCGTAGCACTTTTCACCGTAATTGTCATCAGGATGGTCTCTGCATCCTTAAGCATTGGAGAGTTTTCACAGACGAAAGCATGCTGAGGCCCAGTAAACTTGGCTTTTCCAATAGTTGGTACTAGAGACTATAAAGAAAGTGTTCTTTTAAGTATTATTCCACTGTGGATTCACCATTATTTTCAGAACCTGAGCAGCTTTCACGCATTAGCATAAGAATCCTTCCCCGTAGTTGAGATTTCTGGGTGGGGTGTTAGTGCCGACCTTCTGTCAGCCCTGTGTTTGATTTGTTTACCTCCAGAGCTGGTAAGTGCATATTTGAGTGAGATGGGAAAAGTGTGGATCGTGCTTCAGATTTCATCCTGACACTTTTGAAATCACCAGTAGGTTGGTAATTGTTTGCCATATCCATAGCATTTTGCATCGTAACAGTCATGAGGTCGGTCTCTGCATCCTGAAGCCTATGATGCTTTTCGCAGAGAAAACTCTGCTGAGGCCCGGGTAACTTGGTATTTCCCATACCTGGCACCGGTGCCTTGGAAGATCAGATTGTTTTCAGTGTTCATTCACCATTCTTTCACCACGGTTTCAATAACAGGAGCCCTTTTCAACCGTTAGCGTAAGAATCCTTCTTTGGAGATGAGATATTTTTCTGGGGTGGCAAGTGCAGGGCCTCTGTCAGTCCTGGGTTTGTTGGACTAGCGCCAGGCATGAGAAGTTCGCCTTTGTGTGAGAGGTGAATAGTGCGGATCCTGTTTCAGTCTAAAGACTGAAACAGGATCCGCACTTTTCACCGTTCCTTTCAGAATCATTTGATTGATCAGCTAGGAATGGCGATTCCTTCTCCAGAACAATTGAAGGCTAGGCCAAAGTAACTCGATCTTTCCAAGAGGGCTGTGGCACAACTTTTGAAATAACCGCTAGGTGGAGAACTATTTGGTATTTTTCCGTAGCACTTTTCACCGTAATTGTCATCAGGATGGTCTCTGCATCCTTAAGCATTGGAGAGTTTTCACAGACGAAAGCATGCTGAGGCCCAGTAAACTTGGCTTTTCCAATAGTTGGTACTAGAGACTAGAAAGAAAGTGTTCTTTTAAGTATTATTCCACTGTGGATTCACCATTATTTTCAGAACCTGAGCAGCTTTCACGCATTAGCATAAGAATCCTTCCCCGTAGTTGAGATTTCTGGGTGGGGTGTTAGTGCCGACCTTCTGTCAGCCCTGTGTTTGATTTGTTTACCTCCAGAGCTGGTAAGTGCATATTTGAGTGAGATGGGAAAAGTGTGGATCGTGCTTCAGATTTCATCCTGACACTTTTGAAATCACCAGTAGGTTGGTAATTGTTTGCCATATCCATAGCTTTTTGCATCGTAACAGTCATGAGGTCGGTCTCTGCATCCTGAAGCCTATGATGCTTTTCGCAGAGAAAACTCTGCTGAGGCCCGGGTAACTTGGTATTTCCCATAGCTGGCACCGGTGCCTTGGAAGATCGGATTGTTTTCAGTGTTAATTCACCATTCTTTCACCACGGTTTCAATAACAGGAGCCCTTTTCAACCGTTAGCGTAAGAATCCTTCTTTGGAGATGAGATATTTTTCTGGGGTGGCAAGTGCAGGGCCTCTGTCAGTCCTGGGTTTGTTGGACTAGCGCCAGGCATGAGAAGTTCGCCTTTGTGTGAGAGGTGAATAGTGCGGATCCTGTTTCAGTCTAAAGACTGAAACAGGATCCGCACTTTTCACCGTTCCTTTCAGAATCATTTGATTGATCAGCTAGGAATGGCGATTCCTTCTCCAGAACAATCGAAGGCTAGGCCAAAGTAACTCGATCTTTCCAAGAGGGCTGTGGCACAACTTTTGAAATAACCGCTAGGTGGAGAACTATTTGGTATTTTTCCGTAGCACTTTTCACCGTAATTGTCATCAGGATGGTCTCTGCATCCTTAAGCATTGGAGAGTTTTCACAGACGAAAGCATGCTGAGGCCCAGTAAACTTGGCTTTTCCAATAGTTGGTACTAGAGACTATAAAGAAAGTGTTCTTTTAAGTATTATTCCACTGTGGATTCACCATTATTTTCAGAACCTGAGCAGCTTTCACGCATTAGCATAAGAATCCTTCCCCGTAGTTGAGATTTCTGGGTGGGGTGTTAGTGCCAACCTTCTGTCAGCCCTGTGTTTGATTTGTTTACCTCCAGAGCTGGTAAGTGCATATTTGAGTGAGATGGGAAAAGTGTGGATCGTGCTTCAGATTTCATCCTGACACTTTTGAAATCACCAGTAGGTTGGTAATTGTTTGCCATATCCATAGCATTTTGCATCGTAACAGTCATGAGGTCGGTCTCTGCATCCTGAAGCCTATGATGCTTTTCGCAGAGAAAACTCTGCTGAGGCCCGGGTAACTTGGTATTTCCCATACCTGGCACCGGTGCCTTGGAAGATCGGATTGTTTTCAGTGTTCATTCACCATTCTTTCACCACGGTTTCAATAACAGGAGCCCTTTTCAACCGTTAGCGTAAGAATCCTTCTTTGGAGATGAGATATTTTTCTGGGGTGGCAAGTGCAGGGCCTCTGTCAGTCCTGGGTTTGTTGGACTAGCGCCAGGCATGAGAAGTTCGCCTTTGTGTGAGAGGTGAATAGTGCGGATCCTGTTTCAGTCTAAAGACTGAAACAGGATCCGCACTTTTCACCGTTCCTTTCAGAATCATTTGATTGATCAGCTAGGAATGGCGATTCCTTCTCCAGAACAATCGAAGGCTAGGCCAAAGTAACTCGATCTTTCCAAGAGGGCTGTGGCAGAAGTTTTGAAATAACCGCTAGGTGGAGAACTGTTTGGTATTTTTCCGTGGCACTTTTCACCGTAATTGTCATCAGGATGGTCTCTGCATCCTTAAGCATTGGAGAGTTTTCACAGACGAAAGCATGCTGAGGCCCAGTAAACTTGGCTTTTCCAATAGTTGGTACTAGAGAGTATAAAGAAAGTGTTCTTTTAAGTATTATTCCACTGTGGATTCACCATTATTTTCAGAACCTGAGCAGCTTTCACGCATTAGCATAAGAATCCTTCCCTGTAGTTGAGATTTCTGGTTGGGGTGTTAGTGCCGACCTTCTGTCAGCCCTGTGTTTGATTTGTTTACCTCCAGAGCTGGTAAGTGCATATTTGAGTGAGATGGGAAAAGTGTGGATCGTGCTTCAGATTTCATCCTGACACTTTTGAAATCACCAGTATGTTGGTAATTGTTTGCCATTTCCATAGCGTTCTGCATCGTACCAGTCATGAGGTCGGTCTCTGCATCCTGAAGCCTATGACGCTTTTCGCAGAGAAAACTCTGCTGAGGCCCGGGTAACTTGGTATTTCCCATACCTGGCACCGGTGCCTTGGAAGATCGGATTGTTTTCAGTGTTTATTCACCATTCTTTCACCACGGTTTCAATAACAGGAGCCCTTTTCAACCGTTAGCGTAAGAATCCTTCTTTGGAGATGAGATATTTTTCTGGGGTGGCAAGTGCAGGGCCTCTGTCAGTCCTGGGTTTGTTGGACTAGCGCCAGGCATGAGAAGTTCGCCTTTGTGTGAGAGGTGAATAGTGCGGATCCTGTTTCAGTCTAAAGACTGAAACAGGATCCGCACTTTTCACCGTTCCTTTCAGAATCATTTGATTGATCAGCTAGGAATGGCGATTCCTTCTCCAGAACAATCGAAGGCTAGGCCAAAGTAACTCGATCTTTCCAAGAGGGCTGTGGCAGAAGTTTTGAAATAACCGCTAGGTGGAGAACTATTTGGTATTTTTCCGTAGCACTTTTCACCGTAATTGTCATCAGGATGGTCTCTGCATCCTTAAGCATTGGAGAGTTTTCACAGACGAAAGCATGCTGAGGCCCAGTAAACTTGGCTTTTCCAATAGTTGGTACTAGAGACTAGAAAGAAAGTGTTCTTTTAAGTATTATTCCACTGTGGATTCACCATTATTTTCAGAACCTGAGCAGCTTTCACGCATTAGCATAAGAATCCTTCCCCGTAGTTGAGATTTCTGGGTGGGGTGTTAGTGCCGACCTTCTGTCAGCCCTGTGTTTGATTTGTTTACCTCCAGAGCTGGTAAGTGCATATTTGAGTGAGATGGGAAAAGTGTGGATCGTGCTTCAGATTTCATCCTGACACTTTTGAAATCACCAGTAGGTTGGTAATTGTTTGCCATATCCATAGCATTTTGCATCGTAACAGTCATGAGGTCGGTCTCTGCATCCTGAAGCCTATGATGCTTTTCGCAGAGAAAACTCTGCTGAGGCCCGGGTAACTTGGTATTTCCCATAGCTGGCACCGGTGCCTTGGAAGATCAGATTGTTTTCAGTGTTAATTCACCATTCTTTCACCACGGTTTCAATAACAGGAGCCCTTTTCAACCGTTAGCGTAAGAATCCTTCTTTGGAGATGAGATATTTTTCTGGGGTGGCAAGTGCAGGGCCTCTGTCAGTCCTGGGTTTGTTGGACTAGCGCCAGGCATGAGAAGTTCGCCTTTGTGTGAGAGGTGAATAGTGCGGATCCTGTTTCAGTCTAAAGACTGAAACAGGATCCGCACTTTTCACCGTTCCTTTCAGAATCATTTGATTGATCAGCTAGGAATGGCGATTCCTTCTCCAGAACAATCGAAGGCTAGGCCAAAGTAACTCGATCTTTCCAAGAGGGCTGTGGCAGAAGTTTTGAAATAACCGCTAGGTGGAGAACTGTTTGGTATTTTTCCGTGGCACTTTTCACCGTAATTGTCATCAGGATGGTCTCTGCATCCTTAAGCATTGGAGAGTTTTCACAGACGAAAGCATGCTGAGGCCCAGTAAACTTGGCTTTTCCAATAGTTGGTACTAGAGACTATAAAGAAAGTGTTCTTTTAAGTATTATTCCACTGTGGATTCACCATTATTTTCAGAACCTGAGCAGCTTTCACGCATTAGCATAAGAATCCTTCCCTGTAGTTGAGATTTCTGGTTGGGGTGTTAGTGCCGACCTTCTGTCAGCCCTGTGTTTGATTTGTTTACCTCCAGAGCTGGTAAGTGCATATTTGAGTGAGATGGGAAAAGTGTGGATCGTGCTTCAGATTTCATCCTGACACTTTTGAAATCACCAGTATGTTGGTAATTGTTTGCCATTTCCATAGCGTTCTGCATCGTACCAGTCATGAGGTCGGTCTCTGCATCCTGAAGCCTATGACGCTTTTCGCAGAGAAAACTCTGCTGAGGCCCGGGTAACTTGGTATTTCCCATACCTGGCACCGGTGCCTTGGAAGATTGGATTGTTTTCAGTGTTAATTCACCATTCTTTCACCACGGTTTCAATAACAGGAGCCCTTTTCAACCGTTAGCGTAAGAATCCTTCTTTGGAGATGAGATATTTTTCTGGGGTGGCAAGTGCAGGGCCTCTGTCAGTCCTGGGTTTGTTGGACTAGCGCCAGGCATGAGAAGTTCGCCTTTGTGTGAGAGGTGAATAGTGCGGATCCTGTTTCAGTCTAAAGACTGAAACAGGATCCGCACTTTTCACCGTTCCTTTCAGAATCATTTGATTGATCAGCTAGGAATGGCGATTCCTTCTCCAGAACAATCGAAGGCTAGGCCAAAGTAACTCGATCTTTCCAAGAGGGCTGTGGCACAACTTTTGAAATAACCGCTAGGTGGAGAACTATTTGGTATTTTTCCGTAGCACTTTTCACCGTAATTGTCATCAGGATGGTCTCTGCATCCTTAAGCATTGGAGAGTTTTCACAGACGAAAGCATGCTGAGGCCCAGTAAACTTGGCTTTTCCAATAGTTGGTACTAGAGACTATAAAGAAAGTGTTCTTTTAAGTATTATTCCACTGTGGATTCACCATTATTTTCAGAACCTGAGCAGCTTTCACGCATTAGCATAAGAATCCTTCCCCGTAGTTGAGATTTCTGGGTGGGGTGTTAGTGCCGACCTTCTGTCAGCCCTGTGTTTGATTTGTTTACCTCCAGAGCTGGTAAGTGCATATTTGAGTGAGATGGGAAAAGTGTGGATCGTGCTTCAGATTTCATCCTGACACTTTTGAAATCACCAGTAGGTTGGTAATTGTTTGCCATATCCATAGCATTTTGCATCGTAACAGTCATGAGGTCGGTCTCTGCATCCTGAAGCCTATGATGCTTTTCGCAGAGAAAACTCTGCTGAGGCCCAGGTAACTTGGTATTTCCCATACCTGGCACCGGTGCCTTGGAAGATCAGATTGTTTTCAGTGTTCATTCACCATTCTTTCACCACGGTTTCAATAACAGGAGCCCTTTTCAACCGTTAGCGTAAGAATCCTTCTTTGGAGATGAGATATTTTTCTGGGGTGGCAAGTGCAGGGCCTCTGTCAGTCCTGGGTTTGTTGGACTAGCGCCAGGCATGAGAAGTTCGCCTTTGTGTGAGAGGTGAATAGTGCGGATCCTGTTTCAGTCTAAAGACTGAAACAGGATCCGCACTTTTCACCGTTCCTTTCAGAATCATTTGATTGATCAGCTAGGAATGGCGATTCCTTCTCCAGAACAGTCGAAGGCTAGGCCAAAGTAACTCGATCTTTCCAAGAGGGCTGTGGCACAACTTTTGAAATAACCGCTAGGTGGAGAACTATTTGGTATTTTTCCGTAGCACTTTTCACCGTAATTGTCATCAGGATGGTCTCTGCATCCTTAAGCATTGGAGAGTTTTCACAGACGAAAGCATGCTGAGGCCCAGTAAACTTGGCTTTTCCAATAGTTGGTACTAGAGACTAGAAAGAAAGTGTTCTTTTAAGTATTATTCCACTGTGGATTCACCATTATTTTCAGAACCTGAGCAGCTTTCACGCATTAGCATAAGAATCCTTCCCCGTAGTTGAGATTTCTGGGTGGGGTGTTAGTGCCGACCTTCTGTCAGCCCTGTGTTTGATTTGTTTACCTCCAGAGCTGGTAAGTGCATATTTGAGTGAGATGGGAAAAGTGTGGATCGTGCTTCAGATTTCATCCTGACACTTTTGAAATCACCGGTAGGTTGGTAATTGTTTGCCATATCCATAGCTTTTTGCATCGTAACAGTCATGAGGTCGGTCTCTGCATCCTGAAGCCTATGATGCTTTTCGCAGAGAAAACTCTGCTGAGGCCCGGGTAACTTGGTCTTTCCCATAGCTGGCACCGGTGCCTTGGAAGATCGGATTGTTTTCAGTGTTCATTCACCATTCTTTCACCACGGTTTCAATAACAGGAGCCCTTTTCAACCGTTAGCGTAAGAATCCTTCTTTGGAGATGAGATATTTTTCTGGGGTGGCAAGTGCAGGGCCTCTGTCAGTCCTGGGTTTGTTGGACTAGCGCCAGGCATGAGAAGTTCGCCT